>NC_071989.2:178278500-178954500 GCF_028885655.2 Pongo abelii | reverse complement strand
GGTGGCAGATAGGTAGCATCTATGCACCCAACACTTTGCAGCTATAAGATGTGGTGGCCATTTTTGTAAAGCCAGAAAGAGTCTTCCAGGTCCACAAAGAAGCCACAGGTCTTAGGGACATACCAAGGGCAAACTTCTGGCCCCTGGGGGAGGCCTGGCTAACTGAGAACAAGGGGCCACCTAGTGTGATAAATGGATGCTCAGTGAATCCTGAGGGCCCAAGGGACAGCAGGCCTCTCTCCTGCCCCTGCTGGAGCTTGCTGGGATGGTGTCACCCCCAGGAAGTGGTGGATGTAGGGGGAGATTAGAGGGTGGGGAGCTGTGAGCAAAGCCGCTCACTCCAGGATGCCTGGCCACTTTGTTGTGTAGACACAGTTCCCATCCATCCTCCACCCACAAGGCTGGTGGCCTGCACTATCTCTATTCCCTCATGCTGGTGGCAGCAGGGGGCATACCTGGGATGGTAGGCATGGACTGGCTGGCAAAGCTCATTTGAGAGAGGACAGATGCCTTGAGGGGGATGGCCGCGTGCTCCGAGAGGTTGGTGTCACTCATGAACTCATGCTTCCTGGAAAGCTGGAGAAATACACCAGACACACACACACACACACACACACACACACACACACACAAAGAGAGAGAGAGAGGCTTAGCATGAGGCAGATCTGGGCCCTGAAAGATCAGGGATGAGGGCGTGGCATGGTTTCTATGAAGCTGGCTCCAAGTTCATTTATTCTGTTTTATACCATTCCATGCCAGCCTGCCACATATGGTTGCACAGGTTGCGCACTACACAACTACAGCGGGGGGGGGGGGGCATTCATTTAGACTATCATGTGAATGGTGTCCCCTAGAATCAATAAACACAGAAGACATTTCCATTCTTATCCATCCACGCAAGAGTAGCCTGTGAGGCCCACTGGGGAGTTTCTGAAGGGCCCTTTCTTCACCAAGGCTTCTTGGTTGGCCCCTTGCTCTTTCATCTGGCACCCCTCCCTTGCCAGGGCAGTTAATCTGTCTCCCCCTCCCAGGCTCCCAGAACACTTTCAACAAACCTCTTTTCCAGGGGGAAACTAAGATTGAATCCAGGACTGTCTGACACCAAGTCTCATTTTTAAATAGTTATTAGTTTATAAGACCAAAACTCTCAAAGCCAGGACAGTGAGATTTCATCTCTGTATCCCCACCTGGACTCCTGGCACACAGGAGGGGCTTGCAGGGGTCTGAAACGTCCGTGGTTAGAATAGGCCTGGGGCTGGGGGCTATACAAACACCTAGCTCAGTACCAAGTGGACTGCTCTCCCCTTTGGTGGGAGAACAGGTGGATTCTCCCCAGCGTGGAAAAGCCCTGTGTGATGGTGGAAAGGATACACACAGGCTCTGGAGTGCAAAGGTCAAGGTTCAACTCCCAGCTCTGTCATGTCCCAGCCACCCCAGCTGCCTGGGCACAAGTAAGCACTTCACCTATCAGCTCCCCAGGTGCCGCCTCTGCAATACCCATAGCACCGCAATGGCAGGCTTCAGGAAGCCCATATCTGGAAGCCCTGGGTTTTGTGCCCAGCATGTAGTGGAAATGTGCTAACAGCGCTGGAGAGGCAATCTGCCTCAGCCACTCACCCGCTTCAGGTCCGACTCTGCAGCTGCTTTCTCATCCGCAAACACTACGCTGCTTCTCTTCGTCCTCTTCTTGGACCTCCGCAGCTTGACCTCAGGCAGGGTGCTCCCCGGGGAGATTGGTTCCTCCTGCTCCACTCTCGGCGTCTTGGGTGATGCTAATTCCAGGTCAAAGCTGAAAGGCCAGAGGGGCAGCAATAGAAACTGCAGTTAGAGCTTCAGTAGAACTGCCTTGCAAGGACCCAGGAAGCTGAAGGGGACCTTTGGGCTGCCTGAGCTGTCACTACAGGGTCTGGAGTAGATCAGCAAATCTGGCAGAGGATTTGGGGAGCAACTTGCTCAATCCACAAACACTTAAATGTGATGAGTAAAGTTCACTTTATTTTATCCATGGTAAACTGAAATGGAAAGAAGTGAGCCATAGAAAAGAAACTGGTGGTGAGGAGAGAAGACTGGTTGAAAGCATGAATGTGGATTCAAATCCAGGCACGGCCAGTTCTTAGCTGAATGAATAACTTTGGGTAAATCACCCAACCTCTTCAAGCCATCGTTTCCTTTTCAGTAAATGGGGGTCTTCGCAGAGACCTTGCAGAGTGGCCGTGAGATAAGGTCTGAGGAACCCTTGGCATATTCTTGGCATATGGTAAGTGCTGGGTTGCTCACGTATCTATGATTAGAACAGATGAGTTGGGCAGGGTGAATGGTGCCCCCTAGAATTGTGAATGATGCCCCCTAGAATTGTGAAACAGAAGACGTTTCCATCCTTTTCCCTCTGGGCAAGAGTAACCTCTGAGGCCCGCGGGGAAGTTTCTGGAGGGTCCAACAATGATGGCCGGAGGGCTCCAGGAAGGTGGAAGGGGCAAGGGAGGGAAGACCCCCAACAGAGGAGTGGGTAGGTGGTGCAGGAGGAAGAGCTCTGCAATGGGGACATCCCATCGTGGTTGGGGGGAGCTTCCTTAAAAGGGAACAGATCCCTATGAGAGGTGACAATATTCCAGAAGGATGCAGGCTTGGTGAGGAGCTCTGGCTGGCTGACAGAGATCACTGGACTAGAAGTCTGGGGGCTGCAGGTGAGTCCTGCTGGGTCCTCAGGAAAGCTGCCTTGCCCCTCTGAGCCTCTGATAATCTCCTAAAAATGGTACTAACCATGAGCCTCCTAGGGTAGTTGTGAGACTCCAGATGGGAAAAGGCTTTTAAACTGAAAGGAGGAAGGGAAAGGTAGAAGAGATGTTGCTGGAGAAGAGAGAGAAGGAGGGGGGATTGAGCCAGGGAGGCAGGGGTGTGGGGGGCTCCTTGGGGTGCAGGGACTGACCTCTCTGAGGTGGGCTTGCTGGGGGTGCTGCAGTCAGAATTCATGGAAGCCAGAGAGATGATGGACATCTGTCTGTATGAGCGCAGCATAGACCTGGGGCGGCCCACTCTCCTGTCGTCAAAGTCAGGCTGTGGTGGGAGAACAGGGTGGTTAGCAGCTGTAGCCTGGGGAAGGCGGCCCCAGCCTTCCTGTCACCTTCTTCCTCCACCTGGGCAGGGCAGAGTTGTGGGGCTGAGTGGAGCATCATCACAGAAGTTCCTGGCTGGCTGAGGCTAGGGGGTTCTTGTAGAATAAAGAATGTGGCTGACCTTTACTCCTGGTTCCTGGAAGGTGATATCTAAATCTTTGGAATTTCCTATGTGATAGTAGTATCCTTGTTATTATTCATGGTGGCCCCCTTGACTATACTTGATTTTATGCTAATAAGATGGCTCCTGATGGCCACAAAGACCAGCTCTATGATTATACGGCTGGGCTGGGGCTTTGAGCCATATAATATCAGCTCAACCTCCAGGGAGTGGACAGGCCCGGAGACTGATTTCCATCACGTGGCCAATGGTTCAATCTATCATGACTACATAATGAAACCCCAATAAAAACTCTGGACATTAGGCTCCAGTGAACTTCTCTGGCTGGTAATCACACGTCAATGTGCCAGAAGGGGGATGCATCTGGAATACATGGAAACTTCATGTTTGGGACCCTCCTGGACCTCACTCTGTGTCTCTTTACCTGGCTGGTCTTGATTTGTATCATAAACTGAAATCATAAGTATCATGCATTCCTGAGTTCTCTGAATTATTCTAGTGAATTATGAAACCTGATGGAGTAGTGGGAATCTCCCAGTTTGTAACCAGTTAGGCATAAGTGTGGGTGGCCTGGGTCCCTGAAGCTTATGGTTGGTGTTTGAAGTGGGAAGTGTCTAAGACTGTGATTCTAACCTGTGAAATGTGGCCTAACTCCAGGGAGTTAGCATCAGAATTGCATTGCAGGGACTTCATGTAGGGAGTATTGAAAGTGACAACCTGTCTCACGGAAAAAAATCTGAATCAAAAGAGACCTGAGTGCACCTGTAGGCTCTTCCAGTAATTCACTTTTCTTCTCTAGGTCTCAGTTTTACCATCTGTAAAATGGGAAGGCTGGACCAGATGGTTTTAAAGGAATTGCATGGCCTTGACATTTTATAACACCAGTTAATAAGGAAAAGGATGAAGAAGCACCCTGTAAGCACCAGGCTCATGGCCTCTTTAGGACAAGGAGCTCAGTGGTCAAAACCACTGGCCTTGAACAGAGCCAGATGCAAATTCTGCCCCACACTCATTTGCCACATAGCCTCTGGCAAGTTGCCTGACCTTCTGAACCTCAGAAGAAATACAAGGGATTAAAAATCATTCCTGCCTCTCAGGCTTGTGGTGAGGATTAAATGACCTAGTAGATGTCAAGTGCTCGAATCAGGCCTGGCACATAGTAGATGCTGCATCAATGTAGCTTTCATTATTATTACACAGTCCCTTGAGCAGTTGGTATCTGCACAATCCAGTTGTAACTGGAGTTTGTCTGGGGGTTCCTTTTGCTGGACCAAGTTTCCAGGAGGGTTCCCCTGGGTGGGATCCAGCGATGCTGGCCATTGTTATCTTCTCTTTGGAAGCAGCTTCCTTTGCTGGATCCCCTCCAACTTCAGCCTCCAGCATGCTTCCCTGCTCCACCCTGCCCAGTCCCACCCCTCCAAGCCATAGGAACCACCCATACCATTTCTCGGACACCGTACTCCTTCTCCACCTTCATTTTCAGGTTCTTGAAACATTCCTCCATCCGGTCATGGAAGGGTCGCAAGTTATCTGACACCCTTTTCTCATGGATCTTAATCCCAGCTCCCAAGAAGGGGATCTGGAGAGAAAGTGGTAAAGAATGAGCCAGAGGCTGACCGGTGGGCCTCAGCCTGGCACCCCGCCATCAAGGCAGCTGCAGTCAAGTCTGCCTGCTAAGAATTCATCAAGGGCTTCAGGGTCCTCAGAAACCTGCACACAGGGTCCCCAGCCATGGGAAATGGGGAAAGTTGCGAACACGAGGTTTACTCTGGAAAGGAGAGAAAGACCCCCAGTTTCCCTTGCCTCATAGGAGGGCTGGACTCTCCTGTTCCCCATGAGAGGCCACATGCTTGGGAAAATTGCCCACACTTGGGGGCAGAGTGTGGGGATCAGAGGAGGGGAATCTCTGTTGCATTGATTTAAAACCTTGCCTAAGATGTTCTTGGCAATACTAAAGTAAAAGGGTGAATGTCAGAAGCTGGGAGATAGAGGAAGGCAAGAGCTGAGAGAAAACAGAGGAGGGGGCATAGCCTCATCTCACCACATGGAGCCAATTGCACTTTATACAGGTGCTGAAGAAGGATATGAATGTGCTAATATCATAAAGTTAACCCACCAGTAGGGAGCTTTGAAAAGTGATGTAAAAGCCTTAGGAAGACGAGGGAAGAAGAGAGGATTGATGTGAGGGAGTTGAAGTCTTATTTGTCCACATAGGAGGTCAGTGGATACTGTCTAAGTGGCAGCTACGTTAAGGGAGAGTAGCAGAGCCATGGTGGGCACTGTTAGAAAGAGAAGCTGAGAACTTTAGTCGTGTGGTCTCAGGGAAACATAACCAGGGGAGCAAAGGGGTAGATTATGAATTATTTGGGGGAAAAATTGCTTTCATGATGGTGACATAAAGATATTTCTCCTTACTTCTATTGGAGGTCTCCCAGAAATGACAAGGTGAAGGAGAAACTGAAATCTTCAGTGAAACTTGGAGACATTCATAAACCTGCCACACAATATGTGTGCCAGGAGGTGGGAGGACATAACTGACCTTCCAGAGCAGAGGAGGGAGGTGGTGATAAGAAGAAGCCAATCTGCCTCCATGAAGCCAGGAGGGCCTCAGGGATTGGAGGCACCAGGCACTACAGAGAAGGTGAGTGAGCTGAGGGGCCAAACACAGAGGAATGTGTTGAAGTTCTGTATCAGGAGCAGTTAGACTGCCTGACTGCCTCACCCTGCAGCCAAGTGTTCTTTTTTCCCATTTTCCCAAGAAGGAGGAGCTTATCCTCTAGAACAATTAGAACAAGGAGCTCTGGGCTTAGGGGCATCAGACACAACAGAAGGCAGAAGGAAAAGTCTGCATTTGGGTCCTGAGAGCTCTACTTCCCAATTCCCAAATGGCCAGCAGTGTAGCAGCTGGGATTATCTTTCTATATAACAGCTTGAAGGGTCTGACTCTGGAGAATGTGAATGGTCCCATGTAGAGAGAGACGTCTGTGGGTCATTCCGTTGCCACACAGCAATGCTAACCAGTTGCCAAGGCCCTCTCTCATGTACGCAGATTTTCTTTAGCCTTGCTCTTAACTATGAAGAGAATGCCAAGTATCACCAGACACTGGAAGAAAGTCTCCAATAGGAAAGACAGAGACCAGACCAACAGACAGGGAAGAAAGCAAATAAGGAAGAAAAGAAGGAAAGAATAAAGGAAGAAAAAACAGAATGAATTTGGAAGAAATAGAATAAAGAGAGCCTAAGAAAACATGTTTTTCTAAAAAATTTAACTGATATATAGGAACAGAAAAGATCCTTCATTCATGAAAAAGACAAAGATTTTATATAAAAAAGAATGCTAATGGAAAAACTACATATAAATAGTAGTGAGATAAGGTTGTAAATGGAGATACATTTATGGCTTTAGTTTTACATATTAGAAAAGACAGAAAATAAATTAGCTAAGCATCCATCTCAAGATATTAGTAAAAGAACAGCGAACTAAATTCAAAGGGAGAAAAGGAATGAAAATAATAAAGGTGAGGGTGGACATGAATAAAAATAGAAAACAAATTTACAACAGAGAGGATCAACACAGCCAAAATTTGTTTCTTGGAAAGGATACAACATTAATAAACTCCTAAGAAGACTAGTCAAGAAAATACAAGGTACTAATAACCAATATTAGGATTGAAAAACATAACTATAAGAAGTACAAACATTATAAAAGATCATAAGATGAGTGTATTACAAAAAGTTAACAAACAGAAAATAAAATTTAAAAACAATACCATTTACAATAGAATTTAAAATATCAAATACCTAAGAGCAGATCTAATAAGATATATGAAAGAAAATAAAATATGTGAAAACCACAAAATTTTGCTGAGAGAAATTAAAGAACTATATAAATGGAGAGCTATTCCATGTTCATGGATGGGAAGATAGCCATTCTCTCCAATTTAATCTAATAGTTAATGTACAATTAATCCAAATCTCAATGTGTTTCGGAGGAGTGTGTAAACATTGGCAAGGTTATTTTAAAATGTATAGAGAAACACCAAGGACTTAGAAGAGGCAAGACACACTTGATGAAAAGCAACAATTGGGGTACACTGACTGTTAGATTTCAAGACTTAAGATGGTGTGGCATTGGTATAAGCATGGACATAGACCAATGGATCAGAATAGAAAGGCCAGAATAGGCAAACACATATATGGTCAATTTGGGGGGTCAAAAGTGGGGGAAAATAGTCTTTTCAACACATGGTGCTAAAGAAATTGGAAATCTGTGTAAGAAAATAATCTGCCTCTTACTTTACATGAGTCAAAATGGATCATACACCTAAATGTATAAGATAAAACAATAAAAACTCAGAATAAAACATAGGAGAATATCTTCATGATCTTGGGGTAGTTGTGGTTTCTTAAAGTGGACACAAAAGCACTAATCATTTAAAAATATGATAAATTAAACCTGACCAAAATTACAACTGCTGTTCATCAAAATACATCATTAAGAAAGCAAACAGACAAGCCAGACTAAGAGAAGATATTTGCAATACATATATTTGACAGAAGATACATATCTAGAATATATAAACTCCTACAAATCAATAATAAAAAGACAACTCAATTAACAACATAAGTAAAAGATATGAAAAAGTATTTCGCAAAAGGGTAATCCAATTAGCAGTAAGCATATGAAAAGGTGCTGAACATCATTGCTCATGAAGGAAATGCAAATTAAAACTAAACTGAGATATCATTACACATCCACCAGAAGGACTAGAATTAAAAAAGACTCCCAGTATCAAGTGTCAGGGAGAATGCGGATCAACTGACTTAGAAGTTGTGTGGGAGTGAAAATTGATTTAGCCACTTTGAAAAACTGCTTCTTGTGTCCAGTAAGGTTAAATGTGCATGGCCCAGCAATTCCACTACTGCATGTATACTGAGGGAACTGAGTGCTTAGGTCCACCAAAAGGCATAAACATGAATGTTCATAGCAACTTTACCCATAATGTACAACACCTGAAAACAACCCAAATGTCCAACAGAACGGATAAATAAATTGACATATTATTGGTAATTTAGATACACATACAATAGAAGACACTTAGAAACAACAAAAAAGTCAAACCTCTAGTATGTGCAACAACCCAGAAGAATCTCAAAGGCATTATATTGAGCCAAAGAAGCTACAGATACAGTAGTACATACTGTACTGTACAATACAATTTATAAGAGGTTCAAGAACAGACAAAATAACCTAACCTATGGTGATAGAAGATTGGCAGTACCTACTAAAGCTGAATATCCTCACATGCTATGACCAAGCAAGTCAATGCATAGGTATATACGCAACAAAAATTTTGCATATGTGTACCAAAAAAACACACAAGGAAGTTCAGAATAGCATTACTTGTAATAGCCCCAAACTGAAATAAACCCAATTCTCTATTAGTAGAAAAATAAATAAATGCATTTTGTTATAGTTACATAAGCCAGCTGTATGGACTACTATATAGCAATGAAAATGAATGTGAATCATAGTTATGATTCACAAACAAAATGAATGACTTTCACAGACATAACATTGGGCAAAATAAGTTAGATACGAAAGATTGTATATTATGTAATTCTGTTTATATGTAGGTCAAAATTAAGCAAATTTAAACTATAGTGCTTAAGAATGAGTGTTTGGGTGGTAAAGTATTTTTTTTAAAGCAAGGAAATGATTACTATAAAAACAGAACAGTGCTCACTCTTAGGGAAGGAGGCCTAAGATAGGATTAGGGGAGCTAGCAGAATTCTATTTCATCTGGGTGGTGGTGAAACGGATGCATGTTTTTGATAAATCAGTGGGTTATATCTTTTTATGTGTACTTTTCTGTACATAATATTTCACAATAAAACCTTTAAAAGAAGAGCATACTATAGACATCTTTTTATGCCAAAAAATAGAAAGTCTTCACAAAGAAAAGAAATTAACAAGCTATCGATCCTGAAATCTGCAAAACGTTGAACACCAAATGTACTTTGAAGGCTTCAGCATTTGTTCGGTTGCTACAGGTACAAATACATTCACTCCCCTTGAAATCTAACCTTCTCGTGTTTTAAGTAAATTCAAAGTGTATTTGGCTTTGCAAAACCAAAACCCAATCTAGAATTAAGCTCCAAGTGAGCAGGGAGCAGGCCCAATTTTGTCCATCACTATCTTTGTTGCCTAGGACACAACAGAGGCTCAACAAATATAAGTTGCAAGAACAAACGGAATGAAACAGGTAGGGAAGAGCTAATCTGCTGCACGTGATAATGTTAAAAGGCTGCCTTCACTATGAGCGGGGCTGCATCTTTCCCATGCAGGTGCCCATAGTTAGGGTGCCTGGGGTCATAGTTAGGGTGCTGGGCTCTGGGTGGGAGGGATATGGCTGAGGTCAACCTCGTTTGGGGGTTAGGTGGGCCTCTGTATAGGTGGTCTCAGGAGCAGCGGGTGGTGCTAATGAGAAGGCGGCCACTAGGGGGTGGTGTCTGAAGGCGCCTAGCTAACAGCTCTCAGAAGCCGTCACATCTAACAGAGTACATGCTTTCAAAGTCTTCCGGCTTTGTTGGTAATGTCCCTCTAGTAAGCTCCAAGACAGTAATAGAATTTTCTGGGAAGGTACAGCTTGGTATTCGCTGTGCTGTGAAGCTGCCGTCCATTCTTTGGGTACAGCAAACACAGCATGGAGAAGCTGTTTCCAGATGAGAAGAGGTCCCCAGTGGAGAGGACCAGGGCAACGGTATAGATTCAGAGTGACATCCAACAACTAAGCAAATCTGTGTGACATGTTAGCCTTCCCTGAGGTCTCCCAGCAATATCTGAGGATGGGAACGAATCAAAGCCTGGCCTTCCTGCTTCCCAAGTTGGGGGTGCTGAGGGAGAACATCATTATTTGCATAATAAAGGGCATGATGACCCCAGAAGGCTGGGGACCTTGGGGATATTTGGGCTTCACAGGTGGCACAAGGAAAAAAGAAAGAGAACATTCCAGACAGACACACAACATGCATTCGGGAAAAGCGCGTCTGTGCAGTGCTTGGTGTTTCATTTTTAAAGCCCCACTTTGCATAAATTGGCAGAGGCAGAGAAGGACCTGAATTAGGAATTCTTATTTTAAGAAAAGAGGCTGCACCCAATGCTTCTCATTCCCTGATTTCCCTAGAGTAACAAAAACTCCCAACCACAAAAGCTTGCTTTTCTTTGCACAGTGACTGGCAAGAAGAAAGCGAGGGAGGGCAGGCAGCTGCAAGTTGCTACCACCTGCCTCTGCATCCACTGCTCACCTCCCGCCAGCTCCTGCCCTCCGGAGCCCACCCCTGTGTTCTGCTGGGTAGTCTGCTGAGAGCCCAGAGTGGGCGAATGTCTGAGGAGGGGGCTGCTCTGGGCCTGGAGGGGAAGCCTAGCCCTGTGTAAGCCTCTATGAGAGGGATCTAGCCGACTGTTGCTTCTGCAGGGAGAGGGAGAACGAGAGAGAAGAGGAAGAGAAGCCAAGAGAGCAGTAAGATGTGTGGGGGTGTGGGGCAAAAGACAGGGAGGCAAGGAATAGAAGTGCAGGCTTCTAAGAGAGAGAGGGAAAGACAGAGACAGATGCACAGAGAGAAAGAGAGAAAGGAGGAAAGACAGAGTCCACAGGAAGAAGAGGGATGCAAAGAGAGAACGGAAGGAGAGGCAGGTAAGTGGCCAGCCCAAGACAGCAGGGTGGTGCCTTCTAAGCCCGTGGGCTGAGCAGCAGCTTGTGTGGGATGTAGACCCTTTGACTCACAACCACCCACACAAAGGCCTCAATTATTTTCAAAACCTGATATCCATCTGAGCATTATTGCAACAAACTGGGTCAGCTCTAAAAGGAGGAGAAGTGGGAGTAGGGGCTCAAGTCTTCTATTATCAGATTGGCCTGTGCTGGGTGTAGGGGGAAGGTGCTGGTTTGGAGTGTGGGGGCCTGGTGTTCATTTGCATCCCGCTGTGAAAAGCCATCCCCTGAATTCAACATCAAATAAGATAATCTTAGCACCATCCAGCATAGCATTGCTGCCTGGCACCATGCAACACCCAAGAGTGCAGTGCCCCAAATCTCTGTTCCAGGATGAACCTGCTCAGGTGTGAAGCAGAGCTAGAAGAGGGGCTGAAAAGCAAGGGACAGGAGGGCATGTGAATTTAGGCTGCCTCAGCCAGAGCCTAGCATGGGGCAAGTGAACCATGGTCGGGGGAGAGGAAGGACGGCAGGATGCTCCCCTGGCCAGCTCTGCCTTACCTGCCATGCAATCAGGTCCTTGAGGTGGGTCAGCTTGTCCTGGTCCTCAGGGTGGTCCCTGACATACTCTTCAGTGAAGAAGGCCTGGGGAGGACAGACAGGAGGTCAGGGTTTCCTGTTCATGTGGCATTTCACAGCCAATCTCTTTGGCACTGGGAGAAGATTTAATTTGAGAGGGGCAAGGATGAGGTCACAGAAGATTTAATTTGAGAGGGGCAAGGATGTGGATGGAACAAGAGTGAGAGGTCTGGAGAGACTGACATTGTTTTATCTGCTTTGAGGCTCAGATCAGCATCCAGTGGGAATGGGCTGCAAACTCTGGGGAAGTCATTCTCAACGTCAGGTTCCTGAGCCAGTAGCAGCAACAGTACTTTGGAACTTGTTAGAGATGCAAATTCTCTAGCCCCAGCCCAGACAGCCTGAATCAGAAACCCTGGGGGTGGGGTGAGGACCTGTGTGTCAGGAAGCACTGTAGGGGATTCTGATGCTCCTTTCAAGTTTGAGAACATTGCTCTGCAGAAAATAATTCAGTAAGGAATCTCACTGGTGGGTGTTCCAGCTCACCTCATGGCCTCCCTCACTGCAAGTGACCCTGGCAGCCCCTTTCTGGGGCTTATGTCCTTAGTGTGTGCGCATGTATAAACAGACATATCCCATCACTGCTCATGGCTGAGCAAAGGGTTACCAATGATGACTGCATGAGTATCTGAGGGTAGCTGGAAGGATTGATTAGGTGACTGGAATTATTGTCCCCAAATTATACTACTGTGTGGTATTCTTAGTTTTACATCAATGGATAACATAGGAAAGATAATAGGGAATTTGTCAAGAGATTTGTTAGAATGAGGAGTTCATTTTTCCTTCAGTATCTGCTAGGTGAAAACCAAGTAAGAACTTTCTGTTCTATTTCAATGCCAAGAAAAGCTTTGTCTCCTTACTGAGAAATGGGTATTTTTCCTTCCAGTGGATAATGTGACTCATATAAGTGATGCTATTTCCTTTTTTGCCGTGAACACCAGGAAGCTCAAAAATAAATCTGTGGCTCAAACATGTGGGGCTTTCTGGAGGGACCTTATGACCTTGATATCTAGATTATAGCTTCCCTTTTGGAGTTGATCTCTTAGTTTTTATGGCTTTTCACAGATTCTGAGTTTCATTTATTTCCAATTGTACACATCATTTCACATCCTCTGTGGAAGAGGTGGGTTTATACAACTGGCACGTAATTTTATGGTCTGGCTCACACTCATCCCAGAGCCTTTCCTTAATAGAGCCACCTGAATCTGCCCAGTGAGACAAGGGGCCCTTATGAACCCTGCCCCTTCCTGCCCCTTCCTGCCTCAGCACAGGGTGTGGAGAAGAGGCTGGGAGTGAGACAGGAGCTCAGCTAAGACATGAGGCTATAGAAACACGAGGGCCAACCAAGCTGAGGGTCCCTTTGGGGACAAGGACAGCCAAAGTAGGATAAGTGACATGTAGCTGCATCTGCCCCCTGGGTCCTCCCACCACTGCTCTGCTCACCGAGCTCCCCTAGACTTGGAGAACAGAAATCCTCACCTTCTCATACTTGGCGAAGCCTCCCATGACAGCAGGATCCACAATCCCGTTCAGGAGCATGGAGAGTGGGTTGATGGGGAGGGTCTCATCACTCTGGTACTGGTTTATCATCATCAGGATCTTCTCATTGGCTGTGGACATGGTTTCTATGGCATTCTCCAGAGGACTAATTGTGGTCTGTTGAAAATGAGATCACCAAGAAGAAAGGGCCTTGGTTAAGTCACTTTAAAAACAGATATTGGTATTGATTTCACTTGGGGTGGGAATTCAAATGAGGCAATGCTCCCTAAGGGGCTATAATAGGATCTTGTAATTACTGAGCTCTGGGGGCTGTCTGCTCTCTGGGGAGAGACAGGCTGGCTTTCTGCTTAGTGAGAAAGGGATTTCTTTGGGGAGGCAGAAGCAGGAAGTGTCAGGTACTTGCTGAGGCATCAGATGCTGAGTGTGCCCCAGAGAAAGTTTTCTCTTCTTATTATCTGGGTGAAACACATGCAAATTCAACCCTTTCAGTATTGGTCGGGCAGATACTATGTGTGAGTTATTGGCCAGAGAGATTAGAGCAGCTTGCGATGTGGGCACCCAGCCTCGCACATAGTAGGTCCTAAGACTGGTTGTTAGAGGGGTCACTGTTCCAAGGTAGATTCACTTTAGTTGGGAAAATTAAACTGAACACTTGTCCAACACCTCTTAGAAGGCAATATAAACAGAGTGCCATCAAAAGCTAACCGGCAAAAAGTGCAGTTAGCAAGAGCATGAGATCTGGAGTAGAAACCTAAAGTAGAGGTCGGCAAACATTTTCTGTAAAAGGGCCAGATAGTAAATATTTTAGGATTTGCAGGCCAGATGGTGTCTGCTGCAACTACTCAACTCTGTTATTGTAGGGCAAAAGCACCTACAGGCAGTATGTAAATGAATGAGAATGGCTGTTCCAATAAAACTGCAGAAATAGGTGACGGGTAGACTTTGGTCCATGGGCCACAGTTTGCTGACCCATGAACTGAAGAGTGTTCCATGTGCACTTCAGAAAAATGTGTATGCTGTTGCTGTGGGGTGGATTGTTCGGTATATGTCTGTTAGGTCCATTATGATCTAAAATATAGGTTAAGTTCAATGTTTTCTTATTGTTTTTCTGGCTAAATGATCAGTCCAATGTTGAAAAGTTAGGTATTGAAATACCCTACTATCATTATGTCTCCCTCCAGATCTCCTAATGTCTACTTTATATATTCAGGTGCTCCAACATTGGGTGTACATGTGTTTACAATTTTTACATCCTCTTGATGAACTGACCCCTTTGTCACTATATAACGACTTTCTTTTTTTTTTTTTTTTTTTTTACAGTTTTTCATTTAAAGTCTACTTTGTCTGAAATAAATATAGCTGCCACTACTCTCTTTTTAAAAGTTTTTATTTGCGGGAGGCCGAGGCGAGCAGATCATGAGGTCAGGAGATCGAGACCATCCTGACTAACATGGTGAAACCCCGTCTCTACTAAAAATACAAAAATTAGCCAGGCGTTGTGGCGGGCGCCTGTAGTCCCAGTTACTCAGGAGGCTGAGACAGGAGAATGGCATGGACCCAGGAAGCGGAGCTTGCAGTGAGCCGAGTTTGTGCCACTGCACTCCAGCCTGGGCGACAGAGCGAGACCCTGTCTCAAAAAACAAACAAAAAAAAGTTTTCATTTGCATGGAATATATTTTTCCATCCCTTCACTTTCAGTCTACGAGTGTCTTTAAAGGTGTGGTAAGTCTCTTGTAGGCAATATATCTGATACAGTTTGGCTCTGTATCCCCACCCAAATCTCATCTTGTAGCTGCCATAATTCTCACATGTTGTGGCAGGGACTTAGTGGGAGATGACTGAATCATGGGGGCAGATCTTTCCCATGCTGTTCTTGTGATAGTGAATGGGTTTCACGAGATCCCTTTTTTAAAGGGAATTTCCCTGCACAAGCTCTCTCTTTGCCTGCTGCCATCCACGTAAGATGGGACTTGCTCCTCCCTGCCTTCCTCCATGGTTGTGAGGCCTCCCCAGCTGTGTAGAACTTTAAGTCCCATAAACGTCTTTCTTTTGTAAGTTGCCTAGTCTCAGGTATGTCTCTATCAGTAATGTGAAAACAGACTAATATACAATATCATTAGGTTTTTTGTTATTGTTGTTCAGTCACTCTATTCCTTTTGATTGTTGAATTTAATCCATTTACATTCAAAGTCATTATTGATAGGTAAGGACTTACTAATGCCCTTCTGTTCATTGTTTTCTGGTTGTTTTATAGATCCTTTGTTCTTTTTTTCCTTTATTACTTTCTTCCTTTGTGATTTGATGGCTTTCTGTAGTGATATGCTGTGGGTCTTTTCTTCTATCTTTTGTACATCTATTATAGGCTTTTGCTTAGTGATTACCCTGAGGCTTACGTAAAACATACATATAACTGGCTATTTAAAGCTGATAACAACTTAACTTTGATCACATACACAAACTTCAATTTTACTCCCTCTCCTCCCATGTTTTATGTTCCAGATGTCACAATTTACGTGAAAAATAATTTCTGTCTTTAACAAACTATTAGAGCTTTAGGTGTCTTTTTATAATTTTTTTGCCTTTAAATATTTATACTAGATAATTGATTTGCCCACCATCATTTAAGTATTAGCATGTTTTGGACTTGACAATGTACTTATTTTTCAACAGTAAGTTTTATATTTTCATATTTTCATGTTACTAACTAGCATCCTCTTCCTTCAGCTTGAAGAACTAGCTTTAGTATTTCTTATAAGGCAGATCTAATGGTGCTTTACTCAGCTTTTGTTTGTCTGAGAAACACTTTTGGGTCTCTTTGGATTTCTCTTATTTATTGTCCTTTGGGCTTTCTGGATCTAGATTTCTAGTTTCTTTTCTAGATTTGGGAAGTTTTCTGTCATTTCTTTGGATATGTTCTCTGTTCCTTTCTCCCACTCTCTTCTTATTTTGGTACCCCAATAATGTGTATGTTGTTACACTTGATGGTGCCCCATAATTCTCTTATACCAGCCTCATTCTTTTTCATTCTTTTCTTTTTGCTCCTCAGGTTATATGATTTCCAGTGATTTGTCTTTGAGTTTGCTAATCCTTTCTTCTGCTTGATCTAGTTGGCTATTGAACCCTTCTATGGCATTTTTCAATTCAGTTATAATATTCCTAAGCTCTATGATTTCTGTTTGGTACACTTTATGCTTTCTCTTTGTTAGAATTCTCGGTTTGTTCTTGCATTGCTCTCCTGTCGTTGGTGAGCATCTTCATGAGCATTATTTGGATTTCCTGCTGAGTAAATCACATTTCTTGACTCCATGCATTTCGGTTTCTGGAGATTCATCTTGCTCCTTTATTTGGAATATATTACCCTGTTTCTTCATTTTCCTTCAGTGTCTGTGTTGGTTTCTCTGCATTAGATAAGACAGTTCTCTCTCCCAGTCTTGTCAGACTGGCCTTGTGTGGAAGAAGGATCTGACCAAGCCATCCAGTGTGAAATGTTAGGATTCCTCTCAAATCTCTCTGTTTGTCCAGACTGCTGTCTCTGTTTTTGGTAGACCCCTATAGCTTAGGATATGCCACTTCCTGTCAGTACCCTGAGACAGATAAGGTAGGGGCTAGACTCTGTAGATGTAGCTGGAAAGGTGGGGGTATTAAATGTGTGTTCCAGTTTTTTTCCATCTTCATGATGAAGCTGGGCATGGGCGATTACCTGTCTCTCTCTCTGCCCTAAGCTGGGGAGAGAATCTGTGGCAAGTGCCTATACTCAAGTTCAGGCTGCACCCTCTGATTCTGGTGATATACTTGTTGAAATTGGACCCATTGTATATCCACCTCTTTTTGCTGTGGTCTAGGGCCACTCAGGAAGACAAAATCCCATTGACTGCCAGAGCTACATCATTAAGAGGACAGTCCCTTGGGTGGGAGCTCTAGTGTGGCACTTGGTATGTGGCCAAACTCCTTGCAGGAAGAATGGATAGATCTGGATTTATCACTGGGTTGAGACAGAGGAAAGGCTAGTGAAGTGCCAACCTCTGGCTCTGACTGCTGGAGAGCTATTTTTTGTTTGCCCTATTAGCTTTCTGATGCAAATTTGTTAGATGCCAGGCCATCACTAGCCACTGGAAGTGTGTGCCCCTTCCAGAAAGAAAATGGGAGCTGTTCATTTCTGCCCACTTTCTGCACTGCTCCAAGGGGATGTAACCCCTGGAAGTGTTTGTGCACCCATTTAAAACCATCTCTTTGTTCTGTGATGTAGGGAGACTTGCATATGCCTGCTCCCTTCTGTTCCCAGAGCTAAGAGGTTTAGATGGGGTCCTTTTAGAGATAGATCTAAAAGTTGGGACACTCAATGCATAGCATAAACCTCATCTAGGGAGGAATAGGGGGTTGCAATTTTTTAAGCCCTTTCTCTGCACCAACTCTCAGGGAATGAAGCCCTGGAAGTGCTTTCATACCTGTATAAAACTGCTGCTTTTTTTTCCTGTGGTCTTTGGGGACATGCATATGCCAGTCCCCTCTGCTCCTAGAGCTAGGGTGTTTAGAATATAGCCCTTGGGTGGAAGCTGTAAAAGTTGGGAAACAATGTGTGCACAAACTCCTTCCAGGAGGGATTAATAAACCTGTAGTTATTGCTAGGGTGAGCCAGGAGGCAAGGTTTGAGAAGTGACAGCCTGCTTCTCAGGCTGCCAGTGGGTTAATATTTGTTTGCCCCTTAACTCCTCAGTGGAAGTTATGTAGAAGCCAGGCTGCCAAGTAACCACTGGAAGAGTGTGTCATAAATGCCTTCTGGGGAGAAGCAGGAGATTCCATTTTTTTTTATTATTATACTTTAAGTTTTAGGGTAAATGTGCACAATGTGCAGGTTAGTTACATACGTATACATGTGCCATGCTGGTGTGCTGCACCCATTAATTCGTCATTTAGCATTAGGTATATCTCCTAATGCTATCCCTCCCGCTCCCCCCACTCCACAACAGTCCCCAGAGTGTGATGTTCCCCTTCCTGTGTCCATGTGTTCTCATTGTTCATGCATTTTTAAAAGACCCTTTACTACACTCCTCTCAGGGGATGGGATGCCTGAAAGTTCACGTGCACCCATATAAAACCACTGATTTTTTCCTGTGGTCTAAAGAGTCTAAAGAGACTTGCATACGTCTAACTCTGCGCAGTCTCAGAGTTGACAAGTTAAGAGCCAACCCATGAAGAACCTCAGAATTAGAATAGTATATGTGAGGTCCAAGCCCTCCTGGGGAACCTTAGAATTAGGGTAGTACACGTGAGGTCCAAGCCCTCCTCTCCACAGGGAGAGAAGATGAGTACTGGGAATTTCTTTCTTGATTTTATAGCACAGCGTCAGAGCAGGGTGCATGCCTGAGTGTGCCTCAGCTTTTCATATCGGTTCAATGTGGATGTTTACTCAGTGCCTGGTAGGTAGAAGTCCCTCACTTCATCTCTGATTTTCTCTCAGAGGGAATGGATCCATGAGTAGATATTTATCTGGTGCATTTGGGGGTGGAGGGAGAGCCAGGAGCTTCCTAGTCTGCTATGTTGCTAATTGTCTTCTTGGTCATCTTTTAAAACCATTTCTGTGAAATTATAGCCTCCTTACTCCCTTACCCTGTGTCTGGATGTTTCTGGAGATGACTGATCTCTACAGTGAGAAGGCCCTGGGAATTGACTGACTCACTCACTCTCTCTCTCTCACACACACACACACACACACTCATATACATACACACATAGATACACATACACATGCATGCACACATGCATGCCCTGGGCACATCCACACACCCTACGCCGGCACACGCATGCACACACAGAATGTTAACTGAAGGAGAACGATGTCCGGCTTGGCTGCAGCCATAGTCCTCCACGGTGAAACCCACGGTCTAGTATCTGTCAAGTACACAGACCAACTCTGTGGGGGCTCTGAGGGGCCAAGGTGTAGACTGAGTTGTAAGGAAAATCTATCACCACCGCTCAGATTGAGCCCAGCACCACACCAGCATTTGAACAATAGCCTGCCATATCTGAAAGACTCAGGCTTTAAGACAAGTCATTAAAAATGGAAACAGCCGTTGATTAGCTTTCCTCCTTGCTTTTGAAACTATTTTTAGATTCCCAAAGTGTTATCCTCATTATAGCCATTAGGAACAGAGAATGAGAATGAAAATAATTTTGGCTTCTCGCCTATGGGCATTTGTGTAAACCAAATATGTAACTTTCAGGTCATTACAGGGGTTATATAGTTGGTTGAAGGCCTAGATTTCAGAAGTTAAACCCACAGTTTAGCTAATAACAGGAATAAAAGTAATGATCATGATAATGAAGATGACTTCACTTATCGATTGCCTTTTATGTGCCAGCCCATGCTGGCCACATTACACCCGTGCTCATTTCATTCCCCCAGCAATATGTTAAGTCACTTATCCCTGAGCCACGGGGCAGAGCTGGAAAGACAACTCAGGTATTTGTGATTCCACAGGTAGGCTTCTTCTACTACATGTAAATCAAGCTTTGATACCACACTTGTTATCAACGGTCTGTTGGGACTTAATCTAGCCCTCAAATCTCTGGTCTTTTCCCTAAGCTGAGCCTCAGTTTCTTTATCGACATAGTAACTCTTGCCAGGCTTGCTGTCAAGGGAAAATGAATTATTAGGGGAGGGTGGAAAAAAATGTAAAAGTGTGTGTGTGGATGGGTGAGGGAACATAAGATGAAAGAGAACGTGATCTCAATCCCTGGCAATTAGGTGGCATTTCATATTTTTCTTTCTTTTATTTTTATTTTTATTTTTTTAGATGGAGTCTTGCTCTGTTGCCCGGGCTGGAGTGCAATGGCATGATATCGGCTCACTGCAACCTCCGCCTCCTGGGTTCAAGCGATTCTTCTGCCTCAGCCTCCTGACTAGCTGGGATTACAGGCACATGCCACCATGCCCAGCTAATTTTTGTATTTTTAGTAGAGACGGGGTTTCACCATGTTGGTCAGGCTGGTCTTGAACTCCTAACCTGGTGATCCACCCATCCCAGCCTCCCAAAGTGTTGGGATAACAGGCATGAGCCACTGTGCCCAGCCCAGCATTTCATATTTTTCAAAGCCATTTTACCAATATTGCCTTCTTAAGTCTACCCGGGAATCCTATGAGCTGCACAGGACAGGTGCTCTCTCATTACCTCTGAGTTCTGCCACAAATTGCTTTGGCAGTTCACGTCCCATTGCTAGGCCTCAGTTTTCTCATATACAAAATAATGCAGGTAGACAAGAACCAGGGAGAATCAGGACAAAAAACTTGGAGAACTGCAAGCCAAACCAGGCTGGCGGAGGTCTGTCACTCAGCTAGCACATTGATTCTAACCTTTAAAAAGTAATTCAACAGAGATGGAGGACGGGGCTGTTGCTACTGCCCTTTGCCACAGCCCTTACTAGGCTATGAAGGTATTCGAGTTTATAGCTTTAGGACTAAAAGACACCTAAGGTCCCTTTAAGCACTAAAGTTCCATCATTTTGCAATTCCTATTTACAGATGATTAAAACTAAGACCCAGAGATATACAGTCCTTATCTAACATACATAGCTCATTAGTGACCACGTTGAATTTGGATCTCTGATCCCTAGATCAGGGCTCCTTGTAAAGACTCCATTTCCCAGGGCCAAGAACAAAATAAAACCCCAATAGGCAGAACTTATACTTGAAGCTCATCAGAAAATGCCTCTCTATATAAACATTACTGTAGTCGTGATAATTTATGGAGGAAATAACCAAGAACAAGATACAAATTCATATAACACAAAAACAATCTTTGGAAATGAAGTCACTTAGAAGAACATTCAACTTTTGCATCTGAGACACCCTGAAATTCCTGGTAACTCATCTGAGAGGCCATTAAAGATAAATTCACTCTGGCCAACTTTTTGAAGGTTTCCCCAATGCCTTCTATGAGAAGGCATCAGGATGAAAGAAACAAGCCAAAAATCTTGACTATTTCTTTCCTAACTTCAAAATGCTGAGTTTATAAAATAAGGTAACTGGCTTAGACATTACAGGTGTCTGCATATTGATTGACTGATTAATTTATGTAAGTATTCTTTAGTTAGCGTCAGTTGTGGGCCAGGGACTATTCTTAGCACTTGGAGGTATGGCAGAAAATAAAATAGACAAAATATCTGTCTTCTTGGAATTTATATTCTAGTGGAGCTTATGGTCTAATGTTATATTTAATATTCTCTTAATATTAAAAATAAACAAGAAAATTATGTAGTCCATTAGGAGATAAGTGCTTTGGGCTGACACACAGTAGCTGAGGGAATGGGAAGTACAGGGATGGGCTCTCTCAGTTTGCTACAGTTTGGCAGGAATGACTATACAAGAGACGCCTTGCTGAGCACCACCAGGTGACAGGGCTCAGTCAGGGCTAATGGGCAGAGGCTACAGATTGGTAGAAAGTTTCTGATTCCTTACCTCCTAAATAGGGCTCATAATAGTATGTACCTCACGGGGGCCTATGAGAATTAAATGAGATATTGCTATAAACCTTTGACACAGCACCTGGGGCACTTGTCGAAACTTATGTGCCATGAAGCAAGGGCACAGACACTTCCTTCCTTTTGGGGGTACTACTTGCTGGGGTGGGCTGGGGTGGGCTTTTCTTTTTCTTAAGGAAAAAAAAGATGAAGAGTCCAAGCCAGGTGCCTGACAGGGGAGGTTAAAGTCATACCCTATCTCTTTTACTAACCTTGAACAATGCACTAATTAACTCTGCATCTCAGTTCCCACATCTGTAAAATGGGAAGAATAATAATATCTACCTCACAGGGTTGCTGAGGGGTTGAAATGAGATCATGCATATGAACAGTTGAGCCCATACTCAAAACAATGTTTTTTGCTATCACCATCATTGTTATACTTTTCCAAGGTCTAGGTCATGCCTATAAAAAGGAGGCTGAAGGGCTACTGAGCTGCTGGGTTCACTGAAAAGAGAGCGGCATTAAGGGTAGAAGTGAAACGGTCTCAATGCTATCGTCTGATACAATAGCTTGAAAACGCAAGTCAGACCACGTCCCTCCTCTGCTCATCGCTGTGTGTCACTCAGTGGGAAAGTCAAAGTCCTTATGGTGGCCTACAAGGTCCTACATGATCTGGTATCAGATGACTGTTACTCACCCTCACTTGTTCTGATCTGGACACAAGCATACTCTGGGCCCAGGGCTTTTGCACTTGCTGTCCCCTCTGCTGGAATGTCTCTCTCTTCAATGTCAGCGTGGACCCCTTCCTCATTTCCTCCAGGCCTCTCCTCAACAGCCAGTACAGAGGGAAGCATTCTGACTACCCTACTTAAAATAGCAATCCCTCATACATCACCTTTCTGCTTTAATTTTTTCCATCACAGTTATCACCTGTCATATATTTACTTTGACTTTTTAATCCGTCTTTCCCACTAGAATGGAAGCTCCATTGCAGAATCTCCAGGTCTTAAAACAGTGCCTAACATGTTAGGTACACATTAAGCATTTTCTGAATGAATAAATAAATAAATAAGACATCCTAAATATGTCCATTTACAAGGTTTCCTCACAACCATACTGACCGTTCCTCTGTATCTTGGGGACTGCAAGATCTTTAGCTGTCTGAGGACATGGAGACCCTAAGCTGTGCTGAGAAGCAAAATAGGTGTTATCTGCACAAGGGAGATCAAATATTTGGATTCTAGCCAAATGATTTCTCCTTTCTGAGCCTCAGTTTTTCCAACTATAAAATGGGTTCATATTGGGATACTGCACAGGTGCCCCCAAGGGGGTGCTGTGATGAGAGGAGTATGAGGGGGAGATGGAGATGATTGTGTTCCAGGCCCTCTGCTACACCCCACCCGCCCAACAGAAGCTCCCCATTCATCAGCTTTATTACTGGAGGCCAAGGAAAGTTTCATTTGCAGGGAACAAAAAGGTTATCTGATGCTTAAAAAAAAAAAAAAAATCTGAAAGGCACTATTCTGAATGCTGCCTGCATGGGAATTCTGGGACTCACACAGCAGCTTCAAAGAAAAACATGTCTGCTTTTTAAAGTCAAAGGGGCCTTTGGAGACTGGCTGTGCTCTGCCCGTCGGAGGAAGGGTGGCCCTGCCACGAATGTCCCAGACTCACCTGCGACATGTGCACCACCTCAAACCAGCGCAGGATCCCTGGCAGCTTGTACGCAGTCACGAAGGAGGTTCTCTCAATCCACATGGACTGTCCGTGGGCAAGGGGGTGGCAAGGGCAGGAAAGCAACAAACACATTTATGAAACCTGGGTATCAGAGAAGCTTGGCACAAACCCAGCCAGGTCCCCAGGCCTCCTGTCTACCCGAAAGCAGAATAAATATTGCAAGACCCAGAAATATGCTCTCACCTTACCCTTAAGAATTCTTTTCCAACATTAAGTGTAAGCTCTCCCTGAACTTAGGCCAAGTAAGTTTTAACCTGGGTTTATTAGCAGTCTGAATTTTTAGGCAATATTGAATGTGTCCATTTGTTTTCTCAGGGAAGGGTTCTCAGTGTTCATTAGACTCTCAAAGAGGCAGTGGCTCCAAAAATATTAAGAATTACAGTCCAAGCCAAAGAGCTGAGACTTGGAGACACCTCCTTAATCCAGTCTTGTTTGAATCCTAGCTGGACACACACAGAGGAGACTAGCACTCAGGGGACAGTGATGACTAAATTGCTGTGGCTTCTTACTGGTATTTGCTGGAAGGTTTGATTTTATCAACACCCCTTCTTAGCCTGAGGGTTTCTACGTGCTGGCAATGCCTGAATGCCCTGTGGTTGAAAAAGTGCCTCTGACATGAGGCCTGGGATCTGTATTAAAGGGAAAAAGGCTCAAGAAATAAGGACACAGGCCCTAATGGAAGAGATTGGGGAATGGACGTCATGGTATCCATGGAGGTTAGCTTTATTTTCTCTGGCTTTGGATCAAGTTCCTTCCCATTCTGAGGCTGGCCGATGCATGCTCTGGTTCCTCCAGGTGGCCCCAGGGAATGATCAAGCGTAGGGAAGATACTCACAGCAAACTCATTCTCTGGGTCTACGGTCCCCCTGCGCACGGGCCGGGAGTAGTGGAACCTTTGCACGTAGTTGGATTTGTAGAAGCTGAAAGACAGGAAGAGGCTGAGGCTCCTGGTAGCCATCCCCGGCTGCTGACACCTGATCTGACCCTGCACTGTCCAGGGAGGTTCATTACAGTAAACTTCAGGCCTGGCAGAGTCCCTTGTGGTGCATTTAAAATCAAGGTCTGTGTTCTGGGCTGTATAAGAGTGACTTTTGCCCAGGCTTTCCTGACAAGGCAATTTAGAAGGTAGACTGGTCTTGTGCCCCTTTGAGAACATAGTACCCCTAGAGTATCCAGGCAATTGGAATTCTAACACTGATGGCCTAGGTCATGATTTCCTGTGATCTGCAACAAAGGAGCTGAGGTCTGAGCCTAATTTCCCAGAGGTGTCCTCAAAGGATTTCTTTAGGTGTCCCAGCCAAACCCCCAAATCAGTCTCCCTGAATCCTTGGTGAGATTCTAACTTCAGGGCCAGCAGAACACCGTGCTAGCTGCACAGTTATCGTCCCCTGCTCATGGGTGCCTGTCTGAGAAGGTGAGAAGGTGAGGGGAGGCTGAGACCCAAGCTGAGCTCCACCTGCTCTGCTGTGGCACTTTGTGAGGCTGCTGGGAGGGGCTGCCTCTCCCTGAAGGGTCCTTCATCTTGCAAAGCAGATCCTGTTTCTGACTGTCCCGTCCAGAGGGGAGGACCTACTCTAAGACACTCAAGTGCTCTATTACAACCTGGGCATGGGGTGGGGGGAATGAGCTGGGCAGCTGGGAGGCATACAGCCTTGGGTCCCACAGAGGACCCACCTTGTGGCCTCATCAGTGACTTTGCAATCTGATCTAGAACAGGTGGACATCAGTCTTCACGGCACTTCCTCTACTGTTCCTTTATCAGAGTCTGAACACACCATTGTCAACGTACAACCTTCACAAATGCTGAGGAGATGTCCCTCTGGGAGCATGTGCTCAGCATGGCCAAGGCCCCCTGTCTCCACACTGCCTATCACTTGCCCAGCCACACTCTGTCTGTGGACTCCCTGGGGCCACTCTGAGATCAACCTGAGCAACAAACAGGCTGACTGCATCCAGTTGAGCAAATGCTCGATGCTTGCTGAGGATTTGCTGAGCCATAACCCTGGCTCTCCCATCCTTCCTGGCTTCAGCCTTGTCAGGGGCAGAGCCCAGCTAATTGGAGGGTGATTCTTTGCCCAAGAGGAAAAGGGGGGAACAAACTGGCTAAGATAGAGAAGGAACTAGAAAGCCACTGGGGTCTGTTCTGCCACCAGCTCAGTTTGGTGGCCCCAATGGGTTCTCTGCCCCATCCTTCTTCCCTGTGGACAACAAGTCTTACTTTATAATCTGGTCAGGCACTGGCTTATTCTTGAACCTGGGGTGTTCATCCAAGACAGGCTGGACAGTGAAGCACTGGATATCTGGAATCCCTGTGGTTAAGGACTTATATCTGTTGGCTGCGGGGACACTTTTAAGTATAGCTAGTCCTTGCTGAGACCTTCCAGGCCCGCCTTTATGGGGCCACATTTTTACTGAATGATGAACCTCAGGTTGCTGGCTGCCCACTAGGCACTAATGACTAGTTAGTCACTGAGGTCCTTATCAGTGCTGACACCTTGCAACCTTACGCCAGGGCTCAGCCCCTACAAACAGAGTTGTCTAGTGGTGTTTAATCATCATCGTTGCTATATTATCATTAATAATCATACCATTGAATGAATTTATAGCTCTCAAATCAATTGCAGAGTGCATCTTCCCATGATCTCATTTGATCTCCTCAATTCCACTGAGTTGCATTATTAACCTAAATTGTCCCCTTCGAGGCCAGAGAAGCCAGGCCACTTGTTGAAGATCACACAACTTGTAAGAACAGATCCGAGTCTGTATTTAGGTCTTTTAACTCTAAGCTCAGAATTCTTTCACTCTGGACTCACTACTCAAAGGCGGCCCTTTGACCAGTAGTATCAGCATTACCTGTAAGTTTGTTAGAAGTGGAGACTCTGGACTATCTGAGAACCAACTGAGTCCGGATCTGTAAAAGATCCTTGGGTGATACATATACATGCTAAAGTTTGTGAAGCACTGCTATAGAATATGCAAATAAATGTCATTTTGCACTCCAACTCTGAAAATTTGAAAGCAACTGCCTACGGCAGGATGGTAAGGAGCTGTGTTCAGACTCAGTGGAGAAGAGTCCCATGGTGGATTAGTGATGTCTGCAACAGGCATAGATATTGGAGAGGCACTATGTGGGTCAGACCCTTGTCATGCCTCTTCTAGATCTGTCTTTAGTCCTTTTAAGCTGACAATATGGCAAACTGAATGAACAAAGTCAGCGGTCACTGGTCCCACTCCTGATTCCTCTTCCCTTTCCCTACCTTCCATTTCTTCTTTACCCACATCTTTTATTTAGGTGTTCAAGGTCTTTCCTCCCTCTATTCTACCCAATGACCACCATGACTCCAAAAAATCTTTTCCTGGGCCTGACATGTCTGCCAACTAAGGAATCAAGAACTCCTCTGGCTAGCATTCAAAGCTAGGCCAGTATGGCATTCACCCATTTTTTCATCATTATCTGGATATCCAATAGATCCTACTACTCCCTTTCCTTGGAACGTTTTCCCTCATCAGCATCCCTCTTCTGTGAACCCTTTGGACAGATGTCAAACACCACAGTCCATGAAAACAAAATTCACCCCCCAGTTAGCAGTTGTTTTCCTTCCTTTGGCTTTCCACAGCCTTCGTCTGTGCTTCTCTTAGGATCCACCCTCCAGCTCCCTGTCGGCTTCCTGCTCCCCCCAGCCCACTTCACACCCTCCATCCCCTGCCCAGATTGTGAGCTTTTTCATGGCAGAGACTATGGTTCTTTCACATATAAGAAATGATCAAAACCTAGCTCCAAATTAAATTGAATTGCCTCTCTCCGATGAACTTACTCTATGCTAATATGTTAGGTGTTTCATTGATTTACTTCTGATGCCTGTT
This sequence comes from Pongo abelii, assembly GCF_028885655.2. Lineage (NCBI taxonomy): Eukaryota > Metazoa > Chordata > Mammalia > Primates > Hominidae > Pongo > Pongo abelii. The sequence goes on along the minus strand of NC_071989.2, from coordinate 178,927,351 downwards.
TCTGCCTTAAATAGATTTCTCTTCTTAAGAGATGGCAATGTTTAACATGAATGAATAAATCTCAATGAAACTATTTCTACAATTTTCAGGAAAACCATTTTCTTTCTCAAGCCATGTGGCCAACAGCCTGCTCTGGGAAGAAAATCACTCTGCATTAAGTCTAGGGCAGGGGTTGGCAAACTATGGCCCTGTGGTCAAATCTGGTTCACTGCCTGTTTTTGTAAGGCCCAGAGGCTAAGAAGAGTTTTCAATGGAGGGAAAAAGAGTATTTTGTAACGTGATAATGATAGAAAGTTCCAGTGTTAGTGTCCATAGAGTTTTATTGGAACACAGAGATACCCGTGCATTTTTGGGTTTTCAGTGGCTGCTCTCCCACTACAACAGTGGAGCTGAGTAGTTGTGACAGAGACTGCATGGGCCACAAAGACTAAAATACTGCCCATCTGATCCCTTCCAGAAAGTTTGCAGACCCCTGTTTTAGAGAAGGTTCTAGGTCGTGTTTACTGATCTTAGCCACTGGTCTTGGCCCAAGAGGAGAATCCAAACTTGTCCTAGGGAAGCCCATGACACAAGTCCCCTGAAGTTGTGCCAGGAGGATGGCTGGTGAGGTTGTTATGCCACATGCTGAATGTATGCGTGGAACTGGGGCCCCAGAGGGCTGGGCAACTGCAGACTCCCAACCAAAGAGACTTTGGCTTTCAATTATCATTCCCTACTTGGATACGTAAGTGAGAAATGAGATCTGTCACCCTCTCAGACTGCTTATCAGCTTTTTAACAAGTGAAGGCAAGAGAAGAGAGCATTAAGAACTCAATATTTTGTCAAAAAGTAGGCCTGAGTTCAAATCCAAGCTCCATCACTTCCTAGTTGTGACCTTGTGCAAGCTGCTTAAATTCTGTGAGCCTCAGTTTTCATATTAGCAAAATGCAGGAAAGCAATAATACCTAACTTGTATAAGTATTGGAGGGTAAAACAACAATGTGTGTAAAATGCCTAGTACATGGTAAACAGTTAATAAAGAGAATGCTGTTCATCAATCTTTTTAAAAAGGATGATGTACTAGAACATAGGTTTTGAAACAGACAGATCGTGGGGTTCAAGTACCAGTTCCATCACTAACTAGCTTTGTAACCTTAGGCAAACCACTTTACATCTCTGCCCCACATATTTCTTGTCCATGAAATAGGGAAAATTAACACTCCCCTTAGAGGGTTTTATAGGATATAAAGCCCTCAGTCTCAAGAAAAGGACGTTTAGCAAATATTAGCCGTTCCCCTTTTCTTTTGCACCTGCCTCCTGGCACTGAACCAGGGGAGATGTTATGTCCCAGGAACACGTACTCTCTCTCCCTAGCCTCATGTTAAAAGGCCACAGAGCTGTTCAATCCCAGGAGGTCCACTTAGAAAAGCCTTAGAACTAATCCCATGTCTCGCCTATAACCAAACTCATATTTGTAACCAGCCCAGCCTACCACCAGTTGCATTTGCTCCTGCAAATAACCATGGTAGAGCAGGTACGCAGGGCAGGCAAGCATAATGAAAAGGTTACAGATGAATATTTACCACCGGAGAGAAGAATATTTGGATTAAAGTACAGCAGACTGAGCAGACCAGCCATGCAACCTGTCAACCCCATTTTAAAGGCTGTAACTTAATTTGTGCTAAAGGGTGCAATGCTGGGAGCTAGGCTGAGTGAATGTGCTCCCTGGCTCAGCAGTTGGCCCTATCCTTGCATTTATATGCTCCCTGCCATGTGAATCCTGTCTGTTGCCCAGCACCGGCTGCTGGCCCACTAAACACCATGCTTGGCCGCACTGGCAACCACTTATACGACACCCTAGCATCACCCCATGCGACTTCTGTGTGCTGTGTACTCCAACTGAGCTGGCTGTTTCTCTGCCTCCTTCCTCCCTTTCTCTATTTATTTATCTCTTTTCTTCTTTCCTCTTTCTGTGTTGTTTTCTTTTTATTTCTATTAATCAACAAATATTTACTGGGAGTCGCTTTGTACCAGGCACTAGGGAGGGGGGCACTTAACTGCAGGGAGCAAGCCAGGGCAAGCATCTTCCCTCATGGAGCCGACATTCTAGCTCAACTCCACGCATGTTTAAAAAGCGCCAGAGATAATGGCAAATTGAGACAGATTTTCCAAAGAAAACAGAGCTTGAGATACCAGGGTCATGAAGAGTTCAGAAAAGGCCACATTAGACAATAGAAAGGCCATGGCAGGCCTCTTCCAGAAGGTGACGCCAAGCTAGGATCTGATGGGTAAGAGACAGCTAGTCATGTAAGGAGCTGAGGAAGGGCATCCAAAGCAGAGGGAACAGAGAATATGAATGCTCAGAGGCAGGAACAAGCTGGGCATATCGCAGGAACAGAAACAAGACCACTGTGGTCAGAGGGATGTGAGAAAGGGAAGGAAGGATGGGGGTAGGGGTGACGTTGGACAGGCAGGCAGGGGTCAGATCATGGATGGCCTTGCAGGCTTGCTTAGCAGTTTTGATTTTATTATGATGGCAGTGTGGTATCATTTCAGTCTGTGGAGCCTGCTATGCTCCTTCCTTCCAAAGGCCTCTGCACACAAGTGTTCTTCCTTCTGTCTGGGATATTTTCCCCACCTCCTGCTAAGCTTTGGTTGCTTGTAATCTCAAACATCACCTTCCTCAAGGAAGCCTTCTCTCCTTTCCCAACCACAGTACTCTGCATGGCTTCCTCGAGGCACAGATTATATTTTTGTAAATAAACATGGAATAGTGCAATTAGTCGCTTAACGCCTCTTTTACTTGCTACACTGTAAGCTCCCTGAACGTAGGACCACTTTGTGAATGAAAATCTCCAGTCCCTTGCACCTTGCTTAGCATAGAGTCAGGGCTTGAGAGTATTCAATATAAGAATGAATTAGTGAGTGAATGAATTAATCAATGCATGCAACATTTACGATATATTGAGATGGGTTCTTTGGATCTCATCTCAAATATTTACTGGGAGTCACTCTGTACCAGGCACCACGGGAGATGGGAACTTACTGCAGGGAGCAAGCCAGAGCAAGCGTCTTTCCTTATGCAGTTGACATTCTAGCTCACATTCACACACTTTTTGAAAAGCACCAAATGCAGACAAATTTTCCAAAGCTAACAGAGCTCAAGATGCCAGGATCATGAAGAGTCCAGAAAAGGATCCAAAGAACACGGATCCAAAGAACATGTTGCATGTTCCTGCAACGTGGCACCACTGCAATGATTCTGGCAGCAGCCCTGAGCTCTAAGATGGGTCTTTCTGGGCTGCAGCCCTAGCAGGGCTGTTCAGGTCTGGCCCCTTGGCTAGGGCGTTCTCCAAGGATACACTGGCCTGGGGCATTCTTCACATCATCTCCTGGGGCAGAGGTGGTGTTCATCTTCTCTGCATTGGGAAACTGGGTCATCAGCTGCATCTGGAAATCTTCTCTTCGCTCATACTCCTTCCCGCGGTAGATGAACACTTTGTTCTGCAGAGAAAGGATGCTCATTAGAGATTTGGTGACCCAGGTATGAAGAAAGGGGCCAAGCAAAGCTGACGAGCTTGTAAAATGACCACGGTCCATGGGGATGTCCAGTGCATCACTCTCATCTTGGTTTCCCCACAGGGAAAGGAAGGGCTCAACTCACTGACCTAGCAGAGGCCATCACTACTTTAAAGGGTCTGGGTCTAGAAGAAGGGAAGATCATGGATGCTGAGAACTTTCTTCTTCTTACCATCCTATGTACAGCTTCCAGAATAATTACTCACTCAGGTTTCACTGTGTCACACCCACTCTCCTATATACATGGCCACAACATTTCCCCGTTGCCTGTAATGGGCCATGTGGGCTGGACCTGTGGGCTGGAAGGGCTCAGCATTCATATCCTCATCACCTGGCTTCTGGCTCTAAGCCTGTGAAAACACACTCTTTATCCTTCCTGACCATGTTAGTCTCTTATAGACCAGTGGTTCTCAACTAAAGGTGATGTTGTCCCCCAAGGGACATTGGCAGTATCTGGAAACATTTCTTGGTTGTCACAACTGGGAATGAGGGATGCTACTAGAACCTACAGGGTAGTGGCTAGGGATGCTGCTAACATCCTACGATGCACAGCACAGCCCCACAATGAAGAATTTTCAGGCCCAAAATATCAATAGTGCTGAGGTTGAGAAACTCTGCTCTAGACATCTGTGCCACCCATACTGCCTAAAATGGCCCCTAAGTTCTTCTGTCCAAACACACATCTGTCATACATCTCTACATATCAGTGCTTCCAAACCTGGCTGATCGTCCAAGGAGCCTGGGAGACTTCTAAAAATTCAGATTCCCAGCTGGGCGCGGTGGCTCATGCCTGCAATCCCAGCACTTTGGGAGGCGAAGGCAGGTGAATCATGAGGTCAAGAGATGGAGACAATCCTGGCCAACATGGTGAAACCCAGTCTCCACTAAAAATACAAAAATTAGCTGGGCGTGGTGGTGTGTGCCTGTAGTCCCAGCTACTTGGGAGGCTGAGGCAGGATAATAGCTTGAACCCGGGAGGTGGAGGTTGCAGTGAGCCGAGATCAAGCCACTGCACTCCAGCCCGGGCAACAGAGCAAGACTCCGTCTCAAAAAAAAAAAAAAGAAAAAGAAAAGAAAAGAAAAACCTTCAGATTCCCAGGGCACACTCTAGATCTGCTGAAATGGAATCTGTGGGAGTGGGGCCCAGGAGTCCGAACTTTTAACAAGTTCTCCAGGGGATTCTGACATACAGCCAGGTTTGGGAAGCCACCTCTACTTCCTCCATGAAACCCGCACCCCTCTCTGCGGCTCATGGCAATCACTCCTGCAGGCCCACTCTCAGTTCCCCATTGATTGTTGATTAATAATTGTGAGTGATTTATCTCCTTGACTAGACTAAATCAAGTGAGGTTGGAGACGAGAGTTGCCATTTCTTTTGTATTTCCCTCACCCCATTGCTCAACCATAGGCTCACAGACTGAAGGAAGCCTACTGGTGACCTAATCCAATTCGTCACGTGATGGGTAAATAGGCCACTACAGCAGCGGTTCAGAAACTGTGTTCCAGGGACATCTGAGGTTCCCAAGACCCTCTCAGGAACCACAAGATCACACTGTTTTCACAATAATATGAAAGATGTTATTTATCCTTTTCATTCTCATTCTCCCATGAGTGTACGATGGAGCTTTCTGAGGCTGCGTGATGTGTGATCGCAACAGAGTGCAGAAGCAGACAGGAGAATCTAGATGTCTTCTTTTAAGTCAGACATTAAAGAGATTTGCAGAAATGTGAAGCAATCTCATGATTTTCACTGATTTTTTTTATTGGAAAATAGAGCTATTTTTCCTAAAATTGCAGTTTATGTTAACATGTAATGGGTTTATTATTGCTATTTTTATTTTTTAAAGTTTATTTATTTTTTGAGACAGGGTCTGTCTTTGTTACCCAGGATGGAGTGCAGTGGCCCCATCATGACTCACTGTAGCCTCAACCTCCTGGGTTCAAGTCATCCTCCTGTCTCAGGCCCCAAATAGCTGGGATTATAGGTGCGCATCACCACGCCCAGCTAATTTTTGTATTTTTTGTAGAGACAGGGTTTCACCATGTTACCCAGGCTGGTCTCGAACTCCTGAGCTCAAGTAATCTGCCCACCTCAGCCTCCCAAAGTGCTGGGATTACAGGCATCAGCCACCATGCCTGGACCATTATTGTTATTTTCAAATAAATGAACACTTCAAAAAACATTTTCTTAGTTTTAATTTCTCATGTGGTAAATGTAGATAGAGATTATCTTTACACACACAAGTTCTTTGGGGTCCTCAATAATTTTTAAGAGAGAAAGACGTTTCTGAAACCAAAAAGTCTGAGAACGACTGCTCTACAGTAACTCCTGAAAGCAAATCTCTGCCAGCAAACATCCTCCAGCCTCTCTTTGAACACCTCATTCCAGTGACGGGGAACTCACTACCTCACGAGGCAGCTGTAGTTGCTGTGTAGTTAGAGAAACACAGTAGATGAGAAATGCTGGTGATTATGATGAGGGCTATTGACTGGGGAGTCTCCTGGGGATGGGGGCAGCACTCAGACAGAGAAGAGCACCGCTTCTGAGCACAAGCAAATCCTCAAAGCATAGAGGGACCGCTGAGATGCCGAGGCCCTGGGGCTCTCGCCTGGTGTCCAAGTCACCCCCAAACTCACCCGCAGGAAGGAGGGGAATCCCTGGCCATAGTATCCAACAGCAAAGTAGTCTGGTTTGGGCCTGAGGATTTTCATGATGCTTTCATAGAATTTTGCCTGCTGGATCTAAAGGAAGAAAACAAGGTTTGTTGCAACACAGATGTGTATCAAAGGCACATTCAACTCAAAGAGGTCTTAGTGAAGACATTTTCATTATACCAGAGCCAATGAGCCATGTGCACATATTTACATATCTGTGCTATGTCTATAATCACAATAGTAATAGCTATATTTACAGTATACCAGGGACTGTGTTAATCACTCTACCTACACTAGCATGGTTACTTGAATCATCCTTGTAATAATCCCATGAGTATCTCCATTTTGCAGATAAAGAAATGGTAACTCATAAAGCAGCCAGTAAGCATGGAGCTGAACCCAGTTAGTTGCATCCAGGGTTCCCATCATTGCATCTCTGCTCCCACCTCCATGCACACTTGGGCATGGATTTGTGAGGCTATGGAATGAATAAATGCCCCCGATACAGATGTTTTCCCATGCATGTATACCTAAGACATTTCATCTATTCTAAGAGGTGTGTGTTTTTTGTATTTTAACATCTCTGGAAACAGTCTGAATCTTACTTTACACCTAATGGCATCTTATAACTGCAGTTGGCCCTGAAGGAATCATGACATGGCACAATAAAAATGGTGTATGATCGATGGCATCTTCCATTTGATACAGTCTGGAAGATATATGTGGATCTAGACAGGTGCCTGTGTGATGTGGACTCCGTGCAGGCAAGTGCACATTCATTAGTGTGTGCTTGAATGTATCCTGGGTGTGTGTGTTTGTGTGTGTGTCTTGGGCATAGGCGTTGGCAAACATCAATGTGGAGGTACACAAGGGCAGGTATCAGGTGTCTCTTGGTGCAAGCACATGTGTGTGTATTTGTGTATTATCTTACAAACAGTGAAAACAGTTAACAGCTCAGCTGTTTTTAACAAGATCACCATACCTTCCCCCCACCAAAAGCTATCAATCCTCTCCTAACATTCTGACTCTGTAAGTCGCTGGCCTGGCCTCTCTAAGTGGGCTAAGAGGGGTCCTTGGGGTCCTGCTGCTCAGGCAGCCAGAAAATATGTGGGGAGGATAGGCAGGAGGGAAGCAGCCAAAAAGTTCTGCATTTCCCTGCAGAGTCCAGCTCCCTGCCAAACCCAGGCTTCTGCAGTACAAGCAGGATTGGCTGGGCTGGCTTCCCTCACTCTCCACTTCCCCCACCAAATCCTGAGCATCGAGATGCTAATGGGAGTAACCAGATGGGGAGCATTTTAATGTGATTTATCTGTTAATCAGAAAGCACAGATTTGTGTTTTTATTTAATTGGTTTAGTGATTTGTGGAACTTTTACTGCAAATGTAGCACAGCGTTTATTGGGTCTGCAGCAGCGGCGGCAGTTGCAGCCCCACGCAGGTACTCAATGCTCCCTCTGAGAAGCTGTCACCGAAGCATTTCCCCACGACATCTCTCTTTGAAAATACTCCCCATGGGAAGGGAGATGCTCAGTACAGTCTCGCTCAGGTCCTATTTCCGTTCATTTTCTATTTCCCTAACCCCGCCTGGCCCTCATCCCCATCTCCCTAGGATCTGGGGTGAGCTGAGGCCCTGAGCACCCAGCCTGCAGGGCATTCAGCCTTCCCAGGGGATGCCTTACCAGGTTCTGGCTGAGCAGTTCATAGTCAAAGATCTCCATCTCGTACTGTTCCGCCAGCTCCTTGCACAGACTGATGGCCTCTTCCCACATCTACAGGAAGGTCACAGGGACAAAGGTGAGGTGGCACCACTGGGTTTGCAGAGCCCTTGCTGAGGAAGGGACCCAGGAGTAGCTGTGCTTCCTGGGACTGAGGGGAAAACGTCGCTCTGACCCAGATCCACCTCCCATACAGCGGGGGCTGGGGGCTTCTTAGAGAGGATGACCTTCCTCTGGCCTCTCACTGGAGTTTCTTGATAAACAATTGAGTAGGCACAGATGAGGCTAAACCCTTTATTTACGTGCTCTGATTCTTCACAACCACTCTGAGAGGTAACTGACAGCATCTTCATTGTCCAGGTAAGAAACAGAGGTTCAGAGAGGCCCAGCAACCTGTCCCTGGTCAAAACGCCTCACTAAAAGCAGGGTCAGGATGCAAGCCCCCGTGTGTGTCTCCAGGACCTTGCTCTTCAGTCCCTGCCTCCCACGTGCTCGTGTTTAGTGAATGAAACCTTTGATTCCCTCAGCCTCCTCAGAGAGGTGTTGGCCCCCTTTTCCAAAGATAAATGGTTCACAGAGAAGTGAACAAGGTGGCTCAAGGTCAGAGTTTCCAGGGACAAAGTTGGGACCAGGCCCCAGTTCTCCTGATATTCAGTCCTGGGATTCTTCTTCTCTGCCAATCCTGTCGCTTTTTAATGGGATTATTTGATGTGTGGAAGTAAGGAGTCAGGTAGCAGAGAGGTGGAAGGGGTGGTGCTAGAGTATTAAAAAAAAAAATTAAGACTTTTTTTTAATAGTAGGTCTTCTCCATCTTAAGAGAAAAAATTCTAAACAAAGAAACTCTAGACGTAGTGGATAATTCTTCTCTCCTCTGTCTTAGATGAGAGTCAATAGATCACCTTACTCTCTTAGACCGAAGGAGGTCAGGACGGTCTGCAGAGTCAGGGGAGATGCATGGTGGACCGGAGGCTGGCAATCTCAAGGGATACCCATTACATTTCACCTTCAGTTTAAAATGGAAAATGCACCTAAATGGAGAAGCTGGGGGAGGTAGGAGGAGGAAAGAGGGGAGGTTGCCAAAATGCAGTGTGAGCTGTGTAGCAAAAGTGCTCTCTCTGCATCCAAGCATAAAAATAAATAAAACCAAGTGCCGAGTGGAGAAGCCATGGCTGTAAACCCACGGACAGCTTAGCAAGCAGCATAAAAATGCTTTATGTGCTGGGAGGAGGAATCAAGTGTACGGGCCAGGCTGGGGTTTTCTCTTCACCCTGAACCTGAAGTTTGGGGTAATCCCCCTGGGCTGGGCCAGGGGACTGTCGGGCTCAAGTATAGGTCTTTGTCTACTTCTCACCATAATGTGAACAGGAAGAAGAAATGCTCTCCCCATGGGTTAAGAGAGCACTAAGAGACCAGGGAAAGGGTGGGGCAGGAAGTCAGGTGCCTGGGATTTCCTCCCAGGTCTGCCTGTGTGGCCACTGGGACCTCTGACAGTCACTAATTTCTCTGAGTCTTACACATTCATTACTAAGCACACGGTGGGTTCTGGGCATGGTGTGGTGTGCAGTAATGAAACAGATATAAAGATGGATGAGACACAGACTCTGCTCTCATGGAACATAAGTGGACAAAGCATATACATCAATAGATGAAATCATTTGGTTTTGAGGAATTTAGAGGAGTCTATCAGGTGATGGCAAGATGAACTTATGGAGTAGAAAGCCAGCAGCCAGCATGTGTGCCTGGAGCAATGAGCCTCCCTAAGGATGTACAGGGAACGAAAGCTGAGGGGGTGCTGAGGAGTTTGGGCTTCCTTCTAGAAGCTTCCATAGCAGTGGCTTTCAGGGTAAGCTATACCCATCTGCTCCCTCCTCTCTGCTCCCAAAGTACTTTGGCACCACCTTGTTCCCTTGCCTTTTTCCCCATTATTGCACAATGCTAAAGGGCAATGCAAAAAATATTATTATTGGCATGTCTGTTTTGCCCATTAGACGGTAAGTTCTTTAAGGTTGGGGATCATGCCTTTTTCCTCTCTGCTCAGCACAGAGTGGGCTGAATTGAATATCTTGCTGAGGACAAAGCTCAACGTGTACTTTTAGGCTCTCACACTGCAACGTACTTAATCAGCTGATAAACAAATAGTAAGCTCTGACTTGACACCCAGCAGGGCAGGAGGTTCAAGGGATGGCAGCATCTCTGCCCTCAAGAGGCTTATAATTGTAAATTATGAAAACAGTGCTCTCCAACTGCTTGAGTCTTGGGAATTTATAAGCCCTTCCACAGACATTACCTCATTTTATCTTTCCAGAGAAGGTAGAAGGATCCGACTAAGACAGATGCAATAAACTACAGTGACAGGACAGGCCCAAATTAAGTGCTAAATTATATCCTGATGAACTGTAAGAGGTCTTGCAATGCAGAGGAGAGGGAGGGCTGCAGGTAAGCCCGAGGACTCAAGAAAGGCTTGAGAGAGGAAGTGGTGGAGTAGGGTAATGATGATGGTTACTGACATTTCACCAGCTATTACTATGCCCTAGGTCCTATGCCGGGTGCTCTACGTGCATTTTCTCACTCTATTTTCACAGTACAACTAGAAAGAAGGTACTATTAGCATCTCACTGTTATGGGTGGGGAATTGGAGTCTCTTAGGTCTAGGGAAAGGCAGGTAGTAGAGGAGCAAGGATTGCAGATCTGGCCCCAGAGCTTGAGCATGTGGCCACCGAGCAATGTTCTCTATAGGGTGCATGGCAGTTTTGGGGCTGGTACTTCCTGAAGGTCCACCAGAGGCTGGAGCTGGGCAGCAGCTGGTCTGGCCAATCTCCTGACCAAACCCAGCCAAACATCCTTGCTGTTTAAAGAGCAAAGATGAGAATGCATGTCATTCATCCCTTCAGTTCATTCATTTATGAATGCCCAGTGATTAGAACAGAACCTAGGACATACGCCTACAGAACTTCCTAGGTTCTATCCTAGTCACTGGGCATTTAGCAGTGGGCAAGACAAGTCTCTGCTCTCATAGCATTCTAAATTGGGGAGCCAGAAAATAAACAAGTAAAAATGAACAAGATGATGTCTCATAGGAACAAGCGCTTTGAAGAAGCCATAAGGGTAACCCGGGGCAGAGGTGCTGCTGGTTTGTCTAGTGGTGTTCAGGGAAGGCCTCCTTAGCATGTGACATCTGAGTGAAGCCCAGCCTTCCAGTGGGCAGCTATGGTGGAGGAATGCTTCTAGCTGGGAAAAGCAAGTACACAGCCCCTGAGTTTGAAAAGAGCTTGGCATAGAGCACGTGAGCAAGAGGGACCCCAGCAGGGATGAAATGAGAGAGGCAGCCAGGGCACAGCTCATGCGGGGCCTCATGGGCCATGGGAAGGATTGTGTAATTTGTTTTAAGTAGATTGGGGGAGCCATTGGGAAATTGCGAGCGGCGGAATGGCATAATCCAATCTATGTTTTATGATCATCCTATCTGCTATATGGAGGATGATCTGTTGAGGGTAGTGGAGGAAGCAGGAAAATTGTTTAGGATCCATCGCAGTGCCCAGGTGAGCAATGTCGGTGCCTTACATGGAGGTGGAAGGAATGGAGATGGAGAGGAAGTGGAGAGAAGTGATCAGAGTTAGGATTTGGAGGGATATCTGACAGAGCTGAGGATGGATTGGATGTAAGGTATGGGAGAGAACCATCCTTCCAGTGGCCAGGGTCCCCATAGAGAGAGCGGGGGCAGGGACAGATTACCTTTCCTTTGTCAAAGTAGCCTATGATGGTCTCATAGAGCGTCTCCTTGAGCTGCCGGTGGGTCTGGGGATGCTGCTGGCCTGTCTGCATGACCTGTGATGCACACTGCTCATCCGACCACTGTGAAGAGAAGACACGGGAAGTCACACAGGGCCGAGAGGCTGCCAAGAGCAGATGTCTTCCTAGGATTAAAGGCAGGAACCACCCCCCGCCCCCAAACACACACACCCTGTCCTTTCCATCTCTCCTCCTTTCTTGAACTCAGCTTATTTCTGGAAACTTGGGGTGCCACTGGAGAGGCTGCCCTTTTGAGGCATGAGTACCCAGGATATTTGGAGGTTGCCCTCCAGGCAGCACTAATGTCCCAAGTCCCAAAACAGACAAATGAGGGAACATGAAATATTAAAACCACAGTGATCAGGAGTCAGATGAAGCCCTGCAAACACCCTCCCCTCTGCTAGCTTGCCCCCGCCTGTCCTGGATGCCCGTGTCAGTCAGAGAGATGCTGGGCTGCAATTTCCACTTGTGAAGCCTCCTGGTTTTTGTTGAGTTGCACCTATCTTACTCTTTATTGGCTCTCTGTGTGTTGTTTGTAGGGATTTACTTCGAACCCCTAAGAAACATGCTCCCAGCTCTCCCAAAGCCAAAGGAAATCATTCTGATTTTTTTCCCGGCTACAGCTAAGTTCTCAATGGAAGGAATGCAGCTCAGTGGGCATGCCAATGATTTACTGTCAATAGCAGTTTAGATATTATATAAAACTGCAAAACATACCTCGAAGGGAGGTTGCTGTTGCTAAATGTAAAGATCACTCAAAACCACATGTGACCAGGGAAGCAGTGCAAAAAGTATCCTGCCAGCTCAAGAGTTTGGAGACACAGGGCAAAACAAAATGTTTGGATTATTTTTCTTTTTTTTTCTTTTTTCACTCTTCAACTTGCTGTGAGGCCCTGTCAGGATCCCAGCATAAATGCCCTTCACCCAAAGTGACTGTACCTTGAGAAGCCAGGTGTGGAGAAGGAGCGTGTAGGCAGCCTCTGTGTAATTGTCACAGTCCAGGTGAAGATCACGGAGTTTGTACAGGTACCTGTGTGAGGGAAAATATGCAGTAAACTACTAGGTACAGTGAAAAGGAGACACCTGGCAGGGCCAAGCAGGAGCCCAGAGAACAACTGGGCACCTCTCTGGGTCGCAAGAAAGTCCTCCTCCCTGGATAACCAGAACTTTGTGTGGGTGATGACAGCACCTAGTGCGTGTTGGGTACTTAGTGCATGACAGGTACTAAGCTAAGTATTTTAAATTTCTTAGATTACTTAATATTTATGACAACCCTGAGATGAGTCTCAGGAATTCCTTTTTTCAGGTGAGAGAACTATTGCCTGGATAAGTTAGGTGCCATTCCAGCTAACATGCAACTTGATAATGAATGGTCTGGCCAATGCAATATGACAAGCAAGAGAAATAAAGGAAGGAGAGAGAGACAATTTATCAGGAGTTCTGTGCTAATAAACAGAAGAGTCAGGACATGATGCCTACTCTTAATCACTCTGTCATTGCAGGAGTATGAACAAGCCACAGCAGCTGTAAGGGGCAGTTCCTACCCCTCTCTGCAGAGTTCTCTGGGTGTAAGTGAGTGCATTTTTTGGTAATAAAAGGAAGTGGATCAGGGGCTGGAGAATAGATATTCATATGTAGACCTTGAGCTGTCAGTAGGAAGAGTTAGCTATTTGACTGCACTCACATTTTAACTTCCTGTCTCTTTGAAAAGTGAGGTCCCAGTTATGAACCATGAGATGGCAATATAACTGAGGGGTAATGAGGATGAGAACAAGGACAAAGGAAGGGTGCTTTGCAAAATTCTTAGATAACTGATCCATAATAGGTATTAAGGGGCAGTGAATTAACTTCTCTGTGCCTTAGTTTGCTCATCTGTAAAATGGCAACACTCACAGAACCTATCTATAAAGTGACTGGGCATATAAAGGGCCAAGGAGACCATGTGTGTCTCACAAAAGGCTCAGTACATGACAGCTTGCATTGCTGCTAAGAAATGCAAGTATGTACTGAAAGTGAATAGCCTGTAGCCGGCACTGAGCAGCGACAGTTGTTACCTATTATCACTGTGAACTAGATTCCTCTACAAAACATTCTCTCCTGCCACCGTTGGAAACAGAATCCAGAGGCAATGAGCCACCGCACTGGTGACCTGCATATCATTAGCAGGATTTATTTAAACCTAACTCTAAGTAATGTGGTGAGGGGATATGCTGATTTCCTCCTGTGAGAGGAGAGGCAGGGAATGCCTGCCATGGTGCCAGCATTCCACACTGACCCCCTGTCTCACACCAGGGAACACAGGGTTTCTCGGGCATCTCCACTCAATGCGTGTGTCAGTGTTCAGGTTTATGTTCCTTTTGGGAAAAAGGCTTTCTGCACAAAGCTCACCAAAGGAGAAGCGAATGTTCAGTTGTTCCTGGCCACATAAAATGGGCCAGTGGGTCAAATGTGGGCTGCCTGAAATCAGGGTAGGGACCGCCAAAGATTTTGAGGCGAGGAAAGGTCACCTAGTGGTGATTTGATAGCTGCTGTGCTGGGATGCCCTGGCAGTCTTTTGTTCATTCACTTATTCACTCAGCAAAGCTGTACCGGGCATCCAGGCTATACCAGGCCTTAGAGATAAACAGTGACAAAAGCAGGCACTGTTCTCAGGGTTTGGGATTTAGAGTCTAGGAGAAGAGACAGGCATGAATCAAATCATCAGATACATAACTGCAAGAACACAGCGATGATACGTGTTGTGAAGGAGTGGTCTATGGTACTAGGAGAGCAGGCTTTATCCAGGTGGGGAGGAGAGGGGCTTCTAAAAAGGTTCCCATGGCATAACAGTTGATCTGAAGGGGAAGGGGATGAGTTGGGAGAGCTTCCCAGGCAGAAACATTTGTTCATTCATTCATTCAACAAATGGGTGTTTTATTATCATGTATTTTTATCAATTCATCCTTCCAATAACTCTGTTAAGATGAGAAAACTGAGATCCAGGTTAAAAGAGCCAGAGCCAGAAGCAGATTTCAAGCTCAGTGATTTCTGCTTTCACAGACACAGTCTTTCCACTCTTCTCTCGCCTAATGTTCTGCTAATCGGAGTTAACCGTGAAATTGCACATGACCTCCATGTAGAGAGTTTGGAATTTAGAAACACCTGTGTGTGCACACATGGCTTAATTCTGCCTTATCTCCTCCTGCCCATCCTCGATGCCTCAGATCCCTAGATGGCTGAGTTCAGAAAACTTGAGGAGAGCAGCCCAGGGGAGAGCTTCCCTGCTACTTTCAACTCCTCCTTTGGCACACTTTCCTCTTCCTTGTTAACTCAAGGGTCTGATGATCTGCTACAGAACCCAAAAGAAGACACCCTAATAAAAAGAAGACATCCCTCAACCAGGGATACCAAACTCAAGCACCTCCAGATGGCAGGTGCTTGAGCGAGGTGGACGGGGAGTAGCACAGTAGGGAATAGAGATGATGTCGTGACAACAGTGCTCCAGGCCTGTCCAGAATGGCTGCCACCACCCGGTTTGGCTAACAGTCATCAGAATAGGATGAGGGCCCAGTGTTGTCACACCTTCTGAGTTTTCCAGGAGAAAAAGGAAATTTTGATTTTTATGTAAAATCTCCAGATTTTTAAATGTTGGCAGCCAATTAAAAATGTTTTTAAATATTCCGCCTGCCAAACAGAACAGATTTTCAGACTATACCCTGTTTGCAGTCTGGTTTAGATAAATATGGTTTTCCTAGATTACTACGGGCCTCAAATCTCCAAAGCTTGTGGAGGTCTGGGATTTGCTGTCTGTGTTTCTAAAATGAGAAAGGGAGAAACAAGGTTGGAGGGAGGAAACCATGTGGCAGCCATATTACCTATAGTACTTCATTTAATCCTCAAAACAGAAGGTAGGATGGAAACATTCTACAGGTAGGAAAACCTCAACCCAGAAAGATTGAGTAATTTATCCAAGGTTACAGAAACAGCGAGGCAAGGACTGAGGTCCTTCAGACCCCAAAGCTTTGTGCTGCTACAATAAGGTATGACTAATGATGTTATAAATATCCCAAACTCAGGACAACCTATAAAATTATTTTTTCTCCAAATGATAGCTCCTATTTCTGGAGTAATGCTAAACTAGGTACCTAGATATATCTGCCGTAATAGCAGAGTGAGTGAAGACTTGAAGTGTCTGCCCTCTGACAGAATGTGACAAAAGCCCTGTAAATACCTTGCTCCTCAATCTTCTGGTTGACTCTATCTCAAGGGCTCCAGCCTCATAAGGATGTGCATAAAGGTATATGTCCAAGAATTTTGTTGTGGCCGGATGCAGTGGCTCACGCCTGTAATCCCAGCACTTTGAGAGGCCAAGGTGGGCGGATCACCTGAGGTTGGGAGTTTGAGACCAGCCTGGCCAACATGGTGAAACCCCATCTCTACTAAAAATACAAAATTAGCCAGGTGTGGTGGTGCAGGCCTGTAGTCCCAGCTACTCGGGAGGCTGAGGCAGGAGAATCACTTGAACCTGGGAGGCAGAGGTTGCAGTGAGCTGAATAGGCACCACTGTACTCCAGCCTGGGCAACAAGAGCGAAACTCTGTCTTTAAAAAAAAAAAAAAAAATTGTTTTTGTGCCTTTTATTGTAGAAAAAGTTGGAAACAATCTAAATATTCAACAATATAGGATTGGCTATATAAATGATGGTATATTCTGGAAAAAATTTTATAGTTTCATTAAAAATGATGTTGATATACATCTGTCGACATGGAGTTCTTGTCAAGTTAGAAAAAGCAGAGAATAAATTACAAGTAACATAAACTCATTTTTGCAAAAAATATGCATGCATAGAATTCAATGTTTATATAAATATAAAAAAGTCCTGGAAATATGTATGGATTATGGGAATTTATTTCATTTTTTGTGTTGCTTGCCCGTATTTTATAAGTTTATTTTTGTTTTGTAATAAGTATATATTTTTATTATAAATAAAAGTAACAATAATTTTTAAATTGCAGAAAAAAATATGAGATTCTGAGAAAAATTGGGAAAGGAGTTCTTTGCTTCAGGCTAATGTCCCCAAAAAACCCTTCATGATATATTCAAATAATATCTTTTAAATGCCTACAAGGATGCAGATATCATGCATCCTAGTATCTTTTTTTTCCCTTCAAAACTGGGCTAGTCAATGGTCTTACTACATGTCTGGACTCAGGCTTCACAGTAATTTATCCAAGGTCAGCCCCGCAACAATGCAAAGGCATCCCAACAGTTCAAACCACAAAGTATTCACTCTGAAGGAAAACACGATCTGTGAGAACAACAGGACAGCATGGAAGGCCAGACGATTTCAAGTGGTTTTATGGGGCTGACCGTGGGAGAATGAAAGGAGTTGAATCTGGAGAAATTGACAGGAATCAGAACACAGAGGGCCTGAATGTCAAGAAGAGAAGTTTAAATTTTATCCCGAAGGCAGCAGGGAGCCATCTATGGATACTGAGCAGGAAAGTGACACAGCAGGTCTGGATTTTAGAAAATATGAATCTTACCTTATGTACATCTCCTCCCTGTTGTTATCTTTGTAGAAATTCTAGGTAGGGGAGGAAAAACAATGATGAGTGTTGTTCTTTGCAGTATCACAGAGGTCAAGGGTGTGGTGATGAAGATGAGAGGAAGATTGCTGGTTACTATCTGGGTACCCTGAGATAGGAATAAGAAATTTATTTTCCTGGATGCACCAAAGATGCATCAAACAGCCTAACTGGAAGATTCTGCTTTGAAAGTCACTTCCCTGACCCTTAGACTACAAAGGAACAGAGGACTTGATGTGTCTCAGCCATCACAGATCAGGAGGTGCAGTTCAGTTTTCTGCTGCATTGAGAGGTGGGCTGCCAAGACTGGGGTAGTCTACTTTGACCAAGCCCACATTGAAAGGCAGCCCAGCTTGATGTTTCAAAGCTCAGGCCTTGCACTGGAAAGAACCTGAGTTGGAAAGTGAGTGATAGCACCTCGGTAATAGTAAGAGATCAGAATTCCTGATAGCGCAGAACTATCAGGAATTATATGGGATTCTGTCGCCAAAACATTTAAACTTGGCAATACGTAGGAATCTAGGTCCCTATTCCAGCTCAGGGGCCATTTAGATTAGTAGCTGCCCTGGACTTCACCACCAGAGATCCTAATCCCGTGGCATTTTTTTAAACAAGTCCTTACAGATTCTGAGCCAGGTGGTCCTGGTCCAATCCATGAGCCACACCAGGTGTATATCCTGGTTTAATGCAGCACACCCACGTGCACCTGAGGGTCAGAGAGGGGCGGTGACATGTTCCAGAGCACACAGTCAATGGGTGGCAAATCATACTGGACATCATCTGTCCTGATACCACCTCCATCCCCACCCTCCTCCTTGACACCATATTTAAGCAACGCACTAAAAACTAGTGGTGTCTAAGTGCTTGGAGAACTGTCTGTCCCAAGCATTCTCCCTGATCTTAGCTGGCTGTCAAAGGTCATTTTCCTCAACCAACTCTGTCTCTCCTTAGAGAGAAGCTGCTCAGCTCGTGGAAAACACCTCTTCATGATCTTCATGTAAACTGGGCCTGGTGGAGTTATTAGCAATGAATTCCTTTCTGCTGTCATCAGGATTTTTAAACTCTCCTTGGCATTCTGGAAAATCAATGGCAATATCTAGGCTGTTAAAAAAAAAAGTCCATTTAGGGTAAAGGGAGGCCACACAACAGAGCTATGGGGACAGGTTTTGTGTTTCAGGAGCCTTGGGAATGGTAGGGAGGTTGATGTGACGGATGCCACGTGGCCTTTTGGTCAACTTCATTCTTTTAAACCATTTTAAGGTGGGATGACATGGTGAATATGAAGCATTATGGCTGCTTACCTACCTGTCTCCTGGTTGAATCATAGAGCATGTGAGAGAGGCTGCTTGGCAGCCAGCCCATGGAAGCTCATGGAATATAGGGGTTAAGAACTTAGGTCTGGGGTTAGCTTCTCTGGTTAACCTGGTTCTTAGTAACAGCAATTCTAGTT
This sequence comes from Pongo abelii, assembly GCF_028885655.2. Taxonomy (NCBI): domain Eukaryota; kingdom Metazoa; phylum Chordata; class Mammalia; order Primates; family Hominidae; genus Pongo; species Pongo abelii. Next base: position 178,908,619 of record NC_071989.2, on the reverse strand, counting down.
ATAAGTGTGACTCCATTCTATAAGAAGAAGGAAACTAATACATAGTGAGCATTTAACCATGGGCCAGGACAACACAACCTAATGAAATTGGAACCATTATTTTCTCCATGTAATAGATAAGCAAACTAAGACTTCAGAGCATTTCCTTAGCTTGTCCATCCTATTAATTATCAGATATAGGATGGAAACCCAGAGGCGGTGTGACTCCAAAGCTCATACTCTTAGCCAGTCTATACTGTCATCTTCCTTCCATGTGATGTGTTGAGTGCTAAAGGGAATATGCATTAATCTCATGTTATAAATAAGGAGACTGAGGCATAGAAAGGTGAAGTGATGGCCTCAAGACACAGAGCTAGCAGAAAGCACAGCAGACGTTCCATTCCACATTTGTCTGCTTTCCAAAGCCCTTAAGCACCGCTTCCCTATGAAGAACAATCGTGAGACCCAAAGCCAAGCCCAAGCCCCCTCACAGGGTTCTGGTCTGACTTGGACCCGCCAGCCCCACGCACCAGCAGGTTCACAGTGCAGCTCATGCGGTTGTCTTTGCTCTCATCTGTCATCACACCCCGGTAATCCAGCAGTTTCTCCAGGAGGCCTTTGACCAGGTTCACGAAATTCTCCACCGACTTGGCAATGGTCGGGTGTTCTGCAGCACACTCCATCAGGCTGTGGCAGAGACCAGACGGCAGTCAGCTCATGGCTGGGGAGAAAGACTGTGCTGGGGCCAGTGGGCGATGGGATGGGGCACATGCAAAATCAGTCCGTCAACCCAAGTTCCTTGACTGCTCCTTTTGTTCATTTATTCACGTATTTATCCATATAGTACAGCAAATTTTTTTCTAACATCAGAATGGGAAAAAATAAAAATAAAATAGTTTCCAATATAGGTAATGATGGTGGGGGAGATGGTCACTTTTACCCACCGCTGCTGAGAATAAATCAAGAAAACTTTTTTGGGGAAGCAATTTTCATAGTATCTGTAAAAATTGTAAATGCACATATCCTCTGACCCCACAACTCTACTTTGCAGAATCTATTCTACAGAAATATTCCCAGAAGTATGCAAAGATATAATACTCACAAATTGTGTCTAATAGTGAAATAGATGGAACCATCTTAAATGTTCATCAATTGGGAAAGGCCTAAATAAATTACAGTATATTCACCAAATGGAATTCCATGAAGACATTAAAAATATTGGAGAGATTCAATATGTCTGGGCATGAAAAGCTCTATAAAGTATAGAGCTAGGTGAGAAAAGTAAGTCTCAGAACAATATTTGTTTTTCATTTAACCAACTAACATAGAGCTTAGCATGGCCAGGGTGTTATTCTAAACCTCATGCAAAAGGTAACTCATTTAACCTCCTGTCACAGTTTCATGAGATGGGACTTTTGTAGATAGGGAAACGAAGGCATGGAGAGGTCCACTAAGCTGTCCAAGGTCACATGGTCAGGAATATCAAACAGTCTGGCCCCAGCATCTGTGTCTCTACCACCAAACACTGCACGTGTGTGCAAATGTACATGGCCATCATGTGTCTCTATGTGCTTATAAAGTGCCATGTACAGTCAGCAAGGATAGACACCAAACTCATAGTGATGGCTGTTTCCAACAAGGCTTTAGGTGGGAAAATATGAAAGAAAAGCCTCCATTTTTCTATTTAAGTATGTGTAAATTATTTTTTTAAATTATAATATTTGTTTTAGTATTCATATTCTAAATTTTAAAAACAAAAATAAAAATGTAACATCTTTAAGCATCTATTAGTTGCTAGGCATTGTGTGGTGGAAAGAAAGACATCAATATAGAAAAGAACCACACCTACTGTCTGGCAGCCCACAGACTGGGTGGGGAGAAACAGATGGGTTAAAATTTTGTTTGATGACTATTTCTTCTTAATTACTTATTCTGTGCCAGACACTGTACTAGTCACTTTTCTTAAGAAATCGTCACAGTAATTCTGATAAGTGAGAATTATTTCCCCCATTTTGCAGGTGAGGAAATGAAGGCTGAGAAAGATTAAAGGACCTTCCCAGTATCAGTGTGATAGTAAGTTGAATCAAGCCAATCATTGTTAAATTTAGGGGAGATATTTTTCCCACAGAGAAACACCACAGCGTGTTCCCAGGCATCTCAAGTAGACACTATGCAGGCCACGTGATTTGTATCTGTCTCCTCTCCCCGTGGAACTGTAACTCTCCAGGGGCCCTTAGGAGGGTAAAGGTAAGAAAAGCAAGGACTTCTGAGGGTCATTTCCTCCAAGAAGCCAAGCCAAGCTGCAAGAAGGCGACATCTCAAACTGTGGCTGTGATAAGACAAATCCATCTTCACTCTGGGAGAAGCACCTGTTCCCTGGCTCTCAATGGGAGATGCAAATGGCCCTGTGATTTAGACCTGTCTGGCTCAGCCACAGCTGTGCATGCCTCCTCCTGGGACAGTCACTTCTAGCCCTATGTGCCACCCTAAAGGCAATGCAACAAAGCTTCTTCCCAGTGTTTGGTGTGTGGTTTTTTAAAGCTTTCCAGGGCAGGAGACATCTTGGGGTCTGAGCTTGGCCAGACCTGAGGTTCTCAGCCCTGGTCACATGATAGAATCACCAGTGAGCTTTTACAAAGCCCAGTGCCCAACTTACGTCAATAACCTTAGAATCTTTGAGGTTGGGATCCAGGCAGCAGTACTTTATTGTTTACATTCTCTAGGAGATTCTAACATGCAGCTAACATTAAGAACAACTGGGGCTGGGTGCAGTGGCTCACGCCTGTAATCCCAGCACTTTGGGAGGCCAAGGCGGGTGGATCACGAGGTCAGGAGATATAGACAATCCTGGCTCACACGGTGAAACCCCATCTCTACTGAAAATACAAAAAATTAGCCAGGCTTGGTAGCGGGCGCCTGTAGTCCCAGCTACTTGGGAGGCTGAGGCAGGAGAATGGTGTGAACCCAGGAGGCGGAGCTTGCAGTGAGCCGAGATCTCACCACTGCACTCCAGCCTGGGCGACAGAGTGAGACTCCATCTCAAAAATAAAAGAAGAACAACTGGTTTTGTCCAGGACTTTGCAAACTTCCATGTGCATGGGGATCACTGGAGCATTGTGTTAATAGATTCTGATTCATCACATCCGGGCTGGTTCCTGAGCAGCTGCCTTACTAACAAGCTCCCAGGTGATGCCAGTGCTGCGGGTCCATGGACCACACTTGGAGAAACCAGGGTTTAGAAGAAAAAGGTCTTGGCTTTCTTTCTTTTTCTATTCTTTATGCATGAAGCAAGAAAGGTGCTCAAACCATCTAGGATTGGTGAAATGGATGGGAAAATTGGCTAGAAATGACCCATCCATCCACTATCCATCCTTCCACTCAACATGTGGCATTCTAGAAACTAGGGATTCAGAGTTCCAGGAGATCACAGTCTAGCATGGGAAACATAGATAAAAATTAATCATAATATATAATGACACTACCACTTATTGAGTACTTCCTGTGTTCCAGACCGCATGCAAAGCCTGTTTAATTGTTTACCTTGTAATCCCACAACAGAGTATGACAAAAGTTTTGGGAATCACAAGAGAATATAGGTAATTCCTCACGCAGTGGAATGAAGGGTGGTGGGCACTTGCCACATTGCTTCTGCTCCTGTTGTGGGAGGACTAGAGGGGGCTCACTCCTCCCTGCAGTTGATTTGCACTTGGCATTGGAGGCTTTTAGAGGGAGGATCCCAGACTCCCCCTCTCTGTCAGTGCTAATGAAACTGGATTTTCTTTCATTCCTTGAAATGAAATGAAATGAAATGACCTGTGACAGGTCCTTTTCCAGGGATTGAAAGGGTCTGGGTAGGATAAAGGCCCAAGAACATACATCTATCTGCTTCAACCTTCCGATTCCCTCACCACTTCTAGAACTATTCGCAGGAATAAAATACAGAAAGGCAGGGGTGTGTCTTATGACTCCATTCAATGTGAGACTTACACTTTCAGATATACATGGATCAATGAGCATGGGCTCCAAAGAGAGCTCTGAGGTTAGGGAGAACTGGAGTGCTGTGTAAGGTTATATAGCTTGTGCACTGCACAGAGCACATGAGGACGAAATTCAGCCCCACTCCATGCCTTAAACCTTGTGTTCCTATGCAAGGCTGCAGTTGCCACAGGGAGAGTAGCTCTGTTCTATTCACCAAGGCCCTATCCAAGCCATGTGCCCACAGGACTGTATCTGCCCAGTGGGGGCCCTGTGTATTAGTGAGGCGCTGAAAGAGGGACTGGGAGGAAAGGCTGGAGGAACTGAGATGACTAGCCTAGGGGAGAAAAGATAGGCAGGCTCATGGCTTCAAAAAACTACAATGCTATCCACCTGTAAGTAATACAAGTTGACTCCTCTATGTGAAAATGTGAAATTCAAACTTTCTGAGCACTAACATAACACTCAAAGGAAATGGTCACTGGAGCATTCTGGATTTTGGATTTTCAGATTAGGGACACTTAACTATTAAGTATAATTATTTCAAAATCTGAAAAACAAATCCCAAATCCAAACTACTTCTCGTCCCAAGCATTTCAGATAAGGGATAATCATTCTGTACTACTAATAATTAGTATTGCTAGACTCCCAACAAAAACTCTAAGGGCTTGATAATATTTTATCCCCAATTTTCAGATAAGAAAACTGAGGCTCAGAGAGGTGAAAGGAAGGAGCAGGCACAGGGGCCCCATGGATGTTCTGATGGGGACCTGGCTTCCTGTGTCAGGCTTGATTTGTTTCATGTAAAAATCATTCACACTTCTGTTTCAGGAGAAAAATAATGAGCTGTCTTTAATTTCTTTGACCTCTAAGGACTCCTTTTATAAATAATCACTCAGGAAGGATTTGAAAACCCTGCTGATCATCTGAAGACCGCCGCAGAGCCCCATCCGCTTATAAAAATGGAAATTGCCAGCACTGTACATGGCTTCACTTCTGGTCAATATTTTGATTTTCTTGTTTAGAACTTTAAGATAAACACTGACTCAGCCAGAACATTGTTTATTCCCCCTGGATACATCAGTCTCCATATCCACCTGAGGGGCAGACAGTGGGTTTCTCCTTCTGGCCAAATGGCATTTGCATTCTAAGTCTTCAGTGAGGGCCATGCACGGTGACAGGAAGGGGACAGGAGCCAGCTGAGATGGCACTGCCTGGGGCGCCATCCTATCCTCTGGGCTCTGCCTGGTTGGGCAGGGTCGAGAGGCTCATTGTGGGGGTCAGAGCAAGGCCTTCAGTTTGCCTTTCTTATTGAATTTAAAATATTCAAAAAGGATTGAAGAAAGAATCCAAACCAGAGTGATCTCAGAGAATTATAGAAATCAGAGAATATACAGTTAGCGAGAAGTGGGGATGTCTGGGTCATGTTCCTAAGCCTTAGGAGAAGGCCTTGCAGGAGAAGGGGGCAATTACCAAGCTGTCAAAGACAGAAACTGGGAGCAAGGCCTGGAGATGGAAGAATATTTATGAAGCATTTACCTGCTGTGTGCCAGATGCTTTATAATTATTCAGTCCTCAGAATAACCACAGGAGCTTATTATTCCCATTTCAGAAATGGGGATACTGAGGCCAGACACGAGTGATTCATGTGAAGTCTTGCAGCTGCTAAGTGGTAGAGCCAGGATCAAAACCCAATGTCTTTCTCCAAAGATATACAAGCAGCCCATAAGCACATGAAAAGATGCACAGCCCTGTGAGTGTACTGAAAATCAATGAATTCTACACACCACGGAAATGCAATTCAAAACCATAATGAGATATGATTTCACACCCGCTGGGGTGGCTGTAATCAATAAGACAGATATTAACAAGTGTTAACAAGAATGTAGAGAAATTAGAACCCTTATACATTGCTGGTAGAAATATATATGGAGCTGCCATTTTGGAAAATAGTCTGGTTATTCCTCAAAAGGTCAAATATAGGTGCCGTATGATCCAGCAATTCAATTTCTAGGTATATACCCAGGAGAACTGTAAACGTTATGTCCACACAAAAACTTGTATCTGCATGCTCACAGCAGAATCAATACTAATAGTAAAAAAGTAGAAACAGCCTAAATACACATTAACTGAGAGATGAATAAACAAAATGGGGTACATCCATATGGTACCAAATATTTTAATTACCAAATATTATTTGGCAATTAAAAGGCATTAAGTACTGAAACATGCTACAACATAGATGAACCTTGAAAACATTATAGGCAAGACAAAATGCAGAGTAATGGTGGCCTAGGGCTAGCGGAGATGGGGGAGTGTTTGCGTGTGTGTGTGTGCGCGCACGTGTGTGTGTGTGTGTGTGTGTTGGCAGAGCAGTGGCTAAGGGGTGCAGGGTTTCTTTTTAGGAGTAAAGAAAATGTTGTAAAATTGATTGTGGCAATGGTTACATAGCTCTGTGAACATACTAAGAGTCAATGATTGTACACTTTGAGTAAATTGTATGGCATGTAAATTACATCTCGATAAAGCTGTTAAAACGATGTCCTGACTCCAAGTCCAGTGGTCTTGGGCACTGTTCTCTGTCCACTGTCTGCCCCTGGCCTGGACGCTGGAGTCAGGCAGAGCCAGGTTCAGGATGCAGCTTGTCCACTCCACTAGCTTGTCCTAGTTTCCTTGAACAATGTGCTTACTTCCCTCAGCCTCAGGGCCCACCTCTGTGAAATGGGCATCAAAGGGAGTAACTGCGATTAAAGGAGGGATTACATAGCACATTGCACAATAACATGCTAAGCTATTAAGTGTGCTCAATAAACGCAGGTCATGACCAACATCTGTCAAAAATTTAAATAGAAAAGAAGTGAAAAATAGCAACCACATTCCACAGTTAAGACGTAATGAAAGTAGACGTTTTGGTGGATTATTTCCCTCTTCCCAACACAGCAAATATTCTTTTCATCTGGCCCATTCTATCAGTTCCAAAGAAATGGCCACTCCAGAGAGAAATGTGAGATTTCTTCCAAAAATGGAGTTTTGCCAATACCCATGAGCCTCTAGATCGATCTCCAGGGGAGGACAGAGCCACTCAGAGCCCCCTGGAGTTCTGAGCCCTCCCGCCTCACCTGACCGTCACAGGCTATTCCTGCACACAGGGCACTGAACTTACATTGACTCCAGCAGCTGCATGTACTGCTCATCACCTCGGCCCCCTTCTACCTCATGGTCCAGCTTCAGGATGATTTCGTTTTCAAACTGAAGATGTAGGAGACAAAAATCAACAGTAACATTAGAAAGCTGAGGGCTGAAATTAGTCAACTCATTATTTCAACCAAAGCTTTAGGGAGCACTCATTATCTCCCAGGTGCTGGGATCTGGGAATGCAAAATGGAACAGAATACTATGTCTGCCTTTTTGGAGTGCCCAGAGAGTGGAGGGGAGCCATGGGTGATAAGTGCTAGAGAGAGAGAGAGAGAGCATGCAAGAGAGAGCACAAGTGCAGGAGAGGCGGAGAGGGAGAGAGGGAGGAGAGTCAGGGAAGACTTCTCACAGCTCATGTTATTTGAGCTTGTTTTCAAAGGTTAAATAGAAATTTTTCAGAAAGAGAAAAAGGGAAAGGACATTCCAAGAAGACAGCACCACACGTGCACAGGTATGGAGATGTGTGACGGAGCACAGAATCTTCGGGGAATGCCATGTTTCCTGGACAGCTATTGTTTTTGCCTGCTTGGCATTCCTTCATTCCTTTCTCCATATTTTGGTGATCATACCAGTCCTAACCACAGTCTTTGGGGCTCTGGTGGGCTGAGCATCCCTCCCTAGTTCCAGGTGTGGAGACCTGACACAGGCCTAGCTCCTAATCAGTATATTTCATTGCCTGGGTCCCAGAATTAATAAAGGTGTGGAGTGAGACAGTGAGACTCTAAATCTGAGGCTTTATTGGACCTCTTAGCAAAATGAGTCTTTTTGCTCAACCTGAAGATGAAAGGTCGTGAGCCTGAGGCTGCTGCTGAGCACAATGAAAGAGTCTGTCTGAGAATCACACCAATACAGAGGCAAGCACAGAGGGGAAGCTACAGAGAGACAGAGACCTGATGCCATTTGTGAGCCCCTGCATTCAGCCACACCTGACGCTTTCCCATTCATATGAGCTGATCTGTATATATATCAGCCAGTTTGAATTGGAGTTTTGTTACCTGCAACCAGAGAAATGATGAAAAATACTCATAAGACATGGAGCAAATGTCAGGTCTCAGAGAGTCAAGACTGGTGACGACGGTAATGATCAGAGATCAGATTAGGTAAGTGATGAGAAAGCAAGTATCCATCTACAGTTCCACCAAATCTTGTTGTACTGAAGCCACAGGATGTTTTGTCTCCCTACTTTCCATGTTAAGAAGCATTTCACACACTGGAGTGCATGGCTTATTCAACACATTGTTTTGAAGTCACCCGACATCTTTTTCACATGATTTTGCTGCAAAATGGTTTGTACTGTTTTAGTATTATACCCTGAAGAGTCCATCCAAATCATGCAGTCCACCCTTCCCTCATTTTACCATTAAAAAATAAACTGGCATCTGGAGAGGGAAAGGGGAGCTTGGCAAAGGTCACCAAGAGCAAAAGAGGACTTGGGGAGTCCTGGCTTCTAACTTGACCTCTTTACACCCGGTCTTCATAATACTTCATGAAGTCTGGAGGTCACGGATCACCTTTAAATGTGACATGCATGAAGAGCAGCCAGCCCTTGCTTGGTACAACGTTCGGTGTCAGTTATTATTACAGATGAAGAAGTAGAGGCTCGGGGAGTTTAAGTGACCTGTCTAAAGTCTCAGATGAATGGCAGAGACCTTTGGCAGGTTCTTTCCTGTGCATAAAGGATAGAGCTCCACGGAGTTGGAATTTTTAGGTGATGAAAAGGCAGGGACCACGTTTGCTATTCCCTCTGGTTCACACATCATCCATGATGCCATCGTTCCCTCACTTTTGTGCACAAAGGATCTAAGGGAGGGACCAAAAGCTTGTGCTGATACAGCACAGATGCCAAAGAATTTCCCATGAGTTGCCTCAGTTGGGGAAGACTTATTGAAGGAGATATACCGGGCCTGGAAAGATGGGTAGGACTGTGATAAATGTGAAAAGGAAGGCATTCCAGATGGGGGAAATGGTGTGAGCAAAGGTGTCGAGGTGGGAATGTGGAGAAAAATGAGGACAGCAGTTCAGCTTGAGCAGAGAAGGATGGATGGACGGACAAATGGAAGGAAGAAAGGAAGGAAGGAAGGAAGGAAGGAAGGAAGGGAGGGAGGGAACAGACACCTAGATGAGGCCCAGTGTGGTAAGGGTCTAGACTTCCAGTCTGCAAATGAGTCACATCCCTTCTATGGTGCATCCTGTCAAGCATTATGTCTGTGTTGAATATTATCCAATGTCAAGGGTTGGGGACTATCATGCCTAGAGATGTCTTCTCTGCCAAGCCTAGAGCATGAAGAAATACAGCTGAGGGACTACACAATGAGTCTGCTGTGTGGCTGTCTGGCTTTAAATCCCTCACTGCTTCCCTCTGCCATCTTGGGAAAGCTGGTAGGTCTTTCTAATCTTCACTGTCAGGATTTAGATCAGGGACTGGCAAACATTTCCTGTAAAGGGCCAGACGGTAAATAATTTAGGCTTTGCAGGCCAGATGGTCTCTGTGACAACTACTCAACTCTGCTGCTGTAGCACAAAACCAGCCCTAGACAACACATACACAAATTGGCATGGCTGTAGTCCAATAAAGGTTTATTTACAAAAGCAGGTGGAAGGATGGATTTGGCCTGTGGGCCAGAGTTTGCCTACCCCTTATCAATACAATGGGCATAACAGTAGTACCTACAGTGTGGAGCAGTTATAGGGCACAGAGATTTTATATGTAAAGCACTAGCAAAGTGCCTAACATTAAATGTGTGCTGTGCTCCATCGACTTGTCATCACCACTAATGTTATTGTTATTACTGCCGAATGTTACTAGAAAGCAGCGCAGGGGGAGAAAAGCAGCATTTTTTCTTGTCTGAGTAGTTCACTGGGAAATGCTGGCATGATTCTTCCTGGTGAGCTGAACTTTTCTTTGGAGCTCAGAAGTGGTTGAGGTAAATAAGCACTTGTCCCAGGTTCACAAAAGAGCCCTCCAGGAGGGAAATTACAGGGTTCCAGGGAGTGTGCAGAGACAAATGATACCACACCACCATGCCTGAGCCCTTGGGGTGAGCTGGAGGGGAAAGGTCTCAGTCAGGCATATCCCAGGGTCAGTACTGTGCTCAGAAATGGCTGTGATCATAGTCCGTGGCATTGAATAGACTTGGTTTGAGTCTTGCTTTGACTTTTTTCCCAGCCCTGTGACCTTAGCCAAGTTAATAAACATTTCTAAGGCTTAATGTGCTCATCTATTAAATGGAGATTTGAAATAGCATCTCCTTCATAGTGGTACTGTAACAAATTAAAGGGCAAACACATGTAAAAGGCACTTGGCACATAGTAAGTGCTCAATAATTGTTAGCAAAGCTCATCATGCTATTGTCATTGTCATCATCACAGGCATCATACTCTCATTTAATCTTTACAACAGCCAAGGGAGAAGAATGTCATCATCCCCATGTTACAAATGAGGAGGCTGAGGCAACGTACGACCTTGGGTGACAGAGTGTAAGACTCTGTCTCAAAAAAAAAAAAAAAAAAAAAAGGCTCTCCCAAACATACACTCCATCATGATGCTGCAACAATCCTTACCCCCAACACTGTCACCATCCAGAGTTGAGGAGGTAGCTCTGGCTTCTCCAAATTACTTCCATTTTCATCCACAGCTACATGACTGCATCACATCATTGACTCCTTACCCCACTGCTGCGAGGTGGATGTTTGCTAATGAGTATCCATAGATTTGTATTGGGCCACTACAGAAGTCAGATTCTACAGAGGCCCAATACAAATCTTAAGAAGCTCTAATCAAGAAAAGAGGAGTGGACTCCAGGAGCCCAAACCTTCTGCCTGGGCCTCCCTCTTCCAGGAGAATGGCCTGATATGGGCCTAGTGTTTGCTTCATGCCTTCCCTGCATTGCTTCTCTTGCCTCTCCTGGCTGCTTTAGAACATCTTGGCTATTTTTATCATCTTGTTTTCCTAGAATGTTTTCTGATTGGAGTCCAGCCCTGTAGAAGTATGAGATTTGGAGAATGACTGCTCTTCCTCACACGTCTGGTGCTGACTTTGACATGGGAAGGGCAGAGATGTTATTAGAGGCCTGGATGTCAGGAAGATGACAAGGATGACATCAACACCAGTAAGTCCGCCTTTGACTTCCTCTGTTATGAAATGCCAGTTATCCTGGGTGGAAAGAAGTAGAGTTGGGAGGAATCTGGAAAAGAGAATGTCACGTGAGAAGGGGTGTCTGGAAGTCAGTGCAGCTTTCTAATTTTGAGTTGTCTCTAATCGTTCCAATTCATCCCCCAAAAGAGCTTGGGATGGGAACCTCTAATGGCAATTGGATATCCACTTTACAGATTAAGAAGCTGAGGCTGAGAGAGGTTAAATAACTTACCCGCATTTATTCAGCTTATAAGAAGTAGGTCTGTCTGAATCCAAACCACAGTACCCAGAACGCAGCAAGCACTCAGTACAGAATTATTGAATTGATGTAATCTTTTCCACATTATGTTCTAAACAATTTAAATCACCAACTTACTCCATGCCAAGATGCAGTCTCAGTGGAATCGGCTAACATGGCTATCTGCGTCTATTAATTAATTCAATGAGCAATGATTGAGCTCCTACGGTGTTCAGGCACTGTTCTAGGTGCTGCTGTCAGATGCTATCCCCTCTTCTTTCTCTGAGAGAAGAATTCTCTCCAGGATCTCCTGCCTGCTGAGGGCTCAGATCCCCATGATGACTGGTACACAGTCCTGTTCTACAATCTGCATCTAGCCAACCAGTCTCCAAGGTCTCTATACCCCAGGACTCCCACGCATTCCCACCAACAGCATCCAGAACACCTACATCCCCTCCTTCCACAAAGAATTAGCCAGCAAGACAGCTGGTCTACCCAGGGCAAGGGGATTACTCAAGCAGTCATTAGCAACCCCCATTATTCTAGGTTATAAAAACATTTGCCGGAATGTACCTCCCTGTGCTGATGTGGTTCCCCTGAATGCCATGGGATGGGGGTCTAAATGCCTCCATCCATTCATTCTGGGAACACTGACATGGTGCCCACCACATGCATCTCAGGCACTTGACAGGGACTGGGAATTCAGGACTGAGAGATCAGTTTTGGCCCTCAAGAGCTCACAGTCTGCTATGGAAGACAGACCTATGAGCAGGTAATTGTGCTGTGTGGGACAAGTGTGATGACCGCTCAATCCAGGCAGGATAGGATATGTTTCACTCTGACTAGCATGTGTCTTGGCCAAGCCAGCCACAATGGGGTCCACCTAAGGCCCTCTTGCTGAAACTGTCCTTCCACAACCCCACCAAGGGAATCAGGTGGTGTACCAGGGATGGGACATCCAGTCCTAGACAATGGACAGAGACCCCCGAGATGGTCTGGGATGAAGTGCTGCACTCATGAGGGATAAATGTCATCAGTCAAACCCATCAGCTGTCTATGAAATTTGGGTGAGAGGTGAGACAGGGAAATCTGGCACAGAGCTTATAAAAGAAACCCAGAGCAGAAAAAGAGATTGCCCTGGGGTCGCCTCTTGTTCAGCTCCCAGAACCGGGAGCCACTGAGTCTAACACCTTCCTGTCCTAGTTCCAGCCTATGTATACTTGGCTTGAGAAAATCTTTGTATCTTGTACCCAGATGAACCACTGCCCCAGGAAGCAGGAAAGCCTTTCCCAAAAAGTGAAGCCTCAGCTGAAGGGTGTCTAGGATCTCTTCAGGCAAAGATATAAAAGGAAGAGCCCATACAAAGGCATGAGAGCTAGAGAACTTCAAGAAACTGGCATCAGGCCAGAGGGTTTGGTATGACCTGGGAGCAAAGCCCCTGCTCAGTTTCCTCTTGGCTCTGCTATTTCCCTTAAACAACCCACATTTTAGAAAGGGAACAACATGGTCTTCTGGGGACCTGGTTCTTCTCTCATGGGATTATTTTGGCATCATGTACTAATGCCACTTTGCACACCAGCCCTCCTGGATTCTAGACCCCAGTCCTGGGGTTCACTCTCGTTCTGGCCATCAAGGCTGCTTGGGATTCAGCAGGGTGTCACCACCTCTCTTTCCTGGAGACACCTTCCATGACTGCTTACTCTGAACCAAAAACCATGCCTGGGCCCGCGTATCCCCCAGCTGAGCTCCTATGAAGCACGCCGGCTGGTTTTCACATGGGCATCTGCCTCATTAGTCAGCCTGATTGTCCTGTCTCTTTTGATAAGGGAGCTGCGAGGAGAAGTGATTGGGGAACATGCTCAGAATGAATGCACACTGGAGTGAGGAGCCCAAGGAATGACTCTATACGGAGAAAATAGGTGGGTGCATGCCACAGAGAAACCAAGATACGAGAATCCTTTAGGGAAGGAAAATCACACTAGAGTGAAACTCTCTGAGGCTGCCAAACACATCTGTCAGGTCACAATCCAGGCAATGAGCAGGTCTTATTTCTTTTTGGGACATTGTACACCATCAGGCACTTGGTGTGTTTCTTTTGCACACCTGTTCCCAGGAACTCTTCTAAGGCACCCACTGGCCTCAGAAGTGGGTCTGAGGGTAAGTAAACTGCCCTTCATCTCATGGTGTGTGCCCTTTACGTGGTCCCAAGCTGCACAGACCTTGCTCCCACTTAAAAGGCAGCAAATTCCAAGCTGCCTTCAAACACTCAATCCAAGCTTTCACTCTCCACTCCCCCTATCCCAACTGCTCAGATATGGCCTCTTTCTTCATTTGACCTACTCAGCTTGATTTCTTTTCAGGCTCTTCACAAAAAGGCAGCTGGTCACTAGCCCTTCTGGCACTAGAGTCCCTATAATGCTACCTCTCACAGTGATATCATCATAGCAAACTAGTCTCTTATTCCTCTCAGAACAACTTTCTCCCACGTGAGATTAATAGGATGGAAAATCCAATAGATGTTTCTTGCACAAATAAATTTAAGAAATGACAGATCTGTTTGCTGTGGAATGTCTCAGTGCCTTGACCCTATTAATATGCACTGGGAATCTCTAAGATGGGTTCCAATATGCAGTGGCTTCCAAAGGTATTTAACCTTGAAACCCTCTTCCCTGGAGCACCTTCTTGGATCAGTGCTCCATAGACGTACTTAGGGAAAGCACTGCTCTAGTGGATACCATTCAGCCAGTATTACTGGAGATACTGGTGGCTGGATAGTACGGGTTGCAGCATGGGTTTAGGAATTGCAGTGACCTGCTTGTTGCAGCCTTTGTTCTGCTACTTTCTTGATTGTGAATTTCAGCAGATGACGTCAGCTTTCTAAGTCTCAGTTTCTTTTCATCTTTAAAATGGGTAAGATAAGATAATGTTACCTACTTCATAGAGTTGTAGTTTAAAAAAGACTGCATGAACTAATACACAGAAAATAGGTGTCATATGCCTGATATGTAGTAAATATCTAAAGTCAATCATTATAATCATCATCATCGTCATCATCATTAGATGCAGATGAGGAAGATGAAAAATGCACAGAAATGAGTATAAAGCAAGGCAGTAGATAACAGTCATACCTTAGACATCAAATGACAGGAATGGGGAGAAAAGACCTCCTAGGCAACATGGCATTTGGATGGGCTTTATAGGATCAGTAGGAGTTTAGAAGGTGTTGGGAGGCAGGGTTGTGATGGTGCAGAGAAGTAGCAGGAAGAAAAAAAATGCCCGAAGGATACCCACAGAGGCAATGCCATTCAGGTGGGCTGCGGGGATGGTGGAGAAGAGGTAAGGCGGGGAGAGTTGGAGAGGATGGCTGAGACGTTCTTCAGAAGGCAGGAGCTGGGAGGGCCAGGGTTGCTGGCTAGAGGGTGTGGGCTTTATTCTGTGGGGATTAGGGTATTAATGGGTAAAGGAAGGGAAATATCCCTAAGGATCTTAAGGAAAGGCAGTTTGGAATCTGCTGCCTTTTAAGTACCCATTTTAAGGCAGGATATGGTAGGAATAAGAGGTAGATGCACTGGGGGAGAGAGGAGGGTGAGAAGCTCAGTTAGAGGTAAAACTGAGGATGTGGGGCAGAGAGGACGGGGGTGAGACCCGAGGGAACGGCTCAGGCAGCCTTGATGGGACTTAAAGACCAACCTTCCTAAACAGGGTAATGTCACTGAGCAGTGCTGGGAGCCAATTGTGGCAACTGGTGCTTCTTCCACTGCCAGAGCTCCCAGTGTGACCAGGCCCGGGAAATGGAACTCATTCTCCAAGTTTGACCAGATGTTCAATGACAATATTTGGCCAATGGCTCTTGCGTTTCACAGAGGTTCTGGCGCCCTCCATGCTGGGGTCAGTGTCCTATTCCCTTACAGATCCACAGGTCCCTCCTAAGCAACACGTCCCTAACTCCATCTGCTATCAGATTTGGTGTGTGGACAAGTATGACAGCCAGCAGGGTCGGCTTTTTCTAGATAATGTAGTTCTGCAGAGTCAGCCCAGAAGATGAAGTACTAGACAAGAGTGGGTGAGAGAGTGGGACAGGTGGGAGGGGTGGGTCACGGTAGCACATTTTTAGAGAATCATTAGGTAGAGACGTGGGGTTCTTAGACTCTTGAGAAAGAGGCTAAGCAAATACACAGCCAGAAACTGCATTTTAATCTTGTCCTCGGACGGAAAAGCTTGATAGAATACCGACCAAATCTGATCTGCCAGCTCATTCTGGACCCATGAACAAATGTCCCCATCCTGCCGCCGAGCCTCTCAATGAAGCTCAGGGAGATGGAATGAGGATATCATTATGGGGAAATGGGCTGGGGATTAGGGATGCTGGCATGAGTTTCCGGCCTCATTTTTTACCTTTTTGAAATCCCCACTTCTTTGATATTCACACAGCATCATGTCGAAGAAGATTGGTATGGTGGCTTTCCGGAGCTCAGCCTCAGGGATAAGTGTCATCTCTAATATAGGTCCCACCATGCCTGGGATGAAGAAGATTTTGTTCTGACCTGAAAGAGAAGAGGAACATGAACACATAAAACAGTTCGGCGACGCACAGATCCTCCCCCGACCAAGCCTGGGGAAAGAAAAAAAGGGAAGCATAATAGTAAAAAACAATAGTTAACACTTATATAGTTGTTTACCATGAGCCAGGCACCGTTTTGAACACTTAACATATATTAACTCCCGTTACAGCGCATGCATTATCCAAAACAAGCCTGATTATTAAGGCTAATAACATGGGCGTGCATGTAGAAAGTGCTTCATTGTTTACAAGGGTTTTCACCTGCAGCGTCTGCTCTGCAAATAGGGCCATGATTGAATATGTTAGAGATGGCAAAGCACAGCACATTTGAAATTATGTCTGTCTGCAATACATGCTGTGTTGCTGAGAGTTTTTAAATGGGATTTTACCAACTGTTTTATGAAATGAGAAAAGCAAAATTTGCTAGTAAGAACCTGCTATAATAGTGTGGTCAGTGGAATGGGGAGATTTAAAACATAGCTTGAGGATCAGGTGAACCACAACTTCTCGTCTCTTCTGCCGTATTTCAAGGCATTCCCTCCATCCCCTCCCCTGGCTCCTGGCATTCTAGCCTAGCTGGGGTGGCTCAAATGTCACCATTTCACCTTGCTTCCCCCACAGCAAGGCTTGTGCACATTATGCCCCTTTGTTGTGAATACTTTTCCCTGTCTGCTCCCTAACCCAATACCCGTTACCACATAGCCTCCCCCAGATGGGTGCTATCTTAGCTTAAACACTCCTTCCTCTGGGAGAAAAACCCCCTCTCTACACCTCCCACCCTTAGCTAGAAAAGATTCCTTGCACTGCCTCTATATGTTTTGCCAATTTTGAAATGATGTCTTTATATGTCGAATCATTAGATTAACATCTGCCTCCCCCACTAGAGACCATGTCTGTTCTCCTCATTGTGTCTATAGCACTGAGCACAGGACTTATTAGATGATCAGTAAACACCTGCTGAATGAGAAAATAAATTTTCCAGCTCCTACATTCCCTGGTTATGGGACTTGTATATATGTCTCATAAAAATGCAAAAGTGATACCCAGCCATTGAGAAGATCTTGTAAAAATATGTCCGCATGTACTTAGCACAGAGCGCAGAAGAATCAGTGCCAAGGGCAGTGTTGCCCAGTGGTTAAGGGCACCAAATCTGGAGCCAGACGGCCTGAGTGTGTAAATTGACTCCACTATCAATTATAGCTGTGTAATGTTGATCAAGTTTCTCACTTCTCGGGGCCTTGGTGTCCTCATCTGTAACTTGGAACAATAACAGTATTTATCTTACAAGGTTATTGTAAAGAATCAAAGAAAAAATGAGTGATTATTTAGCAACTGCCCAGGACAATGCTTGACACATAGCCCACTTTCTACAGCATTAGCTATTAATATTATCTTTGTGATGTTTGGTCAAAATGAACCATAAAGGGGAGCCTTATTGAGCAGAACTGAGCAGAATCTTCAGAAAATATGCATCAGAAGTGGCAGATAGGGAATAAAGAGGAGCACTTAGGAATTGCAGGGATTTCCTTGGAAGTGAGGGTCAGCATTTTCAAGCAACCCTATTATTGAAGCTCACACCTCTATATTTCATCAGCTGCTGCCTCCTTCTCTTTCTGAGTTTCAGCACCCACCCTGGTTTTATCCATTGTCAGGATGAACATTTGTGGTCTTCGCATGGGGCAGAGAGCACCTCAGGGTGCAGAAACTCAGGTGGGTATGGTGTGTGGCCTGGCACGGCTGCTTTCGATTAAAGCTCAGAAAAGGAGCTGAGAGGGAAAGCAGTATGAAAATGAATTTTCTTTCAACCTAAATGGGGCTTAATGTTGGAGTAGTTGCCCAGGATTCGGATTAAAATAAAATAAAAAAGGCATCATCCTAGGAATATCCTCAGTTAGTGAGAATGAAATGGTGGAGTCAGGCAGAGTTGAGTGAAAAATAAAGACACTTTTCCAGGATATAAGCTTCATTACATGATGCATTTGGATTACACTTAAGCCTCAGAGTCTTTGCTTTGGCCCAAATAGAAAACAATAACAACAACAGCTTCCTTTCTGGCAGGTTTATAGTAATTGCTAATCTAGGTTTCTGATTTCATCCTTCAAGATCCTTTAAGTCTTTTTCAAACCACAGTGGGGTTTTAAAATTCAAAGCCAAGTGCAAAAATAGGTAGAAGGTAAATGGGAAACTGTCAGATAAGACACCACGGAATGGAGAAATTGCTTATGCAACAAAGGCCTTTAGAATACCGGAGGGTATTGGGCACGAGAAGGATCAATTTTAGATGGTTTAAAATAAAGGGCAGACATGCTGTAGACCCGTGATTTCTTAAATACTTTTGATCTGTATTCTTTACAGTCAGTTGAGGAGATATTTGGCAGAATAGGGAAAGCGGAGAGAGAGATGGTGATCTCCAAATACAGTGTGACCTCAACGGCCCTTACAATGCTCCCTTAAGAAATGTTATTCATTTACATAAAAGTGGAATTTCAGCACATTGGATTTTGTGTTCAAGTATCCAAATGTGTACGTGTTTGCGTATCTTTACATACATAGATGCATACACATGCACGCAGAACGTATTTGTGGCTAATTGAATACAAACTCATTTGGGAAAAAAAGTGCTCATGCAAGAGACACACCTGCTGCTGTATTCAAGAAAAGGCAAGGAAGGGCATTTACTAAGAGGGTCTTTTTCATGTAATTGAAGCTGAACTTCACTGGGAACAGATACCAATTAGAAAAGGCTATTAAAGTGCCAATAAGCCAGCAGGAAAAATCCAAATGCCAGATTACACAGGCTTTGGGAGAGGATCTGCTGATAATGCGAGCACAGAGAAGAGCTCGGGGGTGTGGGTGGAAAGGGGTCCCATGAATTCTCTGGTCTTGGTTTCTCATCTGTACAGTGGCCTCCTCCATCACTCCTCCCAGGAGTGGACTGTAGGGTGCAATGCAAAGGATCTGAGGGCACTGAGGAGATGACCTTGAAAGAAACAAGAAGGAAGGAGGGAAGGAAGGAAAGGTGAAAGGAAGGAAAGAAGGAAGAAAGGAAGGAAGGAAGAAAGAAAGGAGGGAGGGAGGGAAAGAAGAAAAGGAGGGAGAGAGGGAAAGAAAAAAAGGAGGGAGGGAGGGAAGGGAGAAAGGAGGGAGGGAGGGAGGCTTTTGTAAACTTGGCTGAGAATTAAGTTGGGCAAGCCATGGCCTTCTGAGACTGACATGGGACAGAAAGGTCTCTCCAAAGGCTGGCACAGACCCTGCAATGAACAAGGATGAGGGCAAGTTATGACTCCCTGGATTTCAGAGTCCAGCAAGCCTCCTGGGGACTTTGAAATAAAGCTGAGCTGATTTAAAAAAAAAAAAAAAAACTAAAATCAGTTCAAAAGGGGAAGACAGAACACAGATCCACCAATCTTTGCTCCTCTGTCTTAGGCTTGGAAAAGCTCCCTCCTGGCAATGCTCTGAGACAGGCAATCAATTCTCTCCTCATTATTCAGGACCTGCCCAGCCTCAGCTTCCTTCCAGGCCCCGTAGAGTCTTTGAGTCTGACAGCCTGGGTCAGGTCCTGCCACTGCCGCTCCCTGGTTGTGTGGTATTGTGCTTGTCATTTACCTTGCCTGAGCCTCCATGATCTCATCTGTAAAATGAAGATAATAAAATCTGCCTAATAGAATTGTCGAAGCTTAAGAGTTTGTGCAAACGAAGGGCCCTGCACAGTGTCTGGCACATTGCAAAAGCTCAGGAAGTGTTGATGCTGTCGCTGCTGCTGCTGACGGTAAGTACTTTGGGTTCAGCTCTACGCCGAGTTTTAGATGAAGCAATATGAAAAGACAAGGCCTAACCTCGTGGAGCTCCCTGAAGCATTTCATGGAAATTTTCAGGCTGGTCATTTTATTTGTTCACTTTTAAAGCAAACAGCTGAACTGGGGAAAGGGTCAGATGGATTTATCTTCCCTACCATGGCTGACACTCACAACCCTCCACTCTTCTCTGTCTTATTGAAATATTTTCTCATTTGTCCTCAAAGATGTTTGAAAAGCCCCAGTTGGATCATGTTTATTCACAGCGTTTTTTCCCTATGACTTTCCTTGCTCTCAGGATAAACTGCTGGGAGCATGTCTGGTCCTGTGCGCCCTCCCCATACCCATTGTGTGCCTCTCACACGCCACCCTCCATCCACCTGCCTACCTCCCACTCCCCCAGGGCACTGCTTTTCCCACCTTGGGCCTTCCACTGCCAACGAGCTCTTCTTCCTTCCCTCTCCTGGACCCCCCTCCAAAGTCTACCCCCTGACACATGTCTCTGCAAGTAAACCCTTTCCCATTTTCTAGGGCTGTGCTATTCTGTGTGGAAGCTACTAGCTGCATGAGTCTTTTGAGCCCTTGAAATGTGGCTAGTCCATTAGAAATGTGCTGCAGGTGTAAAAAATCCACCAGATACCCAAAAAAGGAAAACAAAATCTCAGTAATATTTTATATTGATTACATGTTTAGTATAACACTTTAGAATATGGTGTTAAATGTATTGTTAAAATTAACTTTATTCTTTTAATTTTTGAAAAATAAAGACACTAAAGCATTTATAATTAGGAGGCTTGTATCCTGTTTCTAAAGAACAGGTAATATATTCCACAGGTTCTGGGGATTAGGACATGGACATCTTTGCAGAGCCTACCACAGTGCTCGATGTTGGTTATTACATGAATGAGTAAATGAATGGATGGATGGCCACAGCCACACTAATCCCATTTCCTATTTATTCCCAGCAGCCTCTCCCCAATGCCAGGAAGCCATGCTTGCTGGGCTGGTTGCTCCCCTGGAATACCTGCCCCTTCCCTGTCTTTCCTTCAGTCCTGACATGGTCCTCCTTCCAATTCAGAAGCCATTTCCCCACACGGAATCATCCTTATAGTCCTCACTTATATCCCTTTTGCCTGAAGTCCTGAGTCGCCACTACACATTTCACTTTGTCACTTTTCCCTACTAGATAGCTCCACTCCCTGGACCTCCGCACCAAGCTGAGCACTCTGTAGATGCTTAAACAGTAATGGCCAAATTGCCCTCGAGGCTTGGTCAGGCCAACCTCCCTACATGGGAGGCCAAGATGCCAGGCGCTAGAATGTGTCTTTCTTTGCCACAACGAATGTTAACACAGCAGCTCAGTGTTAACCCAAGTGAATGGGGGAGGATTAAGTGCAAAGTCTTTTGAGCAAAATGTGCATTTCTTCATGCCCAGCAGAAATCAAATGTTACAATGCTACACTACTGGGAAAAGTAAATTCCATTTGGCATCCACCCAGGAACCAAAACAACAAATGGCATTAACCCCTGAGTGGCTGGCTCCTTAACCACATGTTGTCTTTCTCCCCATGAAGACCTCCCTGCCCATACCTCCTCTCCACACACACATAATTTGTCTAGATTTGCCCCTGAAGAATGTTAAATAATCTTCAAGCCTGAGATTATAGCTTTGCAATTAGCTATCTTATAATCACAGAGTTGCTCAAGTTGTTCTTGATGAGAAGAAGAAGATGATGATACTGATGTTGGTGATGATGATGCCCTGATTGCTTCTGGCCTTAAAACAAAATTTAGAAAACTAACATGCATTATGATTTACTCATTATCAGTCATCTTTGAAAAAACGTAGATCGTTGGTTATTTCACACCCTTTGAAACAATATGCATACACTTTGAAAAAAAAATATTTGTAAGAACATTGCACTTGGGATCAAGAGACAGGCTCTTTTAGCCTCAATTCAGTCACTGCCTTGTTTTTGACCTTGGGAATGTCCTTGTGCTTCTCTTGGCCTCGTTTGGCAACTTTACCTATAAAATCAGCAGGGTTGAATTAGATGATGTATCAGTTAGGGATGCAACAGAAATCTGACTACCATGACTAAACTGAAGCTTTAATTTTCTTGTTTAACAGGAAGCCAAAAGATGGCCAGTCCAGAGCTGCTCCTTCATTCTCAGAATGTAAGTTTTGTCCTCATGGCTTTAAGATGGCTACTGCCCCTCCAGCCACATTGTCCTTCTCCAGAAAGAAAGAGAGGGGAGGGCTGTGGGCAAAAATGCGTTTTGTTCATTCAATCTGTCCTCTCCTTGCCTGTTGTTTTTTGTCTTGTTTTGTTTTTAATTGGAAAAAAATACTTTCCTGTAGCCCTAACAGGTATGTTTCTGCTGATTCTCATGAGACAGACTTGGGACATGTGGCTGTTACCTGCTACAAGGCATTGTTAATTGAGCAAATTGCAATCCTAAAACACTGAATCCTGGATTCAGGTAGCCAGGAACAAGAGAAGCCTGGTTCTTCAGCTCCTTCTTGCCCTTCTAATAAATACCTTCTCTGATTAAGGCAGCTGCAGTCAATGCCTCTTTTTTGCAACCAACCCTCAACCCCTGACAGATATATCTTTTAATTGCATTAATTCATCCTACAGGTTTTTGCTAACAGCAGGGAGTCTGTGATGCTTCAGAGCAAACACTCTGGCTAAGGTGCTTGACCAGTTTCTGCCTCTAACCCAATACATGATCTTGTACAAACCCCTTCTCTATGGACTTCAGTTTCCTCATTAGTAAAATAGTGAATTGGACAAGATCAGTTGCTTCCAACTGTTCTCTGCAGTGCTCAGGGCTTCCCCCTAGAAAACCCTCTACAAGGGAAGTTCAAGAGCAGCCTGTTATAATGGGCTCTGGGTCTCCCATCTCACTTCAATTACAATAGTTCTGCTTTCATCCAATTTACTTATTAAGCATGAGAATTTTTTTATTGGTCCTCAGCTAAAAATAAATGTTTGAAAAATGCTGGACAATATGATCTCTGAAGGGCCCTTCCAGCTCCGATGTTCTGTGATTCTAAGCAGGTGGAATATTTGGTAACATCTTTTCATTCATCAGCATAATTGGGAGTGAAGGAATTCCTGCCAAAACATAATCTATATCTAAATAAAATCTTCTGTGTGCAAAACAATGGCAATGAAGGACATTCAGAAAAGAGCAAGCCATGTGAAAGGACTTGAAACAAACAAAGCACAGATCCCTGTTTTGCAATTCTGGCAGTGCCTGGGGTGTCGAGCTGGGGAAGGAAGCCCGCCACAGCTTTCTCCAGCCTGTGCTGTTGTAGAGCAACGAATGCAAACTTGGAAGTGAACTGAATCTGGGTCCATCATGTGTTGAGCACATCTGATGTTTTGAAAACTTTCAATTAGTTTTCATTAGTATTCATAAATTGGAAAATACATTGAAAAACCCACTCTCCTGGCTTCTTTTGAAAAACTGAAAGGTATGACAACATTGGGATTGCATTTCAGTAGGACAGCTATTAACTGGAGAGGAACAGTGACTGTCTTTTTTCTCTGCATGAGCATGTCAGTTTCACTTTGCTGCAGGCCCTTACTCCTTCTCATATTCCTGACCCTGAGGCCAGGTGCCAGCTGTCATGTGGGCCTGTGCTTGCACCATGTTCCCCCATTCCCCTACCATTGCAAAGCAATGGTAAATGAAACACCAATTATTTCCTATATCCCAGTCCTTACCCAGAGTGGAGAAACAAAAGATAAACTGAGAAAGACATGCCTTTCTAGAAAAACAGGGTAGAGGTGGCACCCCCTTCTCCCAGGGGATATTTGGCAATGTCTGGAGATTTTTTTGGTTGTCATAACTAGAGAGGGTGCTACTGGCATCTTAGAGGGTAGAGGCCAGGGAGAACAGAAACATTAGGTTCCATCCTGAAGGGGCAAGGATGACAATAATGATAAAAACTCTGATGTGGGTGTAGTGGCCTCTATGGCTCCACTTGCCCCAGCTTGTGCTCTGATGACCCTCATAAGCCCCTTGTGAGGGTGCTTATTTCCCCAACTTAGGCCTGGTGATGCTGGGCCTCACAGCCTGTAAATGTCAAAGCAAGGCCCAAAGCAAAGATGTGGCAGTCTGTTCTGGGCTTGGGTCCTTGGCTCTGCCTTGGGCTTTGTGAGCCAACCTGCAACCTCCCTGTTATCCAGTATGTACTTCTCCTAGCTTGAGTCTGATGCTATCACCAACCACAGAACCCAGACTGATCATCTATCCACTGCTCTATGCTTCCCCCACAGTGGATAGAACTCGCTGGAAGGGTCATGCAACTGCTGCCTAAAAAACCTATGGGAACTGGCAGATAATAAGAGGTCTGGGGAAGCAAGAAGCGTAGTCTGAAGAGGGAACAAAAATTAAATCCAAGAGATGGGCACAAGTTAGTACTTGTAGGAAAGTCAATATCCACACCCAGGGCAGAGCAATTTAGAATCAGAGAGTCAAGGAGGGACAGAAAAATAAAAAATTCATTACTGTTCATTCATCCATCCATCCATCCATCCATCCATCCATCCATCCATCCATTCATCCATCCATCCAACCTTTCAGCACATTTTTATAGAGGAGGATTCAGGCCATGAGCAAGGTTTATGGCCCCTGTCCTTGTGGAATCAAAACCACACTTGGAGGTTTCCAGCTGTTTGATTTCAAGGAAGTTACTTCCTTTTCTGAGTTTCCTGATCAATAAAAGGATGGGGGAACAATTCCATCTTACAGGAAGTGATGTGAAGATTAAATATAATCTTCTTAGCATGGGCCTGACTCAGACTCTCAATAAATGTCTCCTTGATTCCATCCCTCCCTCCACAGGTATCATTCAGGTAATCACACAGGATTCCTGCAGCTCCCTGAGGCAGAGACAGCTTCTGGGGTCACTTTTCAGCTAAAAAGACCCTCTCATCTTTCAGAAAGCCAATTCTCCTCATGAGGTTGGAGTATGTTTTGTGGACCACGCTATACAGGATGCAGAATGACCCTCCAATCAGCAGCAAGCATCCGTGTGATGTGTGAGCACGTGAGTTCCCATGACAGTCCTGGTCCCTCTTATAAATTTCCATTTGGATCTGTAACCCATTGGGGGCATCAAGCAGAAGCATATTCACAGCTGCTTGCAGGGCTGGGGGTAGATATGGGTATGGTGACCCCCTCTTATTCAGAGTATAATCAGGCACTTATTAGGAACTGGGGTGCACACAGTAATGAACTGTTATTTCATGCTCCCACTGCTAAAACCCCTGTGGTCCTCCAACAGATGGTCTTCAAGAAGGAGTTTGGTGCACGCAGATGTGAGTATCTGGATGTGTGTGCCTACTCACCAAGCTTGTACCACATATCACGGATGGAGAAGCCAATTAGCCGTCTCATGTCCCCGTACCTAGGAGGAACAAAAACCTCTGCTTCAGGCACCATCTCAGAGGATCTCATGGACCTCCCCCTCTTCAGGAAATCCAAAAATGCAACCTACTTATTCAGGATTTTGTTGTACTTGGCGTGTGAGAACTGCTCCAGCTGCAGAGAATCCTGGGTGATAAAAGCCACTGCCAGATGAAAATAGTTGTTCCACAGCTGTAAATGAAAGAGCAGAGAACAGTTATGGAGAGGGTCTGAGGTGGGAAGGCATAAGCGCTGGGTAGTGTGAATAATTTATGAAGATGGCAGAAGATAGAGGCAGAACCAGTTAAATTGTGCCCACTGCAGTTTTCTAACTGGCACTGACTCTGAAATTAACATCCTGGCCACAGTGAGGACAATGGATGGATTTCTCTAGGCGCTACCACGTCCACTCTCAGACAACAGGATTTGGGAGAGGAGGAGAATTTTAGTTTGTTGTTGTTGCTGATTTTAGTTTTTTTGTTTTGTTTTTTTTTGTTTGTTTGTTTTTTGTCCTTGCGCTTTGTTCTGTTTTTTGAAAGACAAATAACTTGCCCCAGCTGGGTGACATGGAGAGCTGGTTCTTGCCCTGGAATTAGAGGGTGACAAAGGTTAAGATAGTTCAGGGATTCACAGCCTCTCTGGAAGTCCTCCCTAATTCACCTGACAGCTTGGAGGACCAACCTGCAATCCATTCTGTTTTAAAATATTTTGCCTTTACTTCCCCCTTAGTTCGATAGTTTCAAAGTGTGGTTGCCAGATCAGCAGCAGCACCTGGGAACTTGCTAGAGATACAAATTCTCTGGCCCCTGCCCAGACCTACTGAAACAGAACCTCTGGGGGTGGGACCTAGAAATCTACAAGTTAATAAGCACTCAGGTGATTCTGATGCATGTTTCAGTTACAGCCCCTGCTGGCCTAGCTGAGATGCAGGCTTGTAAGGATATTTGCATGTACCTGATCTGTTGGTGCTAACCCACTCCACCAGCTTGCAGTGAAATAGAGCAGGTAAAGGGGTCAGCACATGGTGACTGCTCAAAAGATTAGCCACACTGATGGCAATATTGATACAGGCTACAGAACCAGAGATATTATAGGTCCAAACCATGGATCTACAATCCATGGATTCATCACGGAGCCTCGGTGAACCTGTCTGCAAAACTGATGTGACTCTGGTACCCACTGCAGAAAGCTGTGATAAAGATGACACAAAATGACGTGTTTAAAGACACGAATCACAGTAAGAGCTCAAAAATCCTTGCTAGCCTTATTGCTGTTGTGATTTTCTTTATTCCAGTGGTTTCTTTGGTACCAAAACCAGTGATACAGCCTAGGGTTTTGGTGCTCAAGGGCAATTGTTGCAAGATGCCAAGGTCCTGCAAGGAGCATGTGGGAGACAGCTTTGCTGAACGAAGCCCACCCACTTTAGGCCCCTCTCAACAATGTATGTAGCAAGAGGATAGGCAACATTAGCCAGAGAAATCATCCTGCCATTGAGACCTTCATCCTTAACTCAAAGATGTTCATTCGTGTTTGCAGATGGCCAAGACTATGAAAGAGGCAACTCTTCCACTGATAACATAACATCATCATTGCTGCCCAGAGTATGACTTCCAAATCGGTTTGCGGTTCCAGTCTTTGAAAGAAGCAAAACAAGCACTCTAATTTTACTATGGGCCAGGAACTTTCTCATACATCTTCCTTTCATCTGTCAACACTTGACAGCTCTTATTCCTCTATTATAGATGAGGAGACTGAAGCTTGGAGAGGTTAAGTATTTTGCCTAAGTCTCTCATCTTGTTATATACACAGCAGAGCTAAGATCTGCACCCAGACCTTCTGATTGACATTCGGGGTTCTTTTAACACACCACGGTCGGTATTCAGCTGGGGATGCATTTAACAAATATTTCTGGAACATCTGCTAGGTGCTCTGGCATTGCCACAGTGTGGTGACAGAGCAGCGGTTACACAGACAGCGATCCCTGGCCTCATGCAGTTTACATTCTGTTGAGTGAATGCTTTTTTCTTTACTTGGACCTTTATCACCCAGGGCCCAAAAAAACAAACGGCTCTGGGGATGCAGTGAAGTGGCCTCTTGGCTCATGGCCCCCTTAAAGTCAATTCTCCATGCAGAGACCAGAAGAACCTTTTAAAACACATCAGATCATTCGAGACCAGCCTGACCAACATGGTAAAACCCCGTCTCTACTAAAAATACAAAAATTAGCCGGGCGTGGTAGCACACACCTGTAATCCCAGCTACTCAGGAAACTGAGGCAGGAGACTCACTTGAACCCAGGAGGCGGAGGCTGCAGTGAGCTGAGATCACACCACTGCACTCCAGCCTGGGAGACAGAATGAGACTCCATCTCAAAACAAAAACAAAAACAAAAACACATCAGATCATGCCACTCCCTTCCTCAAAGTCCTCCAAAGTTTCTTGTAACATTTGGAATCAAATCTCCTTGTTTCCATAGCAACGTTGCTTATGTAAACACATGTGGCAGGTTGGGTCTCCTGTCCATGTCTCCTCAGACTGTCTTTCCTCCCGGCATCCCAGTGACTTAGCAGCTTCTCCAGGGCTTTGCTTTGAAAAGGTGCAGCTTTGGTCTGCTTATGTCCGGAGCTTATACCTTCTCACATTTAAGATGAGAATTTGAAACGACAAGCCAGGGCAAGAGAAAACCGTGGCCACAGGACATGGAAATGAGTGTTTCCATGAAAGTGAGAAATCTCTGATTTTAGGGGACAGCAAAAGAGTAATTAAGGTACATGGGAAATGGGTATCCAACAAAGCAAGTCAATTTACAATTACTTGTGAGAATAATTTCAGAAATGCCCCCTAACACATAAGACACGTCAAATATGGTTGAGCCTCTTGCCATTATCTATTCTACCCTGAACGAATCCATCAAAAAAGCATTTTCTCTGTCATCCCATTCCTGATTTTCTTTTTTTTTTTAAAAAAATCTGAGATATAATTTATATACCATAAAATTCACTTTTTAAGTGTATGATTTAGTTTTTAGTATATTTACAAGGCAGTTCAACCATTACCATTGTCTAATTTTGGAACATTTTCATCAAGCCAAAAGAAAACCTCTACCCATAAGAGTCAGTTCCTCTTCTCCCCACCAACACCTTCCCCTACCCTGTCCCTGGAACCTATACAAGCATGAGGCATCCACCACAGGCTTGGCACACACTGAGCACTCAGTAAATGCAATGGTGGTGTTGATGGTAGCACTGGGTGTAGAGTATTTGTATGCCCTGTCTTCTCCAACTGTGAGCTCCACAAGTACCCAAATCCTGTCTTACATTTAGTTGTATCCCTAATGCCATGCTCAGCACAATGACTTGAACACAGCTGGGCTCCAGAAAATATTTATTTATCAATTGCTATATTGTCACAGAAATTCTTCAAAAGGTCCCAGATTTTTCTGTCTGCCCTGCTACAAACTGCCTGGAAACTGTGAATACTAATGTACTATCTGTCTCTGTGGATTTGCCTATTCTGACAGTTCATATAAGTGACATCATAATATATGTGACCTTTCACGTATGATTTCTTATACTTAGTGTAATGCTTTCAAGTTTCATCCATGTTGTAGTATGGATCAGTACTTCATTTTTTTATTGTTGAATAATATTCTATCATATGGATATACTCATTTTGATTATCTATTCATCCACTGATGGTCATTTGGGCTGTTTTCAGTCTTTGACTATTATGAGTCATAGCATTGACGCAATGCTGCTATGAACATTTTTGTACAAATCTCTGTGTGGACACACATTTCAATTCTCACAGAGTGGAGCTGGTTTTGTTTTCGTTTTGGCTTCCATTCTGGAAGACCTTTAATGAACCATGAGGCCGTAGCTGTGCCTCATCTTCTTAGTGGATCAGAAATGGCACATCCAAGTACCTCACCCACAGCCTCTGCCCAGTTTTGGCCATGGAGCTCTGTGGGAATGACTTCTGGAACTCAGAGGAGGTTGTCACAGTATATGGCTCTGTGCAGTGCTCTTAGAGGTGAGCAGTGGTCACAATTAGATATTGCTAAATACTTATAAGGCCTCTGCCCCAAGCCTTTCTTCACTCTTGTTCCCAAAGAATCAGATCCAAATGCATTCACCTGGCTTTTAAAGTCTCATACAATTTCCACGGTCCCCAGTGCTGTCCCCTTCAACAACTGCCCACCTAGGTGGCCTGGTCTGCTCAGACTCCACAGAGATCACAGGAGCATTTTGGTCTCCATGGCTTCACTCACAGTGGTTCTCATACCTGCAGTGACTGTGTCCTATTCTTACATCCAAGCTGGGTTCAAGACCTGCTTCCTTCATGAAGCCTTCCTAGACTGCAGGGCATATTGGGTCTGCCTGATCACTTCCTGATTTGAGGAGCACTTATTGTGTGCAACCATGGATGTTAGTCCACTGTTCTGCACCTGGCCTTGTGCTCCATTTGTTTCTCATGACAGCACTGTCTGATAGTCAAGAGCACATGTGTCAGTGTCTTGCAGACCAGGGTGTGAAAACCAGTGCTATTGCTTATTAGCTGGGTTGCCTTTGGCTAGTGACTTGACCTTTCTGAGCCTCATTCTCCTCACTTGTAAAATACCCAACATAATGGTACCTACCATGAACGACTGTTGTAATTACGGGATCAATAGTTTGAGAATGAGGCATCCACTACGGGCTTGATACTAAGTGCTCAGTAAATGGAATGGTGGTGTTGATGGTAGCATTGGTTGTGGAGTATTTGTATGCCCTGTCTTCTCCAATTGTAAGCTCCACAAGTACCAAGATTTTGTCTTCCATTTATTTGTATCTCTAATGCCATGCTCAGCACAATGACTTGAATACAGCTGGGCTCCTGAGAATATTTATTTATTGATTGCCGTATTGTGAGAGAAATTCTTCAGAGGGTCCCAGATTTTTCTTTCTGCCCTGCTAGAAACTGCCTGGTGATATTTCTACTAAGTGCCTAGCTCAGCTGACTAGGGGAAGCTACAGCGTCTCTTTAGCAAAATGCACAGGTCTCTTTGCCCTGGGGAAGAGATGAGGTGATTTCCAATTGGGAATTTAATATTTTGAAATTATAGGACAATAGAGAGTTAGAACTGGAATAAATTTAAGTGTCATCTGTTCTGACTACCATATTGCACAGAGGTAAACAGTAAAATCCAGATAAGGTAAAAGACCACCCAAAGTCATACTGCTAGTGGGTATAATAAGAATTTAGTTACTTTTAATTAACTCTCAAAAAATTATAAAATATACACACATAGTTAAAAAAATAAATGATAGAAAAGATTAAATGGGAGAAAGTTATTTTCCATCCTACCTTGGATCTAAGTCTAACTCCCCAGAAGAAAATGTTAACAATTCCTTGGATAGCCTTTCACAATTTTTTTATGCATAAACAAATGTATGTATAGACATCTTTTTTAAAAGTCTGCTGCACTTGGCTTTTTTCTCTTACCAATATATCTTGCAAATGTTTCTATATTAGCATATACAGATCTGCTTCATTCTCTTTTATTGCTACATTGTATTCTATGAGGATGTACTTTAATTTTAACCAAATTCCCTATTTATAGACATTTAGCTTGATTCCAATTTTTTTTTTCGCTAGCAACAGTGCTGTAATCAACACCCTTATTTAAACATCTTTATGCATGGGAAACTACATTTGTAGTATACATTCCTAGAACCGGAATTTCTAAGACACAGGATCTATGCATGTTTAGTTGTTGTTTGTTTTTTGTCTTTGTTTGTTTTTATAGATACTGTCAGGTTGCCTTCCAGGGTTTCAATTCAATGACCAGTTCCATTATCATGGACAACGTACCCTACCTTTCTGAGTCTCAGTAACTTCATCTAGAAAATGAGGACAACAGTATCTAAAGGGTATGGTTGTAAGGACTAAATGAGGAAATCACTCTCAGTCTTGGAAAAGCCTTCTCCATTCATCCAAGCAAAGTAGATTCACCCATTATTCACCCATATTATACCCTGTTCACAACATCTATATCGTATTTTAAACAAAGTTAATTTATTTTCTGTCTCCTCTACTGGCTGTCAGCATCAAGCAAGCAAGAACCTTCTTTTTAAATTCACTCGTTTACACAGTATCGCACATCGCGTCTGAGCCAGCATGTGCTCGGGAAATTATTTTTTGAATGAGTTCATTAATGAACCAAGAACACCGCATGCATTCTGGTTAAATCCTCCCTAAAATAAACTATGAGATTTGTATAATTATTCTCCCCATTTTAGAGATCAGGAAACTGAGGCCCAGAGAGGTTCAATATCTTGCCCGACATCACAGAGCTACAAAATGGTGAAGGTGGCATCTGAATCCAGTTTATCCGACTCCAGGACTTGCATTCTTCACTACCCTGCTCTTCTGCTGAAATCACTCTTCTCCTTTCTCAGTGTCCTTTCAGCTATGTTGTTGGTTAAGGTTTTCACTGATCCATCTGATGTTTATAAAGACTATAGTCTTTATAGCAGAGAGATCAAGGATTTTTTAATCAGAATCAGGATTCTTTCTCAGTGACCTTGAATTATTATTTATCCCAAATTTCAATAAAAAAAAAATAAACCAGCATGCAGTGGTGCTGAAATGCAGTCAGCCTGCCCTCCTCTGCAGGGCAGAGGCACAGCTGTCATGACCACTCTGGGGAGCCTTCTGATTCTGGGAGTGGAAGGTCCCAGGTGTGGACTCAGGTGAGAAATATCAGACAAGAGGACGTCTGGGGCCTAAAAGCTGAAGCAGGCAGGGCTGGGGAAACTGCACTCAAGCATGTGCCCACCATTCTGCCTGGTAGAACCATCCCATCATGAGTCCCCCTGTGGTGGTACTATGGGCGGTTGCAAGGATTTGACGACTGCTCCCTCTGTGTGCGTCTCTCGCTGCCCTGTTTTTGGCATCAACAGTTACATTTCCCATTATAAAGACGAAGGTGGCCCTCATGCCTCTACTAATGGCTAGAAATATTCTAGAAGTTTTTCATCTCAACGGGATATCAAAAATGGTTCCCAGGATAGGGTGGTAATCCAAAAATGCCTCAAGGCCTAGGCAGAAATGGCCACACCTAGAGCCAATTAGAGCATCCCCAAGGAGAGAGAATGATCTCAATACCCAACACAGTGCTGCCTAACACAGAGTCTTTCTGGAGCTCAAGTATAATCTCTGATTCCAGGGCCAATCAGAGATTTCAACATGGAGAGTCTCATCTTCCGGCCAATCATCTCAGAGCTCTCTATCCCAGTGCCAGTAAGAACCAGAAAGGGCAGAGAGTGCTTCTGGATCTAAATAGAGCTGTCTCCTGGAATGCAAAGGCACCTGCTTCCTAAGAAACAGAGCAGAAGAGTGAAAAGAGGATGTGCTTTGCAGACAGGCCTGGGGTTGAATTGCAGCAGCCCCATTTATTGGTTAGATGACCTTTAACAGAAAAGTAATCAATTCTCTGAAGCTCAGTTTATTCACCAGTGAAATGGGTATATCCCAACCTGACAAGATTATGATGAGAATCAAAATTTTCTAAGTAGATGCCCAATAAAGTTAGTCACTCTCTTCAAAAGCCTGGATGCTGGAAGATGGATTTGTATAGCCTTCTATCAAGATTCCAAGATCCTTGAGGGTAGGGCAGTGTTCTTTGCTTCTGAGTTCCTTGAAGCATGTTGCAATAGTCTGGGCCCATAAGAATTGCTCTTAAACAAAAATTCGTGCTGATTTGAATTTGAAACTCTCTTGGTCTTCCCTGACCACATGAACTGATGCAGACACCAAGGACCAGCATCCTGAATAGGGCCTGGAGTGCAAGTGATCTTAGCCGCAAGCAGAAAACACCATTTTTATAATTCCCAGTTCTTGTCACCTACAGAGTGGCAGTCACCAAGCTTCTTACTTTCTGCCCTTTGAATCACAAAACCACAGTTCTGGGAAAGATATTAGGGATAATCTCATTGCATCTGCTCCTCCTCTGGTCAGTGGCTGCCAAGACAGGCAGCAGTCAGTGATGGATGCTGTTCCTGCTGATATTAAATGCATAATTAATGAGACCGTAAGAAGGAGACAAGGCGTGTTCCAGGCAGGGTACAGAGAAAAAATCCATTCTCACACAGGGGGAGGAAGAGGTAGGAGAACAAAGATAAGGTTGGAAAATGATCCTGTTCTTGGGTACTTTTCAATAAATAGCTATGGAAGCCTCATTAGGAAAAGAGACTTACTTTATTTTGTAATGTTGGCCACTCTTCTGTTTTACAGAATCTTGTGGGTGTGACAGCCCCAGGCAATGTTGTGGTGACCAGAAAGAGGCCTCCTGTCCTGTTTATCAAGGACTGACATGCATTCCCAGCCCTGACACATTTAGGGGCATGATCATCATAATCATTATCCAAATAATAAAATTACTATTATTACAATGAGCTAACACTTACTAAATGGCTGCTATGTTCCCAGCACTGTTCTAAATGCTTTACGTGAATTCACTTAATCCTCACAACAATCCAATGATATAGCTGCTATTAGTATCCTGGTTTAATGTTAGGAAACTGAGGCACATAGAGATGAAGTAATTTGTCTAAAGTCACTCAGCTTGCAAGTCCGTACTTCTCATGTATGAAACCCTCAATCTATGAGCATCTCTTAAATACAGATTTTCTTTCAGGATAACAGGATATAAACCAAAAGGAATGCCCTGAAGGACTGAAGTTGAGCTTCTCTTGGAAAATATCCATCTAAGAGTATGGAAAAGAGTGAAGTCAGGAAAGCAAGTTTGAGGCTGCAATTGCCGACACCCACGGAAAGAGATGAACAAACTAGCTTGCAGTTATATGGACCAAACCCTGTCACTTCTGGCCCCTAGGTATGGTGTTCCAAGTTGCCCCTCCCAAAAAGCAGAAACTTCCCTGAACATACCCATGACCAGAGCCTGCAGGCCTCTCAGCCACATTTGGAAGGGAATCAAACATCTCTCCTGATTCAAACCAACTAAAGAGATATGCTTTGTTCCCGTGTCGAAGATTTATAATGCCAGGAGAAACTCTCACCCAGACCCGGTCAGGCAGTCAACCCACTGCAGGGGTGAAAGTCTACATCAGGCACGTGGCTGTAGTCATCTGGGTGGGCCTCGGTGTCAGCCACCACTGAGTTCTGGTCCCAACTTTGCATTGATGTGCTCGGTGACACCAGGCTACCTCCTTATTATCTCTGAGTCTTACTTCCTGCCTCCTTAGAGCAGAAAAAATATTAGTAATAGTGGGTAACTTGTAGGGTGGCTGTAAAGACTGCGAAAGATAATGCCCTTAAAGTGCTTCTTGTGAGATCTGGCATGTATTAACCATCAGAAAATGGCAGCTACTCATTTTATTATCGCTCTCATTGTCACTCAGTTGCCTGATTTGAATGCAAGGTAGTTCAAGAGACTCTTGTTCAAAGATCCTGTTCATCCTCTCAGCAAATACTCATCTACTCATAGGCTGGTGCTCTCAGCAGGGTGAATCTCACAGGCCTCAGCCCAGATATCACCTCCTCAAGGAGACCTACTATGTGCCAGGCACAGAGCATAGAGTTGTTGTGTGTTCAAGGTCTTTATACCCATGAGGCTTAAGTTCTATGGGAGGAAAGAGAGAAAATACACACGTAGACAAGAAAGATGAGTTGTAATGACATTTAGTGCTACGAAGAGACTCCAGGAAGCCACATGGTTTTGCATAATGACCGTGGAGTGAGTGGGGGTGATCCTCAGGGAGGAGTCAGTAGGGGAGGCCTCTTTAAGGAGGAAGTATTTGAATAGAAACTTATGGGACCTTACAAGTGGATTCTCCCAGCAAGCCCCTCGTCACATTCCAGTTCTGGAAAAACCCTATGAAGTAGAAAGGGTAGTTTTTGCATTTTACAGATGACTCACTTGAGGCACGGATACAGTCCAGGCCTTGCCTGAAGTTGCTCAGCTTCTGAGAGGCGAAAACCCAGAGAGGAACTGAACAACTTAGATGAGCAAGGAAAAAACACCATCATTCCAGTGCATGAGCTCAGTGCCTCCTACCCTCTAAGCCCCCACTGGAAGAGATGATAGGGATCAGAGACTTCCCTGGAGGGGATCCTTTTGTGGGGGGCCTTCCCTCCCACATCTCCAGGTAGAGGCAGCAATCTGGACTTTCCCACAGAGTCTGTGCTTCTTGGGCCTGGACCTGGGGCAGGTGTGTCATTCTGTTTGCCCCAGGAACATACTTTTAGGACCCTGAATCTCTTAGAGGTCCCAGGTCTTGGCTGAGCACTAAAAATGACTTTCAAAGGAATCAGGAAGCCACAAAGTTGTACTGGAGAATTTGATTGTAAATCATTTTTCATTGTCTATGACTGGCTGCTCTTTTGGCTTCAGAGAATAGAAAAGTAAAAAAAAGGTGATACATTTTTAAAAGGTAGTACAGACTCTGACAATGAATGAATGCAAATCTCCTTGTTAGCATAAGAGGCCATTATACAGTCACATTTGCATATGATGATCAGTTGATGACTATTTAATCAAGGCCCTGGTTGAAAGCCTGAGAATTTTCTCCCCAGCCATAACCCTCCGTGGGAATCCCCGGAGAGACTGGCACAGCTTCTGTGGGCTTTGGGATGTGTCTGATGGAGCAATCAGCCCAAGATGTCAGAGACGCCCTGGGCAGCTCCAAGGGTAGCTCTGGTGCCTCATACTCACCTGGAACTCAAAGTTCGTGTGTTCTAGGAACTTCTGGTTCATGGTTTCTGCAAACTTGTTGATAGCTCTCAGGAAGACCCTGGAAGAGGGCAGAAAATTACCAGACTATCTGAGCATGATCCCTTAGGTTCCTTCATCCTTGTGCCAGACTAAAATTCCCTTACCCTCTTTGGGGAGAGGCTCAAAGGCCAAATTACTGATTTAGAGATGTCAGCTAATGCAGCTTAACAACTATTCACACTCTAGACCTGGGGCTGTTTGCCTTGCAAGAACTCAATAACTGTTCGACTTCTTTTTGAAAATTTGCCTTGTCTTATGTTTAAGATATTACAAGCTTATGGCAGAAAATTCATGCCATCCAGAAAAGATCTAAAGAGAAATCACCCCCCCCATCCCCAACCAAACAAATAAACAACCTGCTACCACATCATATCACCTAACAAAAACTGTCATCCACGTTTTGATGAACATAATTTCGAAGGTCTCCCTACATGTATATACATGAATGATATTTTAAGGGTATCATTTTGATAAATGGGGCTAAACAACAAATGCTGTTTCGCAGCCTGTCTTTTTTACTCAACAATAAATTGTGTGCTTCTTTCAGCCCAATGAATGTAGATATATATCATCCTTTTTAATCACTGAAGAGCATTCCACTGTATGGATGTATCACAGTTTGTTTAATCCATTTCTTACTGATGGATCTTTTTGGTTTTTTTTTTCTCAGTTTTTTCTGTAATAAACAATGCTCCAGTGATCACTCTTCTGCGTATGTCATGTACCTCCTATATATACCCTTTCTCCACTGTTCTCCTCCAAGTAATAATACTGTTCAAATGGGCCGGGTGCGGTGGCTCGCGCCTGTAATCTCAGCACTTTGGGAGGCTAAGGTGGGTGGATCACTTGAGGTCTGGAGTTCAAGACCAGCCTGACCATTGTGGTGAAACCCTGTCTCTACTAAAAATACAAAAATTAGCTGGGCGTTATGGTGCACGCCGGTAATCCCAGCTACTTGGGAAGCTGACGCATGAGGATCCCTTGAACCCAGAAGGTGGAGGTTGCAGAGATCTGAGATCATGACACTTCACTCCAGCCTGGGCAATAGTGAGAGTCTCTCTCAAAATAATAATAATAATAATAATACTGGCCAAATGTCATGCATGTTTTAACATTTTGGTACTTGTTGTCAATTTGCATTTCTCCTTAAGTGTCTTCCTGTCCATGTTGTTCTCTCCTTCCTCCTTGCCAAGCCCTTCCGACTGGTCTTGCAGCCTCCAGTCTCTTCATCCTGAAAAGCTCCTTCCCCTAAAGGGCAGCTCCATCATACCAATCATTGACTTCATGGCTCTCCACTGCCTACAGGGTGAGTCCAAGCTCTTTCTCTGGACAGTCTCTTCCCTCATGATGGGACCCCAACCTTCTTTTCTTGGCTTATTTCTTGCTAGTACCCTGTGTTTCTGGTATTTCCCAAACCCCTCTCTATGTTCTTTCTTTGTGTAGAATGTCCCTCGCCTTCTCATCTCTGAAAGTCAGGATTCTTCATGGTCATTATCCTTCATGGTCCAGATCGAGAGCCTTCTTCATTTAGTTTTCTATCACCCCACCAGCCTTAAGTGACTGAGACCACCCCCATTCTCTGAGGTTATTTCTGGCACCCCTCCTATGAGCACACTTTATATCCAGCTGTCTGTGTGCGGCCGTATCTCTACTTTCAGACTATGAGCTTCTGCAGGGCAGGGTCTGCTGTACCCATGTGTACCCCAAGGGAGCCTCATTGCAACTCCCTTTCCTAACGTTCATCATGGTCTAGGATGATTTACTTGTATGACTCAGTAACATCTCTCTCCTTTAGTAGATTCTACTCTTCTGGGAATCACAGACTCCCTCTATGCTCTCACATACTCCCCAGTCCACATGACTTTAACTCCTAAATTTGTATCTCCATCCGGGCCTCTCCCCTAAACACCAGCTTGCACTCCAGCTCTATGATCTATACCCATACTTGAATAACTTTTAGGCATCTCAAACTTACATGTCAAAAACTAAACTCCGGCCACCTGCCCTCCCTACACCCACCCTGAAATACTGCTTTCTGTAGTCTTCCCGTCTAAGTTAAGGACAATCCTATTCTTCCAATTGCTCAGAGTGGGGGGGAAAAAGGAAACAATTTTGGTAACGTCCTTGACTATGTCTTTTTCTCATATCCTACACCTGGACTTTACAGAACACATTTTCATATAACAAGTGTCCCCTCCCAGGGAACAAGAAGGCTGGGTTATTTATGCCTTAGCTGCAACCCCTCACTGGTTGAAAGTTGCTCCAATGGGCAGGAAGTCC
Source organism: Pongo abelii (assembly GCF_028885655.2). Classification (NCBI taxonomy): domain Eukaryota; kingdom Metazoa; phylum Chordata; class Mammalia; order Primates; family Hominidae; genus Pongo; species Pongo abelii. The sequence goes on along the minus strand of NC_071989.2, from coordinate 178,870,261 downwards.
CTGGTACTTCTGGCCTGTCCTGCAGGTGAGCTGAGCACTCTGTAGCCAGACAAAGCCCAGGGAAAGAAAGAAGTAGGAAAGCCTCAGGGTGAATGGGAAATGTCCACCGAAGCTGCCGGTGGATTTTGGGTGGTCCAAGAGTCGGTGGGTGGAGTATCTGCAGCATTTGCTACATGAGGCACTGCAGGGCCAGGTGTTCATTAAAATACTTTCATGACTGTTGAACACAGAAGGCAGTGTATCCTGGCACTGGAATCACAGGATTTGGACACACACACACACACACACACACAAATGGGTGTGATTTCTGGCTTTGTTACTCTCCAGCTGTGTGGATTTGAAGCATGTTAATACAACCCCTAAAGTTTCAGTCTCCTCCCTTGTGAAATAGCAGTAATGTAACCTTTTTCACAGGGTCACTAGCTGAGGTGGCTTCAGACCCCTCTGGACTGCTTCATTCTTCTAAAGGCAAGAGCCAGACAACAGGGCAGACAGAGGACAGGGATCAGTCAGCAGCCAGTTTTGAGGCAGGCAGCACCATACAAAAACAGAAATAAAAATGCCACAAAATCTGCCGCCCCATCAGGCTGTCACAAAGTGAGATTTCTTTGGTTTTGTTAGTCTGTTATTCACCAATATGTCTTTGAAACAACATTGTATTTTGTATTCTGTCCTTAAAGACTAGTTGTCTGATCCCCCAGATGGAAATGCATTGAGTGGCTGTCATATTATACGTAAACATCTCAGAACCTTGAATACAATACCAAAGAGAGGGCTTTCACACATTCTCAGCACCAACAAAGCTATCGGTCATTCCAGTAACAGTCATTATTTTGGTTGTCAGCTTAAACTTGTCTCCAGCCTCAAAGGCCAGCCCAATGACCACGAATTGATTTGCCCCTGTGCTGATGATGGGGATTAGTAGCAGGTAAATCAAAGTTCCTCCCTTTCTCTAGAGTCTTTCATAGCCACACACTGGAAATCAGAATATCACTTATCTTTGGGTGCCCATGTTTGGGTTTGGAAAAGTAAGGCATTTTTCTTCTTATTTTTCTTATTTTTTTAAAAACAGTAATTGGCTGGGCATGGTGGCTCATGCCTATAATCCCAGCACTTTGGGAGGCTGAGATGGGTGGATCATGAGGTCAGGAGTTCGCGACTAGCCTGGCCAACATGGTGAAACCCCATTTCTACTAAAAATACAAAAATTAGCTGGGCGTGGTGGCACGTGCCTGTAATCCTAGCTACTTCGGAGGCTGAGGCAGGAGAATTGCTTCAATCAAGGAGTTGGAGGTTGCAGTGAGCTGAGATCACACCACTGCACTCTAGCCTGGCAACAGAGCGAGACTCCATCTCAAAACAACAATAATTGTACTTAAAGCCTAAGCACTCATATAGTAAAGTGGGTTACAACGAAAACACACTCAACGCTATTACTCTCAACAATGAACTTGAACTGCTGAAAACAAAGTTCGTTATCAGATCTCAACCTAGCACTTGCTGTGTCTCGTCTGTATTGCTTAGTGGCTGTATAGGAGGAAGAACAAACCCAACCACGGTTTTCAACTGCCTGCCAGGCTCCACGCTAGGGCTTTGCATGGATTCTTTCCTCTGTTGCTTTTGTTTTTCTAATGCTCACATATCTCTGAGTTAGATATGGTTTCCACTTTAGAGATGTAAGTTTAGGTAACTTTCCCAATAGCCCAGCCAGTACATGTAAAATCAGGATTTACATGAAGTTACACGGTCTGCAGAATCTAGGTATTTAACCACAGGGCAGTTCTGTCCACAAGGACATCTCTGTAATTCTGTTCAATCCAAGCCATGAGCTCACTTTATTAATAATGACAATGATGGAAGTATCAATTGCCATAATTCATATGGCCTGTGCTAACAGTTCTACAAATGTTATTTCATTTAATTCTATAAACTGAAATAGGGGCTACTGTTATACCCATTAAACATAAGAGGAAACTGAGGCTTGGAAAGAGCAAATAATTTCCCCACATTCAAACAGCAAAGAAGCAGAAGAGTCCAGACCCAAACTCAGGTTTGTCTTTCTCTAAAGTGTTTTCAGTTAACCAGAAGGACACACTGGCTCCTTGAACTTCCGGCACTGGCATGCTTCCACTCATGCCTGCCATGCACGCAGCCCTTTGCACTTCGTCCACATCATTCTGCTGCCTGCCTACAGCTGACTGGGTCCACGGCCAACACGTGACTCAAAGCAGTCTTGTATGGGCTGGTCAGCAGCCCATGGGTGGTCTTATGGATATAGCACTGTGCAATGGAAATACCCAAGCCTGGACAGAAGTAGATCCATCCTTTCAAACAGCCCACAAGGAGGGAGAATGCAGTCTGAGCCTTGAGCAGAAGCCATGGGCAGATGATTCCATGAGGAACCAGAAGCCATATGCAATAGAGCAGGGAACAGATAAGTCAGCTGTTGTGAGTAGGAAGAAGCTGGCAGAAAGAGGAGCCAAACCCAGGCTTGCTATCCTCAAAACTGTTCCGTGTGAGGCCTCACAGAGCCTGCTGGCTCAAGTCCCCAGTTTCCTACTTCTCTTCATGTAGCAGAACAAATCCTGGTGTCAGGAGGCAGCCGAGAATAAGCCTATACACACTACATGTACTACTCCCTGGCCCGGGCCCAGGAATGGAAGGTGCACACAGAGTCCTACAGGCGCTGCAAGCCTGCCAGGGTCACCTTCCCACTCAGCCACTCTTCTGAGCTGCGGCCGTGGGCTGGGTGGTTGACCTCTGTGAACCTCAACTGCCCCATCTGTAAAACGAGCTATGTGTGAAGACTAACCGAGCTGCAGTACATGAAGCAGGGGCCCAGTGCCTGGGCACACAGATGTCCTCAGTACATGTCAGCTGTTGTTGTTATGGTTATCCTTAACTGCCCACTGCCTCGAAGTTCTGGGGCAGGAGGATATGAGGCTGATGATACTCCCATGTGACAACACAGCATGGACCATGCCCACAGGCGGTATCATGTGAACAAAAGAGGGGAGAGGAGGTGGACATGCCCTATCTGGTGAGATTCACCAAGGGAGAGAAAGGGCCACTCCAAATCCCAATCCCCTGTCATTCATGGGATGTAGTTGATTCTACTGGTTAGAACTAAAGATAAAAGCATTGGCTGGGAGACACAGACATCCCTCCTCTTGAGCCGCTGGGATATCCATTCTCCCACAGAGCCTTTAAGTGCCTCCTTTACAACACACAAAATGCTCCATGGACCAAAAGGTTAGAATGAATCAGCATATTCCAGCTCGGTAACAGGACACGGTTCACCCCAAGTGCCCGGAAACATTTTCTGCATAATTTGGGATTCCAGTTAGGGATGCAGCAGACTCCTGGGATCGGGATCCTGCAGCCAGCTGGATGTCAGGATTAGGTGTTCTTTGCTGATTAGTGAAACCATGAAGAGGTAAGCTGGGCACGGTGGCTCGTGTCTGTAATCCCAGCACTTTGGGAGGTTGAGGCGGGTGAGTCACCTGAGGTCAGGAGGTCGAGACTAGCCTGGCCAATGTGGCGAAACCCTGTCTCTATTAAAAATACAAAAATTAGCCAGGCATGGTGGCGTGCACCTGTAATGCCAGCTACTGAGGGGGCTGAAGCAGGAGAATCACCAGAATCCGGGAGGTGAAGGTTGCAGTGAGCTGAGATCGTGCCATTGCACTCCAGCCTGGGAGACAGAGTGAGACTCTGTCTCAAAAGAAAAAGAAGAAGAAGAAAAAAAAACATTAAGAGGGTTCTTTCTTTCTGGATTACATGGATTGGAGGAGGTGGGGACCCCAAAAATGAATAATCACTACAAATTAAGGTAGGTAGGATGAAGAGAAAATGGGTGTCAGTGACTCATCAGCACACTGATGGAACCACCATATGAAAAGGTAGACAAGATCCAGCCCAGATTTGCTGCTTCAGTGAAGTAGTTTGGCTATACCCAGACCATAGAAATAGAAATATAAAATAAAAATAACTAACATTCATGAAGCGCTTGCTATGTGTCAAACACTGTTCTAACTACTTTCTACATATCACTTCATTTCAGTTACCACAAATATCCTTGTAGTAGGTATCATTATTAGCCACATTTTACAGTGAGGAAAACAGAGTCTAAAGCGGTGAAGGAACTTGCTCAGATGGAATTTGAATTCAGGCAGCCATAAGTCCTAACTGCCCTGTTCTGCGTCTGGTCTCTCTCCGGGCTCCAAATTCATGACAGCAACTGCAGCTTACATTTCCATGGGAATATTTACTGTTTCCCCAGCTAGACCATAAGCCCTCTGCCTTCTGGGACCACAGCTTAAATTGGCCTGTCCATTGCCTACAACCCTGGATGCCCATGAAATTCAATAAATATTTGGTGGTTGACTGCATTTAGGGTAACTTCAGGGATGTGCATAAATCCTAAGCCTCCTCAAAATGCTGGATTTCTAGAGTGAGGTGCAGATGGAACAGAGGTAAAAGAGGTTTCTAGGCATAATCTTGTTCATTTACAACATTATAAAGAACTTGATCATTTAAAAATTAACAACATCATGTAAATCAGATCTTACTCAGTGTTGCAGCTTACCAAAAAGAAAAACGCTCTAACAGGAAGTATTTCTTGCAGGAGATGTGTCACTATGTCTGCATACACAAACAGTACACAGCTGGGGAGACATTAAAATCTAGAAAACTCCACTCCCTTTTCCAACAAACAGATAAGTAAATAATAGACGATTAATGCATACATAATACAGAAATCATAAGTGATAATACAAAAATTATAAAAACAGGCCAACTATAATAACATACAGATCATGGAAGGAAGGAAGAAAAGTTAGTTGGAATGTGCAGACATACTGACAAGTGAAGTTGGCCCTGACCACATGAATAACTTGCACCTTTTTGGAGAAAAGAATATGGTATTCTGGGGAATACTGGTCTGGGCATAAGTCATGGTACATGTTCTGTTTATCTAAATTGGGTTGAAATTGTTCACTAGTGGCATGACCTTAGAGAGTCATTTCATCTCTCTGGGCAAAGTGCACTTAATAATATGGAGATTACTTTGGGAGGCCGAGGCAGGCAGATCACCTGAGGTCGGGAGTTCAAGACCAGCCTGACCAATGTGGAGAAACCCCTTCTCTACTAAAAATACAAAATTAGCTGAGCGTAGTGGCGCATGCCTGTAATCCCAGCTACTTGGGAGGCTGAGGCAGGAGAATCACTTGAACCCGGGAGGCGGAGGTTGCAGTGAGCTGAGAGCATCCCATCACACTCCAGCCTCGGTAACAAGATAGAAACTCTATCTCAAAAATAAATAAATAAATAAATAAAACAATAATAATAATAATAATACAGAGATTAAGAGCATTGGTTTCAATGAAATGGCTTCTGTTTCTTTTCAGCAATGCAATAGGAAGTATGTTACTTATCTATTCTGTACCTCAGCTTCCTCTTATATAATACGTGGATTACAGTTGTTCCACATTTTAAAGTTGTTGGGAGGATTAAATGAACTAATTTCATGTAAAGCCTTCGCAACAGTGATGGAGCTCGGTACTTAATAAATGTTAGCTATTATAATATGCAAAATGCAAAAATAGTGAGAACATTTCATGTGTTCTATAAACATAAGAGATCATTTTGGCCAGAAGATGAAGGAAATCTTCGAACTAAGCTATGTGCCTGCAAGCAGAAAAAAGTAATCTTTTCTGGTTGACATTAACACATGCTTCTGTAGTCTAAGGCTAAGTTTGTTGTCATCACCTAGTGATGGCAACACTATTATTATTGAGATTTTCCTTGATCCTGGCACTGTGCTAAGGAGTAACTCATTCTACCCTCATACACACAAAGCAATTTTCATGAAATAGAAACTACCATTATCCCCATTTTACAGACAAGGAAACTAACACTCCAAGAGGTTAAATGACTTCCCAAGAAAGAGAAAGTGGCAGAATTAAAGAGTCTGAAGCCCAGGCTGTATTCTAGAGTCTAACTTTTTTCTTTAATGTACAAAACATAAGTACTTGGCTGACCCTTAAGAGATACAAATCTATTATTTCTATTTAGGAGAGATTTCCAAAGTATTAGGTCCCTTAGGAAATTACATTCTAATTTTCTAGGTATAAAGAAATAAGGATTACTGTAGCATTTCTGGGGGCCTCTCCCAAAAATGACTAAAGTTTGAATCAAGCTGGGATTTCAGGAGGAAATTCCTTCAAAGCACTCCCATGGGACCCAGCACATGTTTCTTCCAGAATGACCGTGTAGACAGCTCAGAAGGGGAAGTTGCCTGGCCAGGGCTCCAATCCCAAGACCCTGGATCAAGGCTGGACATCTGTGCATTCACCTGCCCATTATTTAGTCCTCTTTCTGGTAACAACTTCTAGATTTTCCTTTGAAGAACTACTCTCTCTGCTTCTTTCCTTATTCCCCGACTTTGTGGTTTTGGCAGAACTGACCACACCACCCACCCCCAGTTCCAAAGGCGGGTCATGAAATCCAAGCCTAACTTAATAGCACATTTCATTCAGCTGGCCGCAGAGGTCCATGGATGGGCATGTAGCTCAGGCCAGACCTTTGAAGAGTGGCCTCAGGATTTTTTCCGTACCTATAGGAAAAGAAGCCTTTTCATTCCACTGTGGTTGAAAATACAACAAGGAATATATCTGCAACTTCCCATTTTCCCCACTAAAAGAGCATCTGCCTAAGAATAAAGTAAATAGAAAAAGCAGAGAGAGAGACACACACACACAGATTCCCTACATTGCTATTTGAGCACCTAGATACATCCATGCCTGAAGCCACACCTCAGGGCTCTTTCAGTTATCTGTGCCAATACATTCTCTTTTTGCTTGGGCAAGTTTGAGTTAGTGTTTCCTCTTTCCTTTCCACTTCAGAGAATTCTGATTTTGTCTTTTTAACTTCTCCCCTTATTCTGCCCTCTAGAGATATTTCTATCTTTGCCAGACAATGCTTGGTTTTTTGATATAAAACAAGGACAATAGGTAGAGGGAGATAAAACTAGACACCAGTATAAGATGAAGGGCTTTCCATGAAATAATCTAAAACAAATAAAAGAAGCCAAAGGAAAGCAGGGAGAAAGAAAAGAGAAGAACCAAGAAGATGCTGTTTTAAAGGAATTGGTGGGCAGGATTTGAGAATCAGGTTCTGAGAGAGGCTTGGGGAAATCCAAGGAATATTAGAAATAAACCCAATGGAATATTAGAAAAGATTAATGAGTGTTATAGTTTGGATTTTACTTTGGTGAAATGATACAAGAAACCTAGCAGCAAAGACTGAAATTGTTTAGAATTACTTTCATCTCTTGTTGTGTTGGGCCATAGGACATCTAAGCTATACTTGGGTTACACTGATAGTCTAGGAGATATTAACAGGTATTATAGATACAAACATAGACACACCAAATGCACATCCTATGTGCAAATGGATGGGCAAATGGAATGCTGTACCCTAAATCCTCCTCTTAGAAAAAAATCACATTAGCATATTAAAAGCTTGGAGAAGTCCTGCAGCATGGAAATCTGTTCAAAGCTGTTTAATTTAATGCTTCCTAAACTTATTTTACCATGTCACAGAATATCTTTTATTATTTTTAAAAAATTAAAATAATATATTTTTTAAATGCTTTTCTAAGATCTCCTGTCCCAAGAGTTTAGGAAAGGCTTCAGAGATGAAGTATGATATTCTAACTGGGATTTGAAAAATGGAGAAGTTGGGGACGATTTTTTGAGTAGCTTCAAGATTGGTGAGGAGTCCTTCCCTGGGTTTAAAGATAGAAAGAAAGGATGCCTTAACACTTTAATTTCTTTTCAGCAAGGAGAAATTGTCCCTAATTTAACTCGAAATAAGTGATCTTTGAAGTGAGGGCTGGGTAAGGTACCTTTATGGAAGCAGGTAGCAGCTCACCTGTTTTGAACCATGCTCATGGCCATCCAGTCTCCAGGGTACACGTTCTTTCCAATGAGGTCCTTGAACATGATGAAGGTCTCCATCAAGAAGTCCTGAAACAATGAAGCACAGCACACATGTCTTCCTGTTTTACAGGAACTCAGAGCTCGTTGGCTCTTTAAATTTTTTTTTTTATTATATTTTGGAGGGAGGAAAAGCGAAGGGACACAGCCTTTCATTAACTAAATTAAATGGAAGCTTAAAGATTGAATGCTAGAATGCTGTTTCCCAAATGTCAGTGGAACATGAATATGGGATGTGAAAATGCTCTCAAAATAAAGCACTATTAATTCCATCTTTGGGAATAAAGAAGTAAATGTACTCATTGATGTGGCAATTTTATAATCATTTTCCCAAATATGTATTTGAGAAGGAAATAATCTCACTGTATGAAAGCATCTCAGGTCATTGAGCAAATAAACTCTTATTAAAATGAACATCTAATTAGCAGTGCTGTAAATACAGCTAATTCATATGTCACACACACACACACACACACACACACACACACAAGCAGATTAGATAAGACACAATGACAGGAACTCTTCCTCTTCTTTGAAGAGGTTCAAAGTGGACTTCAGCACCCTTCACTAGATTTTGCAGTGAGCCATACTTTTTCTCCATCTTTGGAAAACACAAATTAAAGAAAAATCTGAAGGCCAGGCACGGTGGCTCACGCATGTAATCCCAGCATTTTGGGAGGCCGAGAAGGGTGGATCATGAAGTCAAGAGATTGAGACCATCCTGGCCAACATGGTCTCTACTAAAAATACAAAAATTAGCTGGGTGTGGTGGCACACACTGTAATCCCAGCTACTCGGGAGGCTGTGGCAGGAGAATAACTTGAACCCGGGAGGCGGAGGTTGCCGTGAGCCAAGATCGCGCCACTGCACTCCAGCCTGGTGACAGAGCGAGACTCCATCTCAAAAAATAAAAAATAAATAAAGACAAATCTGTATAGCTAAGACCAGAACCACCGGCACTGAGACCCTTTTGAGCTGGAGGTAATGAAGTCATACCACCAGTGTGCTTCAGGCAAAATTTAAAATCTAGAGGAAATCCGTTCAGAGTTGTTTCCTTAAGTTGGTGGTTTTCAAATTATTTTAACAGCAGAATTCTTTGTTCAAAGAAAGTCTTACCTGGAGCCCAATATATAAAATATATAAAGGTAGAACAGCTCTGGTGGAATTGTGTGTGTGTGTGCGCACGTGCGTGTGTGCATGTTTATGGTAAAGCATAGTGAGGATAGGAGGAACATAATTTGAAAATCACTGCTTTAAGCTAAGTTGAAAATTCTGGAAATGGCATTTGTTCCTTTCCAGCAATCTTTGTTGCTAGGGAAAACTACCTCAATACTTTAAGTCCTAGTTTCCACATCAGCAGAACGGGAATAATATTTACTTCAAAGGGTGACTGTGAGGATTAAGTGCATCCTGCCCATCAGATGCTTAGTACGGAGCCTGGTCTCTTACAAATTCTCATTACATGTTGATGATGATGATGAGTATTGTTATATTATTCATACTTGATGTCACCTGGGGAAGTGTGGATATCATCACAGGCACATCCCCTTCCTGTGGAAATGAAGACGGCTCCTGGCTCATAGATGGGAAGAGTGGCTTCTTAATGAGAAGAGAGAGTGTGGTATAAGAGTTACAGTCAATGTCCAGACCTTACCTCCACCACATACTAGCTATGGGACCTTGAGCAAGCAGATTGTAGACTTGTGAAATGTGACTCCTAATTCCCATGTCATACTTTTGTGAGGGTTATGTAAGAAAATGTGTATGTTCAATCATTAAGAATTCCATTTCTTACCTTCTTCCCCCAGAAACCTTTCCTTCCATAGAGGATCAAAAATTAGGAGTCCAGTTTTTCTATTTCCATGTCTTAAGATACAGGGAAATTGGAGGTTGAGGGAAAGGTTCCATTTCTTGCCAATCTTACTCCAAGGGAGAGAACATCTCACTACTGAATGGATGAAGGGGTAGGGCATTGGTTTTCTAATGATTCCTTTTTTTTAATGGGCTTCTCTCTGAGGTTGATCCAATTTTGGTGCCCCTGGTCTCTCCAGGGAGAGTTGAGAATGACCTTAAGCAGTGGGACTCCTGAACCTGGTAGCAACAAGACAGAGAGAAAGGAGGCCACACTGAGGGCAAAGGGTGCTCTGTTCCACTCTTGGGGCAGGAACAGCCTGGGCTGGGCTCTATGTTAACAAAGTCATCAGCTGCAGAGATAGAAGCCACAGGCCATGGGCAGATGGTCTTGCAGCAAATGCATCCTGAGAGGCTAGAAGAAGGGGGCCCAGAGACTGACTTCCTCTAGGCATTTGTGATCTTAATAAGAGCTATATTTCAGTGAGCACTTACTACATGAGAGCTATTGTGTTCTTGTGCAACCCCTTCTTAGCCCTATGACATAAATGATATTATCCCCACTTTACAAATGGGGAAACTGAGGCATAAAAGAGAGTCACCTGTCCATGGTCACACAGCTAGCAAGTGACAAATCCTAGATGCAAACCTAAGACTGTATGACTCTAACAGTCATGCTCTTAAACCCCAAAATGTCTGTGATTCATCAACAAATATTGGTTAAGTCATATCTAGATTATGTGATAGACATGCAGGTCTCTCTGACAGGGACAGAAGGCATGTTCCAGAGATGGAAGAGTTCTTCCTCAACCCCAGCATCCTATAGACTCACCACAAGTTCAGAGCTGGTCTGGAAGGTCTCAATGTAGAAGGAGTAGTGCTGGTCACCCATCTGGTTTAAGATGGCTGTCATACATGCCACAAAGTGACTCTGCAAGAAATGAAGAAAAATACCATAAATAGTTGAGAGAGGACCATGGAAAACTTCCCTGTGAGAAAATGTCTCCTTATGGCTCATTCATCAAAAAAGTATTTACTGAGTACTATTATGTGCCTGGGACTGTAATAGGAGTGCCAAACATAAACATAACACCTGATCCATTACCTCTCCTGCTGTTCGCACATTGGGGAAAAAGCACTGTACTTGTGTCAGGAAATCCAGCCTATTTCAAAATCATGGAGACAGTTTCATTTTATGACAAATAATTTTACATGTGTAAGTCCCAATTGTCTCATCTGTCAAATGGGACAATAATTCATCTGAATCTACCTCTAGAGGAGTATCAAAAGAATCAGGTGGCTCCTTTAGCACCTTGAAATGCACTAAAGTTCTCTGCAGAGGAATCTGTAGCTGGATCACCAGGAATCAGCCAGTGGCAACCCAGCACCTCCTGGGGCCTGCCACTTGGTAAGGGCTGAGAGGGATGAAAGAAATGAGAAGAGATGGCCCTTGCTCTTTGTGAGTTCATGATCTAGTTGGGAAAGCAAGATTAATCCATGAGAGAAAAAGAGTAAGACCCTCAATTGGCAAAGCCAGCTAAGTACCAGAAAGATTCAAACAAAGGGAAATCAAGGCAGGGACACAGAGAGGAGACCCTCGGAGCAGAAGAGGAACCACACCCTTTCATGCACCAGAAGACATCAGCATAGCCTTTTCTGCTTCCTCTTTCCCAGATTTTATCAGTCCATATCAGGGTGAGTTTTCTGTGTCTGCAAGCAGCATTCAGGGAGATCTATTCTGGAACCTGCTAAACAAAACACTAGCCACGAATCCACCAGGGGTGAGAAGTCATTCTTGACTGTCTCTTGCAAGTTTCCACTGGGGCTGCCATCTTGGCCAAATGAAGTTCCACTGTGGTCCAGCCAAGCACGGGCTTGTGGAAGATGGCCTGGCTGGAAGTATTATATTTGAACCAAAAAAAAAAAAAAAAAAGCATTTTTACCATAAACTGTTGCCTTTTTTATATAAAAAAGTTCCTCTTTTGTTAATAAAATAACAAAGATGAAATATATACAGGTATACCTTGAAGATATTATGGGTTTGGTTCCAGACCACCACAATAAAGTGAATATCACAATCAAGCCAGTCACATGAACGTTTTGGCTTCTCAGTGCATATAAAAGTTATGTTAACACTATATTGTAATCTATTAAGTATGCAATAGCATTATGTTTACAAAAATATAAATTTTAATTTGAGAACATAAACCTTAATTTAAAAATATTGCTAAAAAAACTCTAACGATCATCTGAGCCTTCAGTAAACAGGAATCATTTTGCTGGGGTAGGGTCTGGGCTTGATGCTGATGGCTGCTGACTGATCAGGGTGGCGGTTGCTGAAGACTAGAGTGGCTGTGGCAATTTCTTAAAAAAAGACAACAATGAACTTTGCCATAGTGAAGTTTGTTTATGGTGCCCTAAAATAATTATAATAGTAACATCAAAGGTCACCGATCACAGATCACCATAACACGTATAATAATAATGAAAAAAATCTGAAATATTGCTTGGATTTCCAAACTGTGATGCAGAGATATGAAGTGAGCACAGGCTGTTGCAAAAATGGTGCCAAGAGACTTGCTCAATGCAGGATTGCCACAAACCTTCAATTTGTAAAAAACAGGTATCTGTGAAGCATAATAAAACGAGGTATGCCTGTATGTATATATACATGTGTATATATTTCCTCCAAGGTTTACAATTTCGTTCCAGTGGTAGAGAAACAGGAAGCCTTTTGGAAAACTGTTTCTTAAGCTTATACTCCCAAAAGTAGCTCCCATAATATGGATTTTCATTTGTTTCTAGGTTCTTTTCAATTAGGAAGTTAGGGATAGCATGCTTTCCTTGTCAGCAGAAACAGCTATGTAATTAGTGAGTCCCAGAGCAAAGTAAAAATGCAAAGCCCTTGTTTAAAACTATTCAGAATTTTGAAACAACCGTGGAGCCCTTCTAAGCAAGGGGCCTGCCATGACTACGAAGGTTACAAGCCCAGGAAGCTGGCTCTCCTTGCCAAGTGACCACACACCCGCACACCATAAATGACTAGAAAACATGCATATCTGGCGGAGATCGCAAAGCTGGGACTCTCAGGGACAATGGCTGATGATGCTTTTATGGGAACTTGTAGCCTCTACACTGGGTGGCAACTCCTTGAAGAGCCAGAGTCAAATTCTTTTTCCTGCTCAGGCCCCCAGGGGGTGGTAGTGAGTGTGTAAAATTATCCCTTTCAAACTAGACAGAACACCGCCGTCACTGCTAATTTAACCAGCTCCCACTTAAATCAAGAAATAACCATTATTCTCATTTCTACCTCCAGCCAGGCCAAATGCAAGAAAGGAGAAACCTTAGCATTTGAGGAGTGTAGGAGTGTGTGTATGTGCATGTGTGTGTGCCTGTATATGTGTGTGTGTGTGTGTGTGTGTGTCTATACACACACAGGAGCGTGTGTTTCCTCTGCTCCCTCTATCTCTCCTCTCCCTTCCTTAAAGAATTCAGCCTGTGGCCACTAGAGGTCTTTTCTTTTCACATGGTAGCTGCCGAGCAGTTTGTTCGGCTTTTTATTTATTCCTACGTGAGCAGACCCACTACACTTCTTGCATATAAACAGTGAAAATTACAATATGAAGGACTTATTATTCCTTCTTTTGGAGTAATTTTGCCGCTGGTCAAAGCCTGGCTCATTGTGCAAGGAAGGGGGACCATCCTCTGCAGGTAATTCCACTGCTTCAAGGTAAGAGATGTGGGTAGGTTTTATTTTTTATGATCGGTGATCCTCTAAGAGAAAATGCGATCGTCTCTTGGACAATAGTTTACTTTTAAAGCTTTGGCTTAAATGAACAGTGAGGCTGGGAGCTTGTATGTGTGTGTGTGGTGGTATGTAGTGGAAAATCCACCATTGTCAGAACTGCAGGCTGCCCCAAATGCATGGATATGGAATGCTTGTTATTTTCAATGGCTTGATTTGAATTTGAAGGGGGAAAAAAAGCAAAGAAAAACAAACCTTGGATCTCAAGTTGCCTGGAATTGCCTTGAAAAGGATGAATTGTCTTAAGCCTTGTTTAGAGAAACTTCCATTCTTCATTTTAAAAGATAAAAAGGGAGGTGGATTCTAGTCCCCATCTAGAGATAGTGGCTGTTTTATGAAAAAAACCATTATCTTTTCATTAGGAGTTGGTCGGTGTGTTGTAGTTCACTGATCAATCAAAATTACTTTTACCAGCTTGTTAATTTCTTAGTTCTCACTACCACGTAGAAAAACCTGGTTGTGTGCCTTTCAGTACGATTTGTAGTGCAATGTGACTGAAGTTTGGACAAGTTACCTGCATTTGGCTGTTAATGAAAAATGACAGTGTTTTACTTCTGATTAGAAGCATCTTTTTTTTCTGCTATGGTGTCTAGCCCCCTTTGGTATCAGATCTGTGGGAAATCACACCGATGTGAATGATTGATAACCTGAAATGGAGTGAGAAACGAGCAGCAGCTTCATATTCAGAAAAGTCTCTTTTCTGTCATTTGGATTTTAAAAACCACCTCTTTTGTCATGCAGCAATAGAATCATGGAATAACATTTTGCTTCTCTGATGTGTGTATTTTTTCAGTAGTTTCCTCAAAAATGGCATTTGTGTCCTGCCCCTCTGTACAAGTTTGAGACCTTACTTCCATATCCACCATGTCTTAAATTTTTAGGGGACATAGGAATAGGGGTGGGGGAATGTTGATCAGACTGCATTTGCCCTAGCAACTTAGACAGCCCTAACACTGACGTTGTTCAAACTTTAGAGTGTAGGAGCTCGAACTCCCAGCCCCGTCAGAAACCTGGAAAAGCCTGAATACTGCATGGGGGACAGAGGGGTGGAGGGATCCCTTGCAGTCTCCAGGCTAGCAAGAATCCCCCTCTTTTCATCCCTGGCAGAAATTCTGTAATCGGCATATTTACTACCTAGGAATGAGGCAGCCACTCATCCATATCCAAGCAGCATGCCAGGATGGGAAATTGCTTCTTAAAACAGAATTCCAGGGAGACTTGCATATTAAATTCCAGCAAGAAATTGTATCCGAGACTCTGGCACAAACCAGGCAGTGTCACCTCGCTCCGACTGGGATGGTTTAAAATGTGGCTAATGAATCACAGCATGAAGAGACACAGTTTGAAACTAGGTCAAACGTGTAAAAATAAGTGCAATCATCGCAGGCACTTGGCTGATGAGGGGCTACTTAACACCTTGAGTGGCAGGGCTTATTTGCTGTACAGAGCCCTCTTCAGTGATCCAAGACAATCAATCCTCTTAATTAATTCAGCCCATCAAGACGTAGGGAGGTCTTGCACACTTGGAAGCTCCAAAGGAAAAGAGTGAAGGTCTTTTCATTGTGTGATGGTGAGAGAGAAAAAGAGAAACCCAATATTGTGTGATCAAAATTAATTAGCTGGGATACTAGGTGATTGTCATCAGGAGATTAGCGCTCCCCAAATCATTCTACTCTTTTGCATTAAAAAATTCATCATAATCATCATCATCATATTGATAATGCCAGTAATTTTAGGGTACAACATTCAACTTAAACATATCTATTTAACAACCTCTAATGCAAACACACCTACACACACACACACACACACACACAGAGCCAGGACCCCTGCAGTGCCAAGTGAACGGAGGGAAAGGCTACCAGTTTTCCCTGCCTTGGGAAACAAACAAAATAGGGGCGAGGGGCATGGGTGCTGCCTGCCCATGCATCCCCCACTCACCTAAGATTAGTAGGAGTGATGAGATCGCAGAAGGAGAGAAACAGCCAACTTCGGAAGCTTGCTACCTAAATGCCAACATTACTATGTGATACCAGCTGGTGACACGTTGCTATAGTAACTTCAAATAATGCGCACGACCAAAATAAAATAAAATATAGAAAGTACCAGCGAGAGGAGATGAAGGAAAGTTTGCCGAGGGAGGCTCAGAGAGAGATGAAAAGTTCTTTCTAGGAGCTGTCCTTTGGAGACTAGGAGTGGCCGAATGCACTCACAGGTTGCTTCTCTATTCACCCCCAAGTCTGCCATCTGGTTATGTAACAGATTTTATTCTTGGATGAAATTGGTGCTGTCTGTGTGGTGGGTCTAGGACTGGAAGTGGGAGGCTTTGGTGTCAGGAAAAACAAGGACTCTAAAACCCATTCATTTTAGAGCTTTATCAGGCAGTTCAGAATTGTAATTGGGAGCACTCTTTGGGAAAACTAAGGTGTGCTGTCTGTCCTTGCGTTCTGGGCTCTGTGCTAGGTGTGAGGCGTGGAGCAATGAGCAGGATGGATAAGGCAGTACTCTAAAGGGCTTACATCTGGTTCTGCCAGGATGCAAGCATGAGAGTGGGGGCTTAGGAGCCAGAAAGCCTGAGTTCAAATCTCAGCTGTATCTCTTACTAGTTTTGTGACCTCGAGCAGGGTCTCGTGCCTCAGTTGCCTCATCTGTAAAAGGAGATAAAAATATTCCTTACTTCACACGGTTTTGGTGAGGGTGCAATTAATTTGTGTAAAGGGCTTAGAATACGGAAAGCCCTCGATAATAGCAGCTATTATTAGTATTGTCTTGTTGCTGACTCAAGTCCAGAGAAGCTATGCAGATTAGCTCATTGAAATTCCTGACCTGGACAGAGGAAATGATGACTCCGCCTACCCGTGACTATCTATGGACACATCAAGTGCTCCCAATCACAGCTTGGGATGAACAGCTAAGAGCCTCTGCCACTGAACATGCTTTTGGTTAACAACATGCCACTGTTCAGTAAGTCCAGTGTGTGCCTCTTGGAACAGAGCATGCTGGGAGAGTTCTTTTATTCAGGAACAGTTGCTGGCAGGTAGGAAAACTGATAACAGTGTCCAAATTGTTCAGAAGCCTGAAAAATAACTGTCTTCATCGAAAACTTAGTTCCCCAGTTGTTTGGCTTTAAGAAGCTGTCTGTCTTTGCGTGCAGTGACATTCTTTGGTTACCCAGGGCATCCTGCTGTGCAATAGAATAAACTGAATCACCTTCTTTCCTAAGAAGCTTTTTGATCCACAAGGTTCATGTGGCCTGCCACATGTCAAAGGCATAGCATCACAGGAAAACAGAAAGATGCCACTTGGATGTTGCATATGCTGGGTGTGCCCTGACATGTTCCATCTGTACAACATGGCAACTGCGGCAGACTCAGCCTTGTGCACCCCTGCCTGACGCTGTGGCCATTAATGACAGATCAGCTCTCAAGCACAGACGAGGGGCCAGAAGCGCAGGCTGCTTTGAATCAAGGCTCGAAGAGGAGCCTGAATTCATTACACACTCTTCATTTGAAACTAACACCTTCTGATCCTGGTTGGAGCCTGTGCTTGTGGCTCTGTGGTGTGAAATCAGTTTAAATTTTCTTCTTTTTTTTCTTTTTGAGATCACTTGAAAACTTCTAAAGTATATGATGAGATGTTTAATCACAAGGGGAAGTGGAAGGAAAGAAAATTCCATTCATTCATTCCTTTTGCCCAGGGCCCTACATTCATCATCTCAATAGCGACCAGCAAGTGCCAGGTGCCAGAGGCACAGCAGTTACTGAATCCTGTCAATAATCTCATGAGGTCAGCTTTATGCCCATTTTATACAGGAGGAAAGTTAGATACCTGGAGGTCAGGTAGCTTGCTTATGCAGACTTTTAGTATATGGTGACATAGGACCTAAAATTTAGGCCTTTCCGACTCTAAGCCCTGGGTTCTCTTAAAAACCCGCCATGTCTTCCATGTCAGCACTCTCATGGGCAGAGATTTGTGTCCATTTATTCATTGTTCTTTGTCAGAAGCTAGAGTTGAACTTGCATATTGCATGGGTTCAATAAATATTTGTTAGATGGGAGATTGAATTTATTATAGAATTTCCCATCTCCAAAAGAATGTTATAGGGACCACCCCTTCCATAAATGCTGAAAAGTTAGGGTCCTGTGTTGACTACTTTTGCCTTAGGAGAGGCCAGAAATGAAAGAAGTTTTGTTTTACCTCTGAACACATCCCATCTTAAATTATATTCCAGCAATCCAGAGTGAGATAATTCTTTCACATATTCCTTAATTCAACAAGTATTTCTTGAGCATCTACTATGTGCCAGGCATGGTTTTAGATGCTGGGGATATAGCTGAGGTTACCAAAGGCTTTGTTCTTAAGAAACTCACATCCCAGTTGGGAAGAGCCAGGAACAGATGGAATACACTTTAAACAAGGAAATATATATGTAAGATCATTTTAGATGGTGATATGTGCTACTAATGAAATATTACAAAGCAATAGCATGGAGATGGAGTGTCTGCCCTATTTTCAATAGGATGGATCATAGTGGCCTCTTTAAGAGTTGACATTTGAGTAGAAACCTGAATGATGAAAATGGATCATGCAAAAATCTGGGAGAACAGTAGATGCAAAGGCCCTGAAGTGGAATGTGCTTGGAGTGTCGGAGGAGCTGAAAGAAGTTCAGTGTGGTGGAAAGGCGTGACTGAGGGAAGGCTCCGTATATGATGAGGTCAGAGAGACAGGCAGCAGTCTGATCCCATGGGCCCTTGGAGGCCCATGGAATCAGTGCAAGAATTGGGATTTTCTTGTAAGTACAAAGAGAAGCCATTGATTTGGACTTTGAGAAGCATGCTCTGGCTGCTGTGTGCTGGAAAGCTCTCCTCTTTAGAGAAGCATTTTCCATGTCTTTTCACACCAGCCCATCTCCAAGGCACTAGACTGGAGTTGTTCCTAGGGTCAGGAGTTTGTGAAAAGCACAAATTATGTTTTAAATGTTGATTCTTCCTCATTCCTGATGGTTATCACTCTTCAGCAAGGATTTCTTGCTAAATGATTATTTTCTAGCAGAATCTGGCCCTCCTTTGGCAGGTATGGGCATGGACTTTAGTTTTACATTGATTCCATTTGTCTTCGAGTCCAGTGGGCTCATCTCCCTGTCATGCAGAGTTGAATGAACAGAAGCCTACTTTTGGAGGCTCCCAGTCTCTGGGTAAAGCCATTCAAGTCTGGGGGCCTACCTGAGAAGCCTGCTTGCCAGGGGAGGGGCTATCATTCAGGATACCCCAGTTTTTAATGGAACAGAACATCATTATCCTGTTTCTAACTCTCTCCATGGAAACATGTGTGTGTGTCAGGGGGGAGGGGCGTCACAAATATGATTGCAAAAAGAACAGGTTCAGAAGCAAGGATTTATTCTCCATGTATACAACTATGATGGGCTTCTGTGCCTCACACTGAACATCTCAGGAAGAGCTGTGCAGGAAAATATGGTATATTCCTCAGTTCACACCTCCCTGAGAAAAATCAAAACCAGGAGCATTGCTAGGGTGTGGAGCTCTGGATAAGGATCCTAAGCAGCTCCCACTCTTTCCTGCAAACGTGCATCCAGGGTAAAATGACACCAAGGTCAACCTTCTGTGGGTAAAGGTGTCCCAAAAGGATGTGAAGTCTCTGACAGCAGGTATTGTGGGCTAAACAACAGTAATAATAGTCACCATTTCAAGGGCTAAATACATGTTAGATACTGTGCTAAGCCTCTATTTCCCATCTGAAAGGACTTTTTATAGGGTCATAACAAGGGAAGAAAAAACCAGAAGCAAGGGAATTTAGTATTAGTCAGATGTTTATGTGTTAGATGCTGTTAAAAAGTACACTGATGATCGTAATAGCCAACAGTTATAGAGTACTTACTATGGGTCAAGCACTCATTACGTATGCTTTATCTTATGTAATCCTCCAAACTTTCAGTAGATGTTGGTAATACCATTTGTACTTTATAGATGAGAAAACCAAGGAACAGAGAGGGGATATAGGTTGCCTAGATCAGCTTGACTTCAGAATGCTTTCATTTAATTTAGAAAAAAAGGAGACTATCATTTTTGCAAACATGATATGATCTTATTATCATTAAAATTAAGCCCTACCTCAAAAGACAATGAAGAAAGGAAAAGTATGTGATCGTTCACCTCACCACCTCTCCCCCTGCTGAATTAACCTTGAATATTAGGAAACATCATTGACATCTCTTGTGCCTATATAGAAGAGGAGGAATGGATGATGGATGGATGGACAGATAGATAAATTAACAGATGAATGAATGAATGAATGAATGAATGAATGAACAGATGGATGTATGGACATATGGATAAAGCTAGCTAGATGATATACACAGATAGAACAACTGGTAAAGTTACACAGTTACATAGACAGAACCAGCTCTCTTAATGACTATTCTCTATGGCTGAGGACACCCCTCCTGTTTTCTGCATTACTTGGGATTTGAAGGCTAAGAAGGGTTCTGTGTGAGGTACCAATACCGCATACTAGGAAATATATCTAGTTTCTCATAGATGTAGCTTTTCCAGCAGGCACTGGGCACATCCTAACTCCTGGGATCAATGCCGGCTCTCTTTGACATGCTCTGGAACTCTGGACAAATTGTTTTACCTCTTGGACCCTCAGTTCTCTCTTTGTAAATGGGGATAACCATGCAGGCTCTGTAGGACTGCAGTGAGGATGAAGGTAGAAGACACATGCAAAGGGTCCCTTAAAGAGCCTGGCACACATAGGTATTCAGAAAGACTTCTTGCAATGCTCTGCCTCAGTTCCATTCCTGGTTCACCAGGAACAGTCTGTGATCAGCCGGAGATGTGTAGAGTTTGCTTCTGGTTCACTTGTAGAGGATGATTTAAACCCCCCTGTGGAAATGAGGGCAGCTGCATTGCGGGTGAGGATTTATAGTTTCTTCCATTTTTCTCCCTTTACAAAGCCTCTATTGTTTAAGGGAGTGGAGGGGGCAGGCAGATAAATATGTTCACAGAACATCAGGTGACCAAGCCAGAGAGCTTCCAGGAGGGAAGATTACTTTGCGGATAAAAGGATTTCTTCAGTTTACGTCATTTTCCTTCTTGAGGAGTGAAGAGGAGTGAAGGTCTCTCACATCATGTATTAAACTTCAAGCCAAACGTATCATCCAGGCCTCTTTTAGCACTTCCTCCCTCCTCTAGTTGTTTCTGCTGCAAGAGATCTGCTAGTCACAGCACACTCAGGTACTAGGATCTGCTAACAGCTTATTGGGGAGCGGGGTGGTTGCTTGGAGGTGGCCCCTTTGCAAACTCTGCATTGCTCAATTCCGCAGTGCTTAACCACGGCAAGGACACACTGAAGGTGTAATTCTTAGTCCACATTGGAGAACATCTTTCCCGCTTCCTAGACAATTGCTCAGTCCTCATTCCCAATCAACCAATCAGTTATCAAATATTTATTAAGCACTTATTGTGTGTAAGGAGCTATGTCAGGTATGATCATGGTCCACACACTGAAGGTCTCAGACTAACAGGGGAGATTTTATCCACCTATCATCTATCTATCTATCTATCTATCTATCTATCTATCTATCTATCTCACATTGGCTCTCAACTGGGGCAATTTTGTCCCTCAAAGGGCATTTAATAATGCCTTGAAATCTTTTTATTGTCAAAAGTGATGGAGAGGTTGCTACTGACATCTATTGGGTAAAAACTAAGGATGCTGCTAAAATATCCTACAATACATAGGATAGCCCCCACAAAGAAAATGATCCAGCTCCAAATGTCACTAGCACTGATGTTGAGAAGCTCTGATCCATAAAGAGGAAGATACATTATGATACTAAATGATAAGTGCAAAATGCATGCTATAGGTAAGGTTTACACTAGGCTTTTAATAAGCAGGAACAATCTGTAAGGGTAGAAATATTCAGGGAAAATTTCATAGAGCATGTAGGATTTGAGAAACTACAAGACTGATAGAGATTGAGCTAAGAATGGGAAAGGACATCTTAGATCAATGATAGAAAATACATTTTATAATTTGATTAATTTAATTGATTGGTAGTGACTGTCTGGGGAGTTGTGTTGGAAATAATTCTAAGGCCAAGTCCTAGCTCAGCAGGAAAGAGTGTGGCGATCGATTAGTGATGTCTGCCATGGGCAAGGGCAGGGAGTGGTAGTATATATACTGAGAAATTGCTGCTTCATATTTATATGTTGGAACAGGATGAGGAAAGTGGCAGAGGTGGAAATGAACAAGGTGCCTGGGTACAGCAGAAGTTCATGGGTAACTACGAGAGATATTTGGAGGGGAAGACTATGGAAGGGGCTTGGATGCCTGGCTAAGGGCTTTGATCCTCAATCTGTAGGTAATAGGATGCCATGCAGACACCTGCCTACTGTGTTGCCTTCAGGCCAGCTCTGCTGACGAGGTCTTGAGAACTAAAGAAAGCTACCCAAAGTCCTTGCTCTTCATTTCTATAAAGCGAGTACTATTTCATCTGTTAACAGCAAAAACTGGCAGAATCATCACACTCTGGCTTTTATGAAGCTGATCCCCATGATGAGAAAAATCCTATGAAGCTGAACTCAGAGATAACTGTTTGAAAAGCTGACTCCAAGGGCTCACATTAATGAGCTCCTGTAAAGCCCTTTTGGATAGAGCATTCCTTCTGATGTCTTTCATGAAAAAAAAAAAAAAAAAAAAGGTTGTAGGAGGAAAGGGGCAGAAGGAAGTGGAAGTCTATTCCTAGGGCTCACGTGCCAGCTGTGGCTGACCCCTGGCTAGGGCACTGCATAGCCAACCCAGCTTGTGCTTCCTGTCAGGCCCCAGCTCCCCAGCAGGCTGGATCCTTCTCCGGCAGCTTCCTCCCTGCTCTGGGAATGATACTTCATTGATTCACTAGTTTGCAATTTTCCAGATGACGTCATACTCATTGTTTTTTTTTGTTTGTTTTTGTTTTTTTTTGCCTTTCTTTCCCTCTGTTCACCTCTCGCCTCTTAAATTCCCATTTGTCCCACTTCCCTGTCCTCTGGAATGGTAGCAACACCTCCCGATTACCAACCTCTGCAGTCTGCATTAGCTGCCTGCTGACTCCCTCTCCCCGTCATCATTAATAAAGGTGACACTGCAGCTTGGCATGAACGCAGGTCCTCCCCCACCTGCCCCACCCTCCCCTGTCTTGGAGAGGATGGCTCCCTGACTGCAAAACCCCTGCCTTTGAAGGTTTCTTCCTGCACCCAGCTCCCATACCTATATTCTGGTCCACACTCAATTAAAGAAAAATCAACTGACACAATGAAAAAGGCCATTCAGAGAGCTGGCCTGGTGGAGCCCACCTATCAGATCAACTTATTAAAGCCCCATATCTACTAATTCCATCTAGAAAAGAAAATAGATGTCACAGTTGTCTGGACTGATTTTTTCTTTAAAATCTCCCCTGACTATTTCACCCTGGCAGGGCCAGAGAAATCCCAGCAAAAGTCTAATCAAAGTTAAAGCTTAGACTTAGAGAGCTGATGGCGAGGATGATTCTTGGGAACTATCCTGCAAGCCAGCCTCCCTGCAGCACAGATGGGGAAACCATGGACCAGAGAGGTTGGGTGGTTTCCCCATAGTCACATTACAACCCAGTCATATGATCACAGTGTTGAGTTGACTCTATCACCCTCCACCACCTTCAAACAGCAGTCCCCTGACCTTCCAAGTTTCCTACAAACAAAGTGATTGTTCTTTCCCAGCCTTATTTCAGCCAGGCGGCTGTCCAGATGCCCAGGATAAATGAACCTTAAGGCTGATATTTGAGAAATATATTCTTCTTTATTTTTCTGACCAAATAGGTTTCCAGGTTTGGGGCAGAACAAGCCATTGAGCAATTATTTTATCTTTCAAAAACAAGATGGAATGCACGTCCCTGTTACCACTATTCATTGCCACTTTGATCCATTACATTCTGTGCACGGCATCCAAATCTGGTTAAGAACATCAAATTAAAAACCAAACGATTGATCACTGAAGTCACTCTGCATAATGAAAATCATCTGAACATGCCTTTAAGGGGCCTCAGGGCAGGAACAGGGTGGGACATGGGAGGCTTCACTTACATCACTGTAGCCAGAGATCCTCAAAAGGGCAGCCTGTAGGCCTCACATAGCCCACAGAAATGCTTGGTTTGACCAGCATCATGTTTTTAAAACATTTGAATTTGTTGTCAACAATTAAAAACCAGAAGAACTTGCATTAAATTTTGGATATTCAGTTTCTCTTGGACATTTGGAAGATCCAGCCATCCCAGTCTATGTTTCCAAGGAGCTGCCCCCTGAAGAGAGCAGGCCCTTTCTAGGCAGGCAAGGCCTGGCCTCATTCTAGGGTAATCAACTCATCTTGGTCTGCTGGGAGACTTTTCCTGGGAAACCCCTCAGTCCTAGGTAACCAGGACAGTTGGTCACCCCACCTAGTTCTCTCACTGTTGTTATCTGCCTGGACCCTGTAGGCACTGCACGTGTGACCTCTTTCCTACAGCCTCCGCCATTCCCCTCTAGGGAATGCCTCCGCAGAATGGCATGCAAAGCTGTCCACTCTGAATTCTCCCCACTCTCCTACATACCACCTACTCTCAACTTCTCTTCACTACTTGGCATTTGCAAAAGCCATGGATGCTCTCTCTGACACAAATGAAGTCCAATTCATTTTTTTCTTTTTTTCTTTGTTTTTTGAGATGGAGCCTCACTCTGTCACCCAGGCTGGAGTGCAGTGGTGTGATCTCGGCTCGCTGCAACTTCCACCTCCCAAGTTCAAGTGAATCTCCTGCCTCAGCCTCCCGAGTAGCTGGGATTACAAGTGCCCCACACCACACCCAGCTAATTTTTGTATTTTTAGTAGAGATGTTGTTTCACCTTGTTGGCCAAGGTGTTCTTGAGCTCCTGACCTCAGGTGATCCATCTGCCTCAGCCTCCCAAAGTGCTGGGATTACAGGCATGAGCCACCACCCCTGGCCATTTTTTATTTTTTGAAACAGAGTCTAACTCTGATACCCAGGGTGAGTGCAGTGGCATGATCATGGCTCACTGTAGCCTTGACTTGCTGGGCTCAAGCAATCCTCTCACCTCAGCCTCCAGAGAAGCTGGGACCATAGGCACATACCACCACATCAGGCTATTTTTCAAAATTTTTTGTAGAGGCATGGTCTCACCATGTTATCCAGGGTAGTCTCAGACTTCTAGAATCAAGTGATTCTCCTGCCTTGGCCTCCTAAAGTGCATAATTCATTTTTAAAGACTCACACAAGTGCCATTTCTTCCCCCGGGAAGCCTTCTCTATTCTCCCTGTGCCAGGTAGAACAAGGCAGTCCATCTTTGTGTTCTAACCACACTCAATTCTTCCTCCTTTTATTTTGCTCATGACCATTAACAGAGCATCAAGTGAGCTGACCCAGGGAGTACCCTTCCTAATAACTAGAGGGAGTCAAAATTGTGATAAAATTGAAAAATGTGAAGATTTCGAAGCTTAAGTTGAAGTCTCAGTCTCTCTGCAGTTGTGAGCTTTGCAATCATTCATCAAAATGAAAAACAAAAACCATCTCACAAGTATCTGCACCAACTCCATAGCGATATTTACCATGCTGAAGTCGAAGAACACTTGGGCCCCCTGAACATTGACTCCCCAATGTTTCTTCCACCTGTAATGTGGTATCTTAATCATATGCTCATGTGTCTCTCCCCACTGGCCCTGGAGAAACTCAAGGGCAGGAATCTTCTTCCCAATCCTGTATCCTCAATGCCTGACACATAGAAAGCACTCAGTAAAAATATCTCAAGGAGGGGAGTGGGTGGACTACCATCAAAGAGGTTAAAAGGACTGCCTCATTTGCTGTGATTTTAAAGGACAAAGGTCTTCTCAGCTATCCCAGTGCCCACGGGGCCACTGAAGCTTAGCTGAGTGCCTTGAGCCATATTATAAGCTGAAACAACCAGTCCATGATTGGGGTCAAGCTGTCATTCTTTAGGCCATTTCTCATGAGATTACAAAGTGTTGTCAGCTTTGGGATCTTTTCTGATAAGTAAAGAGAATTCCAGGAAGGTTTTCTCTCCTTGAAGCTTCAGACTTATGCATCCAGCATCCAACTTCCTCCTGGACATTTCCACCTCATAGGCAGCTCATATTAACATGTCAACATGATCCTTCCCCTCTCAGACCTTTCTTCCTCCTCCCCCTGTGCTCCTTCTCAGAACCAGCCACTTTGGCCAGGACAGTAATCCAGTCATAGTCCTTTGTTCCACCCTTTCTCTCGCTCCTCCTACATTCAATAAATCACAAGCCCTGAGGATTTAGAAATTTGTCTTGGAAAAAAAAAGAAAAGAAAAGAAAAGAAATTCATCTTGAGTTTGTTCATTTCTCTCTCTACACTCTTACTGCACTGATTGACGCTACCATCCTCAGTACCTGAATTATTGCAGTAGCCTCCTAAACGCACCTCCTGCTTCCCACTCTGGCACCTCTAATCAATTCTCTCTGTTGCAGTCAGAGTGTGATCTCTCTATAATGCAAATGAGACTAAGTCTCAATCCTACTAAAATAGATTCCACTTACTCACAGAGTCAAAATCCAAACCTCTTAGCATGGTGTTCAGTTCCCTGCATGACCTGGTCCCTCTTCCCTTTTTAGCCTCATTTCTTCCACTCTTCCTACTCTTCCCTTTAAACTTTATCATCCGGCCACACAGAACTTATACTAATTCCCCTCCAACCTGCACATCCAGATCATATTCTGATCACCTCTGACAGCCTGACCACATGCTGTTGCCTTTACCAGAAGCATTGTTCAGCATCTGAGCCAACACATGTATCTACCTACCTTTTAAACAATTGACACAGTCACCTCTACTGAACTTCAGGTCCCGTATTTGAAATCACTTCATCTGGAAAGGCTTCTGGGATTCTCTCCTCTCCTAGCTGGGGTCAGGGCCCTCCTCTGAGCTCTCATGTCCCTGTGCACATCACTTTCATGGCACTGATGGCAGTTTTCAGGAACTCACTTTATCTATCTCTGTCCACCTCTGGACCAGGAAGGCAGAGACTGGCTCAGTGTCCTACTTTCTCCTTATCTCTTTATCCCTAGCACCTGGCACAATGCCTGGCACATAGGAGGTACTTCACCATTAATTGCTCAATGAATGGATATATAATATGATCTCAGATGGAAGAATCAGTGGGATACAGATTGGGAAAGTAGTTATCTACGTAGCATGTGTTAATTTAAGTCTAATTTGATGGGGCATGGATTGGTGAAGGGCTCTCTTTCATTGAATAGGTTCCTCAAAAACATTAGACCAAAGTCTGGTCTGTATGGAAAGTAACCTCCTCATTGCATGATGGCTGGAGCCTGAGTAGGGAGGGGAACAGCTCATGGAGTCCTGGTCATTCTTTCCGGCCTCATTTTCCATGGAGGTCGTAGGAAACAACACTTGTCCCACAGTGAGGAGACCATAGTCTCAGCTCTGTCCTGCCACTTGCTGTCCCTGTGTGCCAGGATTGCTTCTCCTGTCTCGTCCTCACCTGTAAAATAAGGGTATGGAGCCAGGTCCTATGCCGAGTGTGGTGATTTGAATTCACCCACAGGTGAATTTGCATCCCAGCTCCTCCAATTATTGCTGTGCAGGCCTCTGTAAGTAATGCTGACTTCATGGGGATCTTATATAGATTGAATGTGATTACATTCCCTAAGTGGATAATGACATTCTGCTCACAGAATAAGTGCTCAATAAATGGTTACATTTAAGCCTACCAGCACATCATAGGGCTAAGTTATCAATGGGTTATATGGTAAAGCTACACAGGTACAGCTAAGATTTGGGGCTCTTAAACTCTGAGTCATGCCATTTCCTCGACCCCCACCCCCCAAAAAAATCTTACTGTACACATTTGCAGCCCATTATATCTTTGTTATGAAGCAACCAACCAATGCACATTATGTTATGATTAAAACAATAAATCCTTATTGCACTAAATCAAGCCACCAATTATGCTCCTACCATAATGGGATTATATATTTCATCTTGGAATTTTAAAGGCCTTACAACTTCAGAGTATATTCTGTTGCACACTGCCATTTCAAGATTGGCGGAATATTGCGAAGGAAAACTTCCTGCTCTTCTGAGGGCAGTGGATGTTTCCCTGGTTCATCCTAAGGAAACCTAGGCCTCCTTTGAGTCTCCGAGGTCCCAGCTGGTGGAGGAGGATGGAGAAGCCTTTTTCCAGTGGATACTCTGCTCCTGGATTCCTCCTCCAGCACAGGAACCACGTCAAAGGTGAGAGCCCAGAGGCCTGAGTTCTAGTCCTAACTTTGCCATCAATGAGTTAAATTATTTGGGGTGAATATTTTAACCTCTATAGGCCTCAGTTCCCTCATCTGTAACATCAAAAGAGGCCTAGACTTCCAAATTCTGAAAGTCTATAATTGGTACCTGAAATTAGAGAGATGTCAAAATCCTTCTCCTTTCCTCTCTTGTTCCTTGGATGAGATTGGACTCTGAGGCCATGGTTCCTAAACTCTGCTGCACATTAGAATTACCTGCCACCCAGCTCTCCCGACATCAGGATGTTTAATGCTCCCTGGGTGATCTTAATATGTAGCAAACATTTGGAACCACTGCTCTTAAGGGTGAGTGAGCTCAATAGACAAAAATGAGCCATGCTGACCTGACTCCAACACTAGCCAGCTTTGTGATCTTAAGCAAGCTATTTAATCTCTATAAACTCTCATTTCTAAGCTCATCCCATAATGTTTCGAAAGCAATAAGTGACATAATGCAAAGGAGTGTCTACCTTGCTACTCAGAGTGTGGCCTGTGGACCAGCAGCATTAACATCACCTGGGAGCTTCTTAGAAATGAAGAACTGCAAGCCCCAGCCCACAGCTGAAGAACCAGAATGTGATTCTAAGATCTGCAGGTGGGTATTAGGCCCATGGAAATTTAAGGAGCACTGCCTTAGCACACAGTAGGTATTCAAGAAAATGTATCTTTTGTAAGCCTTCTCTACAATCCTCCCCTTTCGCTCATTAACCATCAAGTAACACTTACATACTATGTGCAGCAATGGATGATGGGCCCCTAGCACAGTAAGTGGCACACAGTAGGGCTTCAACAGATGTTTGGCGATTGAATGAATTGATTCAAAAGGGGATCAGATCTCGCTCCTTCTCTCAAGGAGCTCATAGTCCATGAGGAAAACAGATATGAATGCCAATATGCAGAAGAGAATAATAGTCATGAGCGATGGAGACTCACCTTTATTTGCACATGTGCTACGTGCCAGATACTAGCTAAGCAATTTACATGCAGTTCCCCTTTGAATCCTCCAAGCAACATTGGGAAGTAGATGCCATTATTATACACCTTTTACAAATGAGGACACTTTTGCTCAGAGGGGAGAAGCAGCTCATCTGAAACTATACTCACCTACTACATGGCACCAATAAGATTTGAAGACAGGGCAGCTCCAGCCTGATCACCTGGTACAGTACTGCTGTGGGGAGATGAGGCAGAAGGGCTGACTTTTGGCTTACCAACTTTGACCATGGCCCCTTCAAGGGCGGCCCTTTCTCTGGGCACTGAGGAAAGTGGCAAAAGGAAGCCCTCCAGGTGGAGATGCTGGGTTTCTATTCCAGCAGAAGAGCTGGCCAGAGGGCCGCCAGCTCCCATGAGCCACCTGTCTGACACAGTTCACTGTATCTAGCTGCCCCCTCCCAGGCCTCTCTCCTGCTGCTTGAACATTTTACTTGCAAATACATTCTGCAGATGATGCCAGTCTTCTCAATGACAGGCCCAGGCAACAGAAAAGAAATTTATAGTCTGAGTTTGGGGGTGGGAGCGGAGCAACTTTCTGGAAACTGCCTGATGTAGGCCAGAGTCCGGGAGTCCCAATCCAGAAGTCCTGAACTCCAGGCTAAGAAAAGGCCTGTGGTCACCAAGGATAAAGCACAGAATGTAATTACCCTGGGTCTTCCTCTGCACACAGATGAGTTCCCCCAAATCCGCATCTGAATCATGTTCTGGTCAGTAGAATTTCATCATTCAATGGGAGGTGGCGGATGGCAGGGAAGCTGGTGGATATATTTATTTGTACCTCAACCTTTCTGTAATTCTCCTCCCCCTTCTCCGTCCCCTAATCCTGCCACTTCCACGGGGGTAGGACTTTTGCTCCCTCCCCTTGAAGCAGTGGTTCTCTCTGTGTGGGCCCTGGAGCAGAAGAAGCAGCAGCAGCAGCAGCATCTGAAAACTTGTTTGAAATACACATTCTCAGGCTCCACCCCACACCCACTGAATTAGAGCATCTAGGGGTAGGCCCAGCGGTCTATGTTTAACCAGCCTTCCTGGGGACTCTGCTGGGTGCTCAAGGATAAGAGCCAGGGCCTTAGAGAGCATCTCTAGTGAGTGAATGATGCTAGGGAGAAGGAAGAGGGACAAATGCTGCTGGTAGGGAGGAAGAGGCAGAAACTGAGGCAAAGAAAGGGTGAAAAGAGACTCCCAAGACTGGGTGAGGGGGTGGGTTAAGACTCTGGATAGCAAAGATCAGTAACTCCTGCTTTGATGTGCCCTGGAGGGGAATGGCTGTGTAAGTGCCCCTGTGATGGCTGGTCCCTGGGCCCAGCACTACCAAACCAGCAAAGCCTCCAGCTCTAAGGGACATGCACAACTGTACAATGAGAATATCAGCAGTGACCACAATGGGCCTAGGACCAGAGGAGTCACCATGAATGCACTGCTAAGCATAGGTCCCCAGGGACTTTTGTATGACTCTCTGGATGGGGAGGGAACAGAGAGGGATGGAGGCCTAATCTAAGGCTGAGATTGAGTTCCTGTCAATGCCAGCTAAGTCAGGTCAGGGCTGCTGTGGGTTGGATTTAATTTGATTTAGAGAAAATAGGGGATCTGTCATCATCCATCTCATCAGTTCATGGACATAAACTGATACCCACCCCACCTGGACCATTTTAAAGAGGCAACATTATGAAGAGCATCCTCAGGCCTTCTGAAACTCTCTTTTGGTGACAGCACCTTGTGAACACAGAGCAGAGGGGTGGAAGGTGTTGTTTCCTGATACACATATTCCAGGGGAACCCAGTAGATATTTCAGGGATGGGAGCTGTAACTGTAAAGACAGCCCCAAAGCCCCACTTAAGTATCAAAATGTTAATTCTTCCACCCTTGGCCTTAGCCCAGCTAGAGCTTCCACCCTTACCCTTCCACTTGCCATCCTATACCTGGCCTAGGGGTATTTGCAGAATATAGCCAGGCAGGCATAGGGGAGCTAAGGCTTTCTCTGTTCTGGGCAAGGAGAATTCTGCCTCATCCCCAGTCTGGCCTCGATACCCTTTCTCTTTATTTTGACGTCTACCTTGACACTTGCCATCTCAGCAGGAAGTGCTCTCTTCCCCTTTCAACTCCTATGGTAGGCCCTATTTCCTTCTCTTTCTCTCTAAGAGTTATCCTTCCCTACTTTTTATTGCCGTATTTTTCAATACGTCATTTCAAGCTATAGACAATAAGTTCCTAGAGGTTAGGAATCTTGTCTAACCTCTTTGTCTAACCCACTATGGAGCCTGACACAGATTAGGCTTTCAGCACATATTTGCAGATCTAGTGATAGACACAACTACCTGTCTGACAACTCCAGGTGAATGTTTGCAGGCATCTCAAACTCAGGATGCTCAGTTGGAATTCTTCATCTTCACGCCTTTGCTCACCCCAAATCTAGTTCTCTTCTTTCTCTTGGGAAATGGAACCTCCATCCTCCCCCACTTTCCAGTTGCCTCTATGGAAACCTTTGACATCTTTACCACTTTCTCTGACTGGCCACATCCAACTCTTGACCAAGTTCTTTCTGACTGCACCTATAACATATGGCCAGACTCTCTCCTTTTCTCTCCACCCCAGGTCAGTCCACCATCATGTCTCCCTTACACTACAGCAATAGCCTCCTAACTCTCCTCTGCTTCCAATCTTGCTCCCTCCCCTCCAGGAAGCAACCAGAGTAGACTTTTTAAAAACCCAGTCCTATTACTCATATCTCTACTTAGCCACAATACAGCATGAAGCCCTTAGCTCAGGTTCATCAGCCACCACTCTGCTTTCTCCAAGTTGGACAAGTTGGTTTGTTCTAGTAAGTTCTGGCCTCTATTCTTTTTCTCCATTTTTTTTTTTTTTTTTTTTTTTTTTGAGACAGAGTCTCACTTTGTCACCCAGGCTGGAGTGCAGTGGGGCGATCTTGGCTCACTGCAACCTCCGTCTCCTGGGTTCAAGTGATTCTCCTGCCTCAGCCTCCTGAGTAGCTGGGATTACAGGTGCCTGCCACCACAACCAGCTAATTTTTTGTATTTTTAGTAGAGAAGGGGTTTCACCATGTTGGCCAGGCTGGTCTTGAACTCCTAACTTCTAATAATCCGTCCACCTCGGCCTCCCAAAGTGCTGGGATTACAGGCGTGAGCCACCGCACCTGGCCTGGCTTCTATTCTTCTTACAAAACTTTATACTTGTCCTTCTTAGCACTTGTCACAATTTTAATTAGATGTTTATTTATGCAAGACTTGTTTAGTGCTTATCTCCTTTCCTAGGTGGAGCTCCTTGAGGCAGAGAAATGTCTGCTTAGTCCACCATGTTTTCCCAGCATCCAACACAGTGCCTGAATGTAAAAGATGCACGGTCAATAGTTTTAAAATGAACACATGTTTAAATTTCAAACATTATGCTCAGCATGCTATACTTATTCTTGCTCTGTTGTTAGAGTTGATTAGCAGGCAAAGGTAATATATTCCCCTGATGCAAAGCAAGACTAGGCAATTCAATTTAATTCTGTTCAGTGCAGTTCAAGTCACTTCAATTATATTCCATTCATCTTAATTTAATTCCACAAACCTTCACAGATACCAGAACTCTGATAGCCTTTATCCTAGGTGTGGAAATGTTAGAGATGATGATGATCCATTAATTGCCCTTAGGGGGCTACCCATTTATGCCCCCTCATCTACGGCCAATGACAATTGTAGGACATATGACTTATCTCCCTACATGCATGAAATTGCGAATGGGCAACAGGTTGACCTAAACAGTGTCTCACTGCCATCACTCACTCATGCAATATACTGGGGTGTTTACCATGATAGTTACAGTCGTCTTTCTTAGTCCTCAGGGATATGTTCCAAGACTCCATGGATAGTGAACCTATATATACTATGAACCCTAGTATATACATTCAGTTCATAGCCTATACTGAACCCTATATATACTATGATTTTTTCCTATACATGCATACTTGTACAGTGTGAATATACTGGACAAAGGGATGATTCACATCCTAGGCGAAGAGAGTAGGATTTCATCACGTGACTCAGAAGAGTACACAATTTAAAACTTATGAATTATTTATCTGTGGATTTTCCATTTAATATTTTTGGACCACAATTGACTGCAAGTAATAAACCATGGAAAGTAAAACCATGGATTGTGGGAGGAGGGGACAACAATATAGAGACCCGAATACAGCACAACAGCAGTACAGGTGACTAGTGATGGCCAAGAATATTGAGTCAAATGGCTGGCCCTCCATTACTGGTCATTTTAAGTGATAGAAGTCCTCCAATCCACCTTGAAAACCTATCTTAGAACCTCATGTTTCTTTCAAATCAATAATTTTCCTTTTTATTCCATTTCATCTTGAGTATATGAGATTTGAGCCTACTCACTTCCCAAAAGATGTGAGATGAATGGCAGGCTGAAAAACAAGACATATTAATATTATCAATGGCCTGAAATGAGTTCATCTGCTACAAGAACCAGAAATAGCACCTTTCAGGCACCATAACTGAGCAGACGTAAATACCCAAGGATCTGTCTCTGAATTCTCTAACAGCTAAGAAAAAAAAAAAAGATACCCATGTACACAGTTTTTATCTTTTGACATGGAAGACATACATAGCTTTCTGTAGGAACCACATTATTTTCTCCTCTGGAACTATACACTGGTAGAAATTTATCATGGGTCCTTATAAAAGAACTTAGAGAGGCAGGGTAGACCTTGCCTTAATCAGTTTCACAAAAGCATAAAATGCTCCTCAACCTGACCATTCCCTCATGCACCTTCAATGAAGGCAATTCTTTGAGGGATTGATAGCCTGAGATCTGACACTCTGCCTCTGATGATCTAGCTTTACATTGGTTGTAACCTATTTACTATTGATTAACCTATTTACTCTTATCTGGACCTCGACAGAAACCAAACAAGCTGTTTGCACTCCTTCCAAATACTGCAGGCTCAGCTCTCTAAAGTGCTTCTGTTTCCTCTTTTCCTGGACAACCTCTTTTTCATCCTATTGTTGTATTTCCTATTTTGCCCTCTGAGCATTCTACCTGGTCTCCACAGAACTACTTCTAGATCTTTCTAGATCTATGATGACTCTAAGGATGTGGAATGACTAGGATGGCACTTGTTAGTAAAAGATCTAGTCAAAGCCAGTAACATACAGTCGGGGACCTCAGAACTGGACGGACTCTCTAAAGCCCTTTAGTCCAACACTTACCCTTATGCATGATCCTCTGTGAAGCATTCCCAATAAAAGATCCAGTGACCTCTGCTTGCAAGATTCCAAAGAGAGAAATCTCTACTTAATCAGAAATTCCCTAACCCTGTGGACTGTCAGAATTATTAGAAAGTTCTTCCTTATGTTGAACCATAAACTTCTTTTTAGTAACATCAAGCCATCAAACCAGTTCTACTTCTGCAGAATGATCTTCTGGATTCCCCTAAAGTTGTTGGGAATAGTTTGTGCTTTTTTTTTTTTTTTTTGAGACGGAGTCTCTCTCTGTCACCCAGGCTGGAGTGCAGTGGCGTGATCTCAGGTTCAAGCTATTCTCCTGCCTCAGCCTCCCAAGTAGCTGGGACTGCAGGCGTGCACCACCACGCCCAGCTAATTTTTTTGTATTTTTAGTACAGACAGGGTTTCACCACGTTAGCCAGGATGGTCTCAATCTCCTGACCTCATGATCTGCCCCCCTCGGCCTCCCAAAGTGCTGGGATTGCAGGCATGAGCCACCATGCCCAGCCAGTTTATGCTTTTTATACGTGATTTCTACTCATCAGAATATTCTGCAATGCTACCTACATTTTCATATGTTGTTTCTGCCCAGTCCTAGGCTTAAATACTTTATAAGTTAGTAATTTACTAATGGGAGCTGTTTGATTTGGATTCTAGGAACCTGCCTCATTCCTTAACCAACCATGAGTTGCTAATGCTGATAAAACACATTGTCTCTGAGAGACACAAAGCGTACTAGGTTTTTCCCCCACTCTCTTAAGTATTTTTGGCAAAACAGAGAAGCATGAAAAGGTGAGACCCCTTTGCCCTGAACCAATTATGAGGGTCACTGGGTAGCTGATGGATGACAGCCCCTACTGCCTGAATGCCCTCTACTGCTGGGCATTGCTGCACACCAGCTTTTTTCCTGGCCTTAATACATACTTAACAATCTTTAAGAGAGCTCCACGCCTAACACCGAATCTTAAAATGTGACATTGTTCCTATACAATCAATATTTAAACCACATTTTGTAAATGTATACCAAAAAAAGAAACCCAGGAAAAGAAAGCACCCCTTTTGTCCTCTATTTTAATAACAAGAGGTAAAGGGAGCTGGGCTAATGGTAACAGCTGCCCTTTCTGTGTATGGAAAGCTGTAATTTAAATATGCACACCAGCTTTTCAAGCAGAATATTCTAAACCATCAGCCCTGTTATTCGGATGATGGAGTTTGCAGATTTTCTGTTTGCCCTCCTCTTGCTTTTCCCACCTTTGGGGCTTTTCACTGTCCCCAGAAACCCAAGCTTAGAATGGAGAAGGAAGGCAAAGACCTTATCTAATAGATTCATAAGCTCCTTATTAATAACAGTGCAGTAAAGTATAAATGGGGTAGGTGCCTTTTTTTTGCAAAACAAAGTTTCCAGATTATCTGTGTTCCATTTAGCCAGGCCCTCATTTCTCACCGCAGGGTAGATAATCAAGTTGACAAAGACTGTTTTGTCCTTCTATGTGCATGTGGACGTCATGTTTCACACTTGCACTCATGTCTGCTTGGTTCCACACAGGGAACGTATCCACTGGGTGAATTTTAAATGTTCTTTCACTGCTTGCATTTTCAAAAGCACAGCATATGAGCATCTCGGTCAAGGTGAGCTGGTAGGACCTCTCCTGACGCCCTACTCCCTCGCAGTGGGCTTCCCACTGGAAACCTCCACTTTTGCTGCTTAGCTCAGTGTGTCTCTGCAAATAGGCATGTTTAAGGAAATAATAAATGCCTAAGGCAATGCAGGTGGGGAGCAGGGGAGAGTCAGGGAAACAAAGAACAGTAGCACTACATGGAGCTCTACCAGCTTTTGGGCTAATAGGGTCATGAACAGATCAGGAACCTGAGACAATCAAAGGACTTCACCCCACAAAGCCAGGGTACTCTGGGGAGCTGGAAAACTCAGAAGGGTTTCCAAATATTCCTGAGGCTTCCTCACGCATTGCCTTTAGTGTCCCATTACCAGGAATGAGTCTTTCTGTGATTTCACTAGACTGTTTAGCAGTAAAAAGAGGACAGACCAAGGAGTCCCAGTCCCACCTGTGACCTCGGGCAGTCACCTGATACCTCTGAGCCTCAGTTTTCTCATCTGTTCAGCAGGAATGGTATACTTCTCCTTACAGGGCTGTGGAAAGGACAACATAGTTTTACATAGAAAAAGTAGTACTGAGCTAATATTGGTTGAGTGCCTATTACGTTCTGAACAATGTGCTAAGCACTTTGTCTATTTTGTCTCATTGAATTCTGATGACAATCCTACAAAGTAGGAACTCTTACTATCCCCATGCTATGGATGCAGAAACTGGGGCTCAGAGCACTTAAGTCCCTGGCTAAAGGCCAGAAAGTCAACTAGAATTGATGCGTCCATTTTAATTAATTAATTCATTCATTCATTCATTCACCATTATTTATTGAGTACCCATTCCATGCCAGGCAATGAGAAGCAAATCACACATAGTCCCTGCCCTCCTGGCACTGACAGTCTTATTACTGCAAAGTACAAGGTGCAGAGTAGATGGAAGTCAAATGGGATTCCAAATTCTACTCAACATCTAGTAGGCCCCAGAATAAACTCTCCAGAACAATGGTATTGCTCCTGTGGTTTTGCCTGGTGTTCATGATTGAGACATACTCAAGGAAGACAGTGCTGGCTCTGCAGGCACTCCAGGGTCAGAAACCAGGCATGTTGGCCAATACAGAAACATCATACACATTTTCCTTATATTTGCTACATTCCTGGACCCATAGGTCTGAAAGGAACCTTGAGAATGATTGAATTTATTTCTCTGCCTCTGAGAAAGATTACGTTTGAACTTTTTGTGAGAGAGATCCAGCTAGGGAATCTTCACTTTAAAAACCTGACTTAACAAAGCTTGTATTTATAAACAGGTGAATTTAAGGGCATCCCCATGACTTTAAATAGTGAACACTCCAGTGCATTTTAAGCAGGATTGAGTCAGTGTATTTTCTTAGCACATAGCTTTTCAGGAATGCAAAATATACCTGTGCCCAGCATCTTAAGGCTTTTAAAAGGTAGATGATACCCTTCTCTCTGTTCACTTACAAGCTCTTGCCATTAAAAGCATTTGTTTGGAAGTCCCTCCTTAAATCTAACCTGAATCCAACCTGTTGTGCTTAAGGTCACTTCAGTAATCTTTCTAATACAACCCAAGAAAGAGGGACTGGAGGGAAGAATTTAAGACCCCCAGGAGATCAGGAGCAGCCTCTTAAGTTAGTAGTATCACTTGTGGCTAAATCTTGGCATCATTTCCCTAATTTTTTCTAGCCGCTCCCAGGCACTCCAACTATCTCTGAGAATGTTCTTCTTGGACACACTTAAAGAAGCATCTGAAATTTGTGCTATGCAGCTTAGCACTTACTCAACCAGGATGAATCTTAGAGACCATCAAGTTTTGCCCTTGCAGGACAGAAGAGGAAACTGAGATTCAGAGAACTACTGTGACTTAATCAAGGACACATAGCAAATTTGTGGTAAAGCCGGGAAGATAACCCAGACTCCAGACCCCAAGCCTGGTGCTCTTTTTTTTTTCAAATCGAGTGTCTCCCCCACATTTGACTCTTTGTTTCCCTGAGCTCCAGAGCCACACCCTGTTCCTTTTTAGGACTCTCACGACCCAGGCTTAGGCACATTAGTTGCCCAAAGCACACTTGGCTTGCTCTGACTTGAGCAGTACAATGAGCCATGTCTTAGTTTCAGGCAAGGCCACCTTAAGCATAAGACATGAAAAGGAACTGAATCTATGGAGCCTCTGCTATGTAGCAGGGACTGTGTTGGCACTTTGCTAAAGCCCTGGGAGGCAGGAATTCTTAGAGCCCATTACCCAGATGAAGAAACTCAGTTTCAGAGAGGTTAAAGAAGGTCTCTGTAGTTCCACAGCTATATGGTGGCTAGGCTGGAATTCAAAACCAGGTTTTCCTGCCTTCTTCTCCTGCATGATACTGCTTCATACATGCTCCCCAGAACCTTAACGACCAGGTGGAAAGAACCAACAAGGTCCTACTGAAATTTTGCATCAGTGCTCTAATGACCAAGAGAAAATACATTTCATTCAATTCAAAGGTATAAAGATATAAGGCAGAAGCTGCAAACTGGCCTTGGAGGAGACTCAGAGTGACAGCATCTGCTGTCCAGGAGCTCCTCCTCCTCCTTTCTTCCCTCCCAGTCTCTCTTTCTCTCTCCCTTCCTTTAAGACTTATTGAATATGCCAGCTACACAGTAGGTGCTCAGTAAGTGTTTGGGCCCAGAACCTTCCTATGGGAAAGGCACTTCACTTTCTGAACATGGCCTGGCACTGTCCAGATGCCCTTCTGTCCTGTGTGGTCCCGGGTAGGGGCATCTCCCCTTCTCCTCCAGGACCACTCTGAACCCTAACTTGATGGCAGCTGCCTGGCGATCTCATCATCCTCCTGACATGGCCATGTAGCTCCTCAGCTTCCATCATTCCTGAATCTCTGCAAGGTTATGGGGTTGCCTTGCTTCAGCGGGCACAAAAGTGCTTAGCTCTGCTCAGGTTTGCTCTTGGCTGGGGAGACCTGTGACTGCTCTTCCACTCCCTTGAGCCTTCCTCATGGAGGTTTGCCAAGTCACAGGAGGCACAGTCTGCGATTGATTCCTAATGCCCCTGCTAGGTTTTAACAGCTGGTGAAAACGTCTGCTCATATTTCACCCACACTCCCCTGGCTGCAGGTTCAAGTCACTGTTGATTTGGTCATTGGGTTACACACACGTGCAGCCTGGGTAGACCTGTATGAGCCTTCCCAGCATCAGCTGCCTTGACCTCTCATGAGGTCACTCCCCTGGGTTTTGAGAGC
Organism: Pongo abelii; assembly: GCF_028885655.2. Classification (NCBI taxonomy): domain Eukaryota; kingdom Metazoa; phylum Chordata; class Mammalia; order Primates; family Hominidae; genus Pongo; species Pongo abelii. Next base: position 178,831,145 of record NC_071989.2, on the reverse strand, counting down.
CACTCCTTGAAAGTCATCTTGGAACATGTGAAAACAAACAAACAACAACAACAACAACAAGTTTCAAAGGGCCCAGGATTCTACATTTGGAGAATCAAACTACACTATATTCTGGGCAAGTCACTCCCCTCCTTGGACCTGAGTTATCCCTTTCATAAAATAGAAGAACAGGGATGGATAAGCTTATGGGTCCCTTCTGCACCCAGGCTCTGCCTGGTTCTGCTGAACCACAGCTTCAGGAGGGTGGCCAAGAGGTCTTTCTGGTCCCTGCCTGACTGCCTTCATCTATTCCCTTACCTGAGGTCTGAAAACACATTTTTGGGGGCTTCAAAATACAAAAAGAGAAAACTGAAAAATCAAAATAGATAAAAGTTTAATTAAATGTCTACATAATGGAATGTTATGTAAACATCATTAATGGTTAAGTTTGATGTTCATAAAAATTTTATTACACTTAAAAACAATTTGTTCCTTAGAATCACTCACTTTGAAAGGATTTTCAAATATGTCCAGTGATTGCTAAGGCTTCATAGCCATGAGTTAGTCACAGCCAAAGACTTCTAAAAGCAAAATCATTAAAGCCTCTTTTAAACGTACTACAGCAAATAATAACAATAATAATTAATGTGAAATGTGGGTGACTTTCAGTATGTTTGATAAAATGTGGGGTGAAATCTCCAAAAGGAAGAGTGTTCAGGGTCTTTGAAAGTCTTAGGATTGCTCTAGAACCAGAGTATAGAATATGCACTCATATTTATAAATCACTTACTCTGTGCCAGGCTCTTGTGAAGCCTTTCCCATGCATTAACTCACTTAATTGGTGAGACAATTCTTGAGGTAGATACAATTACCATTCTCATCCTACAGGTGAGGAAACTGACTCGGAACAAGTAAGTGGCACAGCTAGAATGGAAAACCAATGGCGCCAGGGCTCATGCTCTTAGCCACCTTACCATATACAATGCTTGCCATCCCGGGTATCTCCCGAGGAGAAAACAAGTGCTGGCAGGTTGAGAAGGGAGGGAGGTGCATCTCCCTAATGAGGAGTTCACTTTATGCTGCATTAAATGGAACCCATTCCTTGCTTGGCTCTACCACTACTTGCTACCTCCTCTGTGAACTCTTCTGCCCACAGAGGTCTCCTCTGTAGCTGACTCTCAGCCTCATCTAATGCTATTAATAATGCAAATAATAATGAATGAAAAGCTGATGTTATTGACAGCTCCATCAGCATTTTATACAGGACTTAATCTCATTCAATCCCCACGACCTCCATTTCATAAACAAGGGAATTGGGGGTTTAGAGATCTGAAACAATTTGCCCACAGTCACATAACTCTCAGAAATAGTGGAAGCTAGGACTGACTCACACTCCAGTCTTATTCTAAAGCCCACACTCTCTCTCTCTTTTTTTTTTTTTTTTTTTTTTTTTTTTGAGATAGAGTCTTGCTCTGTCGCCCAGGCTGGAGTACAATGGTGCAATCTCGGCTTACTGCAACCTCCGCCTCCTGGGTTCAAGTGATTCTCCTGCCTCAGCCTCCTGAGTAGCTGGGATTACAGATGCCCACCACCACACCAGCCACACCCAGCTAATTTTTTGTATTTTAAGTAGAGACAGGGTTTCACCATGTTGGCCAGGCTGGTCTCGAACTCCTGACCTTGTGATCCGCCCATCTCGGCCTCCCAAAGTGCTGGGATTACAGGTATAAGCCACCGTGCCTGGCCCCAAATTCTCTTTTAATTAGAAAGATATACATATTGTTTAAACAATTCAATAAATAAGTATATTGAATAACAAAGTGAAGACTTCCCTTTACCACAATCAACCTACTGTTCTCTCCCTATCTGAGGCTCTCTTCCTATGTTCCACTGTCCCAGACTTCTGCAAAGTATTTATGTATCTATCTAGGTATCTGTCCATCTTTCCATTCCTTTCTCACTTATGTATTCGGGTGGCTTCACTCTCCATGTGGCAACTCTACACCCTGGATTGAAACGGCGTCAAAGGAAGCTTGGAACAATGACAACCCCTACCTGAGATGTCTCCATTCCAGGGGCAAGGCTGGCTGGAGCGTGACATCCACGGGATTAGGAAAAGCAGGTGGGGTGCTGTGCACCCCTTCTATTCCAGAACTCTTAGCAGGGATTCTGTGGCTAACATGCCAGTTGTATTGACTCCTGTACAGCCTCATGTGCTGAAGTGCCACACTACATTCTCAGCCTGGGAGGTTTCTGGGCTCAGCTGGCTCAGATCCCATGTGTGGGGAGCATTAAGAAAAATAGGTCACCTTCATAAGACCAGTGGCAAAAATCTGACTCAGTGCTACTTCTCTGTTTGTCCTTTACTTAAAGGGGAGCCATAATTAAAATGATCCAGGAAAGAGAACCAAGCAGTAGATTGAGTTACTTGGAGAAAGGACCATGCTGCATTGATTTTTACATACCCAATGCCAGCAGTGCATCGGGTACACAACAGGTTCTCAATAAATTGTTATATGGACTAGTTGATAGAATAAAAAATGAGGTCTCTTCCCAGTGCTGCATGCAAAAAAGCTCAGTTAGAGTGAATTCTTATTTGCAAAGATGAGAGATTTTTAGTCTTCTGATAGCTTTTTCCTCCTTTCTGTTTTCTTAGTCACAGTTCAGGGGCAAAGAAAAGCTTCTATCTCTCTGAAATGGTAGGAGAAACCCTTGGGGCTTAGGTAACAAATCACAAGGCTCTCTCTTTCACATGTTGTGAGAATAGAAATATTTAACCATAAGCACCAACAATGTCATTTGTATAAAAGGGAGTGAATTCCTGGCTGAGAGATGGTCAGACTAACATAGAGCCTAGGAGTGAAGGAGTGAAGTTTGTGAGCCTGGGGCTCTGGTTCTGGTGTCTGCTTCTTGGCTGTGTGATCTTGGGCAAGTTTCCTAAATTTTCAGCTTCTCAGTTTTGTCATCCATAAAATTATGATACTAATAGTACCTGCCTTAAATAGTGTGTGGAAGAGGCTTAAACAAGCTAATATAAGTCAAATCTTGAGCACAATCCTTGGTGTAGCTATACATATGTTTATGTATATAACAGAAGCTCAAAATTATACCGTTATTATTAATAACATACTCTGGACCCTCATCATAATGCTATTCTCAATATCCAAACACTTGACTTCTATCGATAACTATCTGTTGAATGAATGGGTGCACTGGACTGATCAGGGTGTGATGCCAAGGCAGGTGTCCACGTCTTCCAACTCTGAACCTCCAGAACTGAGCAGGCACCACACAGCAGGCTCTGAGTGAATTAGCCAAGAATTTCTAACCCAGAAGACTATGTGGGGAAGGGGGCAAGGGCTCTGCAATGGTATCCAGAAGATCTGGATTGAAGCCCTGACTCCACCATGTGTTGTGTTATTTGGAAGCATTAAGAATCCTCTGTCTGGGGCCACATATGCAGCATCAGAAGGAATGTCCATGAAACAAACAAGTGGACCAAAGAAGATAAGCTGGGAGAACCCCTGAGATTGTCCACGCTAGGGAAGGTAAAACCCAAAGTCTTCCCACATTTGATAAAGGAACGAGTATAAGAACCATTCTCCTTTTCTCTTGCCCTGACTCTATCCCTGCAAGAGTGAGAATGACAGAGCAGCCAGGGAGGGAAAGGGCTGGTGGGGACCGTGTCCCACATAAGGCAGGCAGGTCTCATCAGCTCCAGCCAATCACTGTGGTGTGGGAATGCAGGACTGGTGACGCTGGCTAATCTGACTTTGGAGCAGCTGGAAATCTAAATGTTTACATTCAACCGCCCAATTTTATATAGTCTCATCAAATTCAAATTAATTTTATAATTTTGAGTGAGCCAACATCATGAAGACCAGTCAAAACATCACAGGCCACATCTGCCCCGTGGGCTGCCAGTGTTTGGCTCAGCCTCAGTAAGAACCTGCAGCCCAGACTGTGAGAGGAGGCTGCTGAAGCTGGTGGTTCATCACACAGAGTTGGGGACAGAATCTGGTCCTGATACACCCCAATCTTAAGAGATCAAATGATGCTGTGAAAGAATGCGGCTGTTATCAGGAGTAACGACAAAATTCCCAGAGAAACACAACATTGGACAAAATACTTCATAGGGGAAAACAGTACACCTGAGGCCTCCTGTCACATGGAAAATCTGTAGCAGGATCCAGGTGCAAGAACCAAAACCAAAAGAGAAACTGACACAATCCCCAGAGAATGACTCCTTTGCTACAAGAGAAGGGCCATGTTGTGTGGCCCAAAACTCAGGCCTCTCAACCCTGGTTCACACAGCGATATCCACTTCTGTTTACCTAGATTTGTCTTGAGAAAGCATCTGTTGTTTGAAAGTCCAAAAAGACTGTTATGCTGAGATAATACTACTGTTTTTTGAGTGCTTAGTAAATGCTAGACAGTAAGTGCTTTGCATATATCAATGCTCTTAATCCTAAAACAACCCTGTGAGGAAGGTCTGCTTGTTCTCTTATGAGGGAAGTGAGGCTCAGAAAGGTTAATAACTTTCTCTAAGGGCATGGAGCTAGAGCTGGGGTTTGAACCCGACAGGCCGGCTCCAGTGACCAAGCTTCCAACCACCTTCCACGATAGTTCCTGTCTCATCTCATGATAGTAGAACAGAAAGAGGGAGAGAAAGGCCACTACCATCTACTGAGAATGGTGCAAGATGGGCTTGAACATGCTTCAGGAGAGATGGCACTGGATCCCTCAGTGGGAAGCATCTGTGATCCCCTCAAATGCAGAACCCTCCTTCATTGTGAGGTCGCTTTTTTCTGGTAAATGTGAATCCTGCCAGAGGGTAATCTAAGCCAGTATTAACTATAAAAGAAAATCGAGAAAGAAGAGTTACTAACTGGTACGAGCATGTACGTATGGTGAAGAGTCTATTTGCATTTGCCACTTCAAAAATGAAACCTCTGGCTCTTCTATCAAAAATTCTTAAATGACAGGGTGACAATCTTCTCAATTGGCTCCTTTAATTAAATGAATCTGAAATGCTACACCTCTGTGTACACTCAGAAACTCTCCTACTCTGTTCTCTTTTGATCTCTGTAATTTATTTTAAAGATCACATTGAACATGCCATTTACTCTGTGAGCCACAGCCCAAAGAAATCAAATTCTAACCTGATCACGGCATTCCATTTCACATCATCCCCATCATTAAAAAGCTGCTGTGCTCCCCTGCCTCTGGATACCAACGCCTCCAAATTCAGTCTCCATTCAGTATGGAGTTCCAGGCTCTAGCTACTTTTACAAGTTATTTCTCACTTTTCATTGACTCCTTCTTCCCTTCAGCCAAACCGGGCTAATGAACTATCTCCTTCAAGAAAAATTTCAAAAACCGTCCCTTCAGGCAGCCCCAGGAACATGGAATGGGATCTCTCCCCTCATGGGCCTCCATGAGGCTTCTCAAGTGCCTCTATTTACAGTTCTGTCCACATTATTATGATCTCCCTACTGGGAAGTAAAAAACATGAGGGCAAGGATTGTATCTTCAATGAATCCCTACCACATTCTGCACATAGTAGTTGTGCAGCAAATGCTTGTGAAGTTGAATTGATAATCAGGGAACTGATTCATAAATGGAACAGTCTTCGACTTTTGCATTAATATTCAAAAAGATGCCAAGGAAATTTGAATACAGGGCTATACCCCTTTATCCACATGCTCTGCTTTTCCTTTAATACTCATCCTTCATATCAGGGAACACGGTGATTCTAAGGTTGGGAGGACATGCAGAGGCTTCTATCGCACCTTTGTAATTGGATGCATATAAAAAAGTATAGGATATTCCTGTAATTTGATAATTTCACAAATGCTTGTTATGCTTGCCCTTATGCCAAACAGTATGTTCACTACTGAGGAGGCATGGACAAATGACCAGGTGCCAGTCACTGGGGAGCTGAAGAAAAAAGAAAGAGACAAACCACCCTGAGGAACTGGCCCTGAGTGGGTGTCAGAAATTAGTTAGGAGCCAGGTGTAGTGACACACATCTATAATCCCAGCTGGTTGGGAGGCTGAGGTGGGAGAATCGCTTAGTTCATAAGTTTCAAACTGCAGTTAGCCATAATCACACCACCGCACTCCAGCCTGGGGAACAGAGCAAGACTCTGTCTCTAAAAAAAAAAAAAAAAAAAAAAAAAATTAATTGTGGAAGGAAGGAATAAGAAAGGAGAGAAGGAAAGGAGGGAGGGAGAAAGAGAGATCTATAAAAATCTATAAATGTACATGTGTTCCTATGTGTGTATAGGTAGATGATAGTCAGATATACAGATAGAGAGAGAGAGAGAGAGAGATGTAGGAGATGGATGAATGAATGAGTGGACAGAGAAAGGGAGGGATGGATGAATGGGTATGAAAAAACAGAGAAAGGTGCAAATAATCATTCTCCCCCTACCCATCTCTTTCTGTCATTACTGTGTTTTATCTTTTTCATAACAGTTATGTGTATTTGTTTACCTTTTTTTAAAAAATGTTCTGAATCCCTCTACTAAAATATAAGCTCTGTGAGAGCAGGGCCTTCATCTGCACTGTTCCCCACAGTATCTTCAGAGCCTAGGTCACAGCAGACAGATAACTATTTGTCAAGTGAATGAATGAAAAGAAGAGGTTGGATGAAATTTTCACACCTAGAGTTTAAGCTTAGAAGTGAAGAGGGTGTGTACCAAATGGTGGCCTGGCTCTTCTCTCGGTGCCTTACAAGAGGAGCTCTCTGGGACTCCTGAAGGTGGGATCAGCCCCAGGGGAAAGGCCTGAGAGGAATAAGAATGACAAATCCTGACCCTGCTTCCGGCAATTGCAAGGACCCCTCGGTGAAGCTTTGCAGAATGCAACGGCACTGCACAGTGTGACATTTACTTTTTATTTATGGAATGCCTGTATGCTCATGCTCACCCAGCAGGCACCATGACAGTGAAGGATCTGGTCCTGCTCCTCCCCTCTAGGTGACAGGTAATTTGAAGAACAATACATGCATGCTGACAGCCCGCCATTCCCTTCACCCTAAAGCAGGTGCACTTACTGTTAAGATTTTTACGTTTTTGGGGATATTCATTTTCATTTTTGGAGGGAGAGGAATAAGAAATCATGAGACAAAAAAGAATCAGCTTAATGTGGAGGGTCAGAAAGGCCCAGATGCCAGGGCAGATGCCCTGAACCCTTACTCGGGCAATCTGATATTAGTTGCGTGGCCTTGGGCAGGAAGCTTCACCTCTCTGAGCCTGTGCTTTCACCATCTGTAAAACAGGGCTAATGTAGTCTACCTTGGAGGGTTGGGATCAGAATAATGGATGAGAAAGCATGCAGCCCAGTGCCTGGCACTCAGCCTAGGCACCATCAACAAATGCCAGGTCCCTCCTCATTCCCCTTGGAAAATGTTCTGTCCTATTTCAAGACCCATCTCCTCTTCCCAATCTTGGAACATTTTGTGAACACATTCAAGTGAGTTTGCAGTGACTGTATAATGTACAGGTTAAAAGTACAGCTTCCCCTATCAGACTGCTCGAGTTCATATCACAGCTCTATCACTGATTAAGTGTGTGACTTTGGAAATTTGCACAATCTCTTTGAACTTAAGTTTCCAAAATGGTAACAGGGAGTCATATTGTTGTGTAAGGATAAATGCATGTTGCAGGTTAGGCATTGAGAACAGTTCCAGGTACATTGTAAACTCACTCCAGCATGGGTATACTCAGTGCTCCTCTCCAAACCCTCTGGCCTTCATTCCATTCCTCCCATATGGCAAAACTCCTTCCTGACTCAGGGCCTTGCCCACGCTCTTCCCTCTGCCCAGAACACTGTCTCCCCAGATCTTTGCATAGCCGGCTCCATCTCGATATTCACGTCCAGCCTAAAGGCCCTTTCCATGACACTGCCCACCCAGTTTCAAGTAGTCTCCCTCCGCCCATGTCACTCTCAAAGACAGGATCCTACTGTGTGACTTTCAGATTGCCTATGGCTGTGTGAAATTATTTTTCTATTAGGTTTGTTTATTGTCTGTCCCCACCCCATTAGAACGTAGCTCCAGGAGACTAGGAACCGGCCTATCTTATTCCTTGAAACAGTGGCTGATACACGATGAGTCCTCAGTAGACTGGCGGAATGAAGAAGTGAATGAATGAATGAATGAATGGATGAATGACTATGCCAGATCCCCCAGTTCTTTGCAGTGTTTTGCTGGAATTCTGCTCACCTAAGGCCCAACACAGGAGCTGGGGTAAAGACCAATTTCCAAAACACTCCTGCCCTTTCCTCCAAATATGAAAACCAGCTAAGAATACACATGAAGAAACATAAAGGTAGCTCCTGGAAGAGGCTTCTTGGACTTCCTGTGACTCATCCCCCTCAGTCGCCCAGTTAGAGAGCAAACATATCACTTCCCTCAGATGCCTGCCTCCGGATACCCCTGGCTGGGCTGGATGTGGGGGGCTGGAACACTACTTTCTTCACTGTGGCAGTCCAGAATAATCCTACAGGGCTGGAGGCTTGGCCTTCTCTTCAAGTGACTGGAAGCTTGAGGCCCCTTCTCTGTCAAGGGCAGGGAGACTGTTAGATCACTCCTTCCTCATATTTGCTGTGCTGAGATGGCCTGCCAGAGTGAACTGGGGCTTCCTGGGTAAACACAGCTTTGGCTCTGAGGAGCTTTGCTCAGCTGATGGTCTGTGAATGGATGCAGGGGAGCAGGGAGGAGGGGATGGCACCGGGGTGTTGCACCAGGGCTGGAGCCTGTCTGGCCTGCTCATGTGGCTTCCTGGAGCAAGCAGTGTGGGGGATGCTCACTTTTCTGGAAAAGAGCCACATCAATATTCTGGGTGACTCTTATGCAAATAAGGTCGAGTCTTAGGGCCTGAAGCCAAGAAAAATCAGGCTGCACAAAGGACCGAGGCCATGGACAAATCAAAATAATAAGCAAAAACCAGAGGTGCTGGCTGCTGAAGAAAAGCCTTGGGGGCTGACAGACCCAGAGGCAAGTGTTCTGCAGGCTGAAAGAAAGTGATTTTTAAGCAGGAGGAGCACATCCAGCCTCCCTTCTACTCCTTCCTAGTACACGTGTGAAGAGGCCACTGCTGATGCAGCTCAGCCAGTTAGTAGCTGTGAGCTCTGGGCAACAGACTTCACTTCTCTGAGCCTTGATTTTCTCACCTTCGAAATGAGCATAATAATATCTCCCTAATTAAAAAAGAACACCTGGGAAGAGTGCATGAGACAATACACACAAAGTGTTTGGCACTGTGCCAGGCACAAAGTAACAGCTCAATTAATAACACTTGTTAGCATTTCTGTTGAGTTTATTCTCACTGATTTTTCACTCTGAGACCCAAAGAGTTCAAATTTGTTCTAGTCTCTCCCCTTGAGCTCTCTGTCCAAAATTATATATGTCCTCTAATTAGAGGAGAGAAGAGAACTACCACTCGGTATATGCCTGCTAAGGCATTAGTATGGTATTATTGACCCATTGTATGAATGATAACACAGTCCTGGAGAGGTTGCATGACTTTTGCAAGCTCATACAGCTGCAGCAGAGCCAGCCTGTCTGCTTTTAACCCACACCTTTTTAACCATGTCAGAGGATTCTTCTGGGGTCAAGAGAAAGAAAAGGAAACCACAGTCTGTTCCCTAATCTGAGAATTGAGGGTCTCTGAATGCTCTTTTGTGCTGGTCATGCTAAGAAGACACCTCTGAAGTTGTAGTCAGGATTTAAATCCTCCTAGAGGCATTTGCCATCCATTCTCAGGGAGGATAGACCCCAGAGAGGATTTCTGAAGGGAAAAAGAAATTAGAACACGTAGCAGACAAGAGACAGGGCAAGGAAACAAGCTATCTGGAAAATGAAGCATTCTGAGCAACCAGAGCCCACCAGGCAGATGAGGGAGGAAGGCTCTTCCCATGGTCAGAAACCATTCAGCTTTCTGATCATCACAGACAACAGCACAAGGTGTTTCTAGAGCTCTTCAGAAAGGGCAAGCAAGGTTCCTAGCACTGGTGAGAGCCACCACATATTCATCTGTTTACAGCATCCCAGATGCTTTTCATAAACCTGTTTGCTCCCAATCATTGTGAAGTAGGGATTGTCCCCATTTCTCAGATGAGGAAACCAAGGCACAGAGGTGTTAAAATGCTCTCCCAAGATCACTCCATAAGGGATGGCTAGGATTCCACTGAGGACTGGGGAGTTTCAAAGCCTCGCTGGTATTCACTGCATAGGCCTGGCTGCTCTCCCTCCCTCCTTTTCCAAATCTCCTGCCTCCTTCAGCATCTCACCACAGTCACGGCTGGCTCCTTGCAACTGTGGCTGGAGAAGGCCACGGTTGCCATGTTCTATTTTTGATAATCCTTCCTGTTCAGTAGAACATGCCTCTGCCTGCCTTGAAGGACCTGCCAGCTTTGTTCTGAGGTGCCGGCCACACTGCCATCATCACCTTTCAGACACCTCTGTGCATGGGCAGGTCACAGGAAATAGAATATCAGGGAGTTGGGGCTCACCAGCTCTCAGTTACATAAATCCTGGGCACTCAAAAGCAGGGCCTTTGGTGTGGCAGCTCACCCCCCTGAGCCTCAATTTTTCCCTCTATAAAATGAGTCCTCAAAGGGAGCCATGGTTAGTGTTAAATAACATAATCCAGGTAAAGTGCTTACCCCGGTCCTGGCACATGGTGAGCACTTTATAAATACTAATTCTTAGTCCACAGACCTGGAGAATTATAGAGTCACACCATGCTATTATCCCACTCTTACCACTTTACAGAGACAGTAAAAAAGCAAAGTGGCTTTTCTAAATTTTCCCACTGAATTAAGTGGCAAAGATGACATTAGAAGCAGTTCCCTTCATTTTCCAGTGCTCATCCCTTACCATGGGGTAAGGATTCTCAAACTTAATGAGCGTCAGAGTCACCTTGGGGGCTGGCTAAAACACAGGTCCCTGGGCCCTACCCTCAACTGTTCTGAATCAGTAGGCCTGGGAAGGGCCTGAGAGTGTGCATTTCTAACAAGCTCCCAGGTGATGCTGATTCCACTGATCCCAGGACCACACCTTGAGAACCACTGCCCCCAGGTCTGCAAACTGTAATGCCTGATGAGGCCAGGCAGATAAATTAATATAATAGACAAGCCAGGAGGTGGGGGTAACCAAATAGCATGCGTAATCTTGTGAAAACAGCCACTCTTCATCAATGTGGGATGGCCTTGTATGGGAATGTGGGACCTTCTGTTTTCTCAAGAGAAGCCCTAAAATCTTTTTATGTGAAAACTCCTAGAGTTTAAATGTCAGCAAAGGATTCACATTTTTTAAAAGTCTGGGCCATATTCTTGTGTAGAATATGGCCCTTGGGCCACAGGTCCAGGACCTAAGTATTGCCTGTCCACAGGGCCTGGATCTCAGGATGGGATCAACCTTTAGACAGCTACTGCTTATTCCTCAAGATAAATCCAACTCAGAATCCTGGGTTTTCTTCAAAGGAAATGTACCAATGAATATTTTAAAACCTATTCATCCAATTCAAATTCCTGAAGCATGCTCCAAAGCTGAAACTCAACTTCACACGGGTACTTTAGGAAGCAGGGACATTGATGGTCTGGGTGTGAGGAAAACTCAATGATATTTCCATTGAATGGAATAGAGAAGCTGCAGAGTGTTCCAAAGACCTGCAGGTTCCTCCAGCCCAGCCCAACACATTCCTATACTTATTCCTCTTTTCCAGCTATTGATATCAACAACCATGTTTCTCCCGTGCATATGATTTGCCAGGTGTTTTACATAGAGTCTCTCATTTAATCCTCATGACATTGTGAAGGGATTATTGTCATTCTTTACTTCAGCTGAATAAGAAAATCTAAGCTCAGAGACGAGCACACACAGTGGTCAAGGCTGAAAGGAAGAGTTCAGACCAAGCCTCGGAAGCAACAAAGACTGAGGTTCCTGATAGTTAACCTTTGAGCAGGCTAGTCGGTGGTCTCTGTTTCCTGAACCCTTGTGGTCTCTCCGACAGATGTGGAGGGCAGGAGCTGAGTCCTCTATTTCTCTGTATTGCTTGCAGGGCCAAGGCCAACTCCAGACCGCCCTGCATCCTCAACTCATAAAAGCCGCTTCCAGCACAGCCAGCACCATCTTGGTGAAAAATTCCTCCTCCTCACAATGGAGGGAACTTGGGAGGGAAAATTACAATTTTCTGTAAAATATGGAAATAGATCCTTGCAAATGAGTTCAAATTTATGATAATTTCCCAATACCTCAAGACAACCCACTTGAACATCTGTGTGGCTCATGGACGAGTGCATGAACTGCTGCTAATCAGAAATGAATTGTGTCAGCTCCACAAACTTGTGTTTCTGGGCATCTTTAGATATTTCTCCTCCTACCCAGTCTCCCTCTAAGTTAATTAGACCATGGGAGAGGCATGGATCCACTTCATGATACAGAGAAGTCAGAAGTCATTGCAGAGAGAGAATAGACCAAGGAAGATAATATTTTTCTTGCCTTGTCAGTTGATTTTTAAACTCCCTTCTCCATCACCCATACACACACTGCCATAAATAAGATACACTACAGACTTTCTCAGGTGTCAACATCTTAATGAGAGAATCTGTTTCCTGACACCTTGGAAAAGGTCAATAAAGAAAAAAGAAATTAGAGACAGGCCCACATCCTTCTCATGTCGAACTGTTTTCGTTCAGGCTAACGACAGCAGTGGAATTGTTATTTTGCAACTACAGAACAGATGTGAAACTGAAATGATATAATACAGTTTTATTTCTGAATGGTGTGTATTTTTTAAATTGGGAGAAAGGATGGGACTTGACATTTATGGGTGACAGAGTTCCTGATGCACCGTGACCCTGCTGTTAACACAAACCAAAATTGGCAGCCCCAGGGAAGTGGGGTTCTATTCTGGAGGGGAATGTCCCTGTCCCATCCCTGCAATGCAAGAAAGCGTGTGGTATTCAACGTCTGCTGGTTCCCTAGGGCCACTCTTGCTCCATCCAGTTTGTTTTCCACATAACAGTCAGAGTGATCTTTTCCAGTTCCAATAAAATCATGCCATACCCTCCTGGAGGAGCCCTCATGGTCCCCATAGCTCTTAGTTTAATCAAGTCCAGATTCCTTAAGATGGCCAAGTTCTGCCAGATTTGGTTCTTCTGTCTGTCCATCACTGTGCAGCCCACCTCTTGCACTCTCCTTTCTAGCCCACAGGCCTTCCAACAGACACTTTCCCTCATTCCATGGGGCTTTTGCAGCTGCAGTAACCTGTGCCCACACCACTCCTGCTCCACCTGCCCTCTGCCTTCAGACAGAAGCCTCTCTAACCAGCCTGACCAACTCAGTCTCTACTAAAAACACAAAATTAGCCAGGCCTGGGGGCACAGGTCTGTAATCCCAGCTACTTGGGAGGCTGAGACAGGAGAATTACTTGAACCCAGGAGGCAGAGGTTGTGGTGAGCCGAGATTATCCATTGCACTCCAGCCTGGGCAACAAGAGCAAAACTCCATATCAAATAATAATAATAATAATAATAATAAATAAATAAATTGAAAAAGCACCTTTCTGGAGCTCACAGAGAAGGGATCCTTGTTATCTGCTCTCCCAACACTGTATGCTTTCCCCTCAGGGCATGGCTTCAGTTTGTGAGATTAAAGACTCAGCATGGGTTACTGGATTAATATCTGCCTACCCCACTGAAGCACACTTCATGAGGGCAGGCTTTCTGTCTGTTTTTCTCACCTCTGTTTATCTAAGAATTAGTATGGAACAGGGTCTCTCAGCCATGACACTATCAGCATTCTAGGTTAAACAATTCTTGCTCACTGTATGATTAGCAGCAGCATTCCTGGCCTTACCCACTAGATCAGGGGTCCCCAACACCTGCACCATGAACTGGTACCAGTCCGTGGCCGGTTAGGAACCAAGCTGCACAGCAGGAAGTGAGTGACAGGTGAGTGGTTGAAGCTTTATCTGTATTTACAGCTGCTCCCCATCACTCACATTACTGCCTGAGCTCCCCCTCCTGTCAGATCAGTGATGAGATTAGATTCTCATAGAAGCACAAACCCTATTGTGAACTGTGCATGTGAGGGATCTAAGTTGCGTGCTCCTGATGATAATCTAATGCCTGATAATCTGTCACTGTTTCCCATCACCCTCAGAGGGGACTGTCTAGTTGCAGAAAAACAAGCTCAGGGTTCCCATGGATTCTACATTATGGTGAGTTGTATAATTATTTCATTATACATTAAAATATAATAATAATAGAAATAAAGTGCACAATGAATGTAATGTGCTTGAATCATCCTGAAACCATATCCTCCTCCTGGTCTGTGGAAAAATTGTCTTCCATGAAACTGGTCCCTGGTGCCAAAAAGGTTGGGGACCATTGCATTAGATGCCAATAGCAATGCTCAAGTTGTGAAAAACAAAAATGCCTCCAGACACTGCTAAATGTCTGCTGAGAGACAAAATTGCCCCTGGTTGAGAGTGACCAGAGTCTGGCACACAGCTGGCACTCCATAAAGACCACCAACTTCTCAGCACAGTTCTACATTCATTGTTAAAGCAGCAGGTCCCTTTTAAATATCAGTAGAATACATACACAGAAAACAGTGGAAGAAGGCGCTGCTTCAACAGAGGGGCACCTCTCTCCCCATCTACAGCCGTCCCCAGGGCTCTAAACAACACAGTGAGAAAACTCCCAGGGGAATGGGAGGTGTTGGGGTTCGGGGGTAAGATCTGAAAGATGACTCTGCCTCTTCATAGCCAACTATCCTTGAGCAAGTCACTTAAACACTCAGAATCTCTGTTTTTCCACATATAAAATGGAAAATAATCAACTCTTGTGGTAAGAAATCAATGAGCTAAAGTGGGTAAAGTACTTTATTCAGTGCCTGACATAGAGGAAGAGCTAACTCTAGGTTGACGTTTTTCCCTTTCTTATATTTTTTAGGGACCTTAATATAGAGCTGAGTTCCTTATAAGAACTTTAAGTATCACATTAACTTTATATGAAAACATATATATACATGCATAACGATGTCTCAGTCAATGACGGAATGGAGCTGAAAAGTTCCTACCACCTAGTGGCATCGCACCCATCCTAATGTCATAGCACAATGCATCACTCACCTATCTGTCAACAAAGCTACTGTGCTGCCCGTCATAGAAAAGTACAGCACATACAATTACATACAGCACATAACTGATCATCATAATAAATGACTATTACTGGTTTACATATTTATCATATTTTTATCAGTCTAGAATGTATTCCTTCTACTTAATAAAAAATTAACTATAAAACAGCCTCAGGCAGGTCCTTCAGGACATATTCCAGAAGAAGGCATTGTTACAGGAGGTGACAAATTCATGAATGTTATTGTCCCTGAAGACCTTCCATGAGACCAGATGTGGAGGTGGAAGGCAGTGATAGGGAGGGTCCTGACCCTGTGTAGACCTAGGCTCCTATGTGTGTTTGTGTCATAGTTTTTAACAAAAGAGCTTAAAAAGTAAAAAAAAAAAAAAAAAAAAAAAAAGAGGCCGGGCGCGGTGGCTCACGCCTGTGATCCCAGCACTTTGGGAGGCCGAGGTGGGCGGATCACGAGGTCAGGAGATCAAGACCATCCTGGCTAACGCGGTGAAACCCCGTCTCTACTAAAAATACAAAAAAATTAGCCGGGCTTGGTGGCGCGTGCCTGTAGTCCCAGCTACTCTGGAGGCTAAGGTAGGAGAATGGCGTGAACCCAGGAAGCGGAGCTTGCGGTGAGCCAAGATCGCGCCACTGCACTCCAGCCTGAGCAACAGAGAAAGACTCCATCTCAACAAAAAAAAAAAAAAAAGAAGAAAGAAAGGAAGAAAAATGCTTGTAGAATAAGGATATGAAGAAAAAGTATTTTTGCACAGTTATACAATGTTCGTGTTTTAAGCAAATTGTTATTACAAAAGAGTGAAAAAGTTAAAAAATGAAAAGTTTATAAAGTTACAGTCTGCTATGGTTAATTTTCTATTGATGAAGAAAAAATATTTTTTAATAAATGTAGTATAGCCTAAGTGTACAGTGTTGATAAAGTCTACAGTAGTGTACAGTAACCATCCTAAGCCTTCACATTCACTCACCACTCACTCACTGACTCACCCAGAGCAACTTCCAAGCTCCATTCATGGTAAGTGTCCTGTACAGGTGGACCATTTTTTATTTCATACCATGTTTTTGGCATGCTTTTTCTATGTTTAGAAAAACACATTATGTTTACCAATGTGTTCTAATTGCCTACAGTATTCAAGACAGTAACATGCTATACAGGTTTGCAGCGTAGGAGCAATAGGCTCTACCTTATAGCCTAGGTGCGTAGTAGGTAGGCTGTCATCTAGCTTCGTGTAAGTACATTCTGATGTTCACACAATGAGAAAATTGCCTAATGATGCATTTCTCTTAACATATCCCCATCTTTAAGTGATGTGTGACTGTGTTTGGACACGGACATCCCAGGAAGAACACATTTACTTTTGTGCTAAAAAAAAAAAAAAAGAAAAAGAAAAAGAAAGATTTCTTTAAGATGGCAGCTGTGCGGTAGCTGTAAACTTTTCTTGAATAGACTGCAAGCTTTAGAGAGGCAGGGAGCATTTTGTCTTGCAGGTATAACCTTCATGGCTGGTGCATGTTAGGCACACAATAGATGTGTACTGAATAAATGAGTATCTGGCTGTTTCAAAACTTAATGGCTCCAAGGATTTCTGAGTTTTTACCTGCCTGAGTTTTCACTATGTGCCTGGCCATACCTGGGGGTGATGTCCACCTCCTGTTACACTGCAAAGGCCAGGAGAGGATGTGAAAGCCAAAGAAGGGAGGCTGGGAAGGCAGAATGGAGAAAGGGACCCACCACTCACGTGAGAGAAGAAATATTTGATTTCAGTGTTGTCAGTGACCAACAGAATGATCAATGCCTTTAGGTCTAGGGTCCAGGGACAATGGGGACCCTCAGGACCTTCCCTTGAGCAGCTTGCCAGCCAGGAGAGCAGTTACTACTGGGCAAAAGTGTTACTAAATGAGAATTTAGAAGAACAGACAAAATAATAATAAATACTCTTTCTCCATTTGTAAAATTAAAATAATTATAATATCTCCCTCATAGGTTGTTATGGGATTAAACAAGTTAATATAGGTAAAGAACTGAGCACAGAGTCTAGAACATATAAGTACTCAATATATGTTCCTATTATCATTGCTTTTACTAATCTTATTAGCCTTTTATTAAACACTTACTATGTGCCAAGCACAGAGAAGGGTGCAGCATCTTACCTAATTCTCACAGTCTCAGGAGATAGTCTTTGCATTATCCTTATTTTATGCTTAAGAAAATCATAGGCCAGGGACGTGGGAAGTATCTATTCAAGGTTGCACACCCAGGGAACCATAGATCCAAGGTGCAGCCCAAGTCTAGGGGTTGGGAAACTTGTCCTCAAAGGGTCAGATTTTTTTCTTAAAGGGCCAGATAATAAATGTTGAAGTCTTTTCGAGCCATAAGGTCTCTGTCACCACTACTCAACTCCTCAAATTTTTGATGGTGGTGTGAAAGCAGCTCTGGACAACTATATAAAGAAATAAGCACATCTGTGCCACAGTAAAACTTTATTTACAAAAACAGGCAGCTGGCTGGGAGTTTGTTGAAGGAGGCACCTACCAATTACTCTGCCCAGAAACTGGCCAGCCCCTCCCTGCTCACCAAATACCCAGCCTCTTCTCCACAGTGTTCAAGCTGCCATTTTTGCAAAGCAGTGGCAGGAGAGGTGGTGGGAAACCCAGTCTGGGATGGAGAAGCTTTGTTTGATTTTTATCTAAGTATGTTTGAATTATTAAGTGTCTGGCTCATTAAGTGAAGGGTGTCGTTATAATTCTATCACTAGAGACAAAATTGCTATTTAAATTGAGTTTTGTCAATTTAGTTAATTTACTAAGTAGGCATTGCCACGTCTTAATTAGTATCCTCTGATCAGAGATTATTCATGAGGACAGTGCAGTGTTGGTGCACCAAATCTATATAGGCTGGAGCATGCCCCCCACGAGGAGGTTTTTGCTCTCTGGGGAAAGGGAGATCCTATAATGGATCAGTAGCCACACCGGTTTCTCCAGTGAAATCCAAGGATCTACTAATTCATAAAAAAAAAAAAAAGGAGTCTGAGAATCACCAAGGATTCTCCCCAACATGCCCATCAAAATACACACAGGATAGAATAGATGTGTTTATTCATTTTGATTATCTTATAATCAGCTGTTTCCCTCCCTGGGTACTGGATCTGCTATTGACTAGCTGTGATACCTTTCAGAATCACTTCACTTCCTGGATCCTCAGTTTCCTCTCCTAAAATGGCCAGGTAAGTTCAGAGTTTGAGGATGAGGAATAACCATCCTAAAATGTTTTGCCCTAGGAACCCCCTGCCCTTGCTGCAGCCTAGCCCCATCTCTGTCGTTGAAGCACAGACATTATCTTGTCTGTAAAACCATGCACGGCAGTGTTATCATGCTTGGGCCTCAAAAATGCCTGGCTTCTATGGATTAATTCTGTGTGTAGTCAAAATGCAAATATTGTTGATTTTGTTCTCCATCTCCTCAAGGGCAGACAGGTGGTTTTGTAACATTTTCTAACAAGTGGGGAACGATTTTGTTTTTATTGGCAAAAATACTTAGGAAACAGAAACATACTTCTTTAAAGTTGTTCCCCCCACCGCCATGCTACCTCCCCAAGAAAAAGTTTATGTTAACTTCCTAAAGGCTGTGTGCCTGGCCTTTTATTAGTTGTGGTTAGAGATAGGAAACTGTAACCATTTGAGGATGTAGCTGATAGATAATGTTGTTCTTCCTGCTGTGTGGAGTAAATGTCATTCCTAATTATTATTTATCTGTAGGACTTTTGAGTTATAATGTCTCGTTCTACCAGAAATGTCTGATTTTTTATATTTTTACACAACCCGTTTTTTCTCCTATGAAGTCGGTGTACTGTGCACAACTTGACAAGTTTTAAGACATAATGTAGCAGTTGAAGCTCTAAGCAAAATAGCACGGTGATAAAGGATGACTTCGCCGCATCGGCAATGTTCATCACCGCCTCACTATGAAGACCTTCATTTCACTGCAGAGTAGGTAGGACGTGATAAAACTCCGACTTCTCCACCAGCATGTCTTGGTGCTGGCTTCTTAATAGTCTCCCAAACCTTGACCTGATACCCGAATGGCTGCTGTCCAGAGGCAGTGGTGGTTTTAGAAATCAGCTCTCAACCCGAACTCGACCATTAAGTTGACAGTTCAGCATGTCAGATTTTGGTGACTTAGCACACAGGAAGAGAAAGAAAGCTAGGGCAATCTAGGCCTCCGTGATGGCTCCATGGGAGCAGAAGGGCACAAGTGAGATTCAGTTTCCCTACACAGGCATGGGAAATGAGACCTTTTTTTGGTCGAGCTAAGACTTTGATCTGATAATGTACAGAAGAGAGGATCTTGGCAGTGACTCACAGATCTTAGTTCCTGCAAACAGTGTACAAATTTACTCAGAAACGACAATGGCACGCTGCTCTGGAGACTGTCTTTATACGCAGCTGCTCCCTCCAATTAAGAGGGCTCTCCACAGTGCAGGCCAGTCCTTCTATCCAAATCTTGCCACTCTGACTGCCGCTTAGCTGCCTGCCCACGTGGACTCCCTCTCCAGTGCTCTTTCTCTTAATTTTTCCGCCTTCCTGAGAATCTTAGATGGCTACAGTCAGTATGTTGGCTGCTAACATTTGCATTCTAGCTGATATTGTATCCAGCACAGCACAATCACTTTATATACTACTTTCTCCGGTCATTGTTGTTTAATCAGAAAAAATATCAAGTCTAAGGTGGTTAAAGTTGTTTTGGCAGTGTACAGTACTTTATTTACCTATTTGCAGATGACACTACAATCAATTTGTCATACAGATAATAATGAAACTAACAATACGGATTGCATGATAACTAGCATTTACTGAGCACTGATCCTGTGAGCAGCCCTGTGCTAACCCTTGGCAGATACTATCACATTTAATACTCCATAGCACCCTATTGGTTCAGTCCTATCACCAGCTCCATCCTAGAAAGGAGGGAGACAAGACTTAGCAAGGGGAAGTATCTTGCCCAGAGTCAGACAGCCCAGAAGCAAAGAGCAGGATTTAGATCCAGGTGTGTGTGAATGTAGTGCATACAATTAGGCTGGAAGAAATGTGGGTGCTGATAAGCATTCCATCTCCTACCATATGTGCATGGACCTCTTACTACAAAACAAGTGTGGTGTGGACACTGGGGACACCCTGCCCTTGAGGGTTTGTGATTCACCGGCATGTGGATAGGTAAATTAGTGGGAACAACACAGGGTGGTATTGGCTATGATCCACTCCGGGGACAACTACCAAAGTACCTAGGAGGGGAATGCAAATCAGCCCAGGAAATCAGAGAAGTCTTCCCAGGTAAAGACAGCAGAAGGGACTCCTCTTGTTCTAAGGAATTCACAATCCAAGTCCACTGTTATTACATGAACAATAAAGCAAGTGGCATAAGCCCCGCCCCAGTACCTGATTACTGCCAACCCCTAATTGGGAACACTCAACCCCCTGCCTCAGCAGTTCTCAACCCCACAGCCACCCCCCACAGACATGAGGTGTGCTGCAAATGTGGCCACTGATCAATGAGCAGCATGGATCAAGGGAAGATTGGCATGCTCTGCCCTAAATGCTTAAACCTAACATTAGCAATAGATGCCGGTCCCGCTGAGTGAAGAAAAAGACAAAAAGGCACATGAGGTTCCTAAGTCAGCAGCATTAATGGCGATACCGGTAGTTTGTTCAGGAAGTGCTGCATGTACCCTGGAGCATGCTCTGTTCATTTCTCTCTGGTTACAGTAAGTCTGGACGCCAGCCACCCCTCATGCATTCCCCGCCTCATAAATCTGCATGTTGAAAGAAATCCAAGAAGGGAAGGCAAAGGTTGGCAGCTGCCTGGAAGTCTGAGAAGTGGGTGTCTGACCCCAAAACTGCTTGAAGGCTGATACACACAGGTACTCTCTTAGTGCGGCCAGGAAGGTCCCCTGACTTCTACAGCTGTTACTCCTCACAAGGAAGGAGGCTGAACGCAGGAAGAAAAGGGAAGGAGCTGGACTAGAGATTCATTGTTTCTGAAAAGTGGGCAAATAAGCAGGCTCCTTCCCCAGGTGAATGCAATATCAATATTAACACAAAACACAGTTCTGAATTTATTTATGCAGGCTCTTGATGCTCAGGATAATGACTGATTTACCAGAAAGAGCTCTTCTATAGCAGCCGCTCTCAATCTTTGCCTTCACATTAGAAGGACCTTGGATGCCAGCCCATCTCACAAACTAATGAAATCATATCCTTAGGGGTGGGGCACCGGTATCTGTATTTGATTAGCCCCAGGAGACTGCAATGCGCAGCCAGGGCTCAGAGCCACTGTCCTACAGGCTAACCTGATGCACTCCAAGTAGGGGAAGCTACTAGTAAACAGAACCTGATTTCTATGGTGACATATCATTCATCTCCTCTCTCTTTCAGGGTACACCAAAAGGTGAATTATTTAGTTTCTACACCCATCTCCTTACCCTGTTTCAGGTGAGAGAGTCAGGAGTAAGGGCATCTCTCTTACTTAATGACTGCAGGATAGGTGGAAAGGCAATGATATAATTTTGCCTGCCAATACCTGCCAGAGAAACCATTTCTTTGCAGAGAATGGCAGGCAGAGGCAGAGTGTGCTAAGAAGTTAGGAGGGCTTGACAGTGGGAGCAAGAGATAGGCTTTTTTATAGAACTGCTACAGTTTGAGGATGCAGGATCGGTACTAGAATATTCTTGTAGTTATTTTTTTTATTTGGCCCCTGGGAAATTATGATATCACATCTCTTTTTTAAAAAGACAAGGAAGCCACTATTTATTTGTAAACACTATGCATAGGTGAGTGTTTGTATATTTACAGGAAAAGATCAGAGAGGATTCACATTTCCCTTTGAATATAAGTCACTTCTGGAGACTGGAATGTAGGGAACAGGGAAAGAGCCTTGGGTTTTCTCCTTACATGTGTTTATAAGGTTTGGATTACTTAAAACAACAAACATACAAATCCAGCCTGGCCCTCACCCTGTGGTCAGTGTCAAGCGTCCCAGATCTAAAAAACCCAAAACTGATGGCAAAAGCATCAGTGAGGCATGCACATTGTTCCTGAGGCTCCATGAGGACACCCAGAAGCACGTTCCATCAACTGAGAGATCTCCAAAGCCTCCCTCTCTCTTGCCACATGGCAGCTGCCATCTTCCTTCCCCATTCTCTCCCTACTTCATGTCACCTACCTGCCTTTTCCCCTTTTCTTCCTCAACTACTCTGCAGCGGGTATAGTTCCAACCACTTCCCACCTCTTAGATCCCACTCCATGCAGTCCCTTCATATGAGTGAGTGTCCCCCTCACTCAGTGCTCCTTCCTCATAACAGGGCTGTGTAAACTAAGGGACCCACCCTCCTTACTCTGTGTGTGTGTGCAGGTGATGCTAAAAATCAGATACTCACCATTGATATTAATAGGCTTCTGTCACCTCCATCATATGCTCTTACGCCACTTTATCTCACTATATAGCAGTTATCGCCACTGGATGTTATATCTTCTTTGTTTATTGCATCTGTGCCTAACTCCCCACTAAAATATAAGCATCATGAGGTCAGGACTCTGTTGGGCTTATGGCTGTATTCCTAGAACCTAGAGCAGTTCTTAGGCAGCAGGCTCCAGAGGTATTTGTTGAATACATGAATGAGTGAAAGAATGCATGATATTTTCCCTGACCCACAGTGAAGAAAGAGGAACAAAGAGAAGGGCAGGCAGGAGGGAAGCAGTTTAGAAGGCTATGATCCCTGGAGGAAGGATTCCCGTTATTTCTGGGGCTAGCTGGGAATTGTCCTCTGGGCCACTTGGCTGTGCTTCCATCTCCTGGAAGCACAGTGCCAGCCACCTTCTCCCATGTGAGCTACTGTGCTGGGAACTTCACCTTCCTCACTTATAACCCTCACCACCATCCCACACAGCAGCATTAGCCCAGTTTCACAGACAAGGAAGCAGGCTCAGAGATCTTGTGTCACTTTACCAAAGTCAAACAGCAAATAAGTAACTGAAATGAAACTAAAACCCTAATTGGTCTGACCTCCCACCCCAAAACAACTTTCCACAAAACCATACCACCTCATAAAATAACCACATCTAATTTTATATGCCAGGAACTTAGTGCACTTGGATAGGTGGAAAGAGTTTCTTCAAAGAAGTCTGAGGGTTCAGGCAAACGGGAGAAGTGTTCAATTGCTGAGAGGCGGCAATACTAAGGCAAACCCTTTGAGAGACGCTGGTGTTTGTGTTCTTCCCACTGACCCACTGTTGGAAGTAAGACCTGTACTTTGATGGCTTGTCAGCAACTGGGCCGGGTTGAGCCAAGCCTTCCTCACTCTCCTGGTCATCTTTGGGATGCACATGTATTTGTAAGATGGTTTCCTAGAGCTGGGCTCTGTAGGAAGGTATCCTTCATGACTCAAAATATCCCATACAATGCTTAATCCTGAGATCAAGGGTGTTAGTAGCATCATTAGTTTGGCCAATGAGTCAACCAGCCAAGCAAACCCACTTTATCTTTACCTGGAGGAAACCAACTTCCCACAAATCCACTTTTCCTAGCTTAGAAACTCCCCTCCGTCTGGCACACACATGAGTACCCGCCATGGCTGTGCAGGAACACCTTGTAAAAGGGACTGGCCCATGAAATGTGATGAGGATGCTTTTTCTTGGGACAGGTCTCCTTTATTTTATTTATGTGTATGGCTAATTTGTTGTGAATGTGAGAAGAAAATGAAATGCAAACCCCAATGAAGAGCTGAAAGCATAAGAAAAGAAACCAAGAGAGATGGTTTCTCAACAACCTGGAAATGGAGGCTCACCCACAGTGCCTTCCACCCGACTCTCAAAGGGCGAAGATGTAGACTGCAGTGAGAGGAGCAACCCTTCTTGAAATTAATAATTCAAGGCAAAATTACAAAACTTAATTGCTCCCTGTCAGCCGCAGCTCATCCTTGTCTACCGTTATTTTGCACAAATTGATTTGGCAGCCACCACATTCATTTTTAAAGGACTTTCTTATTATCTATAGCCTGTTAATATGTTCATCCTTCACCCTTGTAAGTAATTCCGGGCAGATTTTTACTCATTTTCCATGAATGAAGCTCACATTTCAGAAGATGAGGGAAATTGTCCAAGAAATGTCATCCCGGAGGACACACATCACCCTAAGAGGCTCTGAGGTCCCTCGAGCCCAGACAACCCAGTCGTGAGTGCATAAGGAGAACTAAAGTCAGAGTGTCTTCTGAAGTCCTGCTTTAACCATCACCCATATGTGGTTATTTAAATTTAAATTAGGCCAGGTGCGGTGGCTCAAGCCTGTAATCCCAGCACTTTGGGAGGCCGAGGCGGGCGGATCACGAGGTCAGGAGATTGAGACCATCCTGGCCAACATGGTGAAACCCCATCTCTACTAAAATGCAAAAAATTAGCTGGGCATGGTGGAATGCACCTGTAGTCCCAGCTACTCAGGAGGCTGAGGCAGGGGAATCACCTGAACCCAGGAGGCAGAGATTGCAGTGAGCTGAGATCATGCCACTGCACTCCAGCCTGGTGACAGAGCAAGATTCTGTCTCAAAAATAAACAAAATAAACAAATAAATAAATAAATAAACAAAGTTCTATTCCTCAGTCACATTAGCCCTATTTCAAGTGTTTAATAGGCATATGTGGCTAGTGGCTACCATATTGGAGCACAAAACAAGATTTCTATCCTCATATAAGGTTCTATAGGAAAGTGCTAGGTCAAGCTTTCAGACTCCAGCAGGATAGCTTCTCTCTCTCTCTCTTTTTTTTTTTTTTTTTTTGAGACAGGGTCTCACTCTGTTGCCCAGGCTGGAGTGCAGTGGTCCCCTCTTGGCTCACTGTGACCTCCATATCCCAGGCTTGAGTGATTCTCCCACCTCAGCCTCCGAGTAGCAGGGACTACAGGCATGTGCCACCACACTCGGCTAATTTTGTTGTTGTTGTTGTTGTTGTTGTTGTTAGAGACAAGGTTTCATCATGTTGCCCAGGCTGTTTTCAAACTACTGGGCTCAAGCAATCCTCCCCACTCAGCCTTCCAAAGTGCTGGGATCACAGGCGTAAGCCACCACACCTGGCCACAGGATGGCTTCTTACCATCTTATCTCATCCCATGGCAAGATAAGCTAGGAGTTCTGTATATCATTTGCCAGGATTCACTTTGTGGAAAATCTAGGTGTAAAAAGCTATGGGATTTGTCCGAGTCTTACCCATGTGAGATGATCTTGTTGGTGTCAATGGGGAAAGGAATGAGAAATGTTTATCATATGGCCAAGGATGGTGGAGGAAGAGATTGGAAAATATTGGCCCTTGGGGCTCTGGCTTATAATGTGTCATGACTTGAACTTGAAAACACCTTTAACCCCCTGCTATGCCTAAGTGCTATGTGTGTGGGCTTCCTGCATAGGCACTCTGGTTCCCTTTCAAGGCAGGGCATGACAGAACTTCAGTCTACCGGGCCAGCTGTGGGCCCAGGTTGACCTCAGGCTTTCCATCTGCTCTTCTCAGGGAACAAAGATGAATGGAACACATAGCTCCTCCTCATCCTACATGTTTGGCCTTTTAGTCTATCTCAAAGCAAGCTTTGGCATAATTAATAGTGCAGTTATCTGCTAATTATTCCACTATTCAAGCAGGACTAGAAACACCCAGGGCATAGGGTGAGCATCATGTGCACAATTAATAATTTTCATCACTGAGTAATTACTTGTGTAGTATTTAACCTAATAACATTATATCTGCATTATTGGGCTGTGATTGCTATTTTCTTCCACCCACTCATTCCTGTATAACTGTTCTCTATGAAGTTGTCATAACTTGTTGACAAATCATATTTTTTTCTAATACTTTACACTTCAACAGTTTGGATGTATTTAGATCTCTCTGCCTCTTTTAAAAGTTTGTCTCCTGCTAGGCCTCCATGACACTGTGCTTTCCATGGTTTCTTGGCCTCTCTTTTGGATGGATGATGCTTCATGTCACTCACTGGTTTTGGCCTCCTGCTCAGCAAGGTTACTCCTGTAACTTGGATTCACTTTCAGCGGCACTGATGCATGGGGAAGCGAGGAGGCTGGCTCTGGTAGAACTAAGGCTGGGAAACTTGCCTGACTACGTGAAAACGGTGGCACATTCTGGGGCAGAGCAGTGCAAACTCAGACCTGGTTCATTCAGGTGGAGATTGGGCATCTCTGGGAAGGCAGCACTGCCACTGGTCAGAACAGGGCAAGAACAGGCTGGGCAAGAACAGGCTGGCCCACCAAAGGCCATCTGGTATAAGACCTGTGGCAGCAAGAATAACTGTAGACCCTACCTGCTGGTGCATTAAGGCTGCTGTCAATATTCGTTTGGCCTTGGGTGGCGCAAGTCAATGAGGTGGCTGATCCTGAGTTGCAGGGGGAAGGGTTTGGCTGGGAAGGCCTGAAGGAACCCCAGGTTGACAGTATCTTATCCTGCTTCTGTGCACTTTCTCCCTGACATTTTTACCCTCTCTACCACCTGTTTAAAAAAAAAATGCACACAGACACATGGATCTGTGAGTTAATTCCCACATCCACTGAAACCCAAGGAAGATTCCTGCTGGTTATACCATTTCATCATCCAGCCCTGAATAAAGAATTTTTTGGGCCGGGCGCGGTGGCTCACGCCTGTAATCCCAGCACTTTGGGAGGCCAAGGCGGGTAGATCACAAGGTCAGGAGATCGAGACCATCCTGGCTAACACGGTGAAACCCCGTCTCTATTAAAAACACAAAAAATTAGCCGGGCATGGTGGCGGGCACCTGTAGTCCCAGCTACTTGGGAGGTTGAGCCAGCAGAATGGCGTGAACCTGGGAGGCGGAGCTTGCAGTGAGCCAAGATTGCGCCACTGCACTCCAGCCTGGGTGATACAGTGAGACTCCATCTCAGAAAAAAAAAAAGAATTTTTCCTATATGTTTTACCTCCTGATCACACAGGACTGTACCTTTAGAATTATCTTTGATTCTTTTCCCTCTTTAACCCTACACTCCATCAGTTACTAAGTCCTGCAAATTAATTATATGAAACATCCTTCTGTTAGGGTTCTCACTGCCTTACAGCAGTGGTTCTCAAAGTCTGGTCTCTGGCCCAGTAGCATCGGCACCACATGCGAACTTATTAGAAGGTCCCCATCTCTAGGGATGGGGTCCAGCAATCTCTATTGAATCTCCAGGTGATTCTGATTCATGATAGAGCTTGAGAATTCTGCCTTGCGTTACAACTCAACCCCCTTACTATGGCCTACAAGGCTCTAGAGGATCTGGCTCCTTCTCCCTCTCCAAATTCATCTGAAGCTGCTTCCCTCCTCTCATGACTCTCCAGCCAGGGGCCTTTTTTCAAGTCCTGGAAAGGGCCGAGATCTTCCCATCTTGAACTTTTGCAAATGTTTGCTCCTCCAGCTGGAATGCTGTTCTGCTCTTTTGCTCTTCCCACTCTTCATGTAGCATATTTACGAAGAATATACCATATTGGTCTGGCACCCTGGGAAGCACTTTATATGGCTTTAATTCTTAACACAAATGTCAGAGAGATGTTATCCTTGGCCATCCCACCTAAAGTAGCCAGCCTCATTTCTGCCCCAAGCTTTAGTTCTTCCCTATTCTGCTCCTTGTTTTGTATCATAATTTACAATTATTTTTCATGTACTCGTCTTTTTTTTAGAAGACCTAGAGGGAGGGACATTGTCTAGTTCACCCTGTGTTTCCACTGCAGTGCCTGAGATGCAGTAAAAGCTCAATAAGTAACTAGTTGCTAAATGAATGCATCCAAACTTCACCTCTAGTTACAGAGTGACAAGCCTTAAAGGCATTGGTTTGTTTTTCTTTAAATAATCTTTGAGTCCCCTCTAGTCCTACGCCACGGTAAGTGGGTGACATATGGCATAATGCATTCTAATGCATTCTTTGCTTAAACCCTATTCTGTCCTGCCCAGGTGAGCTGATGTGCCACATCACTGCCCCCACCTTCCAGCCTCTTGCGGTGCCCAGATTCATCTTTCTCAGTCATCACGTTCACAAAGCTTTCTTTGGACATGGCCACCTGAGCACCCAGAAGATCAATGCAGACCATAATCCGAGGCTCATGTGATCAGGAAAAAGGGCCTATTTGTTAACAGTAATGCCAGCATGTATATGGCAATTGAAAAAGGTAGAGGATAAGAGGTTCATTTTTCAGACATTCATCAAAAGTAAGAACAGTGCCCTCCTATGCAAAGCGACAATATTTCCCAAACAGCAAGTAAGGAGCAGGGTCTGCAGGTGGCAGGTGAGAGACAATCAGGTGAGTGGCTTCCCTGTGGTCCCCTGTCAGGCACTGGGCCTGGGTCTACCTATCCACATCCACGCCGACTATAGGAGCTTCTACTCCTGGATCCCTTTGGCCTAACTGGCTTCCCAGATCTATGTTTACCCAGAGCATCCTACTTGTCTCAAAGAGAGAAATTCTCTTTTCCAAGCTCAGCTCTAAGCAATGGACTCAGAGACTAACCAGAGCTGACGACATCCTGCCATGGAATGAGGGGCGTGTTGTGAGCTCCTGGGCACACAGTTATGCTCAGAGATGATACTCACAAAGCCTCTTTAAGAATTTCCCAAGAGTTTCTGGGGGAAACACAGACCTAAAACAGGCCCAGCTGCCAGGGAACATCTTCTCCCCAGGGAACCAGAAATTGCTAAATTCCAGAAACAGTGATAATAGCAGCAATAGATAATATGTATGAAGGACTCACCATTATTGGTCTGGCATCCTGGAAAGTGCTTTACATGATCTCTTAATGCTCCCAACACAACCCTATATGACAGGTGCTATTGTCACTCCATTCTACAGATGAAGAAACTGAACTACAGAAGTCCCACAGGTCACACAACCAATCAATGGCAGAGCTGCTGGGATTACACCCCAGGACAATGCTTCTTTTTTTTTTTTTTTTTTTTTGACAGAGTCTTGCTCTGTCATCCAGGCTGGAGTGCAGTGGCCTGATCTTGGCTCACTGCAACCTCTGCCTCCTGGGTTCAAGCGATTCTCCTGCCTCAGCCTCCCAAGTAGCTGGGATTACAGGTGTGCAACACCATGCTCAGCTAATTTTTGTAAGTTTAGTAGAGACAGGGTTTCACCACGTTGGCTAGGCTGGTCTCTAATGCCTGACCTTGTGATCCGCCCACCTCAGCCTCCCAACAAGACGATGCCCTTACCAGGACCCATCTGTCCTAGGGTCTTACCTGCAGGGTCTCAGTTACCTTCCCCCAAGACAGGTTTGACTTCTCTACTTTACAGATAAGGAAACTGAAGCTAAGCTAGGGATGCCTGACTGAACTAGTCCTCAGCTCCCTACTACAGAGTCCCTTTTCCCCTCTTTACCATGTATTACACTTTTTGGCCTTCCATAAAAAGAACAGATGAATGGGGGGTTCGAGTGGATAGTGAAGAAAAAGAATAATAGAGAAAAAAAACTAAAAAGGAAAAAGGGAAGTCTAATATTATCGATGGTTAAATTACTTGAGTCAACACTCTGAAACAAAACTGAAAACTGGTTGACAAGATTGGAACATCCCCAGGAAGACTGAGAGAAGCAATTGTGCCCAGACACACACTCCCATTTTCATTTCTGGGGACTTCCAGAGGAAGTAGTTATCAGAGAAGTCACAAATCGAAAAACTGCAGTTCAGTCTTTGACAATATGCCTACCTACCCATGTGCCAGGCCAAAGAGCATCCCAGGATACTTCAAATTGATGAAAAAAAGAAAAGAAAAGAAGGTTGGAAAAGAAATGTCCTGTTAATTATTCAACTTTCAGCCCTCCTTCAAAAAATCTCTCAGATCTGCTTTAATGGCAGAGGGGAATCTCCATTTTTTAAGCAGGATGGGGTTGCTAATAGGAAGTCTTAGTTTGTTCAAATGAACTTAAACATGATTGAATAGCTCTGAAGAGATAAGATGGGTGTTCAGTGAGAGTCTAAATTGCTACCCAAGAAGCAGCCAAAAGATCATCAAGATTCTCAGATTCCTAATTCTTCTCAGGAACAAATAAATGAGAAAAATCCTTCCTACCTGAGAAAACACACAGGGAAATGTGATTTGCCAACAGGATGGTTGGAGGAAGTAAAATGGGCCTTTGGATACCAGGAAACTGACTAAAAAGAGGTTAGACTTTTAGGGAGCAAAGGTGACAGGGGAAGAGTATGAGGACAGAGACTTCCTATTTATTTTGAAAATATATGTTTGAAGCTTGATGTCTCTTGGCCTGACCTCATTTACTACTAGCTCAGGGCCAGAGCTAGTGTGTGTGGCTGGTGGAACTCAACCCAGTACCAACTCATCAGATGGCTGTGGCCCCCTGAGACTTTCCAGGCACTGTGCGGGGAGAAGCAGAGTGGGAGCATGCAGGTGCCTCTGCCTCTGGATTCCAGGGGGCACAGCAGGGCGGGGAGGAAGAGGGTGGCAGGAGGAGGCAAGGGGCATCAGCTAATTACCAATTACCAGGCCCTTTGCAAACACAAAGCCTCCACCTGAATGATAAAGGTTATTACTCCAGCTCCATTTTGCCAACTGCAATGTTTCTACTTGCAAATTTAGAAAATTCTCCAAGGGAGCAGCAGATTGCTTATCCCACAAAACTTCCATCTTAGCTCATATCCTGATTGGCTGAGGCCTGCAGGATAAAATTCTCCTTGGCAAACTATCTACAACACAAGTTGCATAACATCTATGCAAATAACAGAGAAGAGAAACTTTAAGAAACATGCCATATATGATTTTACCTAAACACAGTCACTCACATTTTTAAGGCACTTTTAAACTTATAAAATACATGCATATTCAGTGCCTTACTTAGTCCTACT
Source organism: Pongo abelii (assembly GCF_028885655.2). Taxonomy (NCBI): domain Eukaryota; kingdom Metazoa; phylum Chordata; class Mammalia; order Primates; family Hominidae; genus Pongo; species Pongo abelii. Next base: position 178,800,109 of record NC_071989.2, on the reverse strand, counting down.
AACCTTCTTTGAAGCAATATTATCCTTCTTTTATCAGATGAGAAAACAGTGGCTCAAAGAGGTATAGAGATGTGCCCAAGGTCACAGTAGAAATGTGCAAAAAGGAATGAATATGGGCCTACAGATCAATTTTTGGCTCAAAATTCCCCTGCAAAGTGTGTGTGTGTGTGTGTGTGTGTGTGTGCGCGTGCACGCGTGCATGCACGCATGCGCTGCTAACAAATAGGTTGCCAATATGTCAGCATCAACATCTATAAAGGCTGAAATCCCATACTAGAACCAATGAATTTTCTGCATATGCCCTTTCATTATTAGGAAAGTAACACATAAATATTGTAGGAAATTTAGGAAATATATGAAAGTACAAAGAAAAAAGTAAAAACCATTCATATAAGCTTACCAGCCAGACATCTCATGTTTACACCAAGAAAACATCTCAATCTGAATCACCTTCCATCCAGTTTTTCTACCCAGTCCCATGCTTGTGTAAACAGAGAATTTAGAAGGAGAAGAAGCCTAGCACAGAGGTGAGGAGCATAGGCCCTGGAGCCTGAGAGCCTAGGCATAATCCTGGTTCCACAAGGTTGTGGCTCTGTGTTCCCCAGGGAATTATTTAGCCTCTGATATTAGTTTCCACATCTGTGAAATGCGGTAAAATTATATCTGCCTGTGGGACTGATAAGAGAAATTCACAATTCGATACTTACAAAGTGCTTAGAAGCCTGCCTGTAATGACAATAAACACTGTACTGTACAGGTGTTTGTTAAATAAACAGGTTATCTAACCTCAATATACAAATTTCAAGCTCCCTTTCAAATAATTCCCCTTGGAAAACCACCCAGAACGTATCAGATACTCAAACAATGTAGGCTATATTCAATCAAACAGCTTTGCCTGAGGAGCTCTGTGGAATGAGACAGCACAATTTAAGGGAGATACAAGGGGTTAGGATCTGGCTCCAGCTCAAGTATACATTAAGCTGTGTGACCATATACAAATCACTTAACCTCTCTGAGCACTATAAATCTGTTAAATGAGGTAACTCCACCAGCCTAGAAAGATAATGTAGGTGACATTCTCTAAACTGCAAATCCTCAACCATTAAGGGTTATTTTTCTCATTGTTGGTATTATTCAAAGGTGATGGCCAAGATCTACCTTACTGAGATAATTAAATGTATCAAGGCCAGTCTGGATACAATACCAAGGGAGTTCAGAAAGCTCTAAACTGACCAGGTGAACCAGTTCCAGATCTTCCAGCTAACTGCTGCAGTGCATAACATGATTTACATTACATTATTTTTATGTATTAACATTATTTCTTGGTATTCCAGATGAATATTATCATGGGTTCTGCATAAATTAGGGCTCATCTTCTCTGTGCCTCCATCTCTTCCTCCATAAGATGAGATAATTCATTCTTTGGAAGCAATAAATACCTTTAGGCAATGTGGACACTGTACTGTAATTTTTTCTGGAGAGCTTCTTCCAAAAGCTGCACCCTAGCTATGCAAATATTGATGAATGACATTACTGCAGTTTATGTTAACATTCTCTCTCAAATGTGGAATGGCATTAAGGCTAAAAAGAAAAGGAAATGAGCAGAATAGAAAGAATGTATTTGAGTCATGGAAAAGCTCTTAAAATAATATTTGCCCAGGACCAGGATGTGCATGGGATTCTGATAGACACAGGTAAAAGTAATTCTCTCCTCCAACCTCTCTGGAGCATTTTTTTAAAAGATGATCTTTCTACTATCAAGGGGCTATCACAGTATTATTTACTATGTTCCTTCAGCAAAAGGGTAAAATATTGTATTTGTGCACTATTCAATTGAGAAACTTAAAAGTTCAATTAAGATCTCTGGGAGAAGACTGTCATAACACTGCTTACAGCCTGTTCTCATCAGTGGGCCCTAATCCTCAAGAAAGCAATCATTTCAATGTACTCCTGGGATGCAATCCCATCTCCAAAACTGGCTTTTCCCAAGCACTCCTCTCCACAGCTCTTAAGGGCTCTTTGATGAGGTGAAACTGGAAAACACTGGGTTAAACAAAGTTAAACAGACATCTTTACTGGATGCAGGAATGCTTAGAGCCACAGCAAATTCCTAGGAAGAGGAGGAAAGAGGCAACGTTTCCCAAATATTTGACTACAAAACTGTTGATCCATGTGCTTGGTGTTCCATGGAATGTGTTTGGGAAAATTTGGCTTGAATACAGTCTTCATCTTTAAAAGAATATCACAGCAGTCCTCAAAAATCTAGACTCATTGATTTTTCTGGAAGACCCCTATGCTGAGAAAGAACAATAACATAGTAAATACAAATAAAGATTATACAGATTTCCTATGTTCCTATAAAGATTATGAGATTTCCTATATAATATTAGGAAGCGATGATCTTGAATATTCTAATCCAAAATCTTACATCAGGAGGAATACGGACTTAGTTCAAATCATAAACACAATTTTCTGAGTACTTTCCCTATCCATCCAGACACTTTTCCAGGCTAACATTGCATTCATTCCTACTGACCATCACCCTACATGCTTTTCCCTTATGGAAGCAAAACACTGGGATTGAGACTCTTTAAAAAAATTTCTAGAAGGAATTGGAAAATAACTGAGGAATAAAATATATTCTTGCAAAGGTAATTAGGAAAGTGCCCCCATGGACTGAGGGAAGACCGAATAATATGAGTCTCAGTTCATCTAATAAACTTTTTAACTGTATTTTTTGACAATAAGAGCTGCTGATCTCTAGGAAAACAACTTCCCACTACTGGGCTTGGAGGAGATCCAGGTGTCCTAGGGTGGAGGTCAGAAAGACGAGAAGAGCTATCCACATAGATCATGATAAGCTCAGCCATTCAGCTCTTAGGCTTTCCTGTAAGTCCAAAGGAAGGGCCAAGTTCCAGCTATAAATTAAATCTGCAGAGACAGGAGACGGGAATGAGCACAGAGCTGATGCGCTCTCAATGGCTACACTGCCCGTCACCTGCCACTGGGGCTGAGCTATCACCTTTTATGACATCAGTGGAATTCTTGAACTGAGTTACAGCCATGCCCTCTTTCCAAACCCATCAGTTATTTAATAAGTGATGTGTGACCTCTAGGAGTGGCGTGAATGGTGAGATCTCGGTTTGCATTTATCTCCCAAGTATAAGTGCCAGCCAACAAACTGTTGAGCCAAAAAGGAAGGGGAAAAAACCACCTTACAAACTTTGCCAAATCCACCTAGTTTCTGGAATACTATCAACAACTCTCAGAAAGTATTTTGTTTTCTTCCCCTTGGTGTTTCTGAAATCAAAGTATGCTAATGAGTATCCATACTGCTAATTGCATATAATTATATCTTACATAATATTATATTTTATTGTACTTCATTATGTTTTGAACAGCATAATAACTGCATAATCATTATTATGGTGCCAGCAATATGGCATGGTGGTGAGGAGCTGAGTCTCTGAAGATGGACTGCCTGGGTTTGAACATAGCTCTATCTTCTATGGTGTTACCCTCCCTGAGACGCTAAATCTCAAAAAGCCAATCTCTTGGTGTTTCTTTAACTATTCACTGGAGATAAAATCATTATCTCATAAAGTTCTGTTGTGGATTAAATGACATAATTCATGTAAAGTGCTGGGTTCTATGTTCAACAACACGGACAACATGTTTCACTAGAATATGTGTTCATTAACACAAAGTATAGTTATTTGGCATAATTTCAGAAAAATTAGGAAGGCAAAAATAAGTACAGTAAAATCCTTTCCACCAATGCTAATCTGCTGGTTAATGTCTAAGTTTCCACCTTTAAAGCATCATCAAATTTAACTTCAGGTCCTGATCTCTATTAATATGCAAATACTCCAGGGAAGAATAAGGGTTTAGCTGTTTCCAGTTGCCCCCACAATAGCAGGTTTCATGGGGACTCAGAGAATTGCCAGGGGAAAGGCCAGGAATGTACTGCTTACCCGAGGAAAGGCAATGACACAAACCAAAGCAAAAGACCCGATGATAACTGTCACAAAAATGCACCAGGGAAACCCTTCTCACCACACACTTACCACTTCTTCAAACCATTAATGATCAGTTTAATGTCCACATCAAAGAAACGCATGCTGGAGAATTAAGTTCAAAACAAAACCAGATGGTAGACTCCAGAGAATAAATCAGGTGGCTGCCAGTCTGGGGTCAATTAATGATACTGGCCATTACTTTTTAGTTGGGGATTTAAGGAGAGCAAAATTAGTTGAGTGTGAATTAGTTTGTGTCCAGCCATTTATTTCCATCTATGGAGTGAAGGCAACTCAGGAAATCTTCATAAACCTTCAAGGAGAGCATTGTCCAGACAGTGAGAAAGAAACTGGGTGTCAGGAGACTCATTTGGGCCCCACCTCTGCCCCATATCGATGGTGTGACCCTGGAAAACTTATCCAGCTTCTCAAGGCCTCAGTTACTTCAATTCAAAACAATGAACTGAGCAACATCACCTCTGGAACATAGTTTTAAGTTTTAAATTACATTTAAAATAAATGATCAATTCCACAAGCAATCAAAGATTATAGTGTCCTTAGGAAAAGGCTGAAATATGGTTAAAGTCACCCTTGACCACCATATTGAATCCAAACCCATCACCTCTATCCAACATAACCCTTGTTACTGTTATAAATGTCTTTTCATTTTTCCATCTTACATACTCATATATCTGTCCCCTAAAATATCTTTTAAATTAGTTTGTTTTTTTTTGAGACAAAGTCTTGCTATGTCTTCTGGGTTGGAGTTCAGTGGTATGATCTTGGCTCACTGCAACTGCCTCCCAGGTTCAAGCAATCCTCCTGCCTCAGCCTCCCGAGTAGCTGGGATTACTGGTGCCAGCCACCATGCCTGGTTAATTTTTGTATTTTTAGTAGAGACGGGGTTTCACCATGTTGGTCAGGCTGGTCTCAAACTCCTGACCTCAGGTGATCCTCTCACCTTGGCCTCCCAAAGTGCTGGGATTACAAGCATGAGCCACTGCACCCGGTCCAGTTTGCATTTTTAAAGTAACCTAAACAGTATCATATTGGACAATATTCTAAAGATTATTTATTTCCCCTCAGGACATGTCTAGAAGATGTGTCTATTTCACCACACATGGATCCACCTCAGTCTTTTAACTGTGAGATGATGCTCTCAGCATGAATATTCTGTAGTTCATTTGGCCATTCTTCTAGTGTGCATGCATGTGGTTTCCTATGTTGTGATTTATAAACAGTGCTACAGTAACCTCCTTGTACATGTGTGTGAGTAATTTTCTAGGTTAGATACTGAGCAGAAGAATCACTGGGTTATATATAGGCAGAGTATAATTTATTACTCAAACCAGAACATTTTGAGAGATAGTAATAATTATACCAGTATCACAAATATAAACTGGGACTGTCCTAGACAAAACAGGATGTGTGATCTCCCAAGACAAGGATCATATGTGGTTTCTGTATTTTTAAAATTTTTATAGTAACAAATGCCATCCAAAGCAAATTGAACAGGATATGTTTAAGCTTTCAAATTCTACTAAGGTTTGACTTTTTCCCCCAAAATAGGGAGGGTAGAATATCAGAAGTTTATGCTAATCCTCAGATCCCAGCTAAATACCTTTCCTTGCTGAAAGGCAGAATTCTGTAACAGAGAACACACATTAGCTCAGGGCTCTTTTCAGTCCTGGTTTTGATAGTTTGTAAGTCCTTCTCCCCTGAAATGAGACACCATTCTTTATTTAATGTCCCATTTCAGTTTCCAGAATGAAATACCAGTGGAAAGGAAAGACCAGCTTTAGCACAATAACTCCTCCTTAATTACCAGTCTTATCTCTCCACTGCAAGGTCATCATTTTCTGTGTGGTAGGGCCAGAAAAAATCCCTTTCTGAGTGTGACATTATGTCTTCTGTCATCTTCAATTATTTTCCCTGTGGACCTACCCTAGGGACATGTTCTCCCCTTCATTTCTCTTTTTATGCATGTCTGATTCCTTTGGGACTTTCTAGTGTTTCTCAATCACCAAAAAACAGCAAGCAATCCATTAGAAAATCATCAACAAACAACATTCAATTTTCATTTTATCCTACACTTCTCTTGATGGGAAGTCAAAGGTCTTCTACAGAGCCTCAGCTATGATGATTTCATTATCAAAAAATAATCTGCTCCACTGATAGTCACAGGAATTAAAAAGCACTAGAGCTCAAACTTAGCACCAAAGGAAATTCTAGAATCCCTATTTTTTACTACTGGAAAAAATATCTATGCAATGAGGGCTATTGGTGTCAAGGTGCAAAACAAACAAATGGAGTCAATTCATTCATTGGTATTTATTGAACCTCTGAGTGTCCAACACTTGGGTGTCATGGGAGATGAGCAATTATATTAGCCTGGTCTACTAGGAGTTTATAATGTGGTTGTGGAACCAACCCTAGTGAGAACGACTGAGAATGAGGTGGCAAGAATTACCTGGAATCCCTAGCCAGATTGGTTGCTGTGAATTTTCCTTCACTAAAAAGGTTGTCTTTTGTCCAAAGAAATGCTGAGATTTGGTAGCTTGATCATATGTCAACTCCACTGACTTTAAGCTGTGGGTAATAAGAGAGGCATATAGGTGCCCATTTTCCGCCTCAGGATCTCTGAGATCCACCATATTTGCAATGAACGAATTCAGTCCTGGATTTGGAAGAGTAATGACAATGGCTGTTTGCATTTCTTTACAGCATAGTGGCTAAAATTATGGGTTCCAAAGATTGTTGCTTGCTTTCAAATCTAGGCTCCATTATTTACTAGCTATGTGACTTGGGCATATTACTAACATTTCTATACTCCAGTTTTCTCAACTGAAAATAAAGGTAATAATATTACCTTGTATATTCTGAAAATCAAATGACTTATATATGCTAAATTGTTGGACTGGTGCCTGGCTCATGAAATGGATCAAAATACTGGTTGTTGTTATTAAAAACAATATCTCATATTTTGAAAAGTTACTTACCAATCCCTAACCTAATACCCACTATGTGCCAAGTACTATTCTAAACACTTTAAATATAGTAACTTGTTTCGTCCTACGAAGGAGGTACTATCATTGTCTCCACTTTATAAATAAGGGAGGCACAGAAAGGTTGCCCAATAGCTAGTCAGTGGCAGAGCCATGGTTCCAATTCTAGCATCCATCCCCTTAACCACTTTGCTATGCTGCTCTCACTCTCTAAGTGCATTTGTCCCCATGGCAAGGTTTCTTCAGCTCCAGAACAGGGGTGATAGGAGGGCCAGATATTTACTAAGACATTGACGAGCCTGATGAAAGGCCACTTGTCAAAGTGGATGGTTCCTTAGATCCATGCATGTGCAGACACAAATCCCAAGTCACAGGCTCCTGTTGGACAAACACACCTAGAATTACTTGTCCCACATTTCAGAGGTAGAGAGCTTGTTTAGAAGAGGTTCTGTATGAATCCCACACTCTTAAAAGACTCTATTTTCAGAATTTAAGCAGCTTCTCCTTCTGCCCGGTAGAGTAAAGCCTGGGAATCAGGAAGACCTCAAATCCAGTTTGAATTCTCATTAACTGCCTGGCAATCCTCTATTCAGCCCTCTGAGTTCCCACATTTCTAATCTAAACATGAGAAAATGAGAAAGGGAGAATCTGAGAACATTTGTAATATTTCTGGTCTAGTGTGACATGTTTTTTATCATCTTACAGAATTCAGCATAACATTTTTTAAGAGTAGGATTTTCCCTGATACATTGTTTTTCTAAACCAATGTATACCCTTTAATCAGATTTGCTATGGGGATCAAATCCCAAGTCATCAATCTCACATCTGCGTTTCTTAGATTTATGTACCAGCTCAGTTTTGGGATATCACTGAGTTCCATATGTAGACTCTTCAGCAAAACACTTTGCTCATTGGCCCTTGATGGTTTAAAATGGCTGAATTGACCATGCTGACAATTGCCTTTAAATGTTGAAAATAGATCTAAATAATGAACATCAGTGGAGAAATAATCTGTTCAGTCTCTGTCTGTCTCTGTCTCTCTCTCTCTCCCCTCCCTCCCTCTGTGTGTGTGTGTGTGTGTGTGTGTGTGTGTGTGTTCCCTGTCAGTTCCTCAAATATTTTCTCTATATAGCCAGGCAAATTGGAAATGAGTCAAAATCATTAAAACATCTGAGATTCAAAACATTAGTTACACGACCTTGGGTAAATGACTTAATCTCTTTGGTTTTCAGTTTTCCACCAGTAAAATGGGAGCAGTGGGTTAAATGAAATAGACAAACACAATAGGCCTGCAATTAATATTAGCAGTTACTGGTGCTTTTGCTGATGATTTTGAGTAAAGATTTTCAAAGTACCAAAAACTAAGTTTAAAATTAGTAATAATTAGCATTATTCCTCCAAATATTACACAGACTTTATTTGCTTTTACCCAAAAGTTCTCTCCTTATTCATTTCTGATTTGTTTGGCTTCCACCAGAGACAATTTCTGATTTTCTAGTTTTGTTAGTTTTATCCACTTGTGCTAAATCTCTTGAAATTTTCAAGTAGTGGGGCCTCAACATCAAGGCCTAGAATTGATTCTAAGTGGCTCTGGGGTGAAGACAGCTGGTCGCTGTCCAGGGACTGACTGTGCTGTGAGTTTGCCTTGCAATGATGGAGCCTCCTCTGGGATCAGGCAGATTCTCTTTGTCTGGCTGCCAGCTCTAGGCAGGCGCTGCCTGTGGGAAGAGGCCACAGCAATGCACAGGAAGCCAGACAACAACAGTTATGTCAGACTGTGAAGGGACTTTGTAGATCATTTACTCCATGGGATGCAAAAGTGTCTACAGAGGTCAACAGATCATGTATGTGAGTGTAGCTGGCTGGGCATGAGAAGGCATGGTTGAGGCAAAGGTGGCTAAAAGACTCTGCCCCACCAGAAGGCTACAGAACTGCTCCTCCTGCAGGGATTGGTGCCTTATGGGGATGTGGGCCCAGGTTATTACTAAGATGCCAGAAATCCAGGTTGTTTTCTATGTGGAAACTCTTGATCTTAAAATGCTACCAATGAATTCAATTTTTAAGACACTGTGCAGGCCAGATTAGATATAACCATTTCCCATATCTGCCAGTTTTAACATTCTGATTTAGCCTTGGTCTTTTGAATCCAAGTTCAGTGTTCTCCAATAATCAATCTCCCCACCCAAAACTGAAAGCCCCATAAAACAGGAGCCTGTTGGTCTAGTTCACGGATATTCCCCAAGAGCAGTTGCTGGCTTAGAGTAGGCACTTAGTATCATATTCTTTTCTGAATGAAGGAATCAGTGAGATTAACCAAAGAAAGATTTAGGAAGAGAATATCTATATGGGTTATGAAAGAGTCAGAAAGAATGGGGTAAGGCGAATTGAGTTTTAGAACACAGTATGAAGAAAGCATCAAGTTGAAAAATCCACAAATTTTGGGAACTGGGGAGAGTTAGGTCAAAGAGAAGAAAGGAGCTTTGTTGGAGCCAAGGTTTGCTTTGAAGGGTTGTCTTCAGGATGTACAATATCTATACAAAAGGTGTTCTGAGGGCCCAGAGCATGCATATTTTTTCTTCAGTCAAAAGCTTCATTTGAAAGGGCATCTTTAGTAAACATCTTTTGGTGTCCATCAAAGTCTATTAGTAAACTGCTATGTGATATGGGTCAGGACACGTGAGTTTTCTGAGCCTATTTCTTCATCTGTAGAAATGGACACAATCTCATTTTCTTTATCATCTTGGCAACTGGAATTTAGGATTAAAAGAGATAATGTCCTCAAAGCTTCTTGCTCAGTATACAAAAAGTTCTTAAATGGGATCAACATTGTAGTTGTTATTCTAATAGCTAAGCGTCTAATTCCTCATTGATCAAAACTGAGAGGGTTAGACCAATTAGATCACTTTGTAGACCTAATTTGGCTAGAAAATGTCCAGGCAGAGGGCATGATAAGACTACACTTTCCCCACTGAATTTCACAGCAAAGTGTGAAATAGCTCTGCTCATAAGCTGCATACTCCCAGAAAGCCAAGAGCATACAAACCACTGCAGATATCAGGGAATTTCAATATGTTTATTTTTATTTTTGTTTTATTTCAAATTTCCTAGAGCTCATTTTGAGTAATGCATTTAAACACCATCTCCCAACAAGTCAAAGAAGCCAGTAGAAAATAGGACCAAACAGTACTTTACTGCCAGGGAGTTTCTTTGGCAATGAGCGTGTTCTATTCCCAGGGTGTTTTTGGAGAAAGAGGAGGGGAGGTGAATTATAAACAGGTTCTAGGGAGCTTCTATATAGTTCTAGCCATAGATCAGGCTGATAAATAAAACTCAGGCAGAGTGGAATTGAAGTGAAACAACTTTCTGTACAAAGAGAAAGGTTATCTCCACTCTTGGGATGAGTAGAGCTGAATAGTTTCCATCAGGAACTGCAGAGCTCTATAAACTTCAATAGCACATTCCGACTCTCCTAGAACACTAATGAAATTGTAAAAGTATAGTTGTCCTTTAAATGTTTGTGCCTGAAGTTATGACCTGTTTCAAATGACAGGAAACTAGAGACAACACTTTAATGGTTATGAATGCATTTAGAAAGAAGGCTTGCTGTCTAATGAGTGTTGAGAAGGCACTACAATTGAGGAACAATTTACTACCAAGAAATCTATTTGGAAACTCTATACAAAATTATCACCCATTAAATTGTCTTTCTTCAAAACTGCAGGCCCTAAAATGTTACTTCTGGACAAGGAATTTTACAAACAATAAATGCTAATTAAGTAATCTATTCAAATGAGTTGACTGAAAAAAAAAAAAGAAGTACTTCCTAGAAAAAAAAAAATCGCAACACTCTGGTTATACTGCTGCAGCTGCTGCCACTCTGCTATGTTTGATCCTCCTTTCTTTACCAAAAACTACATGGCATTGGACAATAAGCTGGACCACTCCATTTTCCTACTACCTTCATACATTATGGGTATAATGCAACATGAATTAATGTACCCACCTGCATCACACACACACACACACACACACACACACACTCCACTACACACAGTGGCACATAAAGAATTCTGTTTACAACGTAATGGTTTTAAGAGGACAGAAAGAGTTATGTATTGGAGTAGTTATTAAGATAGGAGAGAATGCTGATGTCTCAATAAGACCCTAAGCAAACACATATGTGCACACACACATACACACACCAAAAGATGAATTTGTGTGTGGCTAAAACTATTAAAGACCCTTCGCAGTAGAGCAACAATCCTGAAAGCCAATAGACAATGATAAGAAAGGGCATGTAAATAAAAGCCACCCTTCAACCAAGGAACCCAATACACTTGTAAATCAAACATAAATAACAGCTTGGACTCAGGAGTTTGACATCAGCCTGGGCAACACAGTGAGACCCCATTCTCTAAATAAATAAATAAAATAATAAATAAATAAAAGCCTGGCCTACAACTGAAAGACAAAACAAAAGAAGAAAGAAGGAGAAGAAAAAATAATAATCGCTTTCCTTTTTTTATACCCAGGGTCCCTTGTATCATCAAGAGTGGCTCAGTGGATGACATTTTCTCAAAGAGCAAGGTGCTTTGGTTGTTCAACAGCCTGATGTGCATAAGTACTCGTTAGCCCATGCCCTCTAGTGTTAGAGATGTTGGTTTATACCATCATTCTAGAGAGAACAATTTCAACCTAGGAAACATCATGGAAATGAAAACAGAAAGATATTTAATAGCCCCATGAGACTCTGGTAGTGAAGACAACAGTGGGGCATTATTTTTCCCAGCAGTTGGTAGAAAACACTTCCCTCTCTTTATTTTCTTTTCTGGCATCTAGGCTTTCCATGGAACCTGTTGATGTAACTTGGTGACCCAATATGCCACCTGTCTTGTGTTGGTTTTGCACAATCAGATAAAGGGTTTGAAGTCAATTTTTACCATCTCTGTAGCACCAACTTCTTGGCTAATTATAGGAAACTTTAATATTGTGGCCTTTAACTTGAAGGCAGACAGAAAAGAATTGAATATGAGTATTGATTTAGCATCATGTGAAATTAAGCCTGAAGGGTATTATGTCCTCATAAAGTATAATTACTCCTAAAGTTTTATCTCAAATTGTCTCAGGAACTCTCACCAGCAGGTAATAAACAGACTTGGAAAAATGTCACTGGCCACATTAAACATCCCCAGTCTGGACATGGAGGGCAATCTTATGTACAGCTTAGCGTAGTGGGAAGAGCTCTAGGTTCTAAAAGCTCCACTGGCTCTGATGTCCTGTGAATGCCACAACATGAAAAGAGAAGTGAAGGAGAGTTCTCTAATAAACAGAAATTCGTACACGATTGGTATGTGTGTAGAATGCAGCAGAGGCTTAATAAGGATCTGAGAAAGGCATGAAACTCTAATAATGATCATCGTTTTTTTCTAATCCTCTGTTTCTAAGCACAGCGCATACCTGACCTGTTAAATCAACTGGCCGACTAGGGGGCCATTTTGTCCGTGAAAAATAATAAAATAAAATAAAAACATTAATGAAGAAATGAGCCTAGAAAAGAAGTGACGTCACTGAGATTTAGTGACCAGAACAACAGCTGCCTGCTAGTGGACCAACGAGCATCAGCAAAAGTAGAAATGCTTTTCCTGGGGCCTTGGAGGCACCTGAGGGTTTCGCTTGTTATTCTCACTTCCGGGTGACTCATACCCCAAATATATGAAGGACTCAGAAATTGTGCCTTGTGAGGATAGTGTTCTGAGGACAAATGGTTAACCGCCCCCCTGCAAGAGAAACCGACTAGGTGGGCTGGAGAGAGCCTACTGGGGGACTGGAACCAGTGACTGACCTCAACAGAAGCAGAAGGGGCACCTGCCATTTCTCAAGAAAGCTGTGACCTAGAAAGTTTAGTCATCAGTCCAAATTCCTCCAGGAGACCATTAGAAATTGCCTCGCTGTTTCCCTGAGTCTTGTAGCTAGAGATGTAACAGGTCATTTTGGGGGCTTCATTGCCGTGGCCCCTGCTGGGTCATCTGCTGCAAACATGGCATATCGTTTTCACTCAGTGCCAAACACTTAGTGCAGTGAACCTCGGAGGAGCTCCCTGGGCACACGGGGAAAGGACGTTGAAAACAGGTCAGTCATGTTTTATGAAGCAGGCCTGAGATAAGGTAAGCACGTCTCCAACCACAGGCGGCACAATCAATCTGCTGATCTTTTTTTAAAAAGTTAAGAGTAAGCAATAAATCAGCAGTGAGGGGGTAGATCCTCTGCCATCGAACTGTCTTGAGATGCAATTTTAAATGACTTTGTAGTGACCTTGCTTACCTAATTACAGGGCTCAAAAGAGATGTTCCTTACATATTCCACGCGGTGGTGACCGGCTTGGAACAATGTCCTGTTTGTCTCAGACGGCCACTTCTGACATGAAAGGCCTGCCTGATGACTGTCCTCTTCTTTGCAAATGGACAGACTTGAGATCTGGATCTGCGGTACTAATCATCTAGAACTGAGAGAGCCATCTGAGCCGGGAACATACGGCTCAGCTAACACCAGGCCACAGACATGGAAACAAGCCTGGCTTTGGTGCCATTCAGAGTAAACATTAAGTGCCCTCATGGCAAATTTGTTCCAATGGCTGAGAGAAAGGCACCCTGATGACTTGCAGAGTCGTTAAAAAAAATGCTGGTGCAGAATTTGAGTGGCATTTTGTGGCTCAAGCTGTACAAGGGTCAATTGTGGGACTGAGAAGAAAAGAGAGGATTAGCCCCAAGGAAACAACTCAGTGATATTCAGCATAAAGTAGTCTTAGGTGATTTTCCCACTGTTTATCTACTCAGACCATTCTAGAATTTCCAAATCTGGATGATAATAATCCTTATAAGTGATGATCTTGGATTGTATTTTATTCACAGTGACATTGGCTTTGGGATAGAACCAAAATTCTTTTTGTTGAGGACTCACGGTGCAGAGTAAAGTAGATATATATAAGTTTAGAGGGCAGATTTCGGTTTGAATTCTTGCTCTGCTACTTAGAAGATATGTAGGTCGGTCAAGTAACTAAACCTGTTTCTTAATCCAAAAGAAACATTTTGCAGATAATAATACTCACCTTGCATGACTGACATAAAGATAAGCACAGGGGAATATTCCCACCCTGGCACCTGATGGAGTGTGGATCCAAAACCAAATATTTAGACTTTCTTCCTCAAAAAGCAAAAACTCAGACTTTGTTTTAATTCATTGCAAATTGGATAGCATCTTTCTGAAATATTCTATGTCCCACTGATTTCATTTCCTTAATCACTCTGATCCAGTGCTACTCAATAGAGGGAAATGTTCTATACTGTCTAACATGGTAGCCACCAGCAACACTGGGCTATTAGCACTTGAAATGCAGCTAATGTGACCCAGGAACTAAAATTTTAATTAATTTAAATTTAGATAACTGCATGTGGTACATGGTTCCCATACTGGACAGCACATCGTAGCTGAGCCCTGATAGATAAAGAATGAAGGCTTTAGAAATGGAGGCACAGCAAAGGTGATGAAATCATCCACAGACTCTCCTCACATCAGCAGCAGCTACTGAAAGCAGGCAGACTGGCTCAGCCTCGCTCACATTCACTCTAGGGGCTGACAATTACGACAGAAATAGCACCAGACAGCGGTTCTCTCTGCCAGAGGCAAGTTCTGTGACCTTGGACGTATTTCCTAATTTTTCTGAACCTGTTTTCTCATCCGCAAAATGGGGCTAATGCCTCAGGGTTGTTTTGAAGGTGAAATGCAACAATGCGGCGGGGGCCTGTAGTCCCAGCTATTCGGGAGGCTGAGGCAGGAGAATTGCTTGAACCTGGGAGGCAGAGGTTGCAGTGAGCTGACATCACCCCACTGCACTCCATCCTGGGCGACAGAGTGAGACTCGGTCTCAAAAAAAAAAAAAAAAATAACAAAGAAAAGAAAAGAGAAAAATGCATTGAAACCTGTAAAATGAAGAATAATTACAAACATAGTTCACTGTATCCTTAGTTTTGCAACATTCGTCGTGATTCCATATTGCAATATGTTGCCTGGCATTTACAGATAGACAAAAACGTCCAGGACCCATATGCTTTAAGGATTTATTTTCCTCTAGCAGGTGGGAACCTATTTGTGTTCATTTCTCTATTCATTCCAATCCTTGCCCATCTCATAACTTGGGGTCCATATTCAGAAGACCAAATGTCATGATTTGGGGATTAGTTTTAAAACATGGAGGAGGGGAAAGCATATTCTTAGAGCATATATGAGTATGCCTATATGCATGTGAGGAATCAAAATTATATTTGCAAATAACACAAGAATCGCATGTGCTTATATACTTTATTGATTTGCCTCAGCTGTTAAAAATGTCCCAATAAATCTAGTTGCCACCAAGGGACCAGCTATAAAAATAAAACTGAGCTTAAATTAAAGGTGAAGCTATTAACACTTGTCCTGCAGCCTGTAAGGCACTAATGAATTCCTTTCTGGCGTTACTGAACTTGAACCTTAACTGAAATGGGGCTGCAGAATACATTGGGCTTTCCCTTGCTCTGTTGTTCAATGAAAGCTTTTCCTGGGGATGGCTTGATCTAAATTGTTCCATCACAGCTTCTAGATGAAGGCAGAGCAAGAGAGGAGGTAAAGACATTTCAGTGGAGATTGGGAATATTGTATAAAATGCAAAATGTTTTGGCAAGAAGTGCCTGCACAAGAGATGTTTACTGATAGGGACTGGCCAATGGTTCCCGTGTGTTGTAGGATGTTTAGAGCATCCCTGCCCTCTACCCACTAGATGCCAGTAGCACCCCATCCCAGTTGCGGCAAACAAAAATGTCTCCAGACTTTTCCAAATGTCCCCGTAAGGTTGCAGAGTGGTGGCAAAGTCACCCCTAGTTGAAAACCACTGCTCTAGAGAAAGTCAGGCCTGGTTCATTTCCCCCTCTGCCATTTTCCAGCTGTGTGATCTTCAGCAAGAATTTGACCTCTCTGAGCCTTAATTTTCTTGTGTGTAGAACAGAGGTAATTGAACTTTCCAACATACTGGGTTGTTTGTGAGGATTCAATTAGATAACGCCTGTAAAGCCTCTGCTACTATGACTGGCAACTAGTCTTCGCTAAGTGGTAGTTACCATTATCATTAACTACTTCGACTTTCTAAAATGTTCCAAGCAAACAAGACACAGATTTTAGCTGCTTCTCTGCAGGAGCCCAATTATCAGCCACTTAAACCAAGCAGAGAGTAAACAGGAACTAGACTAGAACTGGCCAGAGGATCTTCCCAAGAGCTCCCTTCTAGAAATACATGGTTACTGCCTCCAGATGAAAGCAGAATCTTCTCCTAAAATTGGGCGTGTTCATCTGACTTGGGCACATCGCTACATCTTCAGTAGCCCTAAGAATGACACAAACCAAATGCAAAATCAAGTTGCCTGCCAACAAGCAGAAAATATTTCACTGCTGACCAAAATGCCTCAGCAGCCATCAGATGTGGGTCCCAAATGCATTCCCACCCATATCTTTCCATTGATTTCAATTGGCGTTCCTAAGACCTCATATTTATGTTTGGCATCTTTTCACCTATAGGATTGTGACAGACCATAAACTCAATGAGAGCAGGGACCCTGCTCTGTTCACTGCTGTAGTCCTAGTCCCTAGGACAGTGCCTGACTCATAGTAGAATTCAATAAATATTAATCGAATGATGGTATTTCCCTCTAGACAGCACTTGGCTTTCTCAGCTCCATCAGCACCAGCCTCATGCACATTTCCAGCAGGACAGAGGCGGCTGGCAGTCTTTCTACTTCAGACCCTAATTTCCCTATAGACTTTCCAGAGCTTAAACTAGAACCACCCTTCAATTCTTTCTGACAGTAAAGCAAGGAGGTCAGGAATGGTCTTCCCTGTGATTTGGCAGAAAGATAATGGGCTTAGATGACTGGTCAATCCCAGCTCCAGCTCAGGTATGTGACTTTCATCAGGGTAATTTGTCACTGCAAAACTCAGTTTTGGCCAGGCATGGGTGGCTCATACCTGTAATCCCAGCACTTTGGGAGGCTAAGGCAGGAGGATAGCTTGAACCCAGGAATTTGAGACCAGCCTGGGAAACACAGAGAGACCCTGTCTCTACAAATAAAATGAAATAACATAACATAACAAAATAAAATAGATTTTAAAAATCTAAAAATCTCAGTTTGCTCCTATGTTAGAAGTGGGGATAACAGTACCAAGCCCAAATGATGGTGGTTTTAATTGAGATGAATGCCCTTTGCTGGCTAATGCTTATTGAATGCTGGCCATGTGCACACACTGCCTTGGGAGCCTTTGAAATAATCATTAGTCAGTACTATGATCATACTCATTTTACATATGAGGAAACTGAGGCTCTCTTAGCTGGCAGCAAAGCTTGCATTTGATGTCAGAAAGAACTGTCTGACTATCCAAGGCCCCGGGTACAATGCCTGGCATGTAGTAATCACTCATTGAGGATTTACTGAACGAATGAATGTAAAGAAGGTCGAAATCAGGACTGTTTGGTAACTCTTAGTGTAAGAAAAATGTCTTCACATTCATTTATAATTAGTACCCCATCTACTTCCAACCAGTCAACACCTGCTGAGATATTAAACCTTGTGTAAGAGAAAATGTTTATGGGTAAAGTGGAATACAGGCTTTCTGAACAAAGGCAGCAGACATTTTAGATACAGTCAGGTTCAAGACAGCTGTTTTTAGGAAATCAGCTTGACTGTGAATGAATGTTTAGACATCCTCTTGTCAGAAAGTAAAAACTTCCTGGCTGCTACATTTGCCCCAAAGTGTTCTCACTTTGTTCAAGTCCAAAAAGGACAGAGGACCAATCGCAGCTGCGGTGAGCCCTGCACACCTGGGTGGTTTGCAGTTCCTGGGTGCAGATGCTGCCATTTAGCGGCCCCTCCCAGGGATGCTCTATGACAGCACACAGCCCGGATGGTTTGTCCAGTCCCTGCCCACCGCACACCCATCCCTCTCTATTTCAGTTGGATTCTGGACATCATTCAAGCCCGTATACAGGACTTGATGAGCGAGTGACATTACCCTCAGAGAGGTGGGGGCATTAAATTATTTTGCCACAGACTGTCCTCTCCCAACATACTCTGCCTGGCAGCCTCGAGCTATTTATACTGAGGACCCAATTTTAAACCACTTCTTGCAGAAAGAAAAAGCAAGAGGTTGCCAAGGGGCAGCTAGCTTTCAGATGTGTTTGGTTTGCCCCCAGATGATTTTAAAAGCTTAATTCAGTCTCCAACATTTAAAAGTTGGGATATTTAACACAGAGTTCTGGCTTCTCCTGAAAAAAAACACTGGCTCTAACAGTACTGCTCCTGGGTTGCATTCACCAACTGGGGCTGCAGCTGACAGCAGGGGTCCCCTTTGTGGCATATTTCTCTCTGCCTAGCTTGCTCCCAGCTGGCTTCACCCACTTGTGTCACCCTGAAGTCATGTGAGTTTGCAACCCTTCCTAAACCCACTGTGGAAAATACATGCCAGCACCTCGTATCTACTGAGCACTCTGCACAGCCTCCCTGAATCCTGACCTCAGCCCTATGAGAGTGTCATGACTACTATCCTCATTTTCAAATGAGTGACTGAGGCTCAGGGAGGTTCAGTTGCTTACTCAAGATCACACAGCTAGGGAGTGGCAGAGCTGGGATTCAAACCTGGGTCTCTCGGGTTCCAAAGCCGGTTTCTTCCCTCACACTGAGCTGCTCCAGCTGTGGAGCAATTGTGAAGGTGCCATAGTCTTCTGGGCAGGCCCTCCCACACAGAAACGTGTTGTTATTAGGAGTGACTTGGGGATTAGCAAACCCACAAATTAGCTCCATACAGTGTCACTGATGGAAATTCTGATGTAGCTAATACGGTTAATGCTCCCTGAGCTGAGGCCACCCTCGGTATCTGTCAGACTTATTGTCCGTTTAAATGATGGGAAGCCTTCTTAAAGGACTGTGGGGCCCTCACTAGGGGGAGAGGCTGCTTGGAAGACCTCCATGTAAATGAGAGAGAATGAGATGTTGGTGCTGCTGAGGTCGCCAGCACTCTAAGCGCCCGTGCTCTCTGCCAACCCCTTCCCACCTCACTCCCTCAGGCCCTCCCCTGCCTGTCTGCACCCTTCCCCACCACCCCCATTAAAGGGAAGCTGCCCAGAAGTGAGACCTTGGAGAGGTGTTTGAACACACTGGTAGAAATTCCATAGAAAGGTAGTTGATTTAGAGAAAACAAGTTGCTCTTTAAAAAATACAACACATCTCAGCTACTCAGCAAGCCCAGCGTTGCAAGAAAAAGGAAGGGACAACTAGCATTAAGACTGAGGGGAAAGCCCTCCTTGAAGCCAAGCAGTACCGCCTCTTGGGAACCAAATCATCAGGCTTCTTGCCAAAGACTAGGTCAGTATGCCGCTCTTACCCAAGAAAGTACAAAGGATCCAGGCAGCCCCAGAAAATGTCTTACCTTCTCCTCCCTTAAACTTTTTTTTTTTTTTTTTTTGAGACAAAGTCTTGCTCTGTTGCCCAGGCTGGCGTCAATGAACGATCTCGGCTCACTGCAACCTCTGCCTCCCAGGCTCAAGCAATTCTCATGCTTCAGCCTCCCGAGTAACTGGGATTACAGGGGCCCGCCACCACGCCCAGCTAATTTTTGTATTTTTTGTAGAGACAGAGCTTCGCCATGTTGGCCAGGCTGGTCTCGAACTCCTGACCTCAGGTGATTCACCTGCCTCGGCCTCCCAAAGTGCTTGGATTACAGGTGTGAGCCACTGCGCCCAGCTTCTCCTCCCCTAAAACCCACTGGAGGCTTCCACTGCTCTTAGGGTTCAGTCCAAACTTCCTGCTACAGTGACTGAGCTCTCACCCACCTTTCTCCAAACTTACTTCCTTTCTCTCCCTGCCCTGAGTAAGTTCGACCCTCTAGGAATTCTGAACTTCTATCAGTTCCACAAAGGAGCCCTGCTCCCTCTTAACTCCATACTTGGAGGCCTTTGTACCTACTGTGTCCTGAAGTGACTTCCCTTCTCCCATCTCCCCATTTGTGCCCACCCGAACGCCCCTCACCCCCCGGCCCCCGCTGGCTCCTACTCTCTTCCAAGCTCACAATAGACAACCCTGCCCTTGAGGAGGCTCCCTTAGCCACCGCCCCTCACACTCACACCACCACAGAAACATATCAGGGATGCATGCTGCTCCAAGGGACTCCTGCAGCACCCTGACTTCCTCTTGGTGGGTATTTACCACCCTGCTCTTAACTTTTTCCTTTTCCTTTTTTTGCTTTTTTTTTGTTGTTGTTGTTGTTTTTTAGAGACGGGGGTCTCACTGTGTTGCTCAGGCTGGAGTGCACTGGCTATTAATAGGCACGATCATAGCTCACTGTAGCCTCAAATTCCTGGACTAAAAAGATCCTCCCACCTCAGCTTCCCCAGTAGCTGAGACTACAGATATGTACCATGACCACCTTACATTGAAATTCACCCCTTTCTTTTTTTTTTTTTTTTTGAGACGGAGTCTTGCTCTGTCACCAGGCTGGAGTACAGTGGCGTGATCTCAGCTCACTGCAACCTCCACCTCCTTGGTTCAAGTGATTCTCCTGCCTCAGCCTCCCGAGTAGCTGGGACTACAGGCATGTGCCACCACACCCAGCTAATTTTTGTATTTTTAGTAGAGACAGGGTTTCACCATGTTGGCCAAGATGGTCTCGATCTCTTGACCTCGTGATCCGCCTGCCTCAGCGTCCCACACTGTTAGGATTACAGGCGTGAGCCACCACGCCTGGCCTCACCCCTTTCTTTTATGTCTCCCTCACTACTCTGTGGGCTCTGGGAGAATATGTGAGCTCACTGCCGTGTCCCTAGTACCCAACCCATTTTCTGCAGATTAAGGGTGCTCAGAAGGATTTGAGGAAAAAATACAGTCAGCAATGGGGCTTCCCTCTCTGTGGAACACTCAGCATCATGTCAGGAACCCAGCTTCCCAAATGGCCCCAGGGAGCCTCAGCAGGGTGCAATCTACAGAGCAGCGGACACTCAGTATTTCCCACTTTTCTCAACCCAGGTCAAGGCTGTCCCTTCCAGAAACCACTCTACTTGACCTTAATAGCCTGTGGCCTCTTGCTACAGAATCACATTGTCGCTAAGAGCATGACCCCTGGAGCACAAGGCCCTGCTGGACTATTCACTACTGTGGTGGCTTGGCAAAGTCACTAAACTTCTTTGTGCCTCAGCTTCCTAAAATGGGGCTCACTGGGAATGTGAGGATCATATAAAATAGCACAGCCTTAAAAAGATGGCCTCGTCCACAATAACCACCAAGTGATGCTGGTTATGATTGTGCCTCTTTGCTCCTGTGACAGCTTTTCTTGGCAGTTCATCAGCTCTTTTGTAGGGGAGTTAAACACAACTAGACTAACTGGTTATTCCCCTCCTGGACTTTCCTTGATCTTTTCAGTGTTTTTGTGGTATTTCTGATAGATGGCATTAAGCCTACAGATCAAGATGCAGCCTCATTTGCGTTTTTGGTTTCTGTGGTTTCCTTGGCACACAGAGATGGAGAAACAAACCATTTGACTGATTGGACATCTGGGTGGTCTCTTACTTCTGAAGGCCAATGGCTGATATGGTGTGGTATACACCACTCATGCTCCAAACTTGAGGGTAGGAGAGGGCACTGTGGTCCCCAGAGCCATGTGTTCTTGCAAGGCGGCCACTATGCAGAGGAAGGGGTACCTTCTTCTCCAACAGATGCAAGCAAACATGGTGGTCACACCATAGCACATGGCTGAGGGTCCAGAAAATCCCTCCATTTGGCTTGGGGAAGCCTATTAGAAGCCATCATTCTAGGTGTCTCAAAATGTTGCCTTCTAAGTCAAATCCACTCAAATCAAATTAATTTCCTTCCTCTACATCTTTCCGCCTCACACTACAACTCTAACTAATGTAATACTCAGTGTTTTTGAGTTTATCTAGTTCTCATCATCTTTACTATTACCACCTTGCCATCATCATGTGTCACCTGGACGACTGTCACAGCCTCCCCACTAGTTCATCCTGCTTCCACTTTTGCCCCGTCCAGTCCATTTTCTCAGAACAACCAGAAAAATCATTTTAAAATGCAAATGTGTTAATATACCTCTCTTCTGCACACACATGCAGGCATGCATGCACACACACACACACACACACACGCAAACACACACACACACACACACACACACACACCCTTCTTAAACCTCTTGAAGTGATTCTGTTTTCAAAAATCAACCAAAAGACTTAATGTGGCCTTCAGGACCAATATCATCACTCCTGCCTAACTCTTCAAGACCAACTGTGGCCTGTTCTCTGGATTCATCCAAGCTGGCCTTTCTTTAGCTGTTACAAAGGCCAAATACCTTTCTTGCATCACAGCCAGTGTGCACAGTGTTTGTTTGCCTGGAACACCCTCTTTTCATGCCCATCCCACCACCTCAATCTCACCCACCATCCCTCCTAAATGCAAACATCACTTCTTCAGAAGGCACTTCCCTTACCCACAACGTAAATTAGGACTCATTATTCTCCCACCGGCCTCTATTTTTTGGTCACAAGATTTAGCACGTTTTATAAATCCATACTTACTTGGATGTTTGTTCACTTAATATCAGCCTTTCCTACCCATAACTAAGTTCCAAAATAGACAGGACCTTGGCTGTTTGGTACACCAGTTGTATCTCAAGGTGAAGACAGTGCTAGATATATGGTGAACTCCTAATTGATGATTTGCTGGGTTTTATCACTTTACTTACAGTCAATTCCAGTTAGGCTGTATCTGTATCTTGGTAATAGGAGGAAATATTTTTCAGTTTTTTCACCACCAAGAGCTTCTTTGCAGCTCTCCCTCTCCCCACTGACTTGGTGTATTGAAAGATAGTGGGTAACAACTCTACACATTAAGTCATAATTAGCTTATTTTATCATTTTGTTCATTCAAAGCATGTAATACTGCTATACTGCTAATCAAAGCTTCTAATTAGAAGTAGTGCATGAAGGAGACAATACTCTTAATATAATTACAGCCCAAAGGAGAGAGACTCGACATTTAGGTTTGCTTTGTAAATGTACAGCTTGCCTAAGTTTTAAGATGTTGAAATCACTCCAGAAGATCTGTTTGGCCTACAAGGTCCTTCACGCCATGCCTCCTGCCAGCCAGTCTTCTCCTGACATTTGCCACTATCCTGCCCAGCCACACTAATTAAGTTTATGTGGAAGGAACAACTTCCATTTCACATCTAGACTCAAGGCACACCTTTGAACCTGCTTCTTCCTTCTTTCAATGACTTGAACTCCTAGTCATCATAGAAAGCCTGGCTCAGATGTCCCCTCCACCAGGGGACAACAGGTTAGGTTTGTCTAAAGGTCCCAACAGGTTAGGGCCTGGGATGGTGGATTTCTACAATATCTGACCTTGCTTAAAGCTTGCTTCTTACTGTGCTGCCTATTACCTGACCATCTCCTCCTTTAGATCTGAGAGCTTGGAGGTGTTCCTGATGCCCAGCACAATGTTTGGCACATAGTGGGTACTTAGTAGAAGGAAGGGAAGAAAGGCTAAATGGAGAGAGGGAAGGAGGAAAGAAAGAGGAAAAAGGACAGCTTGTGGTTTCTGGTGTTGGAGACCCTGAAGTGAATACAATGGACAGTTTGTGAGACTCTCATGATCTTAGTGGAAGGAAATGACATAACTGAAAATCAATATCAATTAATACATGATTAGGGCAGATGCCTGATAGCATTAATTAGGGCTGTAAGCGTCTGTTTAATTTTTTTCTGGAAAATCTGAGAGTAAGGAAAGTAAGAATAAAAACTTATGGAGTCAACAAAAGGCACAACACTATGAACACATTGGGGAAATCCATGTGTTATGCAGTCTTTGTATGCCAACAAGGAATGGAAAGGAACATTGAAAGTCTCACTTTGGATGGCAATACCATCTCCCAACAAAACGTGGTATGTAGACAGGTCTATTTCCAGGACACTAACATCAAACAAAAGCAATCCAAAGCCCAGGGCCTTCCTAGTCCTGCTCCAAACCTGAGTGCCCAAGCAGCTCTGCACAGAGAATGACAAACATTTATATTCTCCATTATTTATCTTTTGGCACTTCTATCCTGAAGTCCATTTGAGGCGAGCAAGACTGAGAAGCCAAGGCTCATTTTTGACCTGTAATCATTGATGATGGTGCTGACTTGCCATCCTATTTATAGGTAGGTGGTAGGCAGGCTCTCCCTCCAGGGTCTCATTGAACCTGATTCTTGGCATGGAGAAAGAATGTGAATTGGCTGCACTTTACAGAGAGTGAGAGAAGTTTCAAGGCAGGAAGTCAGGCACTCTGAGGATCTAAGACTCTTGCTCTTCCTAATGAGCCATACTGTCTGAGCATGCTGAAGGCAAAAGGAGGCTGTGGTTCAATTCAGTTTAATTCACTTCAGCAGCCACCTTGTCATCATCCTCTTTGCTAACATTTTTTGAGCTCTTACTAGATGCCTGGCACCATGTCTAATATCTCTTTTAATCCACAAATCAGCCATTTGAGAAAGGTCCCTTTTACTTGCCATCTTGCACTTTATGTATTAGGAAGCCAAAGCTCAGAGAGCAAACACCATTCACCAGCCAGGTTTGAAACCAGACCTGTTCTACTTCACAGACTGAGTTCTTAACTTCTGGGTGCTACTGTTGAATCCACCGTTCTACCACCTTTTGCTTCTTCCCTTTAGTCTCTGTGGTTGCTCATTTCCATCTGGTTCTCTGACTTGCTGCTTTACACAAGGGCAGCAAACTACAGTCCACGGGCCAAATCTTGCCTGCTACCTGTTTGGGTAAATTCAGTTTAATTGGAATATCACTATGCTTGTTCATTTACAGATTGCCCATGTGTGCTTTCAGGCTACAATGGTAGAGTTGAGTACTTGAAACAGAGACCACATGGCCTACAAAGCTGCAAATATTTACTGTCTAACCCTTGATTGAAAGAGTTTTTTGACCCCTGATATAGTAGATAAGATAGACATTATGTTAAGGGCTTAACTGTCATTCTTTCTTTGAACTCATACTGTAATCTGGTGTGTGTTGTTGTTGTTTTGTGTGTGTGTGTGTGCATGTAGAGGATACTCCTATCAATCCGATGTTACAGATAAAAAAACTGAGGCTCAAAGACTTGAAACATCCTGACCAAGGTCACAGAGCTAGTAAATGAGATAGCTGGATTTTAAACCCAGGCAGCCTGGCTCTAGAACCCATGCTCCTAACCATACAGTACACCTGGCTGCTGTGGGCCCAACACTGTGCAAGCACCAATCACATGGTGCTGAGCAATATACGGCCCTTCCCAAGTGGAGCCCCTGTGAGAAAGGAGACCATGGCAGCCAGTTGATGGGCAGAGGAGAACTGGGGTAGAGCTGTGGGAGCCCCAGGGACACATACTTGTTCATGCAGCCTCAGTCAGCCCCAGAATCTCAGAACATACTGTTGAAAGCTGGGACACACAAAGGAAGAACAACACACAAGAAGGTTGGTGGCAGGTGACAGAGTCACTTCTGACAGGGGACTCTCTCCCCAAGTCCACTGACAATTGCTCAGCCAAACTATTTCCTAATACTCTTCATCTTAAAGAATCATTTTAAAAAGTGATTTGATTGCTCTAGCTAGCCTGCTCCTTTATTTCTAGGGGAGCAGCTTTGTAGGAAATGGTTTTTATTAGAGTTGTTCATCCGCATTCAAGGGAGGAAAGCTCAGCTCTTCTTTTGAGAGTCCACTCCTCTATTACACAGACCTGGAGAAAATTAAAGTATCCTGGGATGAAGGAATCATCTCTTTGCTCTCTAAAAATGCAGTGAGAGCTTCCCCATGTGGCCCTGACGATGGCCTTCTAGACAAATGCTTGCATGGACAGGGAGCTCACCGTGTCACAAGGCAGAGTTGCATTACTTGAGTTTGAGGGAACTTCTGTCTTTAGCTGAAACTCAGTTTGCATCCCCAGGCTCTCAACCATGGGGCTGTGGTTCTGTCTCTGGAAATATTACAGGGCAATCTTACTTCCCACTTGATACAGTAGTGAAGTCTTTAAAGGGACCACCATGTCTTTCCGTTTGCTCTTCTCTTGGTTAAAGAGCTCACATTCCTGGCCGAGTATGGTGGCTCACACTTGTAATCCCAGCACTTTGGGGAGAGGCAGGAGGATCATGAGGTTAGGAGATTGAGACCATCCCTTCCAACATGGTGAAATCCTGTCTCTACTTAAAAAAATACAAAAATAATTAGCTGGGTGTGGTGGCGCATGCCTGTAATCCCAGCTACTTGGGAGGCTGAGGCACGAGAATTGCTTGAACCCAGGAGGTGGAAGGTGCAGTGAGCTGAGATCATGCCAATGCACTCCAGCCTGGTGGCAGAGCAAGACTCTGTCTCCAAAAAAAAAAAAAAAAAAAAAAAGAGCTCACATTTCTTCAACCATTTTATTGTGATACTTTCCAAATCTCATAAGGATTCTCTTTCTCATAGGGAAAGCCTAAAATTTTAGATGTGTAAATAAAGTCATAATAAATATTCTTATGATAATTTTCTCTTAGAGTTCAAGGCTACAAAAAAGGGTTGTTACTCATGATGAAATGTCTAGCACTAAGCACTAAGTAATGATAAAAATATGTTCTACTATGATCCCTTTCTGCCTTGGTTTACTAGGAAGCTCATGTCAAAGTCGATGCTCAGTTTTTCTCCTCTTTATTAACTTTATTTTTTACCTCTCATCTTCTGTCATCTACTAATTGCTTTTAGTTGTATGGCATCTGCATTTTATTGTAAACATTTATCCTCTTCTACATTATCAATTGGCTCCCACACCCACTGCGAGCAGCGGGTAGGGACTATATCATAAATATTCCTGCTTCACGGATGAGAGTTTGAGTGGCGACCAGTGAGTGATAGAAATCTTTGCTGGTTCTCACACTTTGATCATAATGATGATACTGCCTATAGTAAAAATGCTAGTAATCATAATAGGAGCCAACATTTATTAAGTGGTTCCGGCCTGACAGGCACTTTTCTGAAAGCTTTATGAGTGTGTCACCACATTTAAATCTTACAGCCAGCTTCTTAAGTAATATTATTAGCTACATCTTCTTAAGTAATATTATTAGCCACATATTACAGATGAGAAAATCAAAGCCCAGAGAGGTTAAGTAATTTACCCTCCAACAGAGATGCAGAAAATGGCAGAGCCAGCATTGAAATCTAAGCCGTCTGTTTTCAGAATGCAAGCTCTTGTCCACCATGCCACACTACCTAAATTATCAGACCACCCCCCAGCCATTCCACATGGGATTTAAGGGGTCCTGGTACTTCAAATAAACTCTGAACCCATAAGATTCTGGATGTCATCCAGAATGGGGAATGTTGCTGTGAGCTTTAAGAAGTTGCTCACTGCTGACTGCCTCCCCGCCCCCCACCCCAGGAGCAATGGTTTCTGACTCTATCATCATCTGCCTGCACACTCTGGGAGCTTCTTCCAATCCCTGTGCCCCAGTGCAGCCAATCAGGCTCAGACATGGGACTGGGAAACAGAAAGGCTGTCCTAGTTGTTGGCCCAGAAAGGATCATGGAGGGTGGCCAAGGCCAGGCTTGAGATCATATCATTCACATAAAGGTCCCTGTTCAGGCAAGACAAGGGTAGTGGTAATCGGGGACGTCTCTAGGCCAGAAAATAGGGAAGAAGGAAGGAAGGTTGGAAGCCAAGAGGTCTGCTGGCTGATTCTTACTATATCTATTATGTGCCAGGCACTGCGTTATGTGAGCCAAATGCTCCTTTCATTTTCAAATGAGGAAACTGAGATCCCAGATATGAGATGACTTGTCCTGGGTCATTCAGCAAGTTTAGGTGTAAGTGCGTGAATAACTCTTTGTAAGAGAAAGGCTTTGCCAAGTCACGATAAGTATTTCATTCCAGGAGATGGAATGTCACCCTGCTCTCGGGGGCTGTGGTTACAATAGGTAACATGGAGGGAAGGTGGAACCCCCAGTGGCTAGAGTCAGGGTGAAAGCATGGGGCACTGAAGGAGCTTTAGGGAGTGTGATCCTACCCCCAAAAGGAGAGGATGCATGAATGCTGGTTGCTTTTCTCTAGGGGCAGGGGAGAAGACTCTGCTGAGTATAGGTGGCTAGGAGTGAGACCACCCCCTGTCCCCGGATCTCCAGGAAAGGTCTCCATCCAGCTCAGTGCCTTTCCTTGTCTCCTATCCTGGAGAGTGAGAAGTGGGGTTGAGGCTGGGTGGTTCTCTCTACCATATACCCTTCCCTTTGCAAGAAACAAGAGAGGGAAGGAGGAGGGAGAGAAAGGAAGGGAGGAAAGGAGAAAGAAGGAAGAGGGACATTTAAACATGAGTTTTATACTTCTCGATTTGACCAGCATCCATGAGAAACAGAACATCCTTTGTCATTAGGCAAACACCGTGAGCCCATCAAGTGAGAGGCAATTAAAGGTGTGCTACACAGCCTGTGATTTGCATGGGAGGTGGATGGGGCTTCACAGCTTGTACAGGCAGAGAGCCTAAGTCCCAGAATGCAACATCCATTCCAGCAATGGTCTGAGATTCCTGCACGAGAGGAGGAAATGAATGACAAAAAGCCACAGAGATGTTCTTGGCCCCTTAAGAAATGGCAGACCTCACGGGGGGGCCACAACACCAAAACCAGCAGACAGGGGACATTTGGCAGCATTTTCTCCTTGAGTGTCATTTTTATTACTTCTGCCTTTTAATGTTACTTGAGATTTGCCATAACCCCCGCATGGACTCTCAAAACCTGGGATTTTGTCCCATCTCTGTGTAACCTGGGGCCCAATGCATAATGGTAATCATGGTAAAGATGAGAACAGTGGAAGCCACCATTTACTGAGCACCTACTGTGTGCTGCACATGCTGCTGGGCATGCCATGTACTCATCTCAGAAATGAAG
Source organism: Pongo abelii (assembly GCF_028885655.2). Taxonomy (NCBI): domain Eukaryota; kingdom Metazoa; phylum Chordata; class Mammalia; order Primates; family Hominidae; genus Pongo; species Pongo abelii. Next base: position 178,771,076 of record NC_071989.2, on the reverse strand, counting down.
AGTGGGCTCTCTAATGGCACTGGAGTCATGTGCTTTTGCAAACTGCTTGCTGCCACCGAGTTCCCCGTTCATCTGTGATTAGATCAGACTATAAACTTCCCCGCTTCTCTTCCCCTTGTGAAAATTCTGCAGTGTAGGCAGGGATCCAGAAGTGGGAAAACCTTCATTGCAGCTGCCTGCCAATGCTTTGCTGTACCAGGGTGGATGGCGCACTGCAGAGTCCAGGGCCCAACAGTTGTCCTTGGTGGGTGTGCAGTGTGTATCTATGTCAGGAGAAGGGGGTACTTCCAAGCCATGCTGTAGGCCAATCCTGCCAGCCTCCATCCGAGGCACCTCTGAGAGGCACCCAGCTTCCTCCAGTGTCCATTAGAAGCTCCCTGATCAAATGAAATTTCTGCTGTCCTTTTGGTCCTGCCAGACCACATTCATCTTGGGCAAATCTCGCACCTCTCTACCAGTTCCCTCATCTGCAAAATGGGAGTGATAATGCCTAGTTTTGGCAAAACTTGTTGTGAGGTGGAAATGGGGTAGTAAATCTAAAAGTGCTTTGAAAACTTTGGCAGTGCTATTGACAAGCAAGGGGTCACTGGAGTCTGTCTTGTTTTTAGTACAATGACTAGTATTTTAATCAGCCAAATGTGTGTAACTGGTCTATACTGGAGCATAGGTCCCTTCAGAATGGAAAGACTTTTCCAATTTTATTCATAATTGCTTTAGACAATCTACAGGAAGAGATTGTCAAGTGTAAACAGAGTTTCCAAGTACCACAAAACCACAGAAAGTGATGCTGAGATGGAAAACGATTTTCCTGCCTTCTTCCACTCCAACTGGATCCCTCTCCCATGTGGAAAATGTTGACACCTCAACATTGAAAAATAACTTAGAAGTGGCCTGTGCCAACTCTGTACCCTATGAGTGAATCTGTTTACAGCAATGCAAATCATTGGCTGTCTGGCTTCCTGTTGTTTTTTTCTGGATGGAGCTGATGGAGAAGAGGGGTGAGACATGACCACTCACTTCTGCTCTCCCCCTTCCATCTGACACACAGAGTTATTCCTCTGACAACAAATCAAAAAGATTCTAGATTCTTCTATCTGTCTGAGCAGGCAGCTCCCCCAGAGTTTGCCCCCCAGGAAAAAGAAATCAAATTATTTAAAGTCAAAAAGTGGTATGACCTAAAAAAAAAAAGGTAAGAAAATGTCCCCAGTTATGTAGTGAAAAACAAATGCATTGAAAAATATTGGAAAAATCTCTGGAAAGAAATCAAAATGCTAAGAAATACAGAGATAATATTAAGCCAATGCTCTTTCATCTATGAGAAGCTGGATGAATTGGCCAGCAGTTGCATCTGGTGGTAGTAAAGGTTTTCCCCTGGAGAAAGCAAGCTGGAGGTGACCTTTCAGATTTAGCAGCAGCAGCAGCCAATGCCTCTGGCTAGAGGGGTGCATATACCACAGAATTATCCCTACAGGGCAGGTGCCCTGAGGCTTGCAAAAGAGGAAATTCAAGAGATGCTGATTCCTCACCCTTGACATAGAATAGCCAAAGGAATGAATCACTGACCCTAAAACATTTATAAAGATGCAAGAGAGAAGGAGAAGGCAAGAGAAGGGGCCAGAGAGGAACAAAAGAAATGAAGGAAGAGGAAGGGCAGGGTGTGGAAAAGAGGAGGGCAAGAAAAGCGGTGAGACAAAGAGCAGGGAGGAGAGGGGAGAAGTGAAATGGGGAGCCATGCCGGAGGAAACAGAAGGGAAGAAGGGGAAAAGAAGGAGTGAAGACTGAGGGAAATACAATAAAAGGAGAAAGGAGAGAGGAAATCCAGAGGATAATCCAGCTAGATTTGTAACCTTTCATGTCTTAGGCTGGTCATGTTTGTTATGCTCACTCTACTGTCCTCTGTGCTGTCTTGCACACCTGAAACATTTTATTATGTTTTTGAAAAAAGGAAGAGAAGGCAGAAGAAAGGATAAAAATGAAGAGGAGGTAGAGGTAGGTAGATGGTAGTCATATCTCCCTGGGTGTCTGTGACAAATGCAATTAGAGGGCTGGAGTGGTAGAAAAAAATAGCATTAGTGGCTTGCCCATCCATTGGAGAGGCCTCTGGGATCAGAAAGCCTGTCTTCTCCACTAGGTCTTGTTCCAAATGAGGCACCTGAGCTGGAACCAGATGTGGGCCATGGCCCTCAACCTTTCTCCCTGGTGTATTGGAGAACAGGAGACCCTGGATTGACATTAGTTCCACTTCTGCCTTCAGCTCAGTGTGTCACTTGTGCAGTTCCACAAATGTTCCCCTAGCTCCTGCTCCATGTTAGAAGCTGTGCTGGGGTACGGGATACACACCAGCGACTGTTCTTCTTGAAGCATTTGCAGGTAGAAGACAGCAGCTCAGAGTCTCAGTTTCCCCATCTCTATAATGAGGGGGGTTGTCTTCATGGTTTTTAGGTTTGCTTTGAGTCCCAGGACTGAATCCCCTACATTTTCTAGAACAACTCCACTTTATTCTGTTGTAGATATTGGAATTGTGCTTAAGCTTGGATTTGGAAAGCTGATTTTACTGCTAAAGGAATTTTGAAAATCATTAAATAAGATTCTCCCCAAGGTCTAAAGTTTGTTGTTGTTGTTTCTTTTTTTTTTTTTTTTTTTTTTGAGACGGAATTTCCCACTGTTGCCCAGGCTGGAGTGCCATGGCACAATCTCGGCTCACTGCAACCTCCGCCTCCCAGGTTCAAGCGATTCTCCTTGCCTCAGCCTCCCAAGTAGCTGGGATTATAGGTGCCTGCCACCACGCCCGGCTAATGTTTTTGTATTTTTAGTAGAGATGTGGTTTCACTATGTTGGCCAAGCTGGTCTCGAACTCCTGACCTTGTGATCCACCTGCCTTGGCCTCCCAAAGTGCTGGGATTACGGGCGTGAACCACCGTACCTGGGTGACTTTGTTCTTCTTGAAGCATCTGCAGGTAGAAGACAGCTGCTCAGTCTCAGTTTCCCCATCTCTATAATGAGGGGGGTTATCTTTGTGGTTTTTAGGTTTGCTTTGAGTCCCAGGACTGAGTCCCCTACATTTTCTACAACAACTCCACTTTATTCTGTTTTAGATATTGGAATTGTGCTTAAGCTTAGATTTGGAAAGCTGATTTTACTGCTAAGGGAATTTTGAAAATCATTAAATAAGATTCTCCCCAAGGTCTAAAGTTTTAAACTTCTCTGTTCTATTTCTAAGGTTGTATGATTCCTTGAAGCCTCTAACTATAAGAATTTACTCTTTATTTATTCATTCATCAAATGCTAAAGCTCTTCAATAAATGGGAGCAGAGACAGATAATAAACAAATAAGCTAATAGAACAGGGTTTTGCTGCATGGAGGGACATGGAAGGGGAGAGGGGGTCAGGGAGTGTCTCCTGGAGATGATAGCCTTGGAAGGATCTGGGGAAAGAGGAATCCTAACAAAAGGAATAGCAGATTTGAAAGCCAGATGGTGAGAATGAATCTAGCATGTTCAGGGCCAGGGACCATGTCACAGAAAAGGGGGAAAGTGGCATGAGATGAGATGGGAGAAGGAAGGTAGGCAGGGGCCAGATGACATAGGGTTGTGGCCTGTGTTCAAGGTTGTGACCCTGAAAGTTATGGAACTAGTTTGGATTTTAATTTAAATGTAGTGGGACACATTTGCAGGGTTTCAAAGAGGGGCCTGATGTGATCTGATTAAATATTATCAGGATTACTCTGGCTGCTGTGTGGAGGACAGATGGTAAAGAGGACAAGAGAGGAGGACACTCACAGTGATACAGGTGAGAGATGATGGAGACCTGGGTATGAATACCAGAATTTGTGCAAAAAAGTCAAACATGGTATATAGAAAGATGAGAACAAGATTTCACAATCAGTACATATCCAACATCTTTCAGGGTCCCAAATATATAAGTCTGGATCTTAACCTCACCTTTTGGTGCCCAATTTTTTCCTCAAGTCCACCCATGTGCTATAAAGAAAGTCAATGCCTTTTGTTTCTTTGACCACTTACAACAAAATGTAGATTTAGGCAGACCCCCAAAATATACCCTTTTCCTTACTGAGAAAGCTGCCGGAAAGGCATATATTTTTGGAATATATAATTTGGAAAATTAGCTTTCCAAATTTCAAATTGGAAAGATAAATGGATACTTGAACCACAAGCATTAACCCTTTTATTTCAGATGAGTATGGAGTAACCCTTACCAACAGATTTGACCGAGCAATTAACTGAATACAAATGGAAGGAAAGCAAACTTTGAACCACAAGGCCCAGAGGTGAATGATCAATAGTAAATGGCTCCTTAAAGACTCAGCACTGTGCTTAGGACTTTGGAGGATAGAAAAAGAGTGGAAGACATATCCCTACACTTTAGAAATACACCCTGCAGCTGAGGAAACAGGACTAACACATAAAGTAGTTAGATGTCTGGACAGCTAAATGGAGGAAGAGTCAGGGTCTCCACCAGAGCCCTGAGGCTGGCAGCAGGAAGACAGGGTTCCAGTCTACCTCTGTGACTTAGGACAAGTCATCGAATCCTTCTGGATTGAATTCCTCTTCTTTAAAACAGGGATAATGCTTCCCAGACTCCCTAGTGGGGATTACATGGGATTTGAAAATGCTTTATAAGTTCTAAAGTGTGGTGTAAATAGTAAAGGTTATTATTACTAAGTTCAGAGAAGGGAGATGGCAATGTGTCAGCAAACAAAACCTCCTCTGAAAAACAACCTAATCAAGAGCCTCCTGCTCAAAAACCACCAATGACTTCCCAGTGCTTAAAGTTGTCAAACTATGGCTTGGTTGTCAAACTATGGCTATGGTTGTCAAACTACGGCTCCCAGGCCAAATCCATTCAGTTGCATATTTTATAAATGAAGTTTTATTGGAAGACAACCAGAGCCATTTGTTTACATATTGTCTAAGACTTATTTCTTGCCACAATGGCAGAGCTGAATGGTTGCAGCAGAGACTGTGTGGCCAGTAAAGATGGAAATATTTACTATCTGGCCCTTTAAAGAAAAAACTTGCTGACTCCTGGCATAAAGGATAGTCTAAACCCCAGTTAACATGTAAAGCACCCTGTTATGTAAGCAGAATTTGGATGCATGAAATGAATCGGATACCTTCCTCTAAGTCCTCCCCTACCCTGTACAACATTTTGTAGCAATTCTCAGGAACAGATTCTATATGAGGATGGCATTACAAGGTCCTTTCTTAGGGCTACAATAGGGATCAGGTCTTATTCCTCCTTGGAATCTCCGCAGTATTTATTACAGTGCCCACCTCACAACAGAATCTAAATAAAGTTGAACCAAATTAAAGTTCCTGTAAATACAGAAAGCATAGTAGACTAGAAAACAGATATGAGATCTACTGATAATAAATCTTTGAAAGGAAAAAAAAGTTAGAAGTGAATTAATTCCTTCACTCTTAATTAGTTATGCAAATATTTATTCCATGCGACTATCCAACTATTCCATGTCACAGAAGCTAAGGCAAATTAAATAATATAGGATTATATTCATTTGTTTTACAAGAATTTATGTAAGACTCTCTCTGTGTCAAGCGGAGGGTAAGGACTCGGAGTAGACCATCACCACATGTCTCTCAAAGAGCTTAGAGTCTAGTTGAAGAGGCTAGAAGTCAGCAGATCATCACAATATAGAGAGACAAGCACAATGCTAAAGACACAAAGTACAGAGACGGCAGGGAGATAGGTCTCCTTGTACATTCCTTGTACAAGGCAATGCCATCTTTGTACATTCCTTCCCATGAATGCACCTAGTTTACTATCCCAAGGGAAAGAGGAGGGACCAAGACCAATTCACAAGTATCTCATGGCTACCAGCTGGGTTCTGTCTGAAGAGTGAACACTGACTATCCTGACCATTTCATATAGATTATTTCATTTAATTCTCACAACCAGTTTGGTGGTTTTACAAAGATTAAGTCACTTGTTCCAGGTCAATAGTCAGAAAGTGGAAGAGTCTCATCTAGGTAGATCTTAAGCAAACACCTATGCACTTAACCCTTCACTACACTGGCCTAATGGCCTAAATACACGAGAAAAGAGGACTGGGCAGGAATTCCAGAGAAAGCCTACAGTTTGCAACCTACAGAGATATTGTCCAATGTTTCTGTATCTACTGAATGGACACTGATTCCATGAGGACCATTTGATGTGAGCCAAAAGCATAGATGGAACATAAACAGTTGGTTCATGTTCACTAAAGTCAACAATCAAGGGAGGACAGAATAAAGTGTCACAAAGATCAGTAATAACTCCTGCTGTGGGGCAGCTGTGACCACCTCTGGGGAACGATTCTGGATCCTGGCCAGGATATTAATTTAGCCCTAACCACCAATGCCTAGGGAAATGTGAATTAATGGACAACTGGGAGTCCACAAGACTTAAGGGCCTCCAGAGGGTGCTTTTAGCCAGGTGTATTCCCCAGGATGTGTCTGTGCAAGGGTCATGGTGGACATCAAGGGCAGAGAGTTGGGACACAAAATATTTTTGTCAAGAGAAAATTTGTATTTCCTAAACTTCCTAGGTTCTGTCTAAAAACACGAGAGTTTCCACATTTGCTTGACTATTCAAATTTTCATTTTCAACTTTTCAGCCTTTATTTGTATCAAATGTTGTGTAAAACCAATAAACATGTGAAAAAAAGTCCACTCATATAAATTCCCTATCGAGAATAATGAGATACAATTTCTTTTCTACTTTATTGGCAATGATAAAAACAATTAGCATAAATTGACCAAACAGAGTAACAAAGAGGTTCTGGTGAAAGGCCTTCTCATGCAGTAATGGCAGAGTTGCACATTAGTAGAACGTTATAGAAGGATGAGTGGTAACATGGTAGTATCAACAAAACGTAAAATGCACAGCTACTTTGACTCACTAATGCTTCTTCTAGGCATTTATTTCAAGGAGATAATTAGACTAGAGCTCCAAGATTTACATGAAAAATTTTATTTATAGACTTTTAAATAATACCAAATATTTAGAAACAACCTAAATATCCATAAAAATACTATTTAAATAGATAATTGTATAACTAGACAAATTCATGTTAGCCTACTTAAAAGGACAGTGTGACCTGTATGCCATAATGTGTAACTTTCTCCAGGTTGTTCAGTGAACAAGAGGCTTTCTGTCCCTAAGCTTATCTGTGTATGCAATTTCTGTGCAAGCATTGCACAGGGAGATGGCTAGAATGAATGTCACCAAATTGTGGCTCTTTCCGGGTGGTAAGATTCAGGTGATTTTTTTCTTCCTTTTGTTGTTTATTTGTATTATTTGAATTTTTACAATGAACAAATAATATCTTTATAAGCAGAAAACCAAAACCAACTGCTTTTAAAGATCAAAAGAAAACATCTAAAGGATACATAAACTTCCTGGAGAAAAGGCAGGGCTAACACCAGAATAATGACTGACTTTCAGAATGAAAATGTGGAGGGAGTTTGAAACCTGCTTGCTAGCCTCGCACAAAAATATTAGTCTTTCCAGTCCTGAAGAAGGCAGGAAGGCCCAATGGTGAGAAGTCTGTGCTTCCGGGTCAGTCTGTGGGTCCAAATGACAGCTCCATCACTTATTAGTGTGAACAACTTGGTACAAATATCTTCATCTTCTGTGCCTCAGTTTCCTCATTTATAAAATGGGGAACTGATCACACCTGCCTCTACGAGTGTCATAGGATTAAGGAAGAGAGTAAATGAAACACACCAATCACAATGCCTGGCACATAATCAATGCACTAGACATTAGCTCTTATGAAAACCAGCCTCAGACAATCATAGCCTGTGTGAGTTATCATTCCCAGAATGAAGTGCTAATGAGCAGTTAAGAAGAAGGCAAAAAACAATTAGTCAAGGAAACCCTCAAAAGTAGACATATAACTACCTAGGCTCTGCAGTACAAAGATGAAGAGTATGAACTGCATGTTTTCAAGCATATGACCATCTCACAAATTTCAACTGCTTACTCTGCAAAATGGGGATAATATACAGGAGGTTATTTTGAGGATTAAATGCCAGGTGCTAACATAACATTTAACAGTGAGTTTTTAATACATATTTGTTACTATTAATGAAAATAACTATTATGGACTAGGGAATTGGGTACTGAGCTCCCCATTATCATAGGTATCCAGGCAGGCTTAATTATTATCTGAGGAGGAAGATGCAGAAAGGATTTAGTCATGGACTGAGGAAATTGTCTCCGGGATTCTCCCAGACCTAAAAGTCCTACACAAAGTCATTGAAACATAGAACCAATTCTAAAAGTTGCATTGTTTGGAATTTTTGTGTAAAGCAACTTGGGACCAGTAGGTTCATCTCCTCAGAGAGGTATGTGACAATGCCACTCTCAGAGGCCATCCCTGCTCTTCAAATAGGCAAGGCAAATGAGGAACCACCTGCTCATGAAACTCTGCTCATTCTGTCCCAGGATGGCTCATTTTGTTCTCATGCTGCTAATAAAGACATACCAGAGACTGTGTAATTTATAAAGAAAAAGAGGGTTTTGTTCTTTATAAAGAGAGATGCAGATCTCTCCAGAGCTGCAAGGGTCTTTTACCCTTGTTCTTAGCAACTGTCAACATAACATGCAGATCCCAAAAGGGCAGAGTCATAACTTCATAGTTAAGAATGCGGACTTTGGAAAGACAGACACCTGGGTTCAAATTCTAGCTCCTCTACTGAGTACTTACCCTTTCTAACCTTCAATTTCCCCGTAAGTCTAAGGGGGATAATGGCACCTCATGGATTTTTTTGTAAGGATTAAATGAGATAAGGCAATATTGGAAAAGCAGTAGGATATGTTTAGGCAAGTTACTTAGCCTTTCTGGGCCTCAGTTTATTCAACTGTAAATGGGGACAAAAATATTATCTACCTTATAGAGTAGTTCGTGATTAATGAATGAGTTATGGCTTGGAAAGCGCTTAGAACAGCATCTGTCACATTAGTTAGTACTCAGTAAATATGAGTTGTTTTAATTAATGCATGTAAAGTCCTCAGCATGGTAAAAGTATGTGCTCAATAAATGGTGGCTATTACTATTATGAGGTAGCTGTTCCTCAGAGAAGTTCATGCACATTTATCTCCTGAAAAGCAATGAGAAATGAAGACATCAAGGGAGAATTTTGTCCTTAAATAAATGTTGCAGTCATAGCAGAACGAGTTCACAGGTCCTGTTGCCCTAACAGGATACCCTAGGACCTTCACTCCTCTTCATGCCCAGGCTCTCTTTAATTCACAAGGACCTGCCCTTCATCCAACCATCCACTTTTTCAACAAATTCTCCTTAAGCACCTATAGTGAGCCAGAAAGAGGGCTAGGAATGCTCAAGCAGTGAATAAGATGGTTCCAGCCTCTGCCCTCCTGGAGTCTACAGGGTAATGGAGGAGATGCACACTAAATAAATACATACACAAATGCTTATTTAATAACAGTTGCAATTTGTATTGTGAAAAATGTGACGAGGATGTACAATGGGTCCTGATGTGGTCTTGGCACTGGGTGTGTGAGTAAGGGGGAGTCATTGTAAAGGCTCCCTGAGAAATTGCTGGGACTTGACTGATGAAAACGAGTTGGCTGAGTGCTGTGCAGAAATGGAGAGAGAAAAGGGTCCAGGCAGACAGGCATTTTGTTCCAAGGCCCTGCACCCACAAAGTGCCTGGTTCACAAAGAGAACCGAGAGAAAGGCCACGTGGTTGACTTATTCCTAGACCCTCCACTCAAAATACTCAGCTAGGAAGTTAGAATTTGAAGAGAAATCCAGGTCCACAGAAACTGCCTTCTCAGTAGCCATTGTCTCTTCCCTTTCAGGTGCTCCTCGCCTGCTTGCAGATCTCAGACCCCAGCTGGTCTCAGACCTCAGCCCCTGAGACCAAGCAAACATACATCATCATGGAGGCTGCAGACGTAGCTCACTATGCCCACATGTGAACTTTGGCCAAGACACCACAACAGGGACTCTGCCCACTGAATCCCCTATGATTCCTCAATCCTATCCTGGTGATACCCTACTGGGTTCTGTGAGGCTATTTAGGAAGATAAGTTTCCCTCACTGAAGAAAAGAGAGATGGCATGAAAGAAAACAATGGCCCCAAAGGAGAAATTTGTGATTGACATAAATGGGAATGTTCCCTTGGGAGCATCATGTATCATCAAACAAGCAAACCTCCAGGTCATTTATTTCTCCACCTATTTACCTGCTATGGAAAGAAGATGCATTTAAGTTTCCTGCAGTTTCACCCTGGAAATTAATGCTCTGGGAAACAAAAAGCTGTATGTTCTAGATGTAGCAGGTTTCTTTTGGAATTCACTCATTGGGAGTCTGGCACTACCCCCTAAATGGTACTTTTGTTGTCTTTTTGTTCAAGGCAGCCAGCTTCTTCCAAGATCAGAACCGCGTGCCAGCCTCCCTTGATAAACCGCCTACCAGCTCTCTTGGTAGATCAGATGTTTAATAGTTAGCCTAACTCATTTGTTTTTCCAAGAAGCAATTATGACTACAATGAATTAATATTTTAACTGCAGGGAAAGCATTATGGATAGTTCCTACGTAGACTCTAGAGGCTGGGAATGGCCAACAGGATTTCCCATACTAAGAGGAGAGGACCACTCCATCCTGGCCAGCAGTTCTCTATGTTTGAAATACTATCATTAGATACTGCTCCAAAGACCTAAGGGGAGATGTGCCTAGGAGAAGTGTATGGTCCTGATCCTTCCCACTGAGGCTCAATGGCCCAGCAAAATATGAAAGTGAGACCTGTGCTTCTAAAGCGTAACAGTCTAGAATCAGTGGAGTTTGTGAAACAACCTCACCACCGCAGGAGCAAATCCCAGCAGGTGAGATTCAAGGAAGATGGGACCACTAAGAATCCAACTGGCCTAGCTGAGGTTGACGTCCGAACTCCAGAAGACCCGGCTGTGATGGGGAAGACTCAAGCAACCAGGCACCATCATCCCCCCACCTACTCGCTCTCCTTCCCCAGGTCCCAGAAGGCAGGGGGCTTTCGCAACATTGCGATCCAAACTTCCCCCAGTCTCAGGAAGCATTTCCCAGTTTTCAAAAGGAAGAAACTCACAGCCAGTAAGTCCCTGGTGGAAATGCCAACAGACTCCCAAAGTGCCATCCAGGTCAACGGCAACCTCTCTGAGCAGGACATTGTGTCTTCCGACCTTGCCTACTTAAGGTTGGCTCAGCATCTTGAGGATGGGCCTCGAAGGGTCAAGGTGTCCCACGCATTCCTCCCGAGGGTCCCCAAGGTGCAAAGCAATGGTCCTGTTAGCATATGCTTGGAAGCAGGAACTTGGAGGTCCTTAGAGAAAGCCACAGCTGCCATTCAGGTTCCAGATGATATTTATCACAGTCCTTCCTGGGAAGCTAGAGAGTCTGCTCTCAGCCCAGTCAGGTCAGCTGAAGTAAGTAACTCCATACACCTTTTGGATGACACACGTCCAGGTGATGGGAGAAGGGTGACTCCACCAGATTCAGAAAAATCCACCTCCTGTTTAAATGCCACCAGCGTTGCCAGCCACACACCAGGCACAGAGAAACTTAAACCTGAATTGCTTTTGCCCAAAGACAACTTGGATGACAAAGACCTTGGCTCACTGTCATCTCAGTCAAAGGAAACGTGTGTTCCTTCACCTCCACGGACTCACAGTTCCCCCTCACAAGGCTCCCACAGCCAGCCAGCCCACCCAGGAAGAGCCTCAGACCGTCCTTCATCAAGTAACAATCACCAGAATCTGGTGTCACTCAAAACTAACAGTACATCGAAATCTGCCCCTGGGTGTCAGGAGCAGATGGCAAACAACCCCACCGAGTCAGACACACTGGAGTTTCCAAATTGTCCAGGAAGTAATCACCTCCCATCCTCTCTTTCAAGGAGTGAGACCAAACTTCAGAGCAACAGGGAGATTAGTGACATTAATCAAATTCACCTGGCACGGGGTGAACTCTGCGACCTCCAAGGCCGACTGCAATCCGTGGAGGAATCTCTGCACTCGAACCAAGAGAAAATTAAAGTCCTTTTGAATGTAATTCAAGACTTAGAGAAAGCTCGAGCTCTCACTGAAGGGTAAGGAGATTTTTTTTTTCATATTAAAAACGACTGGGTGAAGTCATTTGCCAACACAGGGGCAGAGACAGCTTTGGTTTCTTTTAGTAAAAATGTCTCCAAAATGTTTGAAGCACTGCTGTTTCTCCAAATCATAACCACATACCTCCCTTTCTCTAATGGAATTTCATTTAGTTCCAGGCTTTGGTGGATTTTTGTGGATTTCTACTGCTGTTTGTTTTCATTTTCAGGTGTTAACAGAATGGGGAAAGGCAGCAATGAAGCAGTAGGATCAAAAATGATTTTTATGAAGATGAGGGTTCCATTGATACATGATGGGGGAAAATGATAGCAGGAAGGCACTTCCCCATCCCCCTCCTCTTAGCAAGTTACTGCATTTGTACAGTATTTCTGTTCATGTCATTGTGACAAAGGACTTCAGATGGCCCCTCAGCTTACTACTGACCTTCCCCTGTACTGACTACTTTGATGACTTGGGCTGGCCCATCAATGACCAACTAATTGGAACTGAAATGAGATCACAATTCATTTTGCACAATTCATTTTCTGCAAAGAGAAAAAAAGTCACAAAATGCTTTCCTGGGTGACTCAGCACCAGTATAGGAGGAAAAGGCAGTTATTTGTTTAGATGTGAAATGCTCGTCCCTCCAGAAAGTGCTCTCTAAAGACAAAGAAGAAGCAATGGCTAACGCTCATCAAAAACGGTAGGAGAGAGAAGTCATTAACTGGCGTTTGCTGTATGAATCAGAATCAGCACTGCCATATAGGAGAGAAACACTGTGATGATGCAGAATGAAATGTACTGAACCAAGAGGTCAGGAGTTTTAATAACCTCCCTTCCACTCACCTGCAGAATCCCTCATCTCACAACAGGATTGTTGTCAGCATGAAAAAACTGTCAGCTTGAGAAATCTTTAACATGTATAAAGCCTTCTAGAAATGTGAGCTCCTATTGTCATGACTTTCTTGTTTCCTTATTTGTAATGGCCATGCAACCTCAGAGCACCGTGAATGCTGTGCTATAGAGACTAAGGGACCAGTAGGTTGAATGTTTGTGGCCCACGTGACTTTTGCCCATAGATTTATCCAGCAAATGCTCTGTCTTGCAGGCGCAACTTTTATCGAACTGGCCAAGATCTCAACAATTGCAGTACCTGCCAGAACACGGCGTGCATCATATACAGGTACCTGGCCACAAGCGAGGCCTGCTCTGTAGACCATAAAGCCATAGGGTCCGCTGAACACTCTAGCAAACTTTTAAATGCAAAAAGTCAAGAGAGGCAAAAACAGTAGGGCTTTGAATATCTGAGACCAAAAAACCAAGGTATTTAACTATGAAATGTTAACATCTGGTTCCAAGGCAGGGATTGCTTTGTTTCCTTAGAACAAAGTCTATGAGCATACCCTTTTGATGTAATCATCCCTACGCTTATCAAACACTAAGTGCAGGCATCATGGTAAGCTTGGCATGCACATTTGTACCTCATTCCACCCTCAGGAAAGTTAAGGCATTCAGTCTCGCTCACACAGATCATTTTCTGAGAGCAGAAAGGGCCAAACTCAGGACTCACATCCAGATTTTTCAAATCCCAAACCTGTGATCTTAATTATTCCACCACACTGCCTCTTCCTCAACAGTAGCTATGCCATGCCAAGCACTTACTTAGCACAGTCAAGAACCATGATAAGAACTTTATGTTCATTTCTAAGTATGTCATTTCCTTCTAGCACAGAGTAAGTTTGCTGCAGTAAATTTTTCTAAGTGACAAAAGGGAAACATGATATACAGTGTAAACTTGGAGTCAAAGATCTGTGTTTTAATCCCCAAGTCTGACATCAGCTGACTTAATCTGGGCTCACTTTCCTTATCTGAATAGGGAACAATTATCCCTATTCAGAGTTGACATGAAGACCAAATGAAATAATATATGTGAATGTGTTTTGTAACTGCGAACCTCTGTATAAATCCAAGGGCTTATACATGTTTTTACTAGAAAGATCAATGCCCCCTTAGCTGGAAGCCTACTTTCCATGGCATAGTAGAAAAGTGGTCAAAAGCAGTCATTTCCATTGACATCTAATTTTGTTGACCAAAGTGAACAGTTTTGCTTTCTCTATTACATTTCTCTTTTTGTTGAAAACTGACAGCTCAGGGCCTGAGCAAACTGGAGCCTAATTGGGTTGCCTATGTCTTCTTTTAAAACTTCTCATTCTCTCTGGCAGAATCCTGAGATTTCGTTGAGTAAGAGACCATGTGCCTGGAACGCAGGAGGTGCTTGCACTTAGGCAGGGCCTTGAACATCTTTTCATTGAACCTGTCAGCTCCTTACAAAGAGGAGCCACCTGTTTTTAATCAAATAACAAGATTCAGGACTGCTCACAGATAAATGCCTTTCACCTCAATGTGAAGTCTTCCTTTAAAAAAGAGGGCCCTGGAAGAGCCCTGCCGCATTGGAAAGCCTAAGCAGAAGTTTCATCAATTGCTCTCTTTTTGCTGCTTCTTTTTTTATATCTTCTAACTTGAACAAATTTTCTAATCATTAGGAGGACAAAAATTATTAAATGTCTAGACAGTTAGAGAGGACAAAACTATTCATCATAAACAAGTAGAATTAATTTGAACTAACCTCCATTTAAATTTTGGATAGTCTCTCTTCTCTTCCGGAGCCAGATAATGTATTTTCTATTACCTTAAAATGATTTTTTATTTGGCCTATATAAATAAAAAGGGCAAGTGGTGATTTCCAAGTCTACTATGAGTTTCATGACCTGGCCTTGGGCAAATCATTTTCCCCATCTGAAAAATGAGGGTCTTTAATTAAATGGCCCCAAGAGTCCCTTTTAGTTCTGACATTCTGATATTCTAAACTGAATTAAAAGTGACAATATTTGGCTAAACTATGACCTTCCAACATGTCTGAGAATGTTTGCATTTTTCTAGCGCTTAATTCAAACATCTCCAGCAAACTTTCTAAATTAAGTTACACCCCTGGTTGGGTTAGCAAACCTTCATGCACACCATCCTTTCCAGAAGAACAGCAATTGTATGCATATATCCCTCATTACCATTCAAAGCCAGACTGTTCTCCCAGACAGAATCTATATCCTTGTATCTAAGCCATTGCGAGGGAACAGGCAATTAATCTGATGAAAGCAAAGAAATCTGAACAACAGCCCCATCGTAGTAACAGTGGGAAGATGAGAGTTGTCATTTTTTTTTTTTAGAAAACATTCAAATGACTTCAAACTTGCATTGTGTTCTGGAAAGTCAGATCTTAGAAACGAATGAATAAGTGATGTGAAATACTCATCCCCAGGCCTTGTTAAGCCACGATCTCTCTCCCCGATGATGGATGCGCTCAGTGCATGTCACTGTACATAAAGCAGATGGGCTCATGATGGATTGCCCACTGGGTCTTCTTCTCTGGAGATGTTGCTGCTAAGTTAGCAATGCATACGGTTTCCTAAGTGGTATTTCCCAGAGGCTCCAGCAGCTGGAGGCTATGGCTATGCTGCTTGCTCTTATCAAGACATGTGGGGTCATCTGGTTCTATCTAACTCATTCTCTCTGCTCCCTAAGCCTCCTTGGCTCTCCTCTTACCATTGAACACTTGGATACATCCTATCTCACCAAGAGCACAGCCCCAACACCAATGCCTAGAGATTCTATCCATGGTTTTCAGGAGCTTGCAGGGAATTCTGTACATCAAGGTGAATGGAACCTTTGGTTTTGACTACCGTAGACCCCACAGGAAGTGCGTGGCAATTGGCTCTAAACCACAAGCTGATTCCAGGCTGTTTAGGCCCCAATCACTCCCTTCACTTCTCCTTAGCATTAATCCTAGCACGAGTTACCCAAAGGGTTGAATGAATGCCACCATAGTATCCAAGATTAAATAACATTAAATTACTTAGTAAGAAAGTTGCTCTCTTTTCAAATTTATTTCAATCCTTCCAATAACCTAGAGGGGAAAATCTGAGTTTGGTACTAGAACATCTTTAAAACCTTCCTAATGCTGGCTTATCACATTTCTCGGCAAAGAAAGAGCAGGTCTCAGGTTCACAGCCTTGAGCAAGCAATAGTTATCTAGCTAGAATACAATCATTTTTACTTTTTTTATTGAAGGCTTTAACTTTTAAAACTAGCCCTTTTAAATAGTTTTTGTAATTGATGCAGGTCTGCACTTCCAAAAGTGATATTGCCTGTTTTATATAAAACATGTTTTTAAATTTAAAAAGTGAATGGATTTAGAGAAAAAAAGTGAAGTGAATAATTGTGTAGATGGTATGGGGAATCTTGCAAAAACCATGAAGGTGGAGAATGAGTGATTGAAGTTTGGGAAATGGTGCCCTAAGGAATCAGCTCCTTTTCACCTTCTCAAGGGCAAGAGGTCCCTCTAAGCCTCTTGCTCCTCCTTCCCTCACCCCCTTCTCTACTTTTCCAGCCATATCTCCAGCATTCATCTTTACATTCATGCTAAAAACAGTCAGCAGTGCTTCTTTAGAGGTCTTTGACTACAGAGATCATGTATTTCTTTTCTAGACATAACTCCCAGGAAAAAATTGCTTGGTTTCAGTTGTAAAATGTCTCCAATATGTTTTAAAGGAAAATAATAAGAGGTCTTTCCCAGAAAACTTTTCATCTCCCGTCCAAGCATGCTGTTCAGGAATTGGAAAGACAGAGTTGCAAGCTTACTGTTTTCAGTGGGTGAAGAGAGAGATTGGCCATGTAGGATTTGAAAGGTGCTAGAGAGGTGAGAGAAATAGAAGAGGTATTGTTTGTCTAGGGTCCACCTGGACAGGCTGCTCCTCTTCTTATTCTTAGTCTCTTCCCACCACTTCAACTGCACTCATGGACTTTCTTTCTGTGGCACCACTTTCTGCTACCTTTTATCTGATATCTATATCAATCTCTCTTTATCTATCTATCTATCTATCTATCTAAAATTTTTAACCAACTACATGCAGACATTTCCACTTCATATCCCAAGGCAACTCAAATTTGTCATATCCCCAAACACACCTATTTCACCACAAAATTAATTTTCTTCCCATATTTACTTTGTTCAACACCATTGACCAAAAGGCAGCTCCATAAAGATATCACAGTCCCCCCGACTTTCTCTTCATACGCCAAATAAGCTACTGATTCAAACTGCTCAATCCAATCCCTTCACTCCAATTCCTCTGCGGCAGGTTCAGAAAAGGCTGTCATCATTTGTCAACTGAATGTTAATTGACCTTTTTGACACAGGTCTCTTTTCCTTTATCTCAAGTAATCCTCCACGCAGATTGCTAACTTGCACCTGAAAAATAGAATCTGACCATGTCACTCCCCCGCTAAACAATCTTGTGGTTCAGGTAGTCTGTGGCTCCTCTCCAGCCATAGGGAACTAGGTGCTCAGCTGGTGGTTCTGTCATTCCTCGGTGCCTTTGCATAAGTTCCTTTGCTTTCCTGGGATGTCTTTTCTGCCCTGCTTTGTGTGGATATTTCTTAGTCTTGCAGCTTAAATGTCAGTTATCTGGACAACCTCACAATCCAATCCTTCCCCAGAAGGACCCCCACGCCATGAGCCCTCGTCTGCTAAGTCACTGATCCTATTGCATTGTAATACAGTGTTTATGTTTCTTTCCTTCAGCAAATGGCTAGTCTCTCAAAGTCATGGATCAGTGTCCCATACATACTTGGTGCTCAGTAGGTTCTTATTAAAGAAAGAAATGACTCTATTAACTAGGAGAGGGAGGAAAAGCAGTAGCCGACTTGAGACAGCTGTTTAGATTGTCCAGAAGTAAAGTCATTGTTACTATTAGTGTACACCACCACCCTTGGGTGAGGAAATGAAGGATTAAGCAAATATTCTTATTAGGAAGGAAGGCTTCTATGTAGCTGGTTCTCAATGGATCTTTTTAAGCTGAATGTAAGCCCATGGATTACCAGTTTTAAAATAACTGGAATGCCACATACTTTCAACAAGAGAGAACCTTCCTCTGATGACTCAGAGAGCTTGCTGCACTTTCATAGGACATTGAAACCCTTGTTCTTCCAGGCCATCAGACATTATTGCCCAGGACTTCTGTCCTAGCTGTGGTGGGAAAGGCAAAGTTTGACTGTAGGGAACCACAAAACTCCCTCCAGGTGAAAATATCTCCTTTCTCTGGTGTCTGAACTGTCCCAGTGATCTCTTTGGGAGGAGTTAGAACATCAGATCTTCAGGTTCTCTTGCTAAATGTCTAATGCTAAATATCAAAACCCAGGCTTGTAGGCACAATAATGCCTAAGGTGTCCACATCCTAACTCACGGACCCTCTGCATATGTGATCTTATTTGGCAAAACGGACTTTGCAGATGAAATGAAGTGAAGGACTTCAAAGAAGGAGAGCAGGGTGGGTTACCTGGATGGGCCCAGTGTAATCACAAGGGCCGCAGAGAATGAGGCAGGCCAGAGGATCAGAGTCAGAGAAGGCAATGTGACACCAGAGGCAAAGGTCAGAGTGCCGTGGTAAAAGCCAGGAGGTATGGCAGCCCCTAAAAGTGAGAGAAGGCAAGGGATGTGTTCTCTCCTAGAGCCTCCAGAAGGAGCACAGCTCTGCTGACACTCTGATTTACAGCTCTGGAGGACTTCTGCCCTCCAGAACTTTAAGAGTAAAATCTATGTTGTTTTAAGCCATTAAATTTGTGATAATTTCAACAAAAGGAAATAAGTACACTCAGATTAAATCCTCATAATTGGAGGCCAGTTTATTTGACTTTAATTGATGATTTTTACAATGATAACAGCTGACGAAAGAGATCTGTCGGGCTGAAACTTAAGGGAAAGAAAGAGAGCTACCACTTACTGAGGATCCATTATTTACTGATCACTTGAAGTACCTTTTGTTTTCACACTTAATCCTCACAATGATGAGATTGATTAAAGTACCCCATGTTACAGATAAAGGAACTTGTTGCTCAGGAAGGGTCAGGCACTTGCTCAACATTCAGATTAGGCAATTGAAGCTTAGAGAGGTGAGGCACTTGCACAATTATTCTGGAAATAGTAATTGCAACGGCCACAGCAGAACACAGTTCTGTCTTCCAACAAGCCAGATTCCACAGCATGCTGCCTTCCAGATGCCAGACTCATCTGAAGGGTATTAGGGCTCAGTGGAATGTTCGACTGTCACTGAGTTCCACTCAGCCAAGCGCATCATGAGGGTTTACATTGAAGATGTAGGCCCTAGACAGTGCTCCCAAAGCGTGGTCATGGACCATCTGCATTGGAACCTCCTGGGTGTCTATGGAAACTGGTTGCTGGCTTTCAGCCCCAAAGCCACTGAATCAGAGAGTGTCGGGTGGAGGATGGGAATCCGCAGTTGCAGCAAGCTCCCTGGGAAAGGTTGGTTCAAATAAAGCTTAAGGATTTTTTTAGGTAAAAATTCAGGGTCTTGAAAGAAGATAGTTGATTTACTAGAAAGTTTTGTGACTACCAGCCCATGAATAAAAAATACTTGCTTGTAAAATAGCCCTGAAAGTGGCTTTAGTTCTTACTGCATCTTTGGAAAGATGAATTACCTTTCTGCTTGGCTTTGATTTTAGGGTTAGATGATCATATATAGACCTAATTATATATGTTGGGTACAGGTGAGAATGGAGGCAAGGGCAAGGGAAGGAAGAGAGAGGAGAGGATTATTCATGGAGCAGGCATATCTTCTGATGCCTCCTGTTTCCAATAAGAGAAAAGGAGTCCCTCTCAGGCCATTCTGGGGCCCAGGCTTGCATTATGCAATACTTAGGGGATTCAGCTGTAACCGTTCCTTCCTCCCACCTCTCTCAGCTCCTCAGGCCTCATCTGAGATCAGAAACTGATTGGCAATTCAGGCTGACATTTTTCCTCCAACAAAGATTGAGAATAATTAAAGCCTAATTCTGCTCCCTGGCCAAGAGACCAAACGCTAAGAACGGCCCTCTGGTGGGTCCTAGAGGGTCAACAGCAGACACGTGTAAAAGGTGGGTGTCCAAATGCTGACCATTACCACTACATCCCCACTTCAGGACAGGGGTATGGTCACCCCTTGCTTGGGAACCAAGGACCATGCATGAGGCTAAATGCCATGCAGAATCTGCCACCACCACCCGCTCATTTTCTCAAACTCCACAGACCACCGGTTGCCTTTTTTTTGAGACAGAGTCTCGCTGTCACCTAGGCTGGAGTGCAGTGGCACAATCTCGGCTCACCGCAACCTCTGTCTCCCAGGTTTAAGTGATTTTTCTGCCTCAGCCTCCCGAGTAGCTGGGATTATAGGTGGCCGCCGCCACACCCAGCTAATTTTTGTATTATTAGTAGAGACGCGGTTTCACCATGTTGGCCAGGCTGGTCTTGAACCCCTGACCTCAAGTGATCCACCCACCTTGGCCTCCCAAAGTGTTGGGATTACAGGCGTGAGCCACCACACCCAGCCGCTTTTTTATTTTAATCATTATTGATGCATCCACTCATAAGTTCTTCTGGACCAGACAGAGAAGAACTTATGGATTTTGTAAAGGAGATTCTCTGCAAGAGCCTCCCTTTGTATCTAGCAACCAGCATTCTCGTTCCTAGCACGTCCCCCTCACAGTTTTCATATTCAGAGTATGATAAGGAGGCTCCCTGGAATGCAGGCCAAAGCCTCACAGCTGTGCACCCTGCAAGAGAAAAGCAAGGGCTTCACAACACTGAGGAGAGAGAGGCTCCAGAGAGCTGTGTGAACCACTTGAGGTTACACAGTTGGTGGTCTGAGAGTGCTTCTGGAAGTTTCCTTCTTGGTTAAGCAATTTGGCCACTGAGCTCTGGCCTTGCCTGCCACTTAAAGCTATTACCTAACCAGAGAAAAAGGCATTTCTCTAGAAATGCAATATGCACTCAGTCCTATGGGTTTAGCAACCAAGTTTTCACTTAAATTATTTAGTATTTTCCTTTCATCTGCTTATGACACTCTCCCAGCGTGGAGCCAGGTGAACTCTTGAGAACCTTGTCTTCCAGCCACAGTACTCCCTCTGGCCAGCAATGAAGTCCACAGAAAAAAATAATGATAAAGGCACACAGCGTATATGTTCTTTCTAGTAATCACAGATGCATTTGCAGCTCTCATCAAATTCCAACATGGACTGAGCCACACTATTTCAAATGCTGGGCCGTGAACGTCATAGTAATGCCCTCGAGCGTCTCCAAAACAACCAATAGCAAACACAGCTTAAATTGTCTCTTTGGGAAACAGCCATGAAGTTTGGGGTACATGTAAAATGTAAAACGTAAAATTTCTCTGAGTCCCAACAGGTGATTCCCAAGACATTTGTCTCTATTCCCTGATTCTCTTGAATGGCTTTGCCCCTTTCTTTTCCTCCCTAGAGTGTAAAGGAAAAGAAGTAGGATTTACAGCATCAGCAATTTATCTGTAATAAAAAATGAAACCTATTTTAATGCATTAATAGCAAAAGAGGCTGAAACATGCCATAAATATAAAGTTACACGAGTTGAATATTTCAGAGGAATAACAAATGAGTGGCTGCTGGCACAGAGGCCACAGGTGATCACAGAGTGATCCGATCTTTATTTCTCCATCAAGTTAGTGTAATAATCATTACCATTTGTTGAATCAGCCACTGCATTAGGCATTTTGCCCAACACTATATGTCTATCATTTCATTCCAGACTCCTAACCGTCCTAAAATGTGGATAGGATTAACATTCCCATTTTATAGATGAGGAAACTGAGGTTCAGAGAGGTTAAGTGATCTGCCCAAGATCCCAGGGAGCCAGGGCTCAAAACTAGGTCCTACTTTCAGAAGACTTTCCTGTCCCTTCCCCTCTTTCCTTGTGACCTTGCATCGTCAGTGAATGAGTGTGTTAACTTTCTCAGAGATGATCTACCCTTTCTGAGGGCGTCACACGCAGATCTTCCTGGCACAGAGTCACAGAACCCAAAACACAGATTTCTTTCAGAGACAGCTATCAGCAGAGATTTCTGCAGCTTGATCCCATTTACATATGTGCCAAGAAGAGAACCTGTGATTTTCTGAAGACCCAACAGCAGATAGATGCCCTAGGAGAAGGGGTAGACTTGCCAATTTGAAATAGCTGCAAGTTGTGAAGCACAAAATTAAACCCTATAAAAAATGAGCAAACTGGTCATGAAGAGAAAGTTTTAGGAAAAATATCCCTTCCAGGCTGGGGAGAGAAAAACATACAAACTAAAGTTCCTAAGATCCGAGACTGTAATTCTTCCCCAGGGATGCCTTCCAAAGTGTCATGATTTATCCAAATGGACAAGAACCAAACTACCCTTGCTGCATCCATTGATTCTTACAGCTAATTCTTTAAAAGAAAGTTGCAGGAGGTCAGTAAATCAGTGGTGCACCTGGGTTCTGTAGAAACAGGGACCACAGAAATGTTCCAACAAGAGATGAAGAAGAAGTGGAGGGGAATTTGGAAGATGGTTTGTCTTCAGGGAGACGCCATGAATCATTCACTTCTCGGCCAACTTGCTTAGAGTGTAGTTGATGGCAGTGGCTTGTCGGCATGTCTCTTTATAAAAGAGCAAGACCCACTGCTGAGAAGGAAGTGCAAAATGGCTCACTGGAGACATCAGCAGCCTACACCAGACCCAAGATTGCTGACCCCAGATATTATCTTCAATAGGCTGCCTCCTTAGAAGGTGAGCACCTTTTTTGGGTATGCAGCCTCCGTCTCAAGGCTGCCCTGAAATTGAGAAAGAGTATTCCAAGGTGGACTGGTCAGCTGGTCCATAAAGGGTCCCCCATGCACCCCAGCCCCAGTTTAGGTCTGGTTCCACAGGGGACTGTGAGGTCATCCAGGAGCACCAGGCCTTGGCCACCACCTCCACCCCCACCATCCTACATATTTTGCAGTCAGAATTTCATACAGATGCAGATTACTATGTTCTTTCAGTCCAGTGCATCTTAGTGTACAAGCTTTGGGGCTAGACTGTCAGGGTTCAGATTCTGACTCTGTCACTTATACTTACATGCCCTTGGCAGAATATTTAACCTCTTTGCCTCAGTTTTCTCATTTATAAAATGAAGGTAATATTATTTATCCCATGGGACTGTGAGAATTCATGAGAGAAGGAGTGTAAACGTGTAGCATAGTGTCTAGCACATAGATTTCATTCCATAAATGACCATCATTCTTTTTATCATAATTATTATTTTTGCACATTTAAATGACCATGTGTCCTAATCTAATGTGGCCCAGGTACTCTCTTTTTGTTTCTTCTCCTTAGAATAAAATGCTGGAAAGAGTTAGGTCCACGGCTAAAACATTTGATCCTTCTTTAAACCGAAAATTCAAAGGACTAGGTATCAGGAAACTAGGTGAATAGACTGAATGTTTGTGTACCCTTCAAATTCAGATTAATTCCTAATGCCCTATGTGATGATATTTGGAGGTAGAAACTTTGGAAGGTGATTAGGTCATGAACTTGGGAGTCCTCGTGAATGGGATTAGCGACCTTATAAAGAGAACTCAGAGAGGTCCCTCTCCCCTTTCTGCCACGTGAGGACACAGCAAGGGAATACAGCTGTCTATAGACCAGGAAGAGAGCCCTTACCAGACACCCAACTAACAGCACTTTGATCTTCAACTTACCAACCTCCAGAACTGTGAGAAATAAAATGTATGTTACATATAAGCCACCCAGTCTGTAGTATTTTGTTATAGCAGCCCAAGCAGACTAAGACATAGGGTTTTGATTCTGCTTGTAACTTACAGTGTGACTTCCCTTTGCCAACTTGCTTGTCTGTTTAAATGGGCAACAACCTTCCTATCTTCCTGGGCTATCATGAGGATAAAATAAAAACACAGACCTAATGCTAAATGACGAGTTAATGGGTGCAGCATACCAACATGGCATATGTATACATATGTAACAAACCTGCACATTGTGCACATGTACCCTAAAACTTAAAGTATAATAATAATAAAATTTAAAAAGATAAAAAATAAAAAAAGAGAAAAAAAACACAGATCTAAAACACTTTGCAAATTCAAAAGTTATATACAACTGAGAGGCTTCTGTTATTTCTTTCTACATCAATTTTTATCTTCTTTTGGCTCACCCAACTTCAGCTTACCCAGCCAAGATCCTGCATCCAGAACCTCACTCTGTTGTTTGCTCATGAGCTTATCTATTTTTTGCTATTTGTTACTCACTGTTTCTTCTTCCAGACAAGTCATGACTTGGGGCTCTTGCTGCTTCCAATTTCTGCTTTTCAGCGAGCATGATGGCTGGAGCACTGATCTGTAAGCTAGATTAGTGAGGTACCCCCAAGAGGGAAACCTGAAAGTTCTTACCATTTCTGGTTTACACATAGCTCACTCTCTAAATGCAATGTGGCTCCGTGTTCAGACATCTCCTTGGAGGTGAAGGGCTCTAAGGCTCCTCAGGCAGTTAACTGAGTATCCCTGAACCACAGGTCCCATGTCCCATGCATCCTCAGGAAGACCAACTCACATACCTTGAATGCCCTGGACTATCTCAAGGGCTTGTGTCCGGAATCTTGCATTGTAACAATTTCTTAACTACTATTTGCCCTCCACTGTAAGCCAGGGTTCTGCAAACTCAGCACTCTGCATCTGTCTTCCTTCTTAGGATCCTGCATGGAATATACAGCATATGTGAAATATGGATGGTGGAAGATGGTAAGGATGGGAGGGTACAGAGAGTAGGTGGAAGCAGTGAAAGCGAGGTGAGGTCAGAAAAGTTATTGTGCTATCTGGATCGTTGAGCTGAAACCCAAAGCAGAGAGTCTCTCCCGCTGTCTGCAAACAACCCTCTGCTAAGAATGAACTTCAATTTTCACCAAGTTGGCAACTTACTCCTTTTTGCAAGGGGTTGCTGAGCATGGTGTAGTAGCTAAGTAGGAAGTAGAAACGCATCTTCTCTTTTCTACCCAGCCTCAAGATAAAAAGCAGATGAGAGGGCTCTGTCCCTCCCCATTTATAAGGCAGCTGCCACCAAAGCAAAATATACTCCCTCTCCTCCCTTCCAAACTGTAGTGTGTCAAACAGATGAATAAAAAGAAAAGTGGCAATTTTCCTTTATGTTAATAAATTGCTTTGGCCTAAAAAACACTAATCAATTTCTTTCCGAAGCACATACACTTCTCCATATTCTGCTATTTGCCTGGCCTTGAAAAGAAAGTTACTTTCAATCCCCTTTAAATTGTTCAAGACCAGTGGGGGCAGTCACAAGAGGGGAGTGGGGAGCTCCCTAAATCCCAGTGATTATAATGGAACCCTGCTGTGTTTCCATAGAAACATAAAGAGTGTATTCTTCCCTGAATGTAGATGGTGGGGAGGGGTAAGGAGTGATGCTGCTGGTAAGGTGTGCAGCTACTGAAGAGCTGAAGGTTGATGCAAGAGGAGCTGAGATGGGAAGGCAAAGGACCTAGTGAGGAAGAGTGGAGTGGGCCGAGACAGTGTTCCGTGTGCAGTGATTTCACGTGTTATTGCATCCAATGTGCACAGCCAGCCAGCGAGGTAGCTAGTGTAACTCCCAAGTTCAACTGAGCCATGGGAAGAGAAGAAACTTGCCCAGGGTCACCCAGCCAGGAAGTGCTGCAGCCTCCATTCAAACCCAAGAGCATTCAACTCCGGGGCCCTCACTCCATCCTCTATGTTGGGCTGGGCTTCAAGCTGTGATGGTGAGACAAAGTTTCCATTCCATCTCCTGGTCTTTTCTACCCAGGCCGGCCAGTTCTATACACATTCTGGCATCATCCAGAGCATTAATATCATTTTCTTTTTGAGATGGGGACTCAATCTCTCACCCAGGTTGGAGTGCAGTGGTGCACTCATAGCTAATTGCAGCCACAATTTCCTGGGCTCAAGTCATCCTCTCACCTCAGCCTCTCAAGTAGCTGGGACCAGAGCTGCACACCGCAACACATGGCTAATTTTTTATTTTTTGTAGAGATGGGGTCTCGCTATGTTGTCCAGGCTGGTCTCATACTCCTGACCTCAAGGAATCCTCCCACCTGGGCCTTTCGAAGTGCTGGGATTACAGGCGTGAGTCACTGCGCCCAGCCTATTTTTCTTAAACAGGTATTAGGACACTTGTAAGTCTTGTCAAACTCAGCTGGTTTGTTGTCATTGTTTGTTTATTTGAATTATGAAGTCAGAGACACTTCACATATAAGGAGAGGAAGGCAGTTGGTGCACGTGTGTGTTCAAATAATTTGGTGGAAGCATATGGATGAAGAATTGGAAAGTAGGAGTAGTTGAGAGAAATAAGAAGTATATTTTGAAAGCAATTGTTTAATCACCTATCTCAAACACACTGGGGACAGTATCCACATCTGTCTAACTTACTGTTGTGTTCCTGGAACCTGGTACAGTCTCAGGCCCAGAGCAGGATGGACTGATGATGGATGGAATGTTTTGTACAAGGAAATCTTAGACTCCTAAAATCCTAGAGGGGGTACCTACTCTCTTTGGCTCCATCTGGTACTCTATGATGAAGATTGTTTTTCTGCCACAGTAGGGAGGGCAGGGCTATTTCAGGAGCTAGGAGCATTGTGAATATAGATGTTCCCTATCTGCGAACTATGTGTGTTCCTGGTGCTAGAGGGGTGAGAATCAGAGCTTGCAACTCACCATTTTAAAGTCCTTCCTTGCTGCAATGCAGGGGTTGCCTAGGCTCTCAAACCATCTCCTTCAGTTTCCACTGGGGAGAATGAGGTAAAGGTGGTGCAGACAGAAACCCACTCCACCCCATCCCAGACAAATAGGGGTGCAGTACCAGGTGATGCCTTCCAGAAGTAGGAGACTGTGATGTTATGATTATATATATGTGTGTACGTGTGTGATCTATGTGTGTGGGGGGATCAGTAGATAGAGACAAATAGATGCTAGAAGTAGATACATAGACGATAGATAATGATAGAT
This sequence comes from Pongo abelii, assembly GCF_028885655.2. Taxonomy (NCBI): domain Eukaryota; kingdom Metazoa; phylum Chordata; class Mammalia; order Primates; family Hominidae; genus Pongo; species Pongo abelii. The sequence goes on along the minus strand of NC_071989.2, from coordinate 178,744,039 downwards.
GATAGATGGACAGATAACAATAGATGACAGATAGATGATAGATAACAATGATAGATGATAGATACATGATTAATAGATGATAGATAAGATAGATGATAGAAGGAGGGATGGATGGATAGATAGATAGATAGATAGATAGATAGACAGACAGACAGACAGACAAACAGACAAATTTTCACCCATGGTTCCTGGCTCATAACTCCCATAGCCCTTGTTACAATCTTTTGTTATCATGCTGGGTGAGTTAGGCCTCAGAAGCAGGCCTCAGGAAACAAGAGTCTCTCTCTCTGACCTTCTCCTGTCCTCCTGTCACCTGCCTAAGGCAGGACTCTAATCTGATTGTGGGTCAAGAGACTGATTCCAGAGTGGGTCCTGCCCATGCCCTGGAGGAAGGAGTGCTACACAGGGGGCCGAAGCCCCCACACTTTGCCCCACGCATCCCTTCATCTGTATCCTTTGCAATATCCTTTATGATACACCAGTAAACGTAAGCAAGTGTTTCCCTGAGTTCTGTGAGCCACTCCAGCAAATTAGTCAAACTCAAAGAAGGGGTTTTGGGAACCCCAACTTGAAGCTAGTCAGTCAGAAGTTCCAGGGTCCTGGACTTGTAAGTGGGGGGAACAAAGGGGAAGTCTTGTGGGATTGAGCCCCCAATCTATGGAATCTGATGCTATCTCCGGGTAGATAGTGCTGGAACTGAATTGGAAGACACCCAACTGGTGGCCACTGCTTGGTAGTGGGGAGAAACTCCCACACATTTGGTCATAGAAGTCTTCTTCTGTGTTGATGGTTGTTGTGGTGTGAGAGCAGAGGAAAAACATGGTTTGAGAGTTTTTCCTGAAATAGAGACTCCTGAAATAGTCAGCATGTGAGTCTGCAGATGCCTCTGCCCACTGGCCTGGCAAATTCTGGGCTTTGGCTAGAAGGTCTCTAACAGCTACTGATGCCAGCAATGAGGACACAGAGTCACTGGATTAGCAGTTCCAGGAGGCCAGGGAGATTGTCTGCCTACCATTCCTTCCTCAGCAGCCAGAACAGAGCCTGCCACAAAGAAGATGCTCAATAAATGTTTGTCAAGTGACTGACTGAATACTTGGTGCCTACTCTGTGCTGCGTGTTGTATATGCACATGGCATTTAAGCTTCACTGAGATCCTTTGCATAGGCACTACTCATTTTGCAGACGAGGACACAACAGCCTGGAAGTCGGAAATGACTTCCCCAAGATCTCACAGTGAAACTGTGGAGCTTTGCTTTAAAAAACACAGCCTATGTTTCATCCATAATATAATAATTCTAATTTAATATAATAATGGCCTATAGGTCATCCAGCCAGGATTATGTCCCCATAGGGAGGGCCAGGGAGAACAGAAAGAGAAGGGATGTAAGTGGAGGAGAAGCAAGCCTGGATGAAAAATACAGAAACAAAACAATCAGATACCCTTTCCTCGTGCTCCCTAAGAACTAACACCCCATCAGTCTTGCTATAAAACAGGCCCCCTCGCCCCTCTGACTCTTCAGCCCTGCTTCTTCCATCTCGGAATGCTCAGGGATAAAGCATCCTTTGGGGCTTCATTCATCATGAATGAACACATCGAAAAGCTTAAGGTAACAAACACATCGAAAAGCTTAAGAGCTTTCTTATAAGCATCTTGGCACTGAAAACTCCTCTGTAAGTAAATCCTCCTCGTGGAGGAAAGTGGACAATTAAGGACAGAGGGAACCCATGCTCAGCCCACAGGGATGTCTAAGAGGATTTGTTTTTTCTGCCCCGGCTCTCTGGGTTCTGGGGAGGGTGAGCCAGAGTGAGGAAGCAGGCTGAGAGCTCCTTAGGTCTGCTGGCCTGACTCCCAGACATGCAGAGGTCACAGACAGCATCAGCACCCACTCCCCACAGGCCAGGCTTCTTTTCAATGCCCACCTCCCCTGACCTCAGGGACCCCTGGTCCAAGACAGGTTCACTTTTACCTCCTCAATGTTTGTGATAATCAGCACGGGACAATGCAGTCCGCATGTTAATGACACCAAAACACACAAGTAAAATAGCCAACAACAACAACAACAACGAAAAAGAGGTTGGGAATGTCCATCCATCAGTAGAGGAATATTTAAATACATCGTATTGAGGAATACTACAAGGCAGTCTTACATGTAAAGCTCTCCAAGACACATCTTGAAGTTGAGATGCAATTCAAAGAGCAAGGCATAATATATTGGTAGAAATTGTGTTAAGGATGATGATGATAGCGGTAACAGAAGCTAACACATATGGAGGACTTAGTGCACGCCAGGCACTACTCTGAGCATTTCATTTATATTATCTCAGTTTACACACATTAATTCCAAAGAAAGCCTTTGAGATAGGTGCTCATGTTACCTCCATTTTACAGATGATGAAACTGAGCTGTCAGTTTTCTTGTCTGTTCCTCTGTATTATCTCAATTTTTTAATAATGAGACAGTTTTCATGCATAACATATGCCAAAACCCCATTAATGATTAAGAGAGAGACTGGAGCCAATATTTACAGAACACTTGCCATCAGGTCTCACTGACCCTTAATAACATCCCTGTGAGGAAGGCATTACAGGTGCCAATTCAATCAATGAAGAACTAGAGGTTCAGAGAGGTGGCATCACTTTCCCAAGGTCAAACAGCCAGTAGGTACCTAAGGATCTAGGATTTGATCTCAAAGCTCATGCTCTTCCATATTAATTGGGGCTGAGTGATGCTAAATCAGTCTGTGCTGATTCAAATTTACTTTCTTTCCTTCCTCTCTGTGTTTTTCAGTGTAGAGTATGATTTTCGGCAGCAGGAAGGCAGGTTCCATGAAGTTTTGCAGAGTCTGGAGGAAGCAGAGCCAGTTGAGGAGGCATCGCCCCCACCAAAGTCCCCAGCAGAACCCCCAGCCCCGGAAAAGCAGGACTTAAGGCGGAAAACCAAGAAGGTGAAAAAGAAATGCTTCTGGTGGATCTGAGCTGGTTGGGACCATCCCCCAGCCCCCCATCTCCACGTACTTCCCTGAGATGGGAATTCCACTGCACTTAAGGCCTGCCCTGCTTCTTTGCAAAGGCCCTGGGCTGTGAGCCCCTTGGCCTGTGAAACAGAAGAGCCTTGGAGCTGATGTAGCTGCTGCTGGACACCTGACCACCATCCTTACCTGAGCGTGTGCCACTGCCTGCTGAGGGCTTCACAGACACTAGAGTGACCACTTGCCAAGTTCCCTGTCACACTCAGCCAGAACTCATGCTGAGTTGCAAGTCCAGATTCCCACCACGAGCAAAACCCCACACTACACCTTCCAACACCTCCAAGATGCCAAGCACTTCCTTCCCATCCTGGGTTCATCAACCCAAAAGAAAAAAGTGTTGTGCAGAGCAGGAAGATAGAGGGAGGTTATAGGTTATAAGCAGGTACCATAGAAAAAAATGAGATAAACTGGCAGTTTTCTAAGATATCAGCATACATAATAAGCACAAGAGAAGTGGGCAGGGCATAAAATGCAAGATCACCCTGGTGTGTTGGGTTGTTTTCCTTTTTAATTAGCCCCTTGATCCCAAATTAAGGCTCTGTCATCTCATGGTGCATGCACCCTTCTGCCTGTGGCAGAGTCAGGCCACCCCAGGGTATAAACTTGTTGGTGTGGCTGTGCTGGATAAGTGTAATTCAAAGAGGATTTCAGCAGTTGTAGCTGTTCCAGGGCCCACCCTAAACCATCATGCTTCTTCCCTGCCTGGGGCCTGAGACCACCTGGCAAATGGGTGGAATCTGTTTTCAGTGTGAACTTTAAGACTCCATAGTTAACTTACCTGCAATATTTAAAATCATGAGATCCAGCAACCTGTCCGTCAGTTACATCTTATGAGTAACATAGATAAGGCTAAGATGAAACACAACATTGTTTCTCATCCTTTCATCCCAGAAACAGCCGTGTAGATAGGTTCAAACATATATTAATCGACACCGTCTCCCTTCCTGGTGACCAGGCAATGGTCACCTGATTGAAAAACTAGCAGGACTGTGGATGAGGATATAGTTTCTTCTATTTGAGGTTTAAATATCTTTCCATCCCAAAGTCTGAGTTCTTCAAGGTCTGGCTCATTCTGTTGACAAGACCTACATACATGTAGATCCAGTCAAACTTGCATGGCTGAACAAACTACTAAAGTAATATAATTAAGTAATTGCTATATACTCTTGTGGATGAGGGGTAGGATGGAAAGGCTCAGATTCCTTCTGGTTGAATTAAATTCTCTATCAGCATGTGGTTAGATTGACATTGCTAGAAAGGGAGCCTGAAACTAAACATACATTAAACGAAGAAGGTATTTTGTAATTCCCTTGGCTGAAGATCCAGTGTCTAAGCTAGAATATTTGCAGAGCACAGCATCCTGTGTGTTCGTGGGATGTACCTACCCCACTGCAAATTGAGCCTAATTGAGCAAACCACTCCGATGGTTTCACCTTCCCCTGTCATAGTGATGCAGTGCACAAAGCTATTTCAGTGAGAATGAAAGGGAAATTTGGCAAGGAATATCAGCTTGCACTATTTAAGTCTTGGAATGTCATTCAAGATGTTCTTGTTCTGTTTCTAGTGTAACGTTTAAGCCCACAGAATGAGACTGGAATATATAGCGTCATGTTAGAATTAAGATAAATACACTTGTCATACTTAAGAAGCCACATTTCAATAAGATATGCTACCACTGGCTAAAAGCCACAGATTTTTTTTTTTTTTTCCTGTATCCATAAGATCAACTCTCAGTTGGCCCCAGCAATGGAAAAGAACAGAATAGAGGATAATCCAATAAAGTGAAATCATTTGGGACCTCTTATGTAATTTTATCTTGTAGTAGAGCTTCCATCTTAATTTGCTTTGCTCATGCTAATTTCATGTGAATTTATATTCTCGGGCATCATGCTAGAATGTAAATAACCCTGTTCCTAGAATTAAGAGATCCAGGCAACCAAGCAGTCTATCCCACTAGCCTTTGGCAAATGGCTTAAATTTCCCGGCCTGTTTGTCCATTCTTGAATAGAGACAAGAACATATGCTTTCCTACCTTATAAACTCTTAGCACGTTCCACATTATGTGAGCTGAGTGACTCAGAGCTGAGCTGGATTACTGGCCAAAGTTAGCCTGGCAAGATAAAGAGATGTTTGAGGTACCTCACACAAAATTAATAAGCTCATGTGGTCATAGATATGTTTCCAGTTGAGGCCCTCACATGAACCCTTAACTGAATTAAATAAAACTAGGACTAGAAAATGTTGACATTTTCTGCACTTCTCCAACAAAAAAAGAAAAAAAGGAAAAAAAAAAAAAAAGAAAATGTTGACATTTCTAGAAATACAGCCAAACAAGGCTATACTGATTCTACACCAAAGCACAACACCGCATTGCTTGGGCCACTGACCTGAAACTGGGAAGGAGTTCTCTTGTGAAAAATTGATATTTAAAATCATTATGAGGAAATAGGATTCCATAAACATTTTCTGGATGAACAAAAATGATCGTCTCTATGTTTAAAACACCACACACACATATACCAAAACTGCATACTCACTTATTCATGTGAAAATCACTGCTTCTTTGTAAAATATTATGTAACATCTACCAAGATATTCTACAGAAATGCTGTACTTGAGGTTATCTGGTTTTCTGGAGACATATTAATTTAGCAAAAATTACTTTTATAAAATTGAAAGGAAAAAGACCAATACATCAACTTAAATTGCAGGAGTTTATGTAGCTGCTTTCTCTGTAGTTTAAAAAGCAATGCATAAATGCGTACTCACTATCCTTGGAACTTAATACCAGCTCATCTATAGAGCACCTTCTTAAAGACGACGTACTGATGTAAGGTTTTGTAAATTTCTAAACTGTTTTAAATGGGATATTATCTTTTGCAATAAACTTACATATTTTTTCTAGGTTTTAAGACTCCATTACTAGCTTGGGTTGATTTCGGTTATAAAATGTATGCTTAAGAAGGACACCTCAATGGTCCTAAGGGCAAGCATGGCTTTTATTATAATTGCTTCTATATATTTCTAAGGGAAATAAATAAAGAGCAGATTCAGAACTTAGTGTCACGACGATCACATGAAGCCCTGTGTGTCCCGTGAGCAAGGGAGGCAGTATGAATCAATGGAGAGCTGCTCCCAGCCTCATTTCCATGGATGCACATGTATGATTTGTATCATTATGCTCAGACACCTGAACTCTAATTTATTCAGTACTTTTCTTTAATTATTTCCCCCTTAATTTTTTTCCTTAAAAGGCAAATTTATATCACCAATGTGAAGAAAAACAATATCATGTTCCAAAAATAGAAGATGAAATAAAAATATATCTTATTAAATTCTTCCTAAACCCTGTTGCTATTGAGGCTGCTAAGCCTGAGACCAGCTCTCTGTGAAGACGGGATATTAGCAAATATTCAACACATACTAAAGCCACATTCACACCAAGCCCATTCTCTACTTGCCTAAACAGGATGTTCGAGAGAGAACTGAAAAGAAAACAACTTACCTGTCATGTGATTCAGTATTCTTTTTCCTGCCTTCTCCACAAACCATCTAAAACCAGCTTGGGTTTACACCTGGAGAGTGAGTCTCCCACTTTGGGAAATTTCAATTTAGAGAAACAATAACAAAAACAAACCCTGGACATAGAATCAGAAGTCTCGGGTTTGACAGCATTCTGCTACCTTCTTTTTGCTGCATAACCTTGAGCAAGTTACTTAGCTTCTGTGAGCCTCTGATTCCTCTGATATACCCCCTGCCTCCCAAGAGTGCCTTGACAATGAACTGAGTGACAGCCAAGAGCACAATGTAGGGTACACATTGGGCCAGGCGCTCAACAAGCACATATTCAGTCATTTCTGGATTGAAGTAAATTGGGAGAGAGAAAGGAAGATACCTCCGTGAAGCTGCAGTGGTTTTCAGAAACAGGTTTTTCTCAGGGCAAGGGAAGAACACTTCCTGTGGGCGCAATGGCTCACGCCTGTAATACCAACACTTTGGGAAGCCAAGGTGGGAGGACTGCTTGAGCTCAGGAGTTTGAGACCAATCTGGGCAATGTAGTGAGACCCCAACTCTAAAACAATTAAAAAATTAGTCAAGAGTGTGGCTCGCACCTCTTGTCCCCACTACTCAGGAGGCTGAGGCAGGAGGATAGCTTAAATCCAAGATGAGGAGGCCTGGAGTGAGCTGTGATCATGCCACTGCACTCCAACCTAGGTGACAGAGCAAGAGTCTGTCTCAAAAAAAAAAATAAAAGAAGCATCCACCAGAAACCATGACAATGAATGTTAAGTAATAAAGTTGTCCATGATTCAAAAGAGCACATGGACACATAAAATACAGCACAGCTCTCTGGGAATTAAAGATTCTTGTTGTGTGGAATCATATATCCTAGAGGTGAAAGAGACTTTAAGAGCCAGGTCCCTTCCATTTTAACACGAGTCAACTAAGGAAGGCTAAATGATTTGTCCAAGGGCTTATAGCAATCCTGTGGGGGAAGTAGGTGTTGGGAGCAATGTGGTTGGTGGGTGGAATGTGTGAGGGGCCAGGGCCATTCCAGGAAGCATGAGGCTAGACTTGAAACCCGTTCTTACCTTCATTAGCTGAGCTGAATCCTCAATATAACCTTCACTTGAAAAGGCTCTTATTTTAAGCTGCTCAAGGCAACTTGCTGTATACTAAAAATGTATTTCTTTTTATAAATGCCAAGAAACAAAGATGTTTTATGATCACTACGCCCATCAAGCATTGCTTGCAAGAAAAAGTGCGGGGGACAAATCCTAATCCAACACTGTCAGCATTCGGCGCAAACCACGTTTGACTGGTTTAATGAACATAATCCCATTTTTGCGTACTTTCACCTCAACTTCCTCCCCATCTTCTTTTCACCAATTTACAGCCTAAATTTCTATGGACCATATCATACCACCCCTACTCCTGAGGTTTTGCAAATGTCTAATTTCTCTCTGCCTCCTACAGAACTCTCAGCCCATAAAGAGCAGGGATGCATCCGTTGGCAACACACAGAGTTTGGTTCTCTCATTGCCAGACTAAGCCAAGTTCTCAGGTCAGCGTGCCTCTCCACTGTGGGCATCCTGTTCTAAACCCACTTCATTTCTCAACTGGCCTCTGCAGAAACCTCCCCAATAGGTCTCCCCACATGCAATCTCTTCTTTTATACTTACTTTTTCAATATATTTTGAAACAGGGTCTCACTCTGTCACCCAGGCTGAAGTGCAGTGGCACTATCACAGCTCATTGCAGCCTAAAACTCCTAGGCTCCAGCAATCCTTTCACCTCAGCCTCCCCAGTAACTGGGATTACAGGTGCTTACCACCAAAACCCACTAATGTTTTTTTTTTTAAATAATTATTATCTGTAAAGACTGAGTCTTGCTATGTTGTCCAAGCTGGTCTCAAACTCCTGGCTCAAGCAATCCTCCTGCCTCAACCTCCCAAAGTGATGGGATTACGGGTGCACGACACCATACCCAGCCCCTCTCTCACTTCTCAAATATCTTCTCCACATAGCAGCCGAAGCAATCATTGCAAAATTTGGATGGGAATAACGTCACACTCTGACTTAGAACTGTTCAGTGGCTTCCCAATATACTTAGGAAGTAAGACCAGGTATGTTGCTGTGGCCTGAAGCCCTGCACATCCTGCCCTGCCTCTCCTGTAAGCTCCCATCACAGGCCCTTCCGGTGTTTGTCTTCCAGTCTCAGCCAGCCTTCTTGGCTTTCTTGGACCTACCATGCCTTCAGTCCCTAAAGGCTCCTGTTCTTCCTACCTGCAATACTCCCCACCTACACCACCCTCCCTGCCCAGCAGCTCTGTTGGGGTTTCCCAGGTCATGCCTCCCATGGCTACCACCAACTCAGCCCAGACCATGCCAAATACCCCTCTTAGACATTTGCCTGGCACAAGGGACCTTACCATGGAAGTCCTTGGTGCAGTTGTCCTTGTACATATATCTGCATCATTCTTTGATCAAGGTATCTATCTAGACCGAAGTCCTCCTAAGGAAGGAATCTTGCTTATTCTTGCTTGCCTTTGTATCTCCATCATGTACCACAGTGGGGTTTAAATACTCGTTGCAGAAATAAATTAATGAGTACATTAGTTTCAGTGGGCATATACCAGTTTATCCCTGGTCCTTCAGTCCTCATATTGGATGGTACCATAGTGAGTACAGTCCCAAATGATATATGGTATAAATCTATACATAAAGAAACAATTCTCTCTATCCTCATTCTGCTCCCCACCAAAACCAAAAGGATCTTCAGAAACTTAACACTTATCAAATATAAAACCAACGTATATAAAGGGAATACTTATCTTTTTGAGAATATCTGCATTCAAGTTATTTCATAGTATATTCCCAAAATGATTGATGGGTTATTTAATTCCTAGAATTAAATGACCTATTATTGTGGTTTTGGTTTATGTACGTGTGATTTTCTTTTTTCTTTTCTTTTTTTTTTAGTTTTGTTCCCAGAACAAATAACCAGTCTTCCCCAAAGAGAAACTTAAGTCTCTGAGGAATAGAAAGAGCAATTTTTCCACCTTCTCACCATCATGCCCTAGTCTCAGCTCTTTATAGAAATTAGGGTCTGCCACTGGTAATATGCCCAAGGCTTCTAACTCTCCTGACGTCTACATGGCATTCAGGACCCAGGAATAAAAAGACACTAATGTTTGCTCCCAGTACCCTTCCCCCTGCCAAGATCTTTGTCGTGAATATTGATGGTCCAGTTTAACATTGTTTCAGAATAAATTGTCATCATAATTAAATCCCAATGCATTCTGCACATTTTACCAAGATACTGCCTTACCATATCAAAGAGTAAATGACTTTTGAAATTAAAGCAGATTCTTAACTATTTTCCCTGTAATGTTTCTATGAAAATGCCAGAATTTATTACATGTGACCTAGTCCAGTCTGGAGAAAATGCAATTTAAAAGAAACAAGGTCTAACTAAAGGAATATTTTGGGCAAAGCATTTTGCCTTGGCTCAAAGCAGAACTAAAATGAAAAGACAGTAAAATCGCACCAAAAGATTATTTGCTTGGAAGCAAATAAGAGTTTTATTATCATAAATGGCTTTCACAAATCTTAGAATCCGCAAGTATACTATATTAGATTTTACTCAAATGAAACCCATATGTTTGCTCCTGACAAAAACCTTTATCTCTTAAATCATTAGTTAAACATGGTGACCTCTACTTGGTGCTTCATCTTGGTTTCCCAGGTAGCAGACACAGTGCTATGATACCCTTGGTTATGCTGACAGAAAAGCCTTCTTGCTCATGAACCAAGGGCTGAGTCATATTAACTGCTGAACTTGAGAGTGATTCACACAGTTTTTCCACTGAGCACACCAAGCCCGATGAAATTCAATTCTACAAACAGAAATCACGGATGGGTGATGGAGGTGATGAGAAGTTACTTGCTGGTGTCATTGTCTTTGGTGTGCTTTTTTGTTTTAAAATAAAAAACAATATACCTTCAGTAGCTGAGAGTCAGGGATCAAAGGGAACAAAATCAAAGCAACACAAAACATCAGCACTCATAAACTTGGGCTGCTGACCTGGAGTGGGTTTCAAGGATTGAAGCTCTACCTCATCTCCACTAATATGCACCCCTCAGCTCCAAAAATCTCAGATGAACCTCAGTCTGTAATCACTTTTTTCAGTAAACAGTCATCAAGCCCCTTATCTCTGCCAAGCGAGGTGCCAAGGACACTGAGGGGAAAATGCAGTGCAGACACTACCCTAGTACCAAAGAGCTCAGGGGCTGGTGGGCAGCCTCTGACAATAAGCAGGTGTCCTTTTCTGATTCACCCCACCTGAACGTCACATTGCCTCCTTTTGAACCCATCCAAATGCTATTCTTGTATTCTGATATGGTTAGGCGTTGTGTCCCCACCCAAATCTCATCTTGAGTTGTAATCCCCAGATATTGACGGAGAGACCTGGTGAGAGGTGATTGGATCATGGGGCCAGTTTCCCCCAGGCTGTTCTCATGATAGCAAGTGAGATCTCATGAGATCTGATGGTTTTATAAGGGGCTCTTCCCCCTTCGCTCCTCACTGCTCTCTCTCTCCTGCTGCCATGTGAAGAAGGTCCTTGCTTTCCCTTTGCCTTCTGCCATGATTGTAAGTTTCCTGAGGCCTCCCCAGCCACATGGAACTGTGAGTAAATTAAACCTCTTTTCTTTATAAATTACCCAGTCTCAGGTATGTCTTTATCACAGTGTTAAACCAGACCAATATGTATTTTGTTGAGGCTCTTTCTCATTACCTTCCCCTTTTCCCACTATACGTTACACTCCGAGAGTAGGAGCAGCTTTCTTCATCTTGTAATGTCCAAATCCAGGAAGTGTTGTTTAGTTTAATTGAAAGACTTCACCATCGGGATCCCCAGTCTCTTCCATGTAGACCCCTGCACTGTTCTTCAACATCTACGTCCTCTTACCATTTTCCACCCCCTCACAGCTGCCTGGGGCCTCTCTCTAAGACACATATCTAGCGATGTCATTCCCTGGTTTTTATATCTCTAGTTGCATCCCACTACCATCCTAGAGCATAAAAATTCCTTCCCCTACAAATAAGTCTCCTTATAATCCAACGCCATCCTAGCGCTTATAGCCTAACTTCCTACTGGTCTACCTACCCCCAACCCCATCTCCTTGTCACTTTCCAAAAAGTCAGAGGCTGCTACATATCACTAACTTTGCAAATGCTGTTTTCCCTACCAGGGACACTATTCCATTACCTATCTACCACAGGAAATAATTTTAATTTAGAGGAAAGAAAAGGAGAGTAGCATTATTACTACTGATAGTGATAATAAAAGCTCTAGTTTCTTGAAGTTACAATGAGCTGTTACTAAAGGCTTTGCCTGCATTATCTCATTTATTCTTCAAAAAAATTACCACAAGGTAGTTTATGATTACCCCCATTTTCCAGAAGAACAAATGGAGGCTTAGGGGGAGATAAGTAATCTGTCAGAGTACATAGGTAGGAGGTGGTGAAGCCTGGAGTTCTTTGAGGGTCTGCCAAGCTTGGGAGCCTGGGCTCCTAACTCCAATGCCAGACAGTAAGTTGCAATTTAAATGTCACCTCCTCTCTATAACTTTTTCTGGTCATCCCCCATTGCTGCCATGGAATTAGTCACTCCATCCTCCGAGTACCCAGAGCACATTGTGCAGGCTGCCACTTTTCATATTATATTGACATTTCTTTTGTCAATCTCTCATGCTCATCTCCACCAGAAAGAAAATTTCTGGGGGGACACAATTGTCATTTCCATCTCTGGGACTCTCCAAGGGCTTCTCGAATTGCCTGAGATGCTGTAAATGCTTTGTATATGTTTGTGGAATGAATTGGGAGAATATATGACAATGGAGACATTTCAAGAAAAAGCAGTCCAGGGGAAGAGAGACAGACCAGGACAGGCTGGGGGTCCTGACTTCTGCCCCTGACTTTCTGCATAATTTTGAACAATGTCTTCACCTCCACACATCACCTCTATCATTAAAACGAAACCCTGTGCCTCTCTGGCTTTACAGACTGTTCAGAAGAAAAGTGAAATTATATACATGAAAATGTTACAGGGCTGGGCATGGTGGCTCACACCTGTAATCCCAGAACTTGGGAAGCTGAGGCAGGCAGATTACTTGAGGTCAGGAGTTCAAGGCCAGCCTGGCCAATGTGGTGAAACCCCGTCTCTACTAAAATACAAAAATTAGTAGGGCGTGGTGGTGGGCACCTGTAATCCCACTTACTAAAGAGGCTGAGGCTCAAGAATCCCTTGAACCTGGGAGGTGGAGGTTGCAGTGAACTGAGATCATGCCACTGCACTCCAGCCTGGGCAACACAGTAAGACTCTGTCTCAAAAAAAAAAAAAATGTTTCAGTAAGTTTGACTGTCTCATTAATTCCTATTTTTAAAGAAATAGTGTTAAAGTTGTTTTTGGCCGGGCGCAGTGGCTCGCACCTGTAATCCCAACACTTTGGGAGGCCGAGGCAGGCAGATCACGAGGTCAGGAGATCGAGACCATGGTGAAACCCCGTCTCTACTAATAACACAAAAAATTAGCTCAGTGTGGTGGTGGGTGCCTGTAGTCCCAGCTACTCAGGAGGCTGAGGCAGGAGAGTGGCGTGAACCCAAGAGGCAGAGCTTGCAGTGAGCCGAGATCACGCCACTGCACTCCAGCCTGGGTGACAGAGCGAGACTCTGTCTATATTAAAAAAAAAAAAAAAAGTTGTTTTTCCTGATTATAAAAGGAAAGTGAAATTGTTTTAAAAGTGAAACTCTAGAAATATGCAAGTCATGTTTCTTTTAAGCAGAGGATACTAACACAATGTGAACCTTAGAACATGTTCTGAGCTCTGGGAGATCGAGGCCCTCTGGTGAGGGGCCATATTTCTTTCCCTCCTTGAACTTCAGTTTCCTTGATGACTTTATTGTTATTATTGTTGTTGTCGTTGTCGTTGTTGCTGCTTCATTCCTGCAACCCTCTCTCTACATAGAATTCACAGAATAGTCTTGTGTTGTTAAAAATCATCACAAACATCATTTAATGGCTACACAAATGCATCACTGCATGAATGTAGCATAAATCTGGAAAAATGGGTTTTGATTTTGAAGGATCATTTGACAGAATTGATCCCTTTGAGTCACTTAAGGCCAGCGCCCTGGACGGGGGTGATGGGCCTGAGATTTGTGGGAAAGCCTATTTCATTTGCAGTTGTTCCAACAGGATTTTCCCAGGGGCAGTGGATTAGTCCGTTTTCCTGCTGCTAAGAAACACATACCTGAGACCGGACAATTTACAAAACAAAGAGGCTTATTGGACTTACAGTTCCACTTGGCTGGGGAGGCCTCACAATCATGGTGGAAGATAAAAGGCACATCTCACATGGTGGCAGACAAAAGAGCACTTGTGCAGGGAAACTCCCCTTTTTAAAGCCATCAGATCTCATGAGACTTATTCACTATCATGAAAACAGCACGGAAAAGACCTGCCTGGCTGATTCAATTACCTCCTACCAGGTCCCTCCCACAACACATGGGAATTCAAGATGAGATTTGGGTGGGGACACAACCAAACCATATCAGGAATTGTCAGACCCTCAACAACACCCCCAGGGAAGGACATTCATGATAGGATTTCTCCTTCCAATGTAGATTCCAGGCCTTCACAGCAGACACAGTATGCCTCATTTTATTTCACAGAGGCTTTCTTCACAGCCCAGCCATAGCAACAGCTGAACATTACTTCACAAATCCAGGAAAGATTGAAAGGCAGGCCTATAAAATAATTTGTAATCTTACTCCTGACACTTGTGTCAAAGCAGGGAGATGAACCCACAAGAGGAATAATAATGGCTATTATTAACCAAGGGCCTACTATGTGTTAAGCCTTGTGCAGTGAGCTTCACACATGTTTTTATTCAGTCTTCACCACAAGCTTGGCAGGTAATGACCATTACTAGCCCCACTTTACAGAGAAGCAAAATGGGGATCTGCACTGTGAAGAGACTTTCTAGCTGTGGAATGAGGAGACCTCCTCCCTTCTTGAGGAAAGGAGGACACTGGCTCCCAGCCTGTCAACTCCTTTCAAACCACATAGCTTGTCTCCAGTTCCACAGCACTTAGAAAGCAATGTCAGGGATGGAGGCACTCAGCCAATGCCCAAATGGCAGATACGCTGTTTCTCAAGTTCTTGTCCAAGGACAAGAAAAAGCTGGCCTCTCTTCCAGTGCCAGGAAATAGGACAAGAGATACAGTGGAGTTTTACCTTTAAGAACACGCTTAAAATTACTTGTCTCAAATCAGATTTGTCCAGCTCCACTAACAGAAGCTGAAAGGCACCAAGATATTTGGAGGTAATTTCATTAGGATTTGATGATGGACCAGTCATTCTTCTGTGTGACTGCATTTCCCAACACTTGCTGAACAATTTCCAAACTCTATTTCTCTCTCTTTCCCTCTCTCTCTCTCTCTGTGCTGACAGCTGCAGTCCCTATGTGGCCAGTGAAGGCCCCAGCTTGGGCACCAGCTTCCCCCGGGCCTGAACTTACCTACTCTGGAGAAACACGAGGCATGGTGATACGGTTTTGCTGTGTCCCCACCAAAATCTCATCTCGAATTGTAATCCCCATAATCCCCATGTGTTGAGGTAGGGACCTGGTGGGAGGGGATTGGATCATGGGGGTAGTTTTCCCCAGGCTGTTCTCATGCTAGTGAGTGATTTCTCATGAGATCTGATGGTTTTATAAAGGGGCTCTTCCCCCTTCTCTCTCTCTCTCCTGCCACCATGTAAAATGTCCCTGCTTCCCCTTCCACCACGACTGTAAGTTTCCTAAGGCCTCCCCTGCCATGAGAAACTGTGAGTCAATTAAACCTCTTTCCTTTATAGATTACTCAATCTTGGGCAGTTCTTTATAGCAGTGTGAAAACGGACTAATACACACATGTACTGAGTCAAGTGAAACTTTCATGGCAACAGCAGCAGCAGCAACAGCAATGGCAGCAGTGACATCATCATCATTATCTAGGAGCACTCCCTACCCGTAGCAAAGGTCTGCTCCATTGGACACAGCAGGGAGAATGCAGTAGCTATCTTAACAAATCGAGGAACCTCATATTTCCTCTTAATTCTCATTTCTGCAGCAGCTAATCATGGGATGGAAGAAAGATTTGGAGAATGAAGCATGCTCTTTTATGCTCCAGCTCTCATATTTTAGTTTGCCTGAAAAAATTCTGTCACCCAGAGCTAGTAAGGTATTTGGGAATTTTATATTTTAAAAAATCTTTACAGGAAAGACTGGCATGAAACAAAACTTTATTCACATTATTTTTTAAATTGAACTTTGTAAAGCTTGTCATTAATTTGTTCCTTCAATTAGTTTGTTCTTTCCATTAATTTACTGCCATAGCTTGAATTGAGTGCCTGCTACACACCATGGATGAAAGGATGAATGGAAAGATAAAAGGATGTGGTCCCTTTTCACATGGGTCTTACTTTACTGTGGAGCACAGATAGGTAAAGAGAAAATTCCAATACATGTGGTAATGTTGTAACTGAAACAAGGACAAAGAACAACTGGAAAGATGGCCTAGCAGAATGATGAGAGTTTCGCAGACTGCAAGAAGGCATAGGGCAAGAAATGCTCCTCCCACTTAAAATGCACCAAGCCTTCCTCTCCACCCATTAAAGTTTTTCGTGGCATTCAAGACCCAGTTCCAGTTCCATGAAGTCTACCTTGATAACTGACTTCCGTCCAGACATGGTACAGGTCCTTTGAAAACTGAGATATGAATCCATGTTTTGCATATATATTTTAGGCCTAGTATGCCCTGATATGTGTTCACCAAAGTCCGTATTAAGGCAATGCTTCCCCCTTCAGAAAACTTGCACACCATCCATATTACCATATTAAGCTGCAACCAAGCTACCCCAAGCTCATGATGCCACCTTTTGGCTACAAACTGTCATTTCAAGTCTCTTGTCTAATTTTTTTTTTACTATTTTCTTTCTTAACTTGATTCTTTCCCTGATCTCCCCTTAACACACATACGCATACACACAAACAGGTACACACATGTATGACACAAACATACCCTTGCACATACACTTTCAGGAATTTTCTCAATTAAATTAATTTTACCTCAGGAAAACAAGTTCCTAGACACATACAGTGAGCTGCTTAAGAAGATGGGCTTTGAGCCCTGGCAGACTCGGATGGGATACAAATCCTAGCTTCCTCCTTCCCAGGCTTGCAATGCTGGGAAGGCATTCAAGCTCTCTAATGGCCATTTCCTCTTTGAGATGAGACAGTAATTATTGCCAACCTCACTGACTAAATTAGATAATGCCCTTAAAGTGCTTGGTACCATCTTGGTCAAACAAATGGTCCATAAATGTGAACTGTTAATACCAACAGTGCATTCTGTGTAGGGGATGCTTCCGCTCCCCACCCCCAGTCTTGTCTTTTTCCACTCAATCCAGTTATTGTGCAACAACCCTTACTCTCGGCATCTAATCATGACATAAAGCTAACAATAATAACGCTTGCGTATTGAGAAAAAGAATGATGGTTTGTGTGGAAATAAAAGAAGACAGCAAAAATCTTTCATTCATTTAGTAGGTGTTCTTTAATATTGTCCTGCAGGCCAGGGACAACCATAAGAGGTGGTTGTGGCTAGACTCAGGCTAGCGATCTCAATGGGAAGGAAGCATTTAGAGTTGAAAGGTCTTTAGGGACCAGGATGAACAGTGCCTGGAGATGAGCTAAAGGCAGAAGGAGAAGGAGAAGGACACTTTGCCTCCAGAACCCTTTGGAAACTCCATGCCAGCCTTGTCCTCTTCTGTTAGGCCTGCTATTTCATAAGTACCAACACTCACATAAAGAAAAAGTTCTCTTTCTAAGTTTATAGTTTTTGTAGTTTGATTACCAGAATTTAGGAGATCAATCCTAAACATATCATTGTCATCATAAAACCACCAAAAATTCTGTGCCATTTTATATGTTTCTGAAAGTTGCCACATAGGTGATCTCATTAGATTCCATGATCTAGGCAAGGTGGCAACTGAGTTGAAAGTGCTCAATTATTATCCTTAAAATATTTGACTCCTAAAGAATAACCTTAGTTATTCATCGTGTAGGAGTGTACAATACACTATTTAAGGGCAGCGACTCCAAAAGAGTACTCCCTGGGTTCAGATCCTAGTTCTTCCACTAACAAGCTGTGTGGTTATAGGCAAGTTGCATGACCTCTCTGTGTCTCAGTTATCTCAGTAAAATATGAGCACCTGATGCAGGTGAAGTAAGGTAAAACACATCAGCTGCTTAGCTATTTGCCTAGCATACAGGATGTGTGTGCCATTAAATGATAGCTTTATTATAAATATTATTTTTCAACAAGGTACAGGAGTGCTGAGTGAAGGCCAAGAGCCAACTAACCACTCCTGGCTGGGAACCACACCTCCTTGTATCCTAGACTGTCCTCCCTCCTGCTTGCCACGGACTGGGGTTGGGAGGAGTTGGTACTGTTCTGCTGCAGTCCTTGACTCAGTCTCTGGGCTCATGGTCTGGCTCAGAGTAGTTGCTTAGATGGGTCATTTCCAATTTGGTGTCCCAGGAGTGAAAAGTGAAGTCAGAGCTTTGAAGCCCAGTCTCTGATGACACAGATGCCTCCTGGAGTCTCCAGCACTATTACGAGGTGAAGCAGCAGAGGACAAGGTGACTTCCAATTTCCTTCTTTTTTCTTTTTGAACAAACTGCTCTGAATTTCTGGAGCTGGTATGATGCCAAGCATTTACCTTTATTTAATCATTCAATAGCCTCCTCTGTGAAAACCGGGGTAATTAGGCCCAAAATATATCACCCAGAGGCTTGTTTTAACTACCCAAAATAAAGGCTAGATCCCAATTTCAACAAAATCACCAGATTGTTTTCCTTCCAAGAACTTCTGGCAGTGTTCAAGTTCCCTGGTTGATTCTCCCTATGGGATTGTTCGTCTCCATCACTGGGGTGGCAGGAGACAGGGGACAGCCCTCTCTACAGCAGTCAGTAACAGGATGCATCAGCCAGGGAGGGTTCTTGAGGCACGCCGTCACGATGCACAAACAAGCCTGGACATTTTTCCTCAAGCTGCTCCAAGACCTGTGAAACAGGACAGTATCTTCCTGGAAGGGAGCACAGATGACTGGAGACATACGCACTCTGGTGTCCCTGGTTCACATCCTGCTTATTCCTACCAGCAGTGTAACTTTAGACATGATGCTTTCATCCTCTGCTGCTCAGTCTGTTCCCCTAAACAACAGGAGATAGCAATATTGCCTACCTGTGTGTGAGGGCTCAAGATGCAATCCATTACACAGTGGGCATTTTGAGTCAAACTTTTCAAAAAATATATTTTAACATCTCTGAAGATTACAATCTGTGTCACATTATAATTGGTAGCAAGTTTTCTTTCTTATGGGCACATAAAATCATGGAGCATCTTACATTTGATAAAATACGGCATGTAGCCTGAGGAAATCGTTCCCCAGGAAAGGCAGGCTCTCCAAGACGTTTTTTTCCATTACTCTTCTGCTTTTATACCACAGCTTTTTTAAAGGAAGCAAGAATATGTGCAAGAGAATCTTATTTATACAAGTTTTTGGACTGGGCCAGAAAAACACCAACGGTTGCAGTAAATACATAATATTTGCAAGTATCTTGCATACATCACTGTTCTCCAATCTCATGCCATGACAGACAGCACTAATCAATTCCCAAGTTCTTCCCACTGAGCCAACGTGTAGCCTCTGCATCCTCCTCAACACAGTTCTACAGGCAGCCATTCCCAATCAGCCAGGGCTGGCACTTGAGCAAAATCTATTTTAGGTCTCTGATTCAGGAGCTTGGGAGATAGAAAAAGAGAATAGGAATTGTCAGCCAAGTCAGGAAACTCAGATATAAGAAGAAGATTTCAAATATGGTATAGTTTATTGCATTAAAAAAACAAGGTCCAGAGAGATTAAATTGGCATAAAGTCACTAGCCAATTATCTGCAGAAAGAATGTAGAATTTTTTTCCTGTTCTCCCAGATAAGGGAGAATATTCTATCTAAATTCTCAACATCACTAATCATCAGGAAAATGCAAACTAAAACCACAATAAGATACCGCCTTACTCCTGCAAGAATGGCCATTATTAAAAAGTAAAAAAACAATCGATGTTGGCATGAATGTTGGGAAAAGGGAACATTTATACACTGCTGGTGGGAATGCAAATTAGTACAATCTCTATGGAAAACAGTACAGGGATTCCTTACAGAGCTAAAAGTAGATCTACCATTCAATCTGGCAATCTCACTACTGGGTATCTACCCAAAGGGAAAGAAGTCATTATGTGAAAAAGACATTCACACATGTATGTTTATAGCAGCACAAATCGCAATTGCCAACATGTGGAACCAACCTAAGTGCCCATCAGCTAATGAGTAGATAATGTGGGATATATGCACCATGGAATACTACTCAGCCATTAAAAGGAATGAAATAATGTCTTTTGCCACAACTTGGATGGAGCTGGAGGCCATTATTCTAAGTGAAGTAACACAGGAGTGGACAACCGAAAACCACATGTTCTCACTTATAAGTGGGAGCTAAGCCATGAGTACACAAAGGCATACAGAGTAACATAACGGACCTTGGAGACTCAGAAGGGGGATGGTGGAAGAGGGGCTAGGAATAAAAAACAACATATTAGGTACAATGCACACCACTCAGGTGATGGGTGCACTAAAATCTCAGAATTCACCACTATATAATTCATCCATGTAACAAAAAACCACTTGTACTCCAAATGTATTGAAATAAAAGCATATATATGTGTGTGTGTGTATATATATGTGTGTGTATATATGTGTGTGTGTATATATGTACATATATGTGTGTATATGTGTGTGTATATATGTGTGTATGTATATGTGTGTGTGTGTATATATATATAGATATATATATACACACACATATATACATACATACACTTTCTATCAAACCATGCTCCTTTTCTCAGCACAAAAGCTAAATTCCTTAGGACTTAAGTAAACAAGAAGTTACCTGACAAATTAGACTGTGGCAAAGAGAGGATGAAAGGGTACTAGTCATGTAAAAGTCATTTTGCTTTTTATTTTTGCAAAATTCCCTTTTGCTCATTTGTCACCAACAATTCATTCCTCAGGGAAGTGATCTATAGAAAAATCAGGAATGGTCATCACAAAGCCCTGAGCCCAACAAGCAACCCATCCTAGCCCCATGGTTCCTGTGATTTTAGTGGCTAAAACCTTTTACTGCAATGTTCCTATCCCTGAAAATAAAAAAACTGTCACTAATCCAGTGTAAGAATGAGAGTTGCAACCAGCCATCCCATACCCATTTGGGGCCCTCTTGGGATTTCAAAAGTACTTGATATTTATGGTGTTTACCACAAATATTGATTAATATTCCCAAGCAATGGAAACTAACCAATAAAAATCACATCTGGAAAATTAAAAGTGAGAGGTGGAATGGGGATCTCTCCTCCTTGTCAAATTTCAATTCAAAATTAGATTGGGGCCTTCAGTGCTAAGACAGGGACCCTTGACCCCCGAGTAACTACTTTCCAACATCATTTTCTTTAATTTAGAGGAGACATTTCTATTCTAGGAATTGCTGGAAAGGCTCATTTTATGAAAACGAAGCTATATCTTAAGAAAACCTTGTTTGTTGCTTCGTTTTATTTCAGGTACATTTCTGCTCCCAGTGAGGTATGCTTGCCACATGCCTCTGGCTCTCCCCTCTCAGCACTCTTAGCATTGTAATTACACTAGCAAACTCCAAAGTCATTGAGACTAATGACACAGCTTGCAACTTACAACCTTTGCAAGGCTTCAGGGATGAGCCAGAAAGTCTGAACAGGCAATTTCTTACTCCCAGAAATGTGGATTCCCATATTTAGAAAACACATTTGTTGAATAAGGAAAAGCAACCTGAGGGGAAAGCACATTCAAGAATATGAAGCTAGGAAATGACAGCATTTTCAGGGATTATTTCACTCATTCACTCATTTCATTTCATTAGTGCCTTCATTTGCTCAACAAACTTGGGTACCCACTGCACGCCAGGCACCCTGCTGGATGTTGAGGATAAAAGAGTAAAACAGGGTGCCTGACCTCGGGGGGTCCACAAAATGTGGGGGGAGCCTACAAATAGAGAATTACCTTACAATATCGTAAGCACAATGGGCACATGACCCAGGCATGCACAGGGCCTCAGTTAACACAGGGCAACGGACAGAGGCAGGGTAGCTTGTCCAGCCCAAGTGGGGAGGGAGTGGGGACAGGTGGGCTGAAAGCAGCAGGACTTGGTGGGTGAATGGAAGTGGCAGGCAGGTGACAGAGAGGGAGGGGCAAGGGCAGCTTGAGATCTAGGATGGCAGTCCCATAAACTGAGATCCCGAATTCACGTGGAGTGTGGAGTGGGCTTCAGGGAGCTGGCAATGAGTTGAGTTTGGGGCACAGTGCATTTGAGATGCCTGAGAGACATCACATCAGAAGAGGTCTGATTTTCTCCAGGGCACAGACCATGCCTAACTCATTTCTGAGTCTTTGTGCTGAGTATCTAAGAGGTTCTCATAAACTGCTGAAGGAATAAATAAATGAATACAGTGCGTAAGAAACACATGTACAAATGCTTATCCTGTACTATATGATTTAATTCACACAGGATCTCTATGAGGAAGATCTATTATTACTCCATTTATTTCACAAATAGGCACAAGTCTTAAAGTCTTACAGTCTAAGAGAGGAACTGTGACAAGTTCATAGATAAAAATGACTCCAAAAAAAAAGAGGCAGAGCACATGAAAATGTGCTCAATATCATTCATCATTGGGGAAAGGAAAATTAAAACCACAGTGAAATACCACTAGGACTGTTATAATCCAAAGGACTGACATAATAATAAGACTTGGTGGGAATGTGGGTAAACAAAACCTCAAACATTGCTGGTGGGAATGTGAAGTGGTACAGCCATGCAGTGTGATGGGCCACCCACCGGGTTACTTAGGAGTGTATGTCTGTTGCTTGTCTTTAAAGGCTGGGCAGTGAGCCAAGGCCAAGGTGCCCAGCTTAGAAGCAGGTGTCCCTGATAACCTGAACATCCCAGAGGGTAGCTGAGAATCTACCAAGGAAAACAGCCCCATCACGCACACACAGTAGGCAAAGCACCAGAAAATTAGCTTAAAAGCAGCTTAGGGATGGGAGGTTGTGCAGATCTCTAAAGCTGTCCTGCCAGCATCCAGGAGTACTTTGCATGTAAGTCATAATAAACTCATCTACTGGTCAAGCTGGACTAATCCAAGTCATTGTTTAATCTCTTTGCTCCCTCCTAGTTTCAGGGAATGCTTTTTAAAATACATAATTCCAGGTTTTTCTCATTATAGCTACACGGAAAATAGTTTGGCAGTTTCTTCTAAAGTTAAACATACACTTCCCGTATGCCCCAGCAATTCCACTCCTAGATTTCTACCCAAGAGAAGTCAAAACACATTCATACAACACTTGTTTGTGAATGTTCGAAGCAGTATTATTTATAATAGTCCAACGTTAAAAACAATCCAAATATCCATCCACTAGTGACTGGAGAAACAAAAGGTGGCATGCTCATATAATGTACTATTATTCAGCAATGAAAAGAAATGAAGTATTGATATGTCCTAAAATATGGACAAACCTCAAAAACATTATGCTAAGGAAAGAAGACAGACACAAATGACCTCAAATTGTATGATTTCATTTATATAAAATTTTCCAGAAAAGGTAATCTATGGAGATGAAAAGTAGATTAGTGGTTGCTTAGGGTTGGGGAGAGGAGGGAAAGAAAGTGACTGCAAATGGAACTTTGGAGAGTAAAAGAAATACTCTAAACTAAATTACGGTGATGGTTGCATAACTATAAATTTTCTAAAACTCGTCAAACTGAATACTTTCAATGGCTAAATTTTAAAGTGGATAAACTATACTTCAATAAAACTGCTTTCATTTATTTTGTTTATTTATTTATTTTGAGATGGAGTCTCACTCTGTCAACCAAGCTGGAGTGCAGTGGCGCGATCTTGGCTCACTGCAACCTCTGCCTCCCAGGTTCACGCCATTCTCCTGCCTCAGCCTCCCGAGTAGCTGGGACTACAGGCACCTGCCACCACGCCCAGCTAATTTTTTGTATTTTAGTAGAGATAGGGTTTCACCGTGTTAGCCAGGAAAAACTGCTTTTAAAAAAAAGGTAAAGAGAGCTTGGTGATTTAGAAAAGGGGGCGGCCCCAGCTAGAGCAGCTTCGTACATTTGTGCTGGACCTGGAAAGCTAGGTAGGATTTCAACATATTGAAAGGTACAAGAAGGAATTTCAGGCAAAGAATGAAGCAGAGGCTAAGCCTGCAAGTAAGACAGTGCCAGCATGTTTGGGCAATATCCAGACATCCATTTTGGCTGGATATTTGGATGGAAAAAAGTTGATGAAAAGACTGAAAAATGTGGTTGTGACCAGATCAGATCACAGAAGCTGAAAATGATTGGGCTAATGCATTTATGACTTAATTTGGTAGGCAGCAGGGAGCTACTGACCATTCCAGAGTAGGGGAGTGTCCTGGTAAAGATTGATGGGGCAACAGTGAGGAATGTGTGTTAGAAGAGCCAGCCACAAAAGCCATCAAACAAAAGGCTCATAGAACTGGCAGTACTGAGTAGTTACTTGCCTGTGTTGATAATGCAAAAGACAGAGAGCCTCACTCTACCAGATAGAAAGCAAAATAATAATATACAGCACTTATTTAGTGCTTCTTATGACCCAGGCCCCATTTAAAAGAATCACTGTTCTACAGGAAAGTGAATTAAAAGCCTGCTACGTACAGAATGAGCCAAATGGACTGATGATCATCTTTAGGTTTACTCCAAAGAGAAGGAATAAAGATAAAGGAGGTTATAAAATGTTTCACTTGAGGTCAGGAGTTCGAGACCAGCCTGGTCAACATGTAGTAAAACCCTGCCTCTACTAAAAATACAAAAGTTAGCTGGGCATGGTGGCACACGCTCGTAGTCCCAGCTACTTGGGAAGCTGAGGCCAGACAATCACTTGAACCCAGGAGGTGGAGGTTGCAGTGAGCCAAGATCACACCACTGTACTCCAGCCTGGGCGACAGAGTGAGATTCTGTCTCTCAAACAAAACAAAACAAAAAAGAAAAAAAGAAGAAAGAAAAAAGAAAAATATGATACTTCAAAGGTGGAAGGATGGTAAGTAAGACAAATGACAAAGACCAGTTTACATGGTTCTCTGGCCCAAAAAAGCAAGAGTATCTGGCACCACTGATGCTCTCCATGGATGTCACCACTGTGTAAAGCAGGAATGTCAGGGTGGCTTTCTGAAGAGAATCCAGCTGTTTGGGAGTCACAAAGTGTTTATAAACATTATTTTTTAAAATAAACTGCCACCACTGAAATATCAGAAAATTTCACATAAAACATGGAAATTTTCAGTTTCTCTTGAAATATTGGGAATTCTAGCAACTATATGATCCAATCCCACATGGTATCAATCAGTCAGGGCTGAGTAGCCCTCACCCTTTTTTAAACATTAGAGTCCCTGCCTGGCACATGTTATGTATTTATTCATTCAAACGTATTTATTGAGCACCTGCTATATGCCAAGTGCTGTTATAGGACCTAGAGACACAGCAACGACAAAACAGAAAAATATGGTTACTTTCCTGGAGCTCATGTTCTCATGAGGATAGCTAGACAATAACCAAATAAGATAATGTATATTTCCAATTATACATAATTAGAAAAATAAAGAAGTAAGGTATGACTTTTAGTGGATGGACAGGTACTGGGAATTGTAAACAGGGTGATCAGAGAAGGCAAGCCTCTATGCTTAGATGACATCAGACTCAAAAAAAGGGAAACAGCACATCTATCATGTTTTATGTGTGGGAGGAACACATAAATAAATGAGCATGGGGCAGGGGCATTTCAGGCCTGGCAATGTTTGGATTTTATTCTGAGTGAGATGGACAACCATTGGCAGATTTGAGCAGAGGAGTGACATGGTTGGGCATACTCATTTACGTTGGTGACTGGCCCCTGTAAGCATTTGAATTTTGGGTCCTTGGTTTAAAGCACGATGGGCAGAGGTTAAAGGGCTCGAGCTGGGTTCTGTGTCTGGAGAAGGAAAATAATCAGACGACGGGGCAGAAATTTCCTGATCTTCAGAACATACTGTTTATGCAGAAGAATAGCTCAATATGTAGTAATGACCTTGAATAACCAGCATCTATGGGCAGAATTCACATGCAATGAAGCCCCTTAAGAAACCAAGCTCACAGGACCCTGAGACTGGGCACCATGTGACTGTAGGCCAGAGGAAAAAGTTCCTAGTGGACATGCATCTGGGATGTTCCACCTTGTTCACTTATAAAAGCTGCTCTCCCTTCTCTATCTTCAGCAGTGATAGTCCACCCTTGCTGGTATACTCAATTTAGCGCTGGTACACTCAACTAGACAAGTCCTAAGCCCTGTTTTATTTCAACAACTTGAGTTAATTCTCAAGTCCTCCCAACTGAGACAGGAAAAATCTGGTCATCATACTCCAAAACAAAGCAATGATCAATGCTGGGAGTTCAATGTGATCTGCCTTTTCAGAAAATCCATTTTTAGATGCTGAAGAGCTTGCAACATTTGACAAGAAGAAATAATCTACTCACAATCAGAATGTGATCCCGGCCCATGGTGATGACTGTCCGGTTCACTGTCCGCAGCAGCTGGACCATGATCTCCTGGATGTGGTGGTAGGTGAAGGCCTGTAACACAGTCAGAGACATCTATGTGACAATCAGGACACTGCATCCGCACAATTGTTCAAAGGACCCAGACAACAGTGGTCAGACGTGGTGATCTTCAACACTATCACCAACACCACCACCACCACTGCCATCATCATCATCATCATTATCATCATCACCTCCATATCTCCATCGCCATTACCACCTGCACTGGGCATAAGAAATTCTACTAGTCACCTGAAATATAAGTTAAGATGGCTTAACTTAGGCTTTGGAATCAGGAACTTTGGAGCTAGAATACTAGCTCTGACAATATTAGTACTGCATTGGTTAAGTTATTATATGGTTTGGATCTGTGTCCCCGGCAAAATCTCATGTCGAATCATAATCCCCAGTGTTGGAGATGGGGCCTGGTAGAAGGTGATTGGATCATGGGAGTGGATTCTCATGGTTTAACACCATCTCCCTCGGTGCTGTCATCACAATAGTGAGTTCTCATGAGATCTGTTTGTTTAAAAGTGTGTGGCAACTTCTCCCCTTTCTCTTCCTCCAGCTCTGGCTACGTGAAGACGCCTGCTCGTGCTTTGCCTTCTACCATGAGTAAAAGTGTCCTGAGGCCTCCCCAGAAGCCTAGCAGATGCCAGTATCATGCTTCTTGTACAGCCTGTGGAATCAGGAGCCAATTAAACCTTTTTTCTTTATAAATTACCCAGTCTCAGGTATTTCTTTGTAGCAGCGCAAGAACTGAACAATACAGTTATATTAACTTTTCTAATCCTTGGTTTCTTCATCTAATAGGATCTGAGCTGGAATAAGGAGGAAATTTAATGCAGGGAATTGGTTACACAGGTAACAGATATGCCAACACACCAAACAAGGTAACCTAGAGTCAGCTACAGCAGGAAGCCACTGTCACTTGGAGGCTGGAGGGACAAATCGAGGAGGCAGTGTTTCTGGAGCTCCGGGACTAGGGTTATATAATGGAAACTAGGGTTACATAACGGTAATCACATGGTGCTTGTATAATAGAAGCCACATTACCCACCTTGGGTGGAAATTTACAGTGAGTCAGGTTGTAACAGGTATTGGGTTCTGGCTACTTTAAATACAGGTCCCTAAACTTTCTGTAGGATTTGCTGATCCTTTCTGAGCTTTTGTTGTAGTTGGCAACGGTTTCAGGCATATTCATCTATATCTTGGATCATTTTACCAGCATAGCATTTAGGCACAGAGTTGCATACCATGTATACACGAGAGAGGCCATGGCCAAGTGGAAAGGCCTTGGAATCTTAACTTCAGAAGCTCTGGGTCTGAAGTTCAATGCTGTATTTGCCAGCTGTGCAATCTCACTTATCACTTCTCTGAGACTCAATTCTCTCATCTACAAAAATGTAGAAGGTTCTCTCAAGGTTGATGTGGACATAAAAATGACATGTGCAATTCTGGAACAACTTATATGCCTGGGTCCTCTGCTGGAGATTCTGTGGTCTGAGACAGAGCCTGGGCATCAGCAATTTCTGAATTTTAGGTGTGTTATTCTGATGGCTGAGAACCATGATGTGACATGCTGTTTAGCTCTGGAGATGGGGGCTTGGGAATAGCCTTGTGTCTCCGGAACCTAGCCAGAGCCTGACACAAAGAAAGTGCTAAATCGAGAGTGGCTGAAAACATGGATGACCACCCATGCTCATTTACAAGTACTCCAGCAAGCTTTACTGCATTAAACTTAAGTGTGGTTTTGTCACTTAATGTAAGGAATTGCAGGGAGTTGGTTATACAGTGAAAGAGAAGTAGATTTGCAGTTGGGGTAGGGCCAGAAAAAGACAGAAGATGTGCTTATTAAAAAATGTCCTCCCCCTGCCCCAATGACTTTCAATGACTTTTGGCATCCAGAGATGAATAACCCAGAGCTTTCCTTCTCTTTCTGCCTTAGACTCACTTCTTTGTCACTTTGGCTAGTCCTAGACTCTCTAGCCCTGTGGAGCCACCAACAGAACCTCTGCCACTGGAGCTTTTGTTAGAGCATTTATTTTACAGAAACAAGTTCCCCTGCTTCATCAAGTGCAGCCAGACCTCAGTCTCTGCTGGAGACTGGCTGGTCTCTCCCCACCAACCAGCCGTTTCTACTCCTGACACTCAAGGCCAGGGAAGACAGATCTCCCCATATTTCTGGCCCAAAGGTGAACCTCTCTCCTAATTTCCTTCTCCTTTATTTCTCCAAGCCATTTTGCTGACTTACAGTCTCCTATGTCTTATACTACATGAACGTGATGTTCATGGTTATAACAACGACCACAGCTGACAGTCTTTAGTGCTTCCTAAATGCCCAGCACTCTGCTAAGCACTTTATATCGTTTCACATCAAGACAAGCAACATTACTCTCTCCATTGTTCGGATGAAGAAACTGAAGCCAGAGTGGTTAAGTAATTTATCCAGGGTCACCCAGTGAGGAAGTAAGGGAGAAAGGATTCAACCCAGCAGCCTGTCTCCAGAGTATTCTCCTTATCCAAACTCACCCATGCAGACTGGAACACGATCATAGATTTCTGGTGGCTACTTGAGGGGTTTCATCATCCACCTTCCATCTGTCAAGATGGATAGACCCTGCCTTCAAATGGACCACCTTCTAACTCCTCCAGTGACTTTTGATCTTTTCTCTGCCTTTTATAAAATCTTCAATGCTATGTATTCCCCCTCCCTTATATTTTCTGCATTCCTTTGCAATTTCATCAAATTTATACAATGGTTTTCATTTTGATGTTATTTTTTTCCAGGATTACATCCTTCCCTTGTGAATAGAGATATTAAAACCCCCTTTCTTGACCTCCTGCCCCTTGCTTCTTTTAAATGGCCGTTTCTTCTTGTTCCAAAGAGCAACAATTAGACTGCTCAGGAAGTTTGGTATTTAAAAGTAGAAAACTGTCAAATTCAATTCATTTCACTCTGAAAGCTCCCAGTATTGGGAGGTTGTATAGCAGAGTGTTTTGAGATTAGAGATACTTGAGTTTGAATCCCAATTCTGCTCATTTGAGCTGGGTGACCTTGGGCAAATTGCTTTTCCTCTCTGAGTTTCTGTTTCTTTGTTCATAAAATGTGGCAAATAATAGTAACCTCAAGGTTACTGGTTTGAAGAATAAACAAGGTAATGAAGGTAAAGCTTTCGTTACTGGGGGTTGGTATATAGTAAGCCCTCAGTAAGTGGTGGCTGCAACTCACATTCCCCTTGGTTTGCATTAGCTCTCTGGCCGGGCTTGCAGATTCCCAGCACGTAGCAGAAAGTGCAGTACAAGGCAATGCATAATCTAAACTCTGGGTGATATCGAAATGTCACCCAAAGAATGTATAGCATATATGCAAATGGAAAACTTTCAAGATGATAAACCTGTGCTAAGCAGTAAAAGTGCAGCCACAAATCACCCACTGTTAATTGCTCCAGTGCCAAGCAAGTGGAGGGAGACTCTAGGAAACTGACTTCCGGGCTCAAACTAAACGGTAGCTTGTAATTGAAATGACAAAATCAGTCTTCCCATTATGGCCTTGGCAAAGAAATTAATCCATCCAACCTAAACACACTGCAAATTGTAGTGATTTTTTTTCTTTTAATAATTACAGGCTCTGGTATCTGGAAGGGACTTGAAGTCTTATGCAGAGCTCACTACATAACACAGCAGAAGGTGAGCTGGGAGTGGATGGGGACCAGGTAGGGTTGGGGCTAAGGGAGCCAAGCCCTCTCTTCTTGACTTACTCTTGGCCCTAGGCCAGTCCTAGGACTTTGCAGAATGCAATGCAAAACTACTGATCTCCTGCAGGGTTTCTAGAATAAGAGAGTACACCAAATATGAGAATATTTTAAGTAACAATAGACAAAGCATTTCATAACACTAAACCAAATTATATTAAAAATGTGGCCTTTTTTTTTTCATTTTTCTTTCAACACTTCTCATGATACCAAGTAGAGAAATCTCCTTTCGGTGATTATATGTCTTTAATACCTCTCTAGTTCTTGTAAAAACCCCTTTTCTAACAAAGAGGAAAATCTTCAGGTCAGAGCAGGCAGCAAACAGTATCTACTTAGAACTTAATGACATTGTTTTGTTTTTATTGTGTTTATTTTTTGAAGTTGGTTACATTTATGGCAAGTGTGCAAGAAAAAGCTCCAAAACTTGGAAATAAAGCAAAATGAGGATTGCATGACATTTTTAATAGAACATTTGGAAAAACCACACGGAAGTTCCTTTTACCCTCTCAGGAATATAACTTTGTTTGGATTCACCATCCACAACTGATTAGAAACTAGAAATGTTATAACCTTGCAGAGTTAGTAGTTAACTTGCAGAAAAATGATAAAATGTGATGTTTACAGCTTTGTTAAAACTCATAGTTTTATTACTCTGGAGAAAATTTACCTGTTTTATACCTAATGATAATTTTATACAAGTATCTCTTCTCTCACAAAATATCAAGAAACCTGAATACTTTTGAACCAGGTTGTTGTTGTTCAGCTTGCTCCCTGGTTTATCAGTTAAATAAAACTTTGATGTGCTCAGTGTCTAATAGCATAGAATAATATTTTTAATAATTTGAGAAATCTACTTTTACACAAATGATGCTACTTACAGTTTTGATATAAAATTTTATTTTTATCAAAGTTATAAGCGTATACAGTTCAAAAAATTCTTCAAGCTTCATTTAAAAACAAAACAAGCTGGGCACAGTGGCTCATGCCTATAACCCCAGCACTTTGGGAGACCAAGACGGGAAGATTGCATGAGCCCATGAGTTCAAGATCAGCTTGGGCAACAGGGTGAAATCCCATCTCTACTAAAAATATAAAAAATTAGCCTGGCATGGTGGTGCACACTTGTAGTCCCAGCTGCTGGGGAGGCTGGGGCAGGCTTGAGCCCAGAAAGTAGAGGCTGCTGTGAGCTGTGATTACACCACTGCACTCCAGCCTGGGCAACAGGGAGTGAGACCCTGTCTCAAAAAAGAAAAAAAAATCCAAACCCCCAAACAAACAAACAAACAAACAAAATACAGTAGTCTCTCATGATCCCCTTGCCAGAGGAACTTTTGTACCTCTTTAAGCGGTTGTAATTGTTATTCTGGCATTTATGAACATGATGCCAATAATATGCTTATGTTACTTCTTTTTTAAACATTTCTTTTCACTTTTGACATTGTCTATTAACTGTCCACCATAAAAAACAAGCATTCTGGCCAGGTGCGCTGGCTCATGCCTGTAATCCCAGCACTTTGGGAGGCTGAGGCGGGCAGATCATCTGAGCTCAGGAGTTCAAGACCAGCCTGGCCAACATGGTGAAACTCCATCTCTACTAAAAATATAAAAATTAGCCAGGCATGATGGCGCATGCCTGTAGTCCCAGCTACTTGGAAGGCTGAGGCAGGAGAATGGGTTGATCCCGGGAGGCAGAGGTTGCAGTGAGTCGAGATTGCACTATTGCACTCCAGCCTAGGCAACAGAGCAGTCTCAAAATAAATAAATAAATAAATAACCAGGCATTTCACTCTTTCCTCCCACTGTCCCATCAGGCACATGCATCATTCCCATTTCTCCTTCCTCCCATACACTTATGGTATAATTTTGCTTTGATCAATATTTATTATTTAAAATATTTTGAATGTGCAAATGCCATTCTCATCCAAGTTGTAAACTATGATGGATTCCCATTTCTTGCACACTCTTCATTTCCTGCCCCCATCCCCCGCCAAAAAAAAGCAATTTGGAAAAATCCAAGATTCCTTTTAGTTCTCTGAATGTTTACTTTTTTTAAGTACTATCTCCCGATTTACAATGGTCTCTTCAGCTATTTTTCTAAGTTCTCTCTGCCTCTTTTCTAAAGTTTGCTTTGCCTCACAGAGTCTGTGTCCTCCAAGTAGCTTTGCTTCTGTTTGCTTGTTTTCACCTCTCTTCTATGTGAGCATTCTTCCTTAGTTCTCTTTAATCCTTGGGGCTATGTTCTCATTTCATTGTGTGTGATGCTAAGGTGATCACCGACTGAGCATGTGAGTAGAGCCTGTGGTCTGTGAGCTTACTGCAGGGTGATCTGGTTGGGACATTTAGCTGGAGAGCACTGACTGAGCATGTGAGTAGGGCTTGTGGTCTGTGAGCTTACTACAGGGTGATCTGGTTGGGACATTTAGCTGGAGAGCACTGACTGAGAATGTGAGTAGGGCTTGTGGCCTGTGAGCTTACTGCAGGGTGATCTGGTTGGGACATTTAGTTGGAGAGATGCCAATATCAATATATGCAAGTCTTTCTTCTTGGACTGCTTGGATTTCACAAATAAGAATTGTCTGATCCCTGCATGATGTGTGAAGGCCTGGCCACCAGTGCTCTAGGAGGTGAATGTGAGGAAAGTGCTGGAGGTTTTAGCCTCCAGGATGCATATTTTGATTGAAACCTGCTTTTGTGTAAGGTATCACTGCCCACACTTTCGTCTGGCATCTCCTAGGCCAGATGTCTTCTGTTTTTTCTTCTTTATTGAATACACCTTCAATAACTCAGCCCCATGGAGTCAGACTGCTTCTGGAACAGGCTCTCAGTTGATCCTCCTTATTTGAGCGCCTTCCTTTCCTTCACCTTAACTTGCAGGGGCACCTGGTACTACCATTTCTGGAAACTTTGTTTTAGATTGGATGAGTCCTCAGGGTCCTCCACTGCTGGCTTATGAAATACTTTTCTCAGGTCTCCTATGTCATGTACTAACTTTCCGTATGATTCCTACCTTTCTTTCAAAGAAATTCTATTTTTTTAGGAGGTTTTCAAGAGGGAGGAAAAATATGTACCTATTTTAATTTACCATCTTTACAGGGAATTCTGCCCTAAACTTTTCATGTTTGAATATTTAGAAGTGAGGTGATTTTGTTAAATATATTAAACATATACCTGATAGTGATACATTTTTTAAAATATGATTGTGTCATGTAAATGTCTAAGGTTTCAAAAATAGTGATAGTGCAATCCATTTTACAGAAAGAAAAACTTCAGCTTTAGGATGAGGTTTGCACAAGGTAATATGACTAGTGATGTGTGACAGGAAATGTCATCAGAGCTAGAATGAAGGACCTATTCTGCTGAACATTGTGGGGGCCACTGCTTCCTCCAGTCCAGCACACAGGCAGCCTTGGCCCTGTGTTTATGCCAAGGACAATCTCACCTCCTCTGCCTGCTTTGTCTTTAGGCCTTTTCAGTACTAAGATGAAGATCACAAGGTCACAGCTACAGAGTGAAATCCAAAGGCCTACATTTCTTTTTAAGTAAAAGAGAAAGAATGCATATTCTTACAGTGAAAACAGCAGCAATCTATGGCTGCTACTGTTTTGTTCATTCTGTGTTCTATGGAAGAGGTCTTTTCCATTTCTTTCTTATCTTGAAAGTACCACAAACACCTAGAAAGAAAATATCTAACTTTGAAAAATAGTAACAGAATCATCTACAGTACAGTCATCCTCTCTCTCTCTGGCCCTTAGAGGGAATATGATTTTTGCATGAGTTCTAGGTTTAGTGCTGTCTTCTTTCTTCCTGTTTGAACTGGTTTCCATCCTGAAAGATTTTACTGCATTGACATCTCACTGCGTGAAGCAAGCCTCAGAGGCAGCCAGGGACAGAGACAGCTCAGCGAAGGGGAGGCAGGGTCAACAAGGCAGGGTGGATGGCACTGCTGTATCCCATCATCTCTGCTTCTCCCCACCCACTGGGTGAGCATCCCCACCCCATTTGCCAGGTGAGACTTGGGCAATGCGTTCACGTTGTCACATGTGTCTTGCACTTTGTATTAGCCTTCACTAGAAAACAAGGGTTGGAGTTGGTGGCAGAAGGATACAATAAAAAGGAAAACAAGATGTGGGTTCTAATTCTGACACTGCTGTTAACACAACTTTCAAGGTCTTATTATATGCCAGAGACTGTGCATATAGATTTGACATAATCTCATTTAACTTTTTATAAAACTCCACTGAAATCCCAGATATACGACTTACAAATTAGAGAGATTTAGTAATTTGCCCAAGAATGTTCCATTCACAGATAGCCAAACCTGAACCTAAAGCTCATTTCTGCCTAATTGCACGCTCCTTCCATGATCAGAAGTGTGGTGTCGGTGGCACAACGGAATGGTGCTTTAGGCCCTCTCCAACTTCTCTGGCAACTTCTTTCAATATTATGAAAAGTGCTCTGCAAAAGTCTCTCCTTGCACAGAGATTAATGAAGTTGCCATTAACTATTCTCTTTCCTTGTTGATCATTGACCTTGACCCATCTTGCCTCTCTGAGCCTCAAGTTTCTTCATCTGTATATTGGATGCATTGGCATCCACAATATCAGAATTGTTTTGAGGAACCATAGCTAATTCCAACACCGAGAGCTAATATCTTTTGAGTTTTACTATGTGGCATGTACTTTTCTAGGTATTTTACAGACATTAACTTAAGGAATCCTGCAAGCACATATAAAATGGGAGAAATACTTCTACAATTCCAGATTTAGAGATGAGTGAAGTGAAGTACTTGGCTGTGGTCTGCTAATCCAAGTTCCAGCCCAGGCCTGCCTGACTCAAGTCCAGGCTTGTGACTGCCTCTGCCTCCACCTCTTTGGATCACATAAATGAATGGATGTGGCAGCACTTTGCAGATGGTAAATCATTCTGTAAATCTGTCCAAAGAACATCATAAGACAAACAGTTGTGTGCACAGCTGCTTGTAGCATATTGCATTGTTTATAACACCTAAACACAGCAAGCAAGACAAATGTGGTCAAATCAGGAATCCTATTATGTACATGACAGTTTATTCACACAATGGAGGAGAAGGTGGATAGATCTTGACCTGGAAAGATATCCTAAATATGTTCAGAAAAAAAGAGACTACAGAGCACCATAGGTAATATACACCTTTTTTTTAAAATTTATTTTCTGTGTCCAGAAAGTCCGGAAAAAAATGCATGGCAAACCATTAACAATGATATCACTGAGTGGGAGGGAGGAAGGACAGATATGAGGTTAAAGGGATAATTTCATTTGCTATGTTTTGTTGGAAATGTTCATAATCACATATGTAACAATGAAAATAGAACTCTTTCTCCATTGGAAAGAAATGAAAGTCAGGCTGCAATCCTAGAGAATCATGTCCATAGGGGACTGAGTGGATATATCCCAGGGATGTACACCCAGGAAGCCCTGTGTTCAGGGGTGTCAGGCTGCTGTGGGAATGGCTGTCCTTCTTCCCCACCCCCAGCAGGTCTCCCATCTCATGCTGGGGCTATAGATGTAACCTTGGGGCTCACAAGCTGGATCACTGTTGCCAACATTACTAAATGGACAGAAAAGCACTGCAAAGTAACGGGCTAACATTCTTTTAAAAGGCACAACTATGAAACCAACTCAATAAGCAAAACATTGTTTTTATTTAGATCCTGTAAGTTGCTTTGCAAAGGTTTTTATTAAAATATAGTGGAACCTCCAACCTGCAGGCCAGAGCAGAAAAAATTAAGCCTCCTAAAGTCTGTATGTTCAATATCTTAATACTGATGAATAAAGGCTGGTTGGAGACACTTATGAAGATGTGCCTCAGATAGGCTCCACTTCACTATTTTGTTCTTCAAAACAGGAAAAATTTATGAGGTGCAAAAAAATAGATAAAAAACAAAACTAACATTTGTTAAATTCTTACTATGTGCTGGGCAATGGGCTGTGTGCTTTGTGTTCAATATCTCAATGAGTCTTGACAAGAACTCCAGGGATAAGTATTACCCCATTTTAAGATATAAAATAAGATTCATTCTAATTATTATTATCATTCAGTATTTATTGAGCACTTAATACATGCCAGCCATTATGATAAGTGCTTTACATGAGCCACCTCATTTAATTCACAGAATAACCTTATAGATCTGCTACCCTGGTTCTTCCCATGTTACAAATGAGGGAATCTAAAGGTTTATGCAACTTGTCCAGAGCCAGAGAACTGTAGGTGATGGAGCTGGATCTGCTCCCATGTCTTTTTGGTTGCAAGGCTCTTGCACTGTGTGCAGCTATTTATAGCATATTGTATTATGTATAATACCCAAATGTAACAAGCAAGATAAATATCCCCACATCAGGGATCCTATTATATAAATGATGGCTTATCCACACAATAGAATAGGAGACAGCAGATATGTCTTGCCCAAGGGACCTGCATCTCCAGTCTACTTTCCAGGAAGAACAGGGTCATCTGCTTTTAGATCTTAAATTATACCACTCAGTCTCCTTTCTTGGAGCTCTTTAGACAAAAAAGCAGGCTCTAAACAAGGTGACTTTTGAAGGCCCCATTTCATATCATGTGTCAAAGATATTAAAAAGAAAAAACCTCCCCAAATAAATACAATGTAAATACAACTGCAAAACTGTTGAGTTGTAGTTGACTAGCTAATATACTGTTCATTTTCTAAATACTTAAGCAATTATTTCAATTTTGATATTTAATACTTTAATGTCAATTAACAAATATCCTGAGCCAATAAAGTCATAGGTCCTGGGTTCTATACCTACACTGTCCTAACGTGTAAACTTTCAAAGCTTAAGTGAAAATTGAACTACATGAACAAATGGCCCTGCAGCAATGGTCTCAGGTAAAGTTTTCATTGCAGAAATGGGTACATGAGCTATTCGCAATATTTCAAAAAGCTTAACAGAAATTGTACACTCACTCATCTTCAGTATTACTGCATAGGCTAATGAAAATGCCAAGATTCCTTGTTTGAAAGAGAACAAGATAAACTCTAAATAGGCAACCTGTTTAACTCTGTTGGTCAGAAAATTCTGAATGTTTATATAGTATTAATTAATTTAAAAGAGTAACCAAATTACTTAATGTTTAATGCATGCTGCTTTTTTGAGAGACAATGTATTTTAAAACATGCATCCATGGGCATAGGAATAAGAACAGGACTCTGTGGTTGTGAAAATCTTTGCAACTATTTATCCAGAAAGCCATCCTAGATATGGTTTCCACCCTTCCATTTCCCAACTTCACGACAAGCTCCCTCCCTCCCCACATGACTTTCCTCCCTTTCCTCCCCCATCCAATGGCAAACTAGTGTTTCCTTTTATTTATGCCTCTGCATCATCATCAGCCATGAATGAGAGCATTAAAATTCTGGACTATAAGCTTCTCTGAGGTAGGGAGTCATAACATAATCCACTCGGACCTGCCCCCTCTTACGCTATTAAACAAATAGATTGTGAATCCTTGGTAAGTTACTTGAGGACAGGGATTAGGTCTGTGCCACTACTTTGGGCTCAACACCTAGCACAAGTACCTGTCACAGAATAAGTAATCGCCATGATTTTATTAAGCGGATTTAAGTTTGAATAGGAGATGTCACGTAACTGTTGCAGAGAGAAAGAGAGATTCTTAGATGAGGGGTGGAGCTAGAATAGAGGATCCGGACGCTTCTGGGCACAGATTTCTTCAACCGTCCTGACAACACAGCTTGACCACATACAAAAGACTAAGGGGTTATTTGACAGGGAATGAGAGAAACCAAAAAATATATACAACGTTCTATCCTCCTTCCTACAGTGAAAATACCCTTAATCATCCCACCACCCTCCAGAGAGAGAACATAGACATCAGAAGCTCATTCAGTGATGACTAATATAGTTTCCTCAGCAGGGTTTCCCCAAATCAAACGTCTACTATCCGCATTTTTCAAAATGGACTTCTCCCACAAATCACTTCCAAGTCAGGCAGGCGCAAAACCAAGCTGGGAGGCCGATCTCATGAAACATACAGCATCCTGTGCCTCAGCCAGAATTCAGAGCCCACTCTCACTGACCCCTCTGCTTAGGGATTAATTCTACCAGAAACTTTAGAAAAATTACTAGCAAGGGGAGGTTTTAAAATCTCACCCTTGAACCTCTTTTCCTTTGCTAAGAAATGACAGAGGGAGTATGTCAATCTAAAATGCAACAGAATTCGCCAGAAAAGACCAGTAGATCTAAGGAGTGAATTTGTATCCTCTGATCTACGCATGCAGTTACACAGACATCAGGGATGCCTTTGTCGGTTCAGATTGGATACAATAAAAACCCTCCCCAGAAACCTATCTGTATAAATAAAAAATAAGCAAGAGACAATGTGTGCCCTTCTCCGTGGTGCTGGCAAAAACTGCCTCCTAGAACAAGGGCAATTCTCCTCATCTTGGGAAATATGGACTCACTCACTCTCTCTATCAACCCCCACCCCCGCCAACAGAGTGTGTGCCTCGGTTTTAATGTTGAAAAACCATGTGTGTTGGGTTTTTTTGTTTTGTTTTGTTTTTTACTGTTTTCTAATTGTCACCAATGATTTCAACATTTTTAAAGTTCTATCACATTTCTAACACCATCATCCCCAGCTCTTTCTGGAAAGCTTAGGCTGTGTGCTCCCTTTTCCTCCACTAAATCTCCCAGATCCACCTATACAACTACAATGAATTTGGGTGAGGGAGAACCCATTTATTTTCCTTGATTTATTCCGAGTTCCGATCTACAGTTTCTGGTGGCTTTTCTGGATGATGGAAAGATGGCCACCTCATTTTCCAGTTTCTGTAACACACTCAGTGCCCCCACCTTTAATCCATAGCAGTGATCCTTCCCCAACAAGCTGGTGAGCAGGAAAGCCATTTCTATGAATGCTCAGTCACTTTCCGTTCTCACCACTGACAGCCTAGCTTAGCTGGTTATTAAAACCAAGCCATCTTGAAGCAAATCCATGCATATTCCTGGGAGTACATTAAGGTTTTCTTTCACATAAGTATGCAGCATCTAGAAGTAATCATCTGGTCCCAGGTTTCTGCAGCCTGGAGTGAATTGAGATCCTTGAGAAGCTGCCTAAACAGCAGGTTGCAGCTCCTCTCCAACCCCCTGCCCTACCAAAAAATGAGATGGCCCGGATAATATCTGTTATAGTCCAATACCTCAAGAAGCATTATCTAAGCATCTGCTTCAGTGGTCTATAACCATAGCTGCATTTTTAAAACAAGCTGGGGATTTTCCATATATATAAATATATTCATGCCCAGGTTCCACCCAAGACAAATTCTAAGTCTCTGGTGATGAGACTCAAGCATTGTTATTCTACAAAAGCTCTCTACATAAATTTCAGTATGGAGTGGTACCGACTCACTACGTGCCACGCTCTCTCCTGGATTCTGAGGATTCAGAGACAGAAAATCTAGCCCCTGCTTTTAAGAGACCACAGTGTATTAGCAATGTAGGACTAGGGAAGAACCACATAGTAAAGGAAGGATCCTGACAGTGCTATTACAGGGAGCTGAGAAACCTCAGAAAAAAAGTCGTCACCCAATCTAGGAAAATGTGAGAAGGTGTCCTGAGGGAGCTGCTTCAGAGCCAGCTGGGAGAAACATGCAATGTAGTTCTTTGCAATGTAGTAAATAAGGCTTTATAATAACACTGCCTCTCCATATTAAGAGTGTAGCCTAATAATACATAACTAACTCTTATATATTCTTGCTGCCAACACCTTTCCTTGAAACTGTATCAAGTATCACTAGCAGTGAGTCAGACCAACCACTCTTGGATTCCTACCTTCTCCCTGGAATTCTGATTATGATCTTCCCACAATCATGGTGGGAAACAGAATTCACCATACCTTCACCTTGGACTACAGGCATCTTTTTCAGAGAATTCAGTCCTTGGGGACTGGAGAGGTTTCATTTCTCCCAGGCCCTACCCGAACCAGTCTTGGTCAGCTCATCCTCCCCAGAGATGAGAGCCACCAGAGATGAGAGCATGTTTTTCTCTGTGTCTGAGATGTCCTTCTCCCTTTGATTACTTGCTAAAATCCTGTTCACCGGGGAAAAACTGAGCCCAGTCATCATCTTTGGGAGCTCAACCACTCCAAACTTCCACCTTACCCCAGGCAAAGTTGCTTGTTCTTTTTGAGTACCCACAAAAACCTTGTTCATATTTCTTTGGACCACACCTTTCCATTTTGAAAGTCCAAAGTGTACCGTCATGCTTGACACAGAGTAAGCACTAAGTACATGTATAAATACACAAAATGAACATGTCAGTGGAGGGATGGATGGATGGT
This sequence comes from Pongo abelii, assembly GCF_028885655.2. Lineage (NCBI taxonomy): Eukaryota > Metazoa > Chordata > Mammalia > Primates > Hominidae > Pongo > Pongo abelii. The sequence goes on along the minus strand of NC_071989.2, from coordinate 178,703,538 downwards.
TGGATGAAAGAATGAACGGATGGGTGAGTAACATTGTCTAAACTACTTTACATCTCATCAATTCAGAATTTGATGAAAAATAATAGATGTGCTAAGTCATCTCTTCTCAAAAAACAAAGACGCTGGCAACTTCTTTACTTATTCCCCCTATATGTACCATCTCCTCTTCTTTCTTCACTTTTCACCATATAACCAAGAGGGTGGGTGTTGTGACTTGTCTTCCAGGAGAGATTTTTTTGTTTTGTTTTGTTTTTTTCTTTTTTTTTCTGTTATGCAAATGTTTCAATATTTTCTTCTTTTATATATATAGATTTTTTTTATTATACTTTAAGTTCTAGGGTACATGTGCATAACGTGCAGGTTTGTTACATATGTATACATGTGCCATGTTGGTGTACTGCACCCATTAACTCATCATTTACATTAACTATTTCTCCTAATGCTATCCCTCCCCCCTCCCACCACCCCACAAGAGGCCCCAGTGTCTGATGTTCCCCTTCCTGTGTCCAGGTGTTCTCACTGTTAAATTCCCACCTATGAATGAGAACATGCGGTGTTCTTGCGATAGTTTGCTGAGAATGATGGTTTCCAGCTTCATCCATGTCCCTACAAAGGACATGAACTCATTGTTTTTTATGGCTGCGTAGTATTCCATGGTGCATATGTGCCACATTTTCTTAATCCAGTCTATCATTGTTGGACATTTGGCTTGGTTCCAAATCTTTGCTACTGTGAATAGTGCCGCAATAAACATATGTGTGCATGTGTCTTTATAGCAGCATGATTTATAATCCTTTGGGTATATACCCAGTAATGGGATCGCTGGGTCAAATGGTATTTCTAGTTCTAGATCCCTGAGGAATCGCCACACTGTCTTCCACAATGGTTGAACTAGTTTACAGTCCCAACAACAGTGTAAAAGTGTTCCTATTTGTCCACATCCTCTCTAGCACCTGTTGTTTCCTGACTTTTTCATGATCACCATTCTAACTGGTGTGAGATGGTATCTCATTGTGGTTTTGATTTGCATTTCTCTGATGGCCAGTGATGATGAGCAGTTTTTCATGGGTTTTTTGGCTGCATAAATGTCTTCTTTTGAAAAATGTCTGTTCATATCCTTGGCCCACTTGTTGATGGGGTTGTTTTTTTCTTGTAAATTTGTTTGAGTTCTTTGTAGATTCTAGATATTAGCCCTTTGTCAGATGAGTAGGTTGCAAAAATTTTCTCCCATTCTGTAGGTTGCCTGTTCACTCTGATGGTAGTTTCTTTTGCTGTGCAGAAGCTCTTTAGTTTACTTAGATCCCATTTGTCAATTCTGGCTTTTGTTGCCATTGCTTTTGGTGTTTTAGACATGAAGTCTTTGCCCATGCCTATGTCCTGAATAGTACTGCCTAGGTTTTCTTCTAGGGTGTTTATGGTTTTAGGTCTAACATTTAAGTCTTTAGTCCATCTTGAATTAATTTTTGTATAAGGTGTAAGGAAGGGATCCAGTTTCAGCTTTCTACATATGGCTAGCCAGTTTTCCCAGCACCATTTACTAAATAGGGAATCCTTTCCCCATTGCTTGTTTTTGTCAGGTTTGTCAAAGATCAGATAGTCGTAGATGTGTGGTATTATTTCTGAGGGCTCTGATCTGTTCCATTGGTCTATATCTCTGTTTTGGTATCAGTACCATGCTGTTTTGGTTACTGCAGCCTTCTAGTATAGTTTGAAGTCAGGTAGCGTGATGCCTCCAGCTTTCTTCTTTTGGCTTAGGAATATCTTGGCAATGCGGGCTCTTTTTTGGTTCCATATGAACTTTAAAGTAGTTTTTTCCAATTCTGTGAAGAAAGTCATTGGTAGCTTGATGGGGATGGCATTGAATCTATAAATTACCTTGGGCAGTATGGCCATTTTCACGATATTGATTCTTCCTACCCATAAGCATGGAATGTTCTTCCATTTGTTTGTATCCTCTTTTATTTCGTTGAGCAGTGGTTTGTAGTTCTCCTTGAAGAGGTCCTTCACATCCCTTGTAAGTTGGATTCCTAGGTATTTTATTCTCTTTGAAGCAGTTGTGAAAGAGAATTCACTCATGATTTGGCTCTCTGTTGTCTGTTATTGGTGTATAAGAATGCTTGTGATTTTTGCACATTGATTTTGTATCCTGAGACTTTGCTGAAGTTGCTTATCAGCTTAAGGAGATTTTGGGCTGAGACAATGGGGTTTTCTAGATATACAATCATGTCATCTGCAAACAGGGACAATTTGACTTCCTTTTTCCTAATTGAATACCCTTTCTTTCTTTCTCCTGACTGATTGCCCTGGCCAGAACTTCCAACACTATGTTGAATAGGAGTGGTGAGAGAGGGCATCCCTGTCTTGTGCCAGTTTTCAAAGGGAATGCTTCCAGTTTTTGTACATTCAGTATGATATTGGCTGTGGGTTTGTCATAAATAGCTCTTATTATTTTGAGATACGTCCCATCAATACCTAATTTATTGAGAGTTTTTAGCTTGAAGAGCTGTTGAATTTTGTCAAAAGCTTTTTCTGCATCTATTGAGATAATCATGTGGTTTTTGTCTTTGGTTCTGTTTATATGCTGGATTACATTTATTGATTTGCATATGTTGAACCAGCCTTGCATCCCAGGGATGAAACCCACTTGATCATGGTGGATAACCTTTTTGATGTGCTGCTGGATTCGGTTTGCCTGTATTTTATTGAGCATTTTTGCATCAATGTTCATCAGGGATATTGGTCTAAAATTCTCTTTTTTTGTTGTGTCTCTGTCAGGCTTTGGTATCAGGATGATGCTGACCTCATAAAATGAGTTAGGGAGGCTTCTCTCTTTTTCTATTGATTGGAATAGTTTCAGAAGGAATGGTACCAGCTCCTCCTTGTACCTCAGGTAGAATTCAGCTGTGACTCCATCTAGTCCTGGACTTTTTTTGGCTGGTAAGCTATTGATTATTGCCTCAATTTCAGGGCCTGTTATTGGTCTATTCAGAGATTCAACTTCTTCCTGGTTTAGTCTTGGGAGGGTGTATGTGTCGAGGAATTTATCCATTTCTTCTAGATTTTCTAGTTTATTTGCGTAGAGGTGTTTATAGTACTCTCTGATGGTACTTTGAATTTCTGTGGGATCAGTGATGATATCCCCTTTATCATTTTTTATTGTGTCTATTCGATTCTTCCCTCTTTTCTTCTTTATTAGTCTTGCTAGTGGTCTATCAATTTTGTTCATCTTTTCAAAAAACCAGCTCCTGGATTCATTTATTTTTTGAAGGGTTTTTTGGTGTCTCTATCTCCTTCAGTTCTGCTCTGATCTTAGTTATTTCTTGCCTTCTGCTAGCTTTTGAATGTGTTTGCTCTTGATTCTCTAGTTCTTTTAATTGTGATGTTAGGGTATCAATTTTAGACCTTTCCTGCTTTCTCTTGTGGGCATTTAGTGCTGTAAATTTCCCTCTACACACTGCTTTAAATGTGTCCCAGAGATTCTGGCATGTTGTGTCTTTGTTCTTGTTGGTTTCAAAGAACATCTTTATTTCTGCCTTCATTTCATTATGTACCCAGTAGTCATTCAGGAGCAGGTTGTTCGGTTTCCATGTAGTTGAGCAGTTTTGAGTGAATTTCTTAATCCAGAGTTCTAGTTTGATTGCACTGTGGTCTGAGAGACAGTTTGTTATAATTTCTGTTATTTTACATTTGTTGAGGAGTGCTTTACTTCCACCTATGTGGTCAATTTTGGAATAGGTGTGGTGTGGTGCTGAAAAGAATGTATATTCTGTTGATTTGGGGTGGAGAGTTCTGTAGATGTCTATTAGGTCCGCTTGGTGCAGAGCTGAGTTCAATTCCTGGATATCCTTGTTAACTTTTTGTCTCATTGATCTGTCTAATATTGACAGTGGGGTGTTAAAGTCTCCCATTATTATTGTGTGGGAGTCTAAGTCTCTTTGTAGGTCTCTAAGGACTTGCTTTATGAATCTGGGTGCTCCTGTATTGGGTGCATATATATTTAGGATAGTTAGCTCTTCTTGTTGAATTGATCCCTTTACCATTACGTAATGGCCTTGTCTCTTTTGATCTTTATTGGTTTAAAGTCTGTTTTATCAGAGACTAGGATTGCAACCTTTGCCTTTTTTTGTTTTCCATTTGCTTGGTAGATCTTCCTCCATCCCTTTATTTTGAGCCTATGGGTGTCTCTGCATGTGAGATGGGTTTCCTGAATACAGCACACTGATGGATCTTGACTCTTTATCCAATTTGCCAGTCTGTGCCTTTTAATTGGAGCATTTAGCCCATTTACATTTAAGGTTAATATTGTTATGTGTGAATTTAATCCTGTCATTATGATGTTAGCTGGTTTTTGCTCGTTAGTTGACACGGTTTCTTCCTAGCATTGATGGTCTTTACAATTCAGCATGTTTTTGCAGTGGCTGGTACTGGTTTTTGCTTTCCATGTTTAGTGCTTCCTTCAGGAGCTCTTGTAGGGCAGGCCTGGTGGTGACAAAATCTCTCAGCATTTGCTTTTCTGTAAAGGATTTTATTTCTCCTTCACTTATGAAGCTTAGTTTGGCTGGATATGAAATTCTGGGTTGAAAATTCTTTTCTTTAAGAATGTTGAATATTGGCCCCCACTCTCTTCTGGCTTGTAGAGTTTCTGCCGAGAGATCAGCTGTTAGTCTGAAGGGCTTCCCTTTGTGGGTAACCAGACCTTTCTCTCTCGCTTCCCTTAACATTTTTTTCCTTCATTTCAACTTTGGTGAATCTGACAATCATGTGTCTTGGAGTTGCTCTTCTCGAGGAGTATCTTTGTGGCGTTCTCTGTTTTTCCTGAATTTGAATGTTGGCCTGCCTTGCTAGGTTGGGGAGGTTCTCCTGGATAATATCCTGAAGAGTGTTTTCCAACTTGGTTTCATTCTCCACGTTCCTTTCAGGTACACCAATCAGACGTAGATTTGGTCTTTTCACATAGTCCCATATTTCTTTGAAGCTTTGTTCATTTCTTTTTATTCTTTTTTCTCTAAACTTCTCTTCTCGCTTCATTTCATTCATTTGATCTTCCATCACTGATACCCTTTCTTCCAGTTGATTGAATTGGCTACTGAAGCTTGTGCATTTGTCATGTAGTTCTCGTGCCATGGTTTTCAGCTCCATCAGGTCCTTTAAGGGCTTCTCTGCATTGGTTATTCTAGTTAGCCATTCATCTAATCTTTTTTCAAGGTTTTTAACTTCTTTGCCATTGATTCGAACTTCCTCCTTTAGCTAGGAGTAGTTTGATCATCTGAAGCCTTCTTCTCACAGCTCATCAAAGTCATTCTCTGTCCAGTGTTGGTCTGTTGCTGGTGAGGAGCTGCGTTCCTTTGGAGGAGAAGAGGTGCTCTGATTTTTAGAATTTTCAGTTTTTCTGCTCTGTTTTTTCCCCATTTTTGTGGTTTTATCTACCTTTGGTCTTTGATGATAGTGACGTACAGATGGGGTGTGGATGTCCATTCTGTTTGTTAGTTTTTTAACAGTCAGGACCCTCAGCTGCAGGTTTGTTGGAGTTTGCTGGAGGTCCACTCCAGACCTATTTGCCTGGGTATCAGCAGCAGAGGCTGCAGAACAGCGAATATTGCTGAACAGCAAATGTTGCTTCCTGATCGTTCCTCTGGAAGTTTCGTCTCAGAGGGGTACCTGGCCGTGTGAGGTGTCAGTCTGCCCCTACCAGGGGATGCCTCCCAGTTAGGCTACTTGGGGGTCAGGGACCCACTTGAGGAGGCAGTCTGTCCGTTCTCAGATCTCAAACTCCGTGCTGGGAGAACCACTATTCTCTTCAAAGCTGTCAGACAGGGACATTTAAGTCTGCAGAGGTTTCTGCTGACTTTTGTTCGGCTATGCCCTGCCCCTAGAGGTGGAGTCTACAGAGGCAGGCAGGCAGGCCTCCTTGAGCTGCATTGGGCTCCACCCAGTTCGAGCTTCCTGGCTGCTTTGTTTACCTACTCAAGCCTCAGCAATGGCGGGCACCCCTCCCCCAGCCTCGCTGTCACCTTGCAGTTCGATCTCAGACTGCTGTGCTAGCAATGAGCGAGGCTCCGTGGGCGTAGGACCCTCCGAGCAATGCACGGGATATAATCTCCTGGTGTGCCGTTTGCTAAGACCATTGGAAAAGTGCAGTATTAGGGTGGGAGTGACCCAATTTTCCAGGTGCCTTCTGTCACAGCTTTGCTTGGCTAGGAAAGGGAATTCCTTGACCCCTTGTGCTTCCTGGGTGAGGCGATGCCTCACCCTGCCTCGGTGCATGCTCGGTGTGCTGCCCCCACTGTTCTGCACCCACTGTCCGACAAGCCCCAGTGAGATAAACCCGGTACCTCAGTTGGAAAGGCAGAAATCACCTGTCTTCTGCGTCACTCACACTGGGAGCTGTAGACTGGAGATGTTCCTATTTGGCCATCTTGGAACCCAATCTGTTTTGTTTTTTTCGAGACAGGGTCTTGCTCTGTCACCCAGGCTGGAGTGCAGTGGCGTGATCACAGCTCACTGCATCCTCTAGCTTCTGGGCCCAAGTGATCCTCCCACCTCAGCTTCCTGAGTAGCTGGGACTACAGGTGCACGCCACCATGACCAGCTAATTTTTTAATTTTTTGTAGGTGTAGGGTCTTGCCATGTTTCTCAGACCAGCTTCAACCTCCTCAGCTCAAGCAATCCCCTAGCTTTGGCTTCCCAAAGTGCTGGTATTAAAGGCGTGAGCCACTCTGGCCAGCAAAGGAAAGTTTTGTTGTTGTTGTTTGAGATGGAGTTTCGCTCTTGTTGCCCAGGCTGGAGTGCAATGGCGTGATCTTGGCTCACCACAACCTCTGCCTCCTGGGTTCAAGCGATTCTCCTTCCTCAATGTCCTGAGTAGCTGGGATTACAGGCATGAGCCACTGGGCCTGGGCAAGGGTAGTTTTTAAGCAGATAAATAATTGGTCTCCTGGGGTATTTCTGGAAAGGTTAACTACACTTACCTTCACTGAATCATGTCATTCCTTGCCCCCAGATATAAAAGCGAAGGCATTTTTATTAATATATTTGATGACCACGGGAAGTCTCTGTTTTTATGTGCCCTTTGATGAAGTATAAGCAAAAAGTTTATATTTGGACAAATTAAATTCTGGCCCTGCCACTAACTTGCTCTGTAGCCTGAGTTTACTTATTTCAACTCATATAAGCCTCAATTTGCTCATCAGTAACATGGAGATGATAACATCTTACTCAAAGAATTGTGGTAGAAATATAAACTGACTTCTGAATATAAAGTGCTTAGCACAGAGTTGGGCTTATAGCATTCATTAACATGAATAACATTATGTCAATATTTTTAAAACAAGTACCCACCATGAATTAGAATATAAAGTATGCATGAATAATTAAGATGAAACATAAGACTGAATTCAAATAAATTCAACCTTTGGACTCTGTCCCCCAGAACATTGAGCATTTATATTCACTCACCTGAAATTATTAATATTTATGTGGAAAAGCCTGGAAATAACTGAAATCGCTCATTGCTGTCTCAAAGATATGTTTGCGTGACCTATCTCAGGTCACACGGTCTGTTAGAATTACAGCTGGAAATAGAACCCAACACTTCCCAAAAGCTGCGGAAAGGCCCTGGCATCAAATATTGCCTTCTCTGTCACCACCACCTTAACAAATAGTGTACTAAAAAGAGACATCATTAATTAATTAATCAGATGCTTCTGAGGGATTAAGGCAGTAAGGAAGGAAAGAAAAAACATTTTGATATTAACCACATGCTCAGCAACTTGGTTTTATGAATTAACAAAATATGGAGAGATAAGCTGAGGCTCAGAGAGGCCCCAATACCACTCAGCTAGTTAGTGATGGCATTGAAATTCAAATCCATGCCTATGTGTCTCCAAAGTCCATCATCTTTCAACTAGAATTTAACTCAATCCAAATCAACAAATACTTATTGACTGCTCAATAAATGTGCTGAGCACTGTGCTAGCATATGGCAGTGAACAAGACCGTTGCAGTCTTTGTGCTCATAGGGGTTACTATCCAGATGAGAAAACAGACATCGTAAAGCTGGGCACAGTGTGGTGATTGTCAGGTAAGGTGAAGTGCATATAACCTCCACACTCTTCAGACAATGAGAAGTAAATGTGAGCTCTAATCTCTGCCCCAGAGTTCAAAACATTACAGGTTACGCATGTTCATGTAGGCTGGCCTCGGTGTGTGACCAACCCCAAGGCATTATTTCTGTGGGAAAATGCAGGCGGAATTCTAAACTGATGTATAAACAACTTTGGGAGCCCAGCAGTACTCAAAGTTGGTACCTGCTTTTTATGCGATGTTTTAATGCAAAAGCAGCAGATTTACCTTTCTCACTGGATTCCACTGAGTATAAAAAATAAAATTAGTGTCAGCATGTATTTCTTGAAAGTAGACCAATTGAAGACGGGAGGATCAATCAAACCACGGAGATTAATTATTGAATATCTGCTTGGGGTTCGGCACTATGCCCAGGCAGTGTGGAAATAGAGGAGAAACATAAGACTGGATCAGCCCTTTCCTTGGAGTCTGTAAATCACAAACAGGACACCCACAGAAGAGCACTTTCTGTAAATGATGGCCTATGTCAGATTTCCAAGAGACAGGGGTGGACACACGTCTGTGAAACAGACCAGGCAAGGCAAATATAAGGGAAATTGGCCCAGGCTTCAAAAGACAAATATGATTTAACTATTCCAAGAAAGTTTATTGTAGCAGTGGGAGGAGTGTTAACCAGGGAGTGAGGCTTAGGAAGGACTAGATGTGCTCTGAAATAATGAATAGACCACTGAGGCCAAGTGCTGGGAAATAAGGTCTCCAAGTTAGTTTCTAATAAGAGAGGAGTTTGTCTTTAACACCTTTGCATCCCAAAGGCCTAGCATGGCACCTGACAAATCATAGGTGCTTAGATAATGTTTAGTGAGCTGTTGGATAGAAAGATATTACTTTAGTTGAAAAGGAAGTAACAAAAAGTGTTAGTCTTGTCTCAACATGTGCCAGAAAGGCCTACCATGACAAGAGCAAATGTCAAGCTGCATATAATTAAGTGCTAAATTCTATGATAAAACCAAAAGTTTTCAGAATGCAAGAGAGGTGGTGAGTGAGATGGAGCTAAAAGAACCTGGGGTGATTTATTAATCGAGGAAGAATTGGGCGTATTAGGAAAGGCAGGGTCTGGCTCTCAGAGGTCACAATTCAGATGTCCACATTGGCAGGATGGATAATATAAAAGTGTGAACCCAGTCATCCAGAAAGCAATAGGAACGAGTGGGACTGTGGGTTTTAGGAAATAATTCTGCAAGCCAAACACAATACATCTGTGGGCTAGATTCAGGTTGTAAACCACCAGTTGGAGGCTTTCAGGACAGACAGAAGGGAGAAAAACAGGGTGACTGTAGTCAATAATTTAACTGTCACATTTAACATAACTAAAAGAATATAACTGCATTGACTGTAACACAAAGGATGGTTGCTTGAGGACACGGATACCCCATTTTCCATGCTGTGATTACATATTCCATGCCTGTATCAAAACATCTCATGTAACCTATAAATACATACACCTACTACGTACCCACAAAAATTAAAAATTAAAGAAAAAGAAAAAGAGGGAAAAAAGAACCCCTTCCAGATGGAAGGAATAGGGTAAATGACAAAGAAAGAAGAAAGAGCATGAAGGTTTGGTGGGAGAGTGAGAGTCTGGCTGTGCTAGAATGTAAACTGCAGGTAGAAAACAGTTGGAAATGTGGTTGGAGAGGAAAATTAAGCTGAGTTTGGATTTCAGGCCAAAGACAAGGTAATAAATACAGGGTCAAAGATGACTTTAGCATGCTAGGTTGCTTGCAGAAACTGTGCTGAAATTAAACTTTATTTTCCAACCCAGACTGTTAAACCAATTGTGTTTATCTCTAAGACAAAACTGATCTAAAAACCTCCCTGAGAAAATGTCCATTCTAGAACTCTTAGATCATTTGCTGGAAGCTTCCTCGCTGCAGTCTTTGGCTGCTGCCCCTCAGATTGTACATGGCAGGTGAGGCACCATAGACAGAGCTGCTGATCAAATGCATCCTTAAAAACAGGGCGCCTCCTCCCTCACTTAACTCATTTCACTCAAGGATTTACATTTATACCAGGAGAGCAAATCAAAGTTATAGTTCCCTCAGCAACTGTAACCTGGACCAAACATAGCTATATTTCTCTGCTACTGAGAGGGCTTTTAACTCATGCCTCCCAACTTCGAAGGGGAGATCTAATTCAAACACTATGCAAGAAATGCTTTTTGGAAACCAAGTGGCCGCCCCAGTGAAGGTTTAGATGTAAATGGCTGTTCCTTTCAACTAGTGCTTTTATGCAAGGGTTCCCAGCAGACAGAAATCTTCCGCAGCCCCTCCACAGTCTTGGAGGGTGAATAGAAGGGTACCTTCTCCCTCCCTCCAAGCCGCCACGCCATTTATGGGTCAGAGCCCAGCTTTGTTACTGCAGGCAGCCAGTGTTGATGAGAGGACTGTGCAGGGGCCAGGACTAGGGGGAAGGAGTGATACAAGTTAGACACTAACCTAGGGGGCAAAACTGAAGGGGTCCCAAAAAACTCAGTGATCAAGAAAATTAACACTTAATGCAATTTTTTGTTTAAAAAATTAATGCAAAAACTCATGGCAAACAAAATAACAAAATGTCATGTGAAAGTATTAAAATGTCATGTGAAAGTATTATTTGATTTGATTACTGAATTTTTGGTGCCCCATTACATTCTGTCCTTCCTCCCAGGCCATGCCTTACCTCATCCTGGCTCTGAGAGGCAGTGAAGAAGGGTGTGAGATTGAGGACAGGAAGGAGGGAGTGTGTGAGGCTATCGTGGATTTGGCTGTAGGCAAACTTCTTTAAACTTTGGTCATGGCAGATAATGCAGTATTAAAGAACACCTTAAAAAGTATTTCTAGCTGGTGCTGATGGAACAGAATCTGGTGGATCATTAAATTTACTAGGGGGAGGTCTAGTCAACTGTGAGCAAAAGCTATCTTCTTATTTTCCAGATGGATTCCCCAAGAATACACAACCCAAAGACCATCCCTAAGCAATGCCAAACCAACCATTTTCCATGCCCGCCAGGCAAAGATCAGGTGACACTCAAGTCCTATATCCTGGCCTAGGACTTACCACATGGCTAGGGATGTCAAATAGCCCAAGTGAAATACTATAGGCTGCAAGGTCCCTGAGAACAGGACAGGCTCCTATGCTCCTCCATTTTCCACGTCCCCAGAGCCTAGTCCTGGGTTAAGGCACGCTAAATGTGGGTTTAGTCATGCAATTACCTAATTATTCATTTGGTAGGAGGTTACATTGGCCTTCTGATTGTTTGAGACAGTTAGGAATTTTGCAAATGGAACCTTCTAGTAAGGCTAGTCCTTTGTGGATTTTGTTGTCTTAACTCATAAATCAGAAAAACCGGTATATATCAGGTTTTTACACTAATTTCTATGTGTAATTTCCCTTCACATAGAAATAAGTATACTTGACAGAACTGTTCACCTTCAACCCTCATTCTTCATAAGTGAGTGATCATCCCTTAAATACTTCAAAAATAAGCTTTTTAAAAACATTTTAAATTTTGAAATAGTGTTAGATTCCTAGCGAGTTGCGTAGACGGTACAGAGAGTTCCTATGCACACTTCACCCAGCATAGGTTAATGTTAACTTCTTATATTACCAGAGTAGAATAATCAAACCAGGAAATTCACGTTGGTCCAATGCTATTAACTACACTGTAACCTTTATTCTAATTTTGCCAGTTTTCCTTCTAACATCCATTTTCTGGTCCATGATTCAATTCAGGATCCCACATTGAATCCAGTTGTCATGTTTCCAATCTGTGAGAGTGCCACAGTCTTTCATGACCTTAACTGTTGAAGAGGACTAGACTGGTATGTTTCGCTCCTCAGTTAGGGTTTGTCTAATGTCTTCTCATCATCAGATCGAGGCTGTACATTTTTGGCAAGATTCCCATAGAAGAGATGTAGAGTCCTTCTCAGTGCATCATGTCAGGGGAGGCACATGATGTCAGTATGTTTCCCTGCTGGTGGTTTCCCTTTGCTCATTTGATTAGGATAAGGTCTATCAGTTGTCTCCACTGTAAAGCTACTGCTTTCCCTGTGCCATTAATCAGTGGATACTTTGGGAAGACACTTTGAGATTATGCAAATATCCTGTTTCCTATCAGAGTTTTGTCCATGACTTTTAGTAACCATTAATGGTTCTTCCTTGTAACAATAAATCTGGTGGTGTTTGTCGAATCAAAAATCAACTTTTCCTAATTTTTATGTCCTACTTAAGGCCAAAACCCACTGAGGTGAAAGATAACAATCTCCCTGTCACAATGACCTTCCCCACATTTTGGGATTGGCCATCTAGTTTAGGCATAGCAAATCCATGGTACCCAACTCATTGTCCCCACCCCTCACCTACTGCAGGAACCAAGGCTGTCTTTCTCACTGCCCTGCAGGAGACCTCGACATTCTCAATGCTATCAGGAAAGAAGCCACGGCAGATCAATGAGAACGGTCATGAGAAATGAGACATATCTCCCCTCCTTGGTCTATGTTGGGTGTTTAGCTTTTCTTAAAAACACTACATCCCTGGAGCATACTGGCTTTACCAAGTCCCTTGAGAACCCTTAAAGGGTGGCAGATTTAGGGTCTACCAGGGGAAGAGAATTGCACAGGCATCTCCCTTGGGTCTCTGGATTTTTCTTGTTTGGGGCCACTGTTTTGAGTCCCGGCAGGGGTGTGCTGGTAGATGTTTGTCCATTGTTTTTCCAGAAAGAAAAAAATAAAGTCTTGGACATATGCAACGTTTTCCAATTTCTGTGGCATTAACACCCCCTTCCTGGTTGATTTCAAGGCACAGCAGCAGAGCTTGAGACAGTATTTCCACCACACAGACACAATAGATGTAAATAACCTCAAGAGGGTAGATAAAAATAAAATGGAGCCAGCTCATCAGGAAGTTTTTGAGTTTTGAGATCTTATTACCTTAGATTTTAATATAGTTTATTTAATTATAGCTTTATAACAATTTTTAATAATAGCAGTTATTTAATAATTGCCTCACAAAATTCCTAAACATTTAATACTTGGTTCTTGTGAGCTGGAAAGAGCGAGCTCCAGCTCACTGCCCTGTACAGTGGTGATCAGGAGCCCTGAAGTTCTGGAATTCCCCGCAGGAGCCCCTGAAAGGACAGGAAGACAACTTTCTCCAGTCGCTCCAGGAATTCCTATGAGGCCCAGATGCCCTGCAGAGAAGGCCTGCCTCCAGCAGCAGCATCTGCAAGCAGCATCCATCTTGGCAAGCCTTCTGTGGAGACTGAGAGGGCTCCAAACCATCTGGCTGCCACCAGGGCTGGCTTGGCGGTTGCCCTTAATACTAATGGGGCTACAGAGTTCTCTCCAGGCTCAGTGCCTGCCTTGCATTCTCCCAGGAAGCCACTTGGCCCTGTACTGTCCTTAAAAGACTTATAGGGATGTTTTAGAAGCAGCCTGGAGCAGCAGAAAGAGCATATGAGTGAAGCAGAACAGTGAGGGAAGAAGGAAAGCCACGTGCATAGAGTGCAGATTATTTGCCAGGCATAAGGCTGGATTTTTCACAGGTGCTCTTGTTTACTGTAATTCTGACACACCTGGGAAAAGAGTATCCTCATCATACAGACAGGTTAGAGCAGCCATCCCTAGCCTTTTTGGCACCAGGGACCAGTTTCATGGAAGACAATTTTTTCACGAAACGGATGGTGGGGCAGGTGGTTTTTGGATGATTCAAGTGCATTACATTTACCATGTACTTTATTTCTATTATTATATTACCTTGTAATACATAATGAAATAATTACACAACTCACCATAATGTGGAATCAGTGGGAGCCCTAAGCTTGTATTCCTGCAACAGACGGTCCCATCTCAGGGGGATAGGAGACAGTGACAGATCATTAGGCATTAGATTCTCATAAGGAGCATGCAACCTAGACTACTCTCATGTGCAGTTCACAATAGGGTTCGCGTTCCTATGAGAATCTAATGCCATCACTGATCTAAAGGAGGCGGAGCTCAGGCAGTAATGCAAGCCATGCGGAGTGACTGTAAATACAGATGAAGTTTTACTCACTCTCCAGCTGCTCACCTCCTGCTGTGCAGCCTGGTTCCTAACAGGCCATGGACCCAGGGTTGAGGACCCATTCTGGGGTTGGGAAGTTAGGTGACTTCTCAATGTCCCACAGCTAATAACAGCAGAGCTAGAATTTATCCCCTGCTCTGCTCACAGCCGTAGCCCCAGCATACAGAATAGAGCACATGTTAGGCACTTTCTAAATATTTGTGGAATGGATACAAGATGCAGTCTGACTTAAAGCCTGTAGAGGCTCCTCCAGGGAAATGGTGCAGGTGAAAGTGCCGTTAACTGGCGATGTGTAGATGCAGAGTGGGTGGAGGCAAAGTGGTGCATGAGAGGCTGTTGAGTTGGGAATGTCACCTAGCCTCTCTGAGTCTCAGTCTCCTCACCAGTTAAATGGGGATAGTAAGATCTACCTTGCCACTTTGGCACCAGAAACAAACAACTGTGTTGTATAAGAACACACACTGCCGGTTAGAAGGTGCTGGGGAAGTGTGTGGCATACCGTCATCCATAGAAGTTGTGCCATTGGCCTCAGGAGGGCATTTCTAACTCCATGGAAGCCAGAGGAAAAGCAAGGGGTGAAAACAAAGCAGCCTTGCACACAGCAGAAGGTGCAGTGATCTCATGTATTTCAACCTCAGGTTTGGGGCTTAATTAGCTGCTCTCTGGCATGCACCATAGACAAAAGAATTTCAGCAAGCCTTGTCTCCCTGCCTTTTATTTCAAATACGAGGAAGCAGATAGGTTAGAAGAAAACCCTGCTGCTCTTGCAGGGTGGTATTGATTCCTGGGAATTAAATAGTAATGCAAAGAGGCAGTGGCAGCCTCCCTCCAGCCTGCAGCAGGCAAACTGCCTAGGTTTATCAGAGAACCCAGAGCTCAGAGTGGCCACAGGGGATGCAATTCAGAAGAAGGCGCCCAAGCGTAGACAGGCAGGGTGGACTGCTTTCCCACACACAGGTCAGGGGCAGGACTCCACCAAGAATGCCCTCTAGTCTGGAGGATTCCTGCTCATGCCGCAGTCCCCTCCCCTCCCCTCCCATCGGGATTCTCACACAGCTAAGATGCTAATGCCCTTTGCTGTCCATATCTGATCCTCTTCAAAGGAGAGGCATGAGTGTGTGTGTGTGTGTGTGTGTGTGTGAGTCTGTGTGTAAACATACATGCACCCAAAACCACACGTGCATATTCAACACATTAGACAAATCATTCATGGGGGGTGGGGGGCATGTGGAATGGGAGTAGAAGATGGGGATGAAGGGTAAGAAATTGTTAAATAAAATCATAGGAGTCCATTGTTTTGGACTGAGCTCCTGCACTAGGCCCAGATCAAACCAAGATGGAGTCGCTTGCGCTAAGTGCGACACACTAAAATGGGAACTTTAAGGAAGCAGGAAAATCCCCCAAAGAGACCAGTTTTTCTTAAAAACAGAAGGATCACAGCAACCAGTTGGAAAGGGCATGGTCATTTGAGCTGGCATGATAAGGAAGTCCCCCCTGCTTTAACTCTTACAAGGAAAGTAACCTGAAGTAACCTGATGTTAACCAACCCATATTTTTGTATCATCCTATTTCCTTTTTCCTGCTCAAGCTACCTTACAATAACCAACTGCTTTGCTGCGCCCAAGAGAGCTCCTTCTGTCTTTCAGATACGAATGCCTGACTCATGAATCACTAGTAAGAGTCAATTAGAACACTAAAATCAATTTGATACAATTTTGTTTTATGACAAAATGCACACGCATATACACACACAGAACAGGGGAGGATCTTGCACAGACCAATGAAGATGATGTGTTATGAACTCAGGAGTGTGATTAATTCATCCCTCTGCACCTGACATCTAAAGAAGGCAAAAAGAAGGAGAATACCCTGCTAGCACTCAGCGCACAAGACCCCAGGGAGAAATCAGGCCCTGCCATTAATTGGAGTGAGACATATTCATTCATTTATTCCTTCCTTTAGATAGCTTCAAGAGCCAGGCATTGTGCTGGAGTGGGCGGTGGGTAGAGCAGCAAGATCTCTCTCCTCATAGCACTCTGGTTTCTGCAGGTAGACAGAAAAGTCCACAGAGGGTGACAACACAGGTGCCACAATGGAGCAAGCACAAGCTGCTCCTTGGACCACAAGAGACATGGGGAAGAGGATTAGAGAAGGCTTCTCAGGAGAGTCACATTTAGCCTGACTTCTGAGGGGAAGGTAGGATTTAGCTAGGCTAAGAGCAGAGGTGACGCATTCAGGCAGTGTGAACGGCACTTCGCCGCAGTGAGAAGTGAGAGGGTGCTGCACAAGTGAGGAACTGAAAGGATTTTAATGGAACCAGAGCATAGACAGTTCAAGTGGGATGGGAGAGACTGAAGCTGAAAGCGTAAAATCTGTGAAGTCAGGGGGTATGCCTTGCTCTCTGAGCTTCCCTGAGCTTCCACACTCAAAGCCTCCTGTTACACAGGAGAGAGTAACACAAAATGATTGGCGCTGGGATATCAGGGTGCACACATGGTTCTGAAAACACAGACAAGGAAGTACCTAATTCTGCCTGGGGGCAGAGCGGAGGGGAAGGAAGTGGGAATGGAATTGAGAAAATCTCAGAAAGGAAGTGTTATCTGAGCTGAACTCCAAACAAGTTTAGGATTCTACCTGCAGAGAAAGATGAGAAATTGGAAGAGCATTCCAAGCAAGAGACACTGCACTAAGCAAAAGCAAAAGCCTCCCAACCGGTGTCTAAGTTGTGAATAAAAATATCAAAACCTGGCCAGGCACAGTGGCTCACGCCTGTAATCCCAGCACTTTGGGAGGTGGAGGTGGGCAGATCATTTAAGGTCAGGAGTTCGGGACCAGCCTGGCCAACATGGTAAAATGCCGTCTCTACTAAAAATACAAAAATTAGCTGGGAGCAGTGGCTGGCACCTGTAATCTCAGCTACTCAGCCGGCTGAGGCACAAGAATTGCTTGAGCCAGGAGGTGGAGGTTGCAGTCAGCTGAGATCACGCCACTGTACTCCAGCCTGGGCAACAGAGTGAGAACCTATCTCAAAAAAAAAATCAGAACCCTTAAAGCATTCATGACTAAGAGTACCTTGGTAGCCCCCCACCCAGGTTTAGCCAATAGACTCAAATAATTTTTTTAAAAAAAGATGATTCTGGGAATTCCTTATGTCCATGATTCAGATACAACCAACGCCTTTTCCTCTTGAGAATTAGGAGTCATCTTTACCCACTTTAAGACTGCTAAGCAGAGTAGCAAACAACGACTCTCCTTTTTCTTGAGGAATGAAACATAAAAACAAAAACCCTGTCTTAAGAGGGGAAAAACCAACTCCCTCTGGGTCTGAAGCAATATTAAATGTTATCAGTTACTCAGCAGCCAGCAAAGCACAGAAGGAAGCAGTGTGAAACCGCCCTTCAAAGTAACTGGAGTTGACAACTAAACTTGCTCAGCGAGGGGGAGAAAACCAGTTAATAGAGGAAGAAGTCAGGCCTTTTATCCTTCACCTGAGCTGGTCCCTTTCATATGCTAAGAGGCCAGGAGCAAGCTGGGTGAGGGAATTCAACACTATCATTAAAAAAAAATCAACACCCAGGCTAAGGCAGAAATCTCCCCCTGAGTCCTACCATGACACCCAGGGTTTCAAAGAATAAGGTTGGCTTGCTGCTCTGGGCTGTAATTACCCAAACAATGACAATCTATTGAAGACAGGCATCCTGTCCCATTCCCCAAACACACAACGCCCCCCAAATGGAAGCTTGGCATCCTGCACTATAATTGCTAAATTTCCACATGTGGTTCTACCCTGGGCAATGGCTCCAGTAGGTGGACATAGTCTCTATGCTTGGGATGGGACAATGGGTTGTTCCATGATGCCAACTAAAAGCCAGTAAAAATGGCTATGCTGTTGTCAGCAGAGAAGCTCCAAACAACCAGGAGAAAAATCCAGAACATTTGCTCTGGGGGCCTTTTTTATTAGTTTTCATCTAAGTGTTCAATTTTGAGAAGTTGGTGCCTGTAGAAAGCAAACAGCACATGCTACAGTCTGGATTTTCAAAGTTGGATCTTTGCATATTCCATGTCCCTTCTATCCCATGAAGATGAATTTATGAGTATAAATTAATGTGTTTGAAATATTTGCCATTTTGTGGTTTATTAAATGCATATTGGAAGATGCTACTTTTTTTTTTTTTTTTTTTTTTTTTTTTGAGACAGAGTCTCACTCTGTCGCCCAGGCTGGAGTGCAGTGCCATGATCTTGGCTCACTGCAAGCTCCGCCTCCCAGATTCACGCCATTCTCCTGCCTCAGCCTCCAGAGTAGCTGGGACTACAGGCACCAGCCACCACGCCCAGCTAATTTTTTGTATTTTTTAGTAGAGACGGGGTTTCACCGTATTAGCCAGGATGGTCTCAATCTCCTGACCTTGTGATCCGCCCGCCTCGGCCTCCCAAAGTGCTGGAATTACAGGCGTGAGCCACTGCACCCAGCCGGAAGATGCTAGATTTTATAGACTGGACAGGGCTCTTAAATTAAGAAGGTAAAGAACTGAGAATGAGCCCAGCTATTCCTCTATTTCCAGTGAATACTAAAGGAAAAAAAAGACAGGTCATATTAGAGCAATGGTTTCTGAGCATGGTCTCTACACTGGTAGCATCAACAGCACATGGGAACTTGCTAGAAAAATAAGTTACTGGACGCCTGGACCCCACCGTCCAGACTAATGACCAGAAATGTGTTTTAACAGCTCCTCCAGGTTACTGGGGGTGCCTGCTCAGGTTTGAGACCTGTTCTACACCTGTGGCTCTTCATACTGGCTGACAGTTATCACCTGGTAATCATCACCTTCTCATTGCAATGCCCCACCAACTCCAGACCAATTCAATCAGAATACTTGGGACAGGGGCCTAGGTATTACTGCTTTTGATGCAAGATTTTTCTTCTCAGTCACTTTGCAAGCCGGGGACCCCCAGCCAGTGACGCCCTGCCCAGGTCTCGCTCAGCCCATCCAGCTCACCATCTATGTTATAGCTTGCATCCATACTCAGCGGTTCCCGATCTCTTGTGCCGCATCCAAGAAGAATGAGGATACGTGGGACATTGAAGGGTGAGGAGGGCGGAGAATAATTTTCTTGAGCAGTGAAAACGGCTTTCAGTGTGGGGGCGGGGGACATGGTGGGGGGTGGAGGTGGGGCACTGGTTCCCCTACCCCAAGATTAGAAAGTTGTCTCCTCCCCGTCCCTCCCCACACCTTGTGTGACTGGGTCTGGGGCCTTTTATGGACTCAGAATGGGGACTGCCGATTGGTTTGTTAGTAAGCAAAAAAAGGTTAAAGTGAAGACACCACTCAAAGGTGGGCATGACTTGTAGAAAACCAATTAGGAAAAGGTAAGTTTATGTAAAATAAGTGAAGGGTGGGGATCAATCAGAGGAAAGTGTGCCAACTGGTAGGACAAGTACTCAATCCAGTCTGAGGATTTAACACATAGCTTGACTTTCAGGTTTTAAACTGTCTTTGGCTTGGAGATGGGGTTTCACCGGGGACCCACCCCTATCTTCCTACCCATGTGGCTGCCTCCTGCTGGTTTGACTTTTAAAACGCTCCCCAGGTGGCTTGTAATCCCAGCATTTTGGGAGGGCAAGGCAGGAGGATCACTTGAGGCCAGGGATTTGAGATCAGCCTGGGCAATATGGTGAGACCCCATATCTACAGATTAATTACTTATTTAACTAATTAACCAAGTGTGGTGGCTGGTACCTATAGTCGTATCTACTCAGGAGGCAGAAGCAGAAACCTGGCTCAAAAAAAAAAAAAAAACTCTCGAGGTGATATGACTATGCAGGCAATGAGGCAATGTTGAGAGCCACTATATATTAGAACACGAGAAATTTAGGTACTTTTGGGCCTCTGATTTTCAGTTTAGCTCAAAGTAATCATGGCTACTGAATGCCTCCTATTCACTGAAGAAGCTTTTAAGAAGAGAAGAGAGACTTCCATCTTCATGAGCAGGAGAGGTGAGATGTGAAGCTCACCAAAAGCATCAAAATTTGTACCAAATTCAATGGTGATAACAGTATTTAATAACTCATCCAGCAAAGACAGTTGCTCACCCGGAGAAAGGGGTGGGTTAGTCCCCACAGTCAGAATTCATTATAAGAGCACTGCACTCAGAGGCGGTAAAGAGTGACACGCACCTCCCACACACCTCAAGTCCAGATGCCACAATCCCCCACGGGGAGCTCAGAGCCTCCCACTCACTTCTTGGCTTTGAAGCCCTAAGTACCGAGGGTGTGTAAGACAGCAGCCTCTTCTCACCAGTGTCTGATGTCAGGGAATGTGCAAAAGGATGACAGCCTGTCAGGGTAGAGCTCAAGGGGGCCACTTCCCTGGGACGGGCAGAGCCTCAGCATCCTGCTTCACAGATAACTGTGAACTGGGGCCATCTTTCCACCAAACCAGGAACTTGACAATTAGCACATTATAACTGGGTCCCCCAAACTGGGGGCCACTGGCACATTCCCAAAGACCCACATTTTTTTCCCCATTTAAAGGGATCTGAGCATTACTAAAATGTAAAAAACACTGTGAATTGGCTTTTCAACAGAAAGAGGCAAAATTTTTTTTAAGACAGAGAGTCAGGGTCTGTTCTGCCACCTGGGCTGAAGTGCAGTGGCAAGATCATAGCTCATGGAAACCCTGAACTCCTGGGCTCAAGGAATCCCCTCACCTCAGCCTCTCGAGCAGCTAGGACTATGGGTACATGCCGCCACACCCGGCAAATTTCTTTTCTTTTCTTTCCTTTTTTTTTTTTTGTAGAGACAGAGGTCTTGCAATGTTGCCCAGGCTGGTCTCAAACTCCTGGCCTCAAGTAATCCTCCTCCCTGGGCCACCCAAAATGCTGGGATCATGATCAACCTCCCTGGCAGAGGCAACATTATATAGGATGTTACCACAGAAATAATAGACAAACCCTCATGTTTCTATACTATGAGTAAGACTGAAATCTCCCTTTAAAAAAACAATTTTTAAAAAGATCAAATAGCTAAGACTGGAACCAGCTCAACAGCTGGCTACTGAATGTCCTTATAGAAACATCATCACCCTAACATCATCATCTGAATGAATCTTGAATATCTAAGCTCTTGGTTATTATACTGTCTTTCCATTAAATGAGGTAGGAGTAGAAAGAAAAAGACCATGCCTTTGTATCCCCTATGCCTGTGATTACACAGAGTCTGAATCAGACTGACCTGTGTTTGAATTTTGACCCTGACATTTATTTGCTCTATTTATTTGGCCTTGAATGCTAATGAAGTCTATGAATTTCAGGTTTTTCCTCTCTAAAATGGGAATAATAAGCCTTAGTATCTAGGATCAGGGTGAGCAGAGAGAATGCGCAGATTGCATTTAGCACAGTGCCTAGAAACCAACAAATAAAGTAGAGATATGATCATTAATTATTCACCACTGAACACTAGCTGAAGCTTCACCTCCTTTGTGTAGGCTTCCTTGACAAAAATGCTTGCGGGCGCGCGCGCGCGCACACACACACACAAACACAAACACACACACACACACGCTTTGTAGCTCTTGTACCCCAAATATGCATCTAGATTTTAGTCATTATATGTTAGGGATAGGTTTTCTTGTTCCCAGTGCCTAGCGCACACCCGGTATGTCATATGTATTAATACTTCTGCAAGAATGAATGAAGCAAGCTATGCATATGTAGTAACAAGACAAGAAGCGGCTTAATTGGGATGGTAAGTGTAGAGAGGAAGAGACAGGAGAGACAGTATGCAAGGAAATTGATCATAATGGTTGACTATGGATCTGACCAGTAAAGGAATATTGCTCTGCAGAGTTTTCGAATTACAGTCAATAATAGACACAGTTCATTCAGAAAGCTCTTCTCTGAGGATGTTCTAGGGAGGAGAGAGAAAGCGGCAATGCTCACACAAATGCTTAGAAAAAAATGTATTGGTTGTTTGGGTCTATGTAGTCCTCTGAAGCCAGTCCCATCTAAGGACTGAGTACCTCCTGGACATTACTCAAGGACAAAGAGGAGCTGCCAGAGGAACCTGGGTCAGATCAAGCACCCTCCTTCCATCTTCCAATGCTTAAGAATTCCAGGCCTGGGTCTAATCACTACCTCTCAGTCTTCACCACCCCATCTGGCTTATCTTCTGCAGATTCAGCCCTTTGGAAGCCCTCCACTTACTCCCACTGAGACTTTCCTTTGGTTTCCATCCCGGGCTAATCTCTGAATGACGTCTACAAAATACACAATGACTTCACGGCCACAGGCATCTCCCTACCACCATCCTACTCCACACCCTATCTCTGGAATCTGAGCCCCAGCAATCTGCTCATCCAGGAAGAGGCTTAATCATTTTTGTCATTTCATAAGGTAACTGAAGAAACAAAACCCAAGTAAATCAGCTAAGAAAGCAGACACGAGAGTTTTCATGCCGTCTAGGCATAGGAAACTCCTCCTCCCACCCCTGCAAACTAGAGCATGAGTACATGGACAAGCCATCTTAAAAGGCTGCAATAATGTCTATACCCACATTCTGAGAAAGCCTGGCCAACAAGACACACAGTGACAAAATGCTACATGATTAACTCCAGTCCCCTAGCCATCCTTCACAGCAATGGGGGTTAGTCACAGGAAAAGTAGGCCTGCTGAGCAAGCTGTTGACTTTTATCTTTAGACTCCAGCTGCTATCCATCAGCATCAATATTTCACAATTTAATCAACTTAGCCCTAGTCTAAGTCCAGGATATCTGCATCATCAGGAGGACTCACCACATCCTGGTAGCTAAGGACTTCCAAGATGCTGTTGAGCAATTCAATGCAGTACTTCTTCTCCAGGACCTGGTGTTGCATATCATCCTGCTCCAGCAGCTCCTTCAGCTCTTTGGTGATGACAGGAAGCAGAATGTCCCGGCATTCTGAAATAAAGACAGTTAAGAGGAGTGTAGAATTCCTCATTTTTTAGTTTCTTTTCTTTCATATATGCATACAATTTTTCATTAAATAAATAGTTCATGAAGACATTCTCCTTGTAAAAAATTAAAATATTAAAGATTAGGTTAAGATTTCCTGAGAACATCATTCACAATTCTAGTCCCTTTTCTAACCCTTCCTACCCAAAGGCAACCAGTTATTTTATTCTGTATATTCTAGTATATTCTATATGTTTTATATATACACATACATATAAAAATATGCCATATGAAATATCTAGTGTTAATTTAACTTTGCATTTCATTTAAGTCATATACTGTGACTATAAACTTCCAAGATCCTTTTATACAATTTTACTTATGTGTTTATCAGTATAAAACATATAGTTATTTTGGCTTTGTTTCCATTTTATACAAGGGGACCATGATGTATATATTACTCTGAACCTTGATTTTTTTTCACTCACTAATATTTCTTGGAGCACTTTCTGTATTATCACATTTAGGGACCAACTTAGTTATTTTTAACTGTTTTGTAGTACTCTTTATTATGGATGTATTTTTCTATTCGGCCATACCTGTACTACTGGACATTTTTCTCTGGTACAGACAGCACAAAATGAACAACCTTCCACTTGCATCCTTCTGCACATTGCTTTCATTTACCAGCCTGGCCAACATTGTGGAAACCCGTCTCTACTAGAAATACTAAAATTAGTTGGGCATCGTGGCGTGCGCCTGTAATCCCAGCCCTTTGGGAGGCTGAGGCAGGAGAATCGCTTGAACGCAGGAAGTGGAGGTTGCAGTGAGCTGAGGTGGTGCCACTGCACTCCAGCCTGGGTAACAGAGTGAGACTCCATCTCAAAGAAAAAGAAAGAAAGAAATTAAAACTTTTGCAGAGAAGGGTATGTCTCTTGACATTGCTGTTTCAGGGAAATTTCTGGAAGGTTCTGAAGCCCTTCGCAGCTTTGTCTCCATATTTCCCTTGAAAACAGAAAACCTTGAGGAAAAAAAAAAATCCAAAAATGTGTCAAGCTGCCCCCACTCAGATGCTGCTTGAGCTGCAATATGAATCATACACACCAGGACTTCATTTTAAATCTAACAAATAGATGTTGGACATCTTTAATGTGGAAGATACTCTCCTTATCAAGGTACAGAGATAAGATGTGGTTCTGCCCATTAGGTACTTAAAAACTGACAGAGGTGATTACAGACAAAAAAAAAAAAAAAAAAAAAAGCAAAACCAATGAACAATGGCAGAAATTAGAATAAGCCAAAGGTCAGAAGAGGTAGAGGACATCTCTTATTCTGTCAGCCCAAGAGCTACACCCACTCCTTCTGGCACAGCACCCTGACTGTACGTGGGGGAGTCATGCTGTCATGGGCTATAATCCTGAGAAGCTGTCATAGGCTCCCTGCCTTCCCCTGGAGAAGGGCTGGACACCTGGCCCCAATTAGGATGGCCTCCTGAAATCTGAATCTTGAGGGAACGTTCATAATGATAACTGCCAATGGTATTAATACACAGTATTTTGAGTGCTTACAATGTGCTAGGCACTGTTGCAAGTGTCTTGCATGAATCATCTCAGTAAATTCTCCTAGTGACTAAGGGAGGTAGACACTATTATTTCCCCATTTTGCTGATGAGGAAACAAAGGGACTTGTCATGTGTACACAGCTAGTAAGTGGTAAATCCAGCCCAACTGCAGAGACAGTGCTCTAAAGCACTACATGAAATGTGCAGTCTTGGCTGGACATGGTGGCTCACGCCTGTAATCTCAGCACTTTGGGAGGCTGAGGCAGGTGGATCACTTGAGGTCAGGAGTGTGAGACCAGCCTGGCCAATATGGTGAAACCCCGAGTCTACTAAAAAAAAAAAAACAAAAAACAAAAAACAAAAAACCCAAAACTATCTGGGCGTGGTGGCGGGCACCTGTAATCCCAGCGACTCAGGAGGCTGAGGCAGGAGAATAACTTAAGCCAGGCGGAAGCTTAAACCAGGGAGGTAGAAATTGCAGTGAGCCAAGGTCACACCACTGCACTCCAGCCTGGGCAACAGAGCAAGACTCCATCTCAAAAAAAAAAAAAAAAAAAAAAAAGGAAAGAAAAGAAAAGAAAAAAGAAAAAGAAAAAGAAAAAAGAAACGTGTAGTCTCTCGGGCTCCCCTTTCATCACAGAAGTGCCCCAAGGAGGCTGCCCAAGGGTGCATGCTGAGTCCCCTCTCCCTCCAAGATTCTGAGTCTCTCCTTTCTGATAACTAGTTCCTCAGCATTTCCTCTGATTCTATGGATTATTCCCTTTCTTCTAAATACGTTTGTTTTTACTCAAATTTACCAGAGTAGGATTCTGTTGCTTGAAACCAAAGAGTTCCAACAGATAGAGTCACAAAACGCATTGAATGCTTCAAAAGCCCTCTCATGAGCTCTGGTCAGAAGGTTCATAGAAGACTTTATAGGATCTAATAGAGTATATCCCTTCTCTTAGAGCCAAATCTCAGTTTTTAATTAAATTCCAATAAGTGTAATTAATGTCCATTCATCCCACTAAAGATTAAGCTCCATGAGAGCTGAACTAATATTCAAGTGCCTGATACAGTACCTGGTTCATAGGAGCGAGTCAGTAAATCTTGGCTGAATGAATGGAGGAGGTGGCATTTGAGACAGTCCGTGACAAGTGGACAATATTGCAATAGGAAGAGTGAGGATTTAGGGAACACTTGGTGGTTTAGAGAACATAAATCTAGGGTTATATTCTCTTGGAAGGAGAATAATGAAAGACAACACTTAAAAGAAGTGTTCTTAATTGCAATGGAAGTGTCAGTTCTATGGAAACAGAAAATTATAGATGACAAAAATTTTGATTCTGCTTTGCTTAAAATTGTAGATAAAATCATAGGCCACAGCTTTAATGACACTTTATGAGAAATTTGGACTGAAGATATTGGTGGGGCTGGGCATGGTAGCTCACACCTATAATTGCAGCACTTTGGGAGGTGGAGGCAGTAGGACAACTTGTGCCCAGGAGTTCAAGACCAGCCTGGGCAACATAGGAAGACCCCGTCTCTACCAAAAATTTAAAAATTAGCTGGGCATAGTGATGCATGCCTGTAGTCCCAGCTACTCAGGAGGCTGAAGTGAGACGATCGGAGCCCAGGAAGTAAAGGCTGCAGTTAGCCATGATCACACCGCTACACACCAGCCTGGGCGACAGAGTGAGACCCTGTCTCAAAAGAAAAAAAAGCCAACTTGTTGGCCTAAGGACTTTTGAGAGTACAATACATTGAATAGCCACTACCCTTTGTTTAGAAAGATAAGGAAGAAAGTTGGAGAAAATATATCTATTACTTTATCAATTACCCTATTACTTAAGTTAAATATTTAGTCCATATCTTGCCATCATAAAGTTGAGATTTTCATCCAGATGTATTTATTAAGCAGGGTAAAAAAAAGTCTTACAATATTCATTAAAAAGTTTATTTTAAAAGTTATCGTCTCTTTTTTCTTTTGCCTAGCTAAAAGTTATCTTCAAAAGGATATGAACTTGTAACTTTGCAATGTTTTGTTTGCTAGAGGGAAATTAAGTGTTGAAATTCTTGTTGCAGAAAAACTAGGTGAGTTCATCTGAAGTGGTAAATGCTTTGTCATTGGAAGACGAATAACTTCCCTAACTTAATGATACTTAGCTTCCCAATTATGCCTTCATTGATGTGATAATTAAGCCCAGCCAGAAGATAAAAATTGTGCATTATCTTATTAAGTTAGATAAAGGTGGTAAAGTCTTCCTCTTTGAAAAGTAAAATAAGAGATTCTAAAAAAGGAGATTTAAAATACAACAGAAAGTCTTGCTTTTCCATAGTCCTCTGGGTAAAAGGGTGTCACCAAAAGATGTGCCTTCAGGAAATCTGTGTCACTGCAGTGAAGATGCCATGGTGATGACAATCTAGGTGATGAAAATGAGTATAAGAGTGCATGGGTTGTCCCCTGGATTCCTAGCTTGTGACATAATGTATTTGGATTCTGCTGAAGCTAAAGATTTGATAAGCCCTTGAAGCAAGGTAGTAAGAAGCAAATCAAGCGTGGTCAATTGCCTTGAGCTTAAAGTACAAGATGACAATGTTTTAAGGCTTAAAATAGCTTTTTGTGACTCAAGATTAAAAATTATTTAAAACTCTCTCCACCTGTAAAATGAGGTCAGTAGGACCTATAGGAAGGAACTATGTAAAGGCAGATCAAGAGCTAACCCATTCACACATTTAACTGACTCTTTCAGTCAGTCATTCTACACATTTATTGAAGGCTTACTATGTGCCAGTCACTATTCTAAAGTGGAAAGGAATGACCACGGGTTAACTACCCATCACTGCACAGAGGCAAAAGAGATAAGAAGCAGACGTGAGTAGACAGGAAAAACACTTAGTACCTTTACATCTTAGGAGTGGTAACCTATTAGGAGTGGTCATAAAACAGAGCTGTGGAATAACTGAGGTCAGGGTTTTCTTTAAAAGGTCATTCTGTTAGCACTCTAGTTGAGATACCTCACATAAATCCCATTATTGAGATATGAATCCAAGGAAAAAGCCACTTGGGAGATTTTAGATATGAAAGATCTCCTTGGGAAGTCACCAGACTTTAAATCCTACTTAAAATTGAACTAAGCTAGTAGATTTTTCATGGGAAAGTCTGGCAGTTAGTTCTCCATTCCTAGAAGTATATGAGTAGTAGGTTGCTGTCTATAGATAGGCACAAGGAAGAGGTAAAGTAACAGATTAAGGGATGAACTGAATGATTATTAAGGCCACATGCAAAATTCTAGGATTCTATAAAACATAGGTTCCGAGGAAGTTGCAGGAGGAAGGATATATTTGCTAGGTGGAAAGACAGTGGGTGTTTGCCTTGCTCACAAAGTACTGAGGCTGTGGGAGCTGCAGACCAGGCACTAGGAGAAGCAATGGTTTATCAACCTGAAAGGCAGCTGCTTTACAGATTCTCAAAACCAGCATCCCCATAAGATGGAGGCTCATGGTGCGGAGAGTCAGCAAGATTTTCACTGAAGAGACCATTAATAACATGGCCTGTTTTTCAGAAGGTACTCTGTCTTCCCTTTAACCATGATTTCTCAGAAATGTCTGGCTCCTGTTTGTAGATGAAATAATTTTTCTCATTTGTAATTGGAGCTGTGAAATTATATTAGTCATAAAGCTTCAGGAAGCAGCATTTCCAAATTGCTGCTTGATTGTCAAGCCAACAAACACAAATGGTTTTGAAGATAAATAGTGCAAACCCTGAAATCAATCTTCATAGGCAGAGGTAATGAATGTCAGAGACCTGCACACCCAGGCTGGGTTCCTGCCTAAGGTATCCAATGTCTGACAAAGGCTGGGAGACTTGCCACCAAGTGACAAGTCCAAATTATAATTCAGACCAGCCATGGGGGAATCTGCAGAACTACTCATCTCCTTGGGTTTTAATTGAAAGGGTTTTCTTGTCCAAGTGACTGCAGAGAGGAAAATGCAGTATTTCTGGGTTCTGGGTCCTCCCTTAGGAAAGTTTTGTCATGTGGCGGTCAGTGCTACCCACCTGAATGCAAAGCCCTCTTGAAGTGCTTTGCACTTGGTGTGCTTTTGTGATTATTTGATGGCTCAGGGACACTTCAAATAAGAGGACCCTTTTCTTCACCTGCTCCTCGCCAGTATCAGCCCCATTGGAAGAACTAAATGAAAATTCTTTGTCACTTTGGAAAACCACCTAGAGGTGCATCCAGCCAAAATCACATCTACGACCACAGCCACAATCCAGCTCCAGCAGAAAACACTTCCAAAAGCCATATCTGAATTGACCCTCTTCCCCACAAGTCTGTTCTTTCTCCTTTTCTGTCTCTCAAGAGTGAGGACACCCCCAGTCACACAGTCAACCAAGCAAAGAAATCATCTTTGAGTTCTTCTTCTCTTTACATCAGCATCTAATCCATCATGAAGTTATGTCCATTCTACCCTCAAGCCAATTTCCTTCATGTTCTGTGTCAAGTCTCCTAAACGCCCTCCCTGCTCCCTGCACAAGAGTCCCTTGTGGTCAGGAAATTCTTCAGTAACTTCCTATTGCCCTCAGAATGAGTTTTCTCAACTCTCTGGCATGGCTGGAGGCCATCTGTGAGCAAGCTCTTCCCTTAACTCATTGTGGGTGCTCACCACTTGCCACTCCTCCACCTCCCTCTCTCTGTTGCAACCACAAAATCTCTCCTTCTCCTGAATTTTTGCATGTTATTTTCTTTGCCTAGAATGCTCTTGTCCCAGCCATCTTCTCCTGACTCCTTCCCTTCTAGCTGTTAACTTAGATGTCAAATCCTCTAGGATGATTTTCCTGACACCCCAACTGTGCCTTGGGTGACTCTTCTTCATTCCTATAGCACCCAGAATATATTTCGATATATTTCCATCTTACCATTTATCACACGATATGGTCATTGTCTATGTAACAGGAAAACCAGTGAGATTCTTGCTGTCATCCCATAAATGAAAGTAAGGCCCAAGCTGTAGTTGGGGTACACCATCAACCCTCCAGGTTTTTTGAGAGGTACCTGTTCAGGACCAGCCCTACACCAATCCACATGCACTCACCCAGAACCAATAGAAGGTCAGCAGGGGCCTTTGGATATAATGCAATTTCCATGGGATATGCCATTACCCCTCTCCTCCATGAAACTCATGTTGAGAGAAGGAGAACCCAAAGAGTCACTCATAAAACATAAGACAAGATGGACACTATATCCCTGCTAGGGAAATGCTTGCCAATCTGTGAACCCAGGTACATCCAGGTCCCACCATCAGAATACAGATTTTAGGACATTCTGGAGTGTAGTGCACTGTACTTCTCTAGCCCCTCTCTTACTGTTGGGGAAGAAGGTTAAACACAAGCAATGCATCTGTGGTGGGGCTCAGTCACATCCTCAGCACGAGTGCCCATGTTTCTAAGCCTGACTGTGGCAGTCTGCACTTGGAATCTCATTCCACTCATAACCAGCCCCTGACTTTGTCACCAGCATGGGTTAATCGACTCTTCAATCCTGTTCCATTTTTCACAGACTTTAAGGTGAAACTCATTCGGCTTTGGCCAAGTTCCTATTGACTGAAAGTCGAATTCCCCTCAGCTCAACTCTCTCGGAGGACTGGCAATGGGGAAGGTGCAGGGGAGGCTATAGATGTCACAGCTCACCCTGCCCTCCCCATGTAATTGAAACCCAAAATTCTCCCAGGCAGGGCTGACCAGTGTAAATCCAGCTCTGCTCTGCCAGGCTACTTTTCTTCTGTTTGGTTTGCGAGCATTTGCAGATGTTGAAAGCCACTTGGTTGGATCAACTGGACACAAAGGGAGATCTCCATAGACATGATTCTAGTCTGACAGTTAGCAATTTGTTCTCACAACCTCCCTCCTCCAGTCAGCAAATCACGAAGAAAACTAATTCCGCCCACTGGGAAATCAATAACTACCTGCAAATTTCATATTCCAGATCAGGTTACAAGCCTTTTACAACTTCACTAGCATTTTCCCCCAATGCATTCTTCAGCAGCTCCCCATGAGTCACTTGCTTCACCCCCCCGAAACACGCCTCATTACAACACCCAGAATCACCACCCACAGCCCTCTGGCCAGCCTCCGGAGCCATCTACGTCTCCACTTTATAAACCCCTCGGGGACCAAAATATATCTCCCAGCTAAACAAACACAGCCTATTTAGAAATGTTAGAACTCAGCACCTGGTTAAAATTCTCTCCAGGTTATCTTAGAAGGGAGAAAATATAGTTAGGCGGTAAATCCTTAAGGAAAAACATACTTCCAGAACTTTATACTAGATATCCACTGAAAGTCCAAACCAAGCTCTTACTTTTACCATATATCCTTTATATTGAACATAAAAAGTGATTTTGCACTAAACCTAACAAGCAAATACCCTATAAGTTGGCTCATACCATTTAGAAGCACAGAGACAGCAGGGAGGGTGGACTGACTTGTAACTGATGGAACTGTTACTGTATATGTGTGTGTAGAGATGGGGTCTTGGTATGTTGCAGCCTGGTCTCAAACTCCTGGGCTTAAGCAATCCACAGACCTCGGCCTCCCAAAGTAAAGAACTTTTTTTTTTTTTTTTTGAGACAGAGTCTCGCTCTGTCACCCAGGCTGGAGTGCAGTGGTGTGATCTCTGCTCACTGCAAGCTTCGCCTCCCAGGTTCATGCCATTCTGCTGCCTCAGCCTCCCAAGTAGCTGGGACTACAGGCGCCTGCCACCACGCCCAGCTAATTTTTTGTATTTTTAGTAGAGATGGGGTTTCACCGTGTTAGCCAGGATGGTCTCAATCTCCTGACCTCGTGATCGGCCTGCCTCAGCCTCCCAAAGTGCTGGGATTACAGACATGAGCCACCGTGCCCGGCCAAAGTAAAGAACTTTTAACAGGATGTGAATACGTTTGTATCCAAAAAAGTCACACTGATTATAAACATAATTTGAAAGCTCTGAGAGTCGACATGCAATATATTTATATCCTTAAACATGTATGTTTAAATATATATACATATATATGCATACACACATAGTCAATACTCACTGTTCTCATGGATATTATATTCTAGTAAAGTGCTATAAATAATTAAATAAACAAGATAATAGTTGTCTTAGGTTAGATACTCCAGAAGCAAACTCTAACATGAAGTTTGGGTGAAGAGGACTTATTAGGAGATGTTCCAGAAAAATATGCAAGACGAGTGGGGAAGTGGAGGGAAGGAGGCCAAGCCAAGTACAAAAATCAAGCAAGCCTCACAAAAGGTAACTTTTGAGCTCAATCCTATGAGGAGTTCTGGAGACAGTGTAGACTCCAGGGGTGATGAACCTGGAATGTTCAGACCCAGGGGGTGGACAGCGCTTTGGGTGGTTCCAGTCCCCGGGAAAAGTAGGGTCCTGCAGCCCGAGGGCAGCCCTGGGAGGCAGGTGCTGGAGCTGGGGGCCATGACAGCTGATGTTACAACAATGGGCACTGATAACTACCAGCAAGGAAATTAACCAGGTGACGGGATGAAGAGAATCTAGGGGCCTGTGAAGACCACTTCATACAGTGCAGTCAAGGAAGGCCTCGCTGAGCCGGACACACTTGAGCTGAGACCTGAAGAGGGAGAAGGCAGCTGCATGCACTGATCTCAGGGAGGCACATTGCAGAGGAAAGGGCATGGAAAGGCTCTGGGGTGGAAATCTGCAGAACTTGGAGGAATGATGTGGACACAAGTGTGGCTGGATTGCAGGAAACAGGGGTTTAATGTGAGATGGTAAATTTGGAGAAGTTGCCAGGGCCGCGTCTCATCAGGCCCTGGGGCCCATGGTAAAAAGTTTGATTCCTGGGTAGTGATAAACACTTTTCATTTTTGTGTTTTTAATGGTGGGCCTAGAGAGGAAGGTGGGAAAACACTGAGGAGGCTTTCTGTAGAGGTAAAGAAGGGGTCTTGTATTTATTGCACCCTCACTGTCTACCAGACCTTCTCTGTATGAAGTATATCATTATACCTATTTTACACATGAGGGAACTGAAGCCTAGAGAGGTTCAGCAACTTGCCTAAAATCATACAGCTAGTAAGCAGAGCTGCATTAAACTCAGGAAATATGATTCAAGAGCCCATATTCATACTTATTAAACTATCCTGCTTCCTTACTATAACAGTGCAGGGGAGAGAAGACGAAAGCTTGATTCATTTGCAGCAGTAGAGACAAGGGTACAAGTACAGAGGGAAGTCGATGAACATGGGTTATGTTTTGAAGGCAGAGTCGACATGACCTGCTGATGGATTAGATGTGCTACATACCTGTGTAAGCATATGCATTTTGGAGCATTTGAGTGAGACAGCAATAGATTCATTTTAGGGTTTATCAAATTAGGGCATAATCACAGAGACCATTTCCTGGCCTCAACTAGCAAGTAATGAAAGACTCCCATCAACATCTCTCCAATGGCGGGAAATGGCCACTGAGATAGCCTATCATCACGCCTTCTGAAAGCTATTAGGACATAAATAGTGTGTTCTGAAAGGTACTTGCACCCTTAGTTACCCCACTGCACTTGCCTGCAACTGCTGGCTGGCCTCCTCATTGCTAGCTTGCTCATTAAATCCAGCTCCTTAGAAAGTGCTTTTGGAAAAATAAAAAGCATATCCAGCTCCTTAGAAAGTGCTTTTCGAAAAATAAAAATGCAGATATGGCCAATTGAATTGGGACCCAAAATTTGATTTGTTTCCTAATGCTTAGAATGATTACATTTGCAGTGCCACACCAGATGAATGCAGTTTGGCCTGTTGGAAGACTGTACACCCACCTCTTCATCCTGATGATGAAAGGAGCAGCAAATAAAAAAGCTTCTGGCTGACCAAGCTGCCTCTGTACTGGATAATCTTGACAGTCTTTAAAGAAGGATTCCTAGCTGGGTGCTGGGCATGCACCTGCAGTCCCAGCTACTCGGGACACCGAGATGGAAGGATTGCTTCAGCCCAGGAGTTCAAGGCCAGCCTGGGCAACGTAACAAGACCTTCATCTTTAAAATACATATATGTATGTGTGTGTATACATATATATACACACACATGCATATATATATACACATATATACACACACATGCATATATATATACACATATATAAAATATATATAAACACATATACATGTATACATATATATAAAATATATATATACACACACACATTACATAAATAAAGCAAGATTTGTAGGAAAGTGCTCTACTTCAAATTCATGCGAGAGGAAAAATGAGTCCAGTAATGTTGTGACTATGAAGATCTGTGTCTCACATCCTTTGACACCATTTCCAATTCAGTGACATCTGAATTCACATTGATTTATAAGTGCTCAGGACACCTATCGGATTGGTCAGCACCTCCCACACCCCTCCAGGGCTATCATCCCTGACCCACTGTCTCTCATTTGCATCATACCATACAGAATCCCTTATTCCCTCATGCCAGTCCCCTCTGCAGACTCATAGAATTCCATGGCTTCATGACTCTCAATCTCTACTTAACCAGGAACTCCTACACTTTTATCTCTTTATTAGCTAGTCCATGGTCACATACTCAAATAGAGTCTTCTCAGCAGCCAGGGTCACTATAACATTTTTTAAAAAGGGACAGAAATTATTGGCGTGAAGGGGAGTGGGAGAGTGGAATATTAATTGTGAGAGATATGCAACGTACATTGAACTCCTGCTAGATTCTAGGCATCATACTGAGAATTTATTTAATCCTTACCAAAACCTATTCAATGGATTGCATTGTCCCCATTTTACAGATGAGAAAATAGGAGCTCCATGCAGCTCACCTAGCTAGTGTGTCTCCAACAGAGCCAAGGCCCCAGCACGGACCTGTCTGACTCTAACACCAGTGTTATTCCAGCCCCACTCACTCCGGCTCATGAGTGCAGGGCAATTATTACCAATTCCTAGATTCTGCTAGCTTGAGGCAGCCACCCTTTGAGTTTGTTAACTCCCTTAAGTTGGCCTTACATAGAAAATCCAAGACTTGGATTGCTTGGTCTGTTTAATGATTGATTGATGTTTGTTGTGGTTTTATAAGTTACAGTCCCAGGGAAGTGAAAACAAATCTCAGTCCTAGAACCTCAGAATTAAACAATAATGAGCATTAGTCAACTCAGTGGCTGAGTCTTTAGTCCAGTCATTCACTTCTTTCATTTTTTTATTCAACTATAGTCGGTTGGGCTTCCCCATCACATTGCAGTTGCCTAGCAAACAGCAATCGTGGCTAGCAAACAGCATTCGCTACCTTTTCCTCATTAGACAGTGAGAGCCTGGGGTGGGATATCCAATCTCAATCAAGTCATGTCTCCTTGCACAATGCCTAGCACAATGCCTGTTATCCAGTAGGATCTTAATAAGTGTTAGATGAATGAGTGAGTGTTTGCTGAAGGCAAATAAGGGGCCTGTATTTAGGGCAACTCACAGAATCAGAACCCTGTTTAGTGTTGGATTGGTCAATAGTCATTATTCTGTGCCATCCTTGAGGAAACCAGGTGGTAGCAGCTGGGGGTGGGATGGGAGGTGTAGAAGGAGAACTGCATGTGTGTTTCTTTACCTTTACCACCTCCCCTGAGCCGTTTTACCTAATCATAGAGGAAGGCATGGCATAGTAAGTAGAGTTTTGGGTTAAAGGTTGGGAGACCTGGGTTTGAATCCCAGCCTTACTACCACCAGGCTGTTAGTAACCTTGCATGAGCCATTTCACTTCTCTCCCTCCAAAAATGGAGATGAGAATGACTCATAAGAAGATCAAAGTAAAACATGATACAAATTCAGTTGCAGTTATTAAGTGCAATGAGGCATTGGGATCCAACGCTATGCAGAAGTTTTTCAGTCCAAAGGAGAGCGTGTTAAAGCTTCAGTTTCATTCCACTGTTGCTAACTTATAAATTTTACAAATGCCTGGTCCAAACAGGCTGGAATAAAGTGGACTTAAAGCTATTATCTGCATCATTCAAACAAACTACACTTTTGTCTGAATACCAAACTCAGAGAATTGAGTTCTAAGAGGTGGGTATAAATTGAAATAATTGGGATATATGCCTCAGATTTCCATTTTCCCTTTTGTATGTGGACAGACTAATGGAGGGCTCAGGCAAGCATTCTCTGAATGTCCTTTTTAATTTCTGTTTGCAACTTAGAATAATACCACTTACTGACAATCCTCAAGCCACACATGAACAATCCTATATTGCCGCCATCACAAAACTTACAAATACCAAAAAGAACAAAAGCCAACAGCAATGTTTTGAATCAATATGAGCAGCTAGCATTCCATTTCTGGGAAAATCATGCATTAAAAGCCTCTTGTTCACATTTTAAGGCTAACAGAGGGGCCCTTCATTTCAGAGAATTAAATGAGAAAATTATCCTGGATTCAAGCATTAGCAAAATGGAATGGTTGTGTAATTGTTTCCAATCATCATCCGATTCTCCTCTTCCCTTACCTTCCCCATATCAGCTCTGAAGAAGTGAAGGCTGGGTCTCCTCTCATTTACAGCTCCACAGATGTAAAACCTAGTGTTGTTTATTACAAAAGGAAAACCAAGAAGTATACTATACTTCAAATAAACTGAAGAACTGGAAGCAAACTTCAAAGAGGAAAGGAAAAAACCACAGCCATTTTTCTCCCTATAAATAAAAATGGAAATGGGAAGAATTTATCCTCTGGCCTGGTTTTCTTTTCTAAAAGCACTCAGCTAAGAAGGTAGGGAGATGAGACAGACTTGAGGGGCAGGGGCTCTTGCCTGCTTCATTTCTTCACTTGTGAAAAAGAGCCAAGGGGAGCCCTTCCCTAAAAGGCCCAAAGTAAAGAGTGATTTAAGAAATGAATCATACACTTAGGCCCAATATTTAAATAAGAGGATCAAAGATATTTTGCTTGGACTCTACAGCAATAAAAGAGGAAATGGGGAAAGTAT
This sequence comes from Pongo abelii, assembly GCF_028885655.2. Classification (NCBI taxonomy): domain Eukaryota; kingdom Metazoa; phylum Chordata; class Mammalia; order Primates; family Hominidae; genus Pongo; species Pongo abelii. The sequence goes on along the minus strand of NC_071989.2, from coordinate 178,666,908 downwards.
GAGATGGTAGGAAATAAAGATAATAAATATCAGTTAAAGACACGTAATGAGCTCTCTGTGCAAAGAGAGGATAACATATGCTCCTTACCTTTGAATAGTCCATGTGTACTAAAGGAAAGAAGCAGTCAATTGATGGGAGCAGTAAGAAAACATATGTACAATGAAACATATTGCATTTCACAGAACTACCACTTGATCCAGCAATCCCATTACCGGGTATTGACCCAAATAAATATAACTCATTCTATTATAAAGACACATGCACACATACATTCACTGCAGCACTATTCACAATTGCAAAGACATGGAATTAACCTAAATGCCTACTAATAAAAGACTGGATAAACAAAATGTGGTACATATACACCATGGAATACTATGTGGCCATAAAAAAGAACAAGATCATGTCCAAGGGTATGGGTGGAGGTAGGGACATGGATGGAGCTGGAGGCCATTATCCTTAGCAAACTAATGCAGGAACAGAAAACCAGATACTACATGTTCTCACTTATAAGTGGGAGCTAAATGATGAGAACACATGGACACACAGAGGGGAACAACCCTCACTGGGGTCTATTGGAGGGTGGAGAGTAGAAGGAGGGAGAGGATCAGGAAAAATAGCTAATGGGTATTAGGCTTAATATCTGGGTGACAAAATAATCTGCATAACAAATCTCCATGACACAAGTTTACCCATATAACAAACCCACACATGGACCACTGAACTTCAAGTAAAAGTTAAAAAAAGAAACATACCACATTTCAAACTATGTTCAGTATCCCCAACATGAATCTACAATTGTACTCATATGAAATTGCAAGTAATTTTGCACATTATTTGTTCATGTGTTTATTATTAGTTATAAGTATTTCTTTATACGTTACCTTAGTCCAAAAAGAATGAAAGAAGAAAGAAGATGACATCCCAATGGAAAAGATAACATAAGCTCCAACTGCCCTTACTGGGGCCATAAGGGCAGCCCTCCAAGTTCTAGAGTTTGTTGATCATTAGGATAGAAGAGCACCAATTCCTTGCAGGAACCATAGCTTTTTCTGGCACAAAATTCTTAAAGAAATTTTTCATATTGTGTTTTAACATTAATGTTCTACATTGAGTTTAATAGTCATTTGTTGCTTTTGACTCAAATTGTGAAATCTTAGCTCTGAAAAGAACTGGAGAGAAACTAGTGGTTTCAAGTCACTTGACTGTGTTTAGTGCTCTTGAGAAACATAAAAAAAATAAAGGGAGGAGTTTTCATGAGCGTGTGCTTGTCCCTCCATGGCACTTCCATTTCTCTATTCATGTGAAAAAGTATGTGTTGAGCGTCTGCCAAATGCCAAGCATTCCATATGACACACGGGTGTACAGGACCAGCATGCAGGTGATAAAGAGAGAGATGTGACCAGATCCAAGGCATATATGAGAAAGGTTCAAAGGCAGAAAAATCATGGAAGAGGAGAAGGTTTTATTGAAAAGGATGAGTACAGTTTTGGAAATAATGAGTTTGAGTATCTGTAAGACATCCAAAACGAGATGTCAAAGGAATGACTGGCTAAATATGTCTGAAAATAATCTAGTACAAATGGGTAAGCATCAGTTTAACCATATGAGAGATACAGTGGATGTGGCTGCCTCCTACAAAAAAATAATTTCCCATGGGCAATTACAATGCATTTAGCAGAGAGTGGCTTCTTAATTTTATTTGGTGGTGCTCATGAAGATCATGATAAAATAAAAACGAACAGAAAAAGAGACGAAGAATGAAGAGAAAAAGAAAAAAGAAGAGGTAAAAGAGGAAAAAAAGATGGAGAAAAAGAAGAAAGAGGAGGCAAAGAAAGAAAAGACAGACACAGAAGAGGAGGGGGAAAAAGCAAAAGTAGAGGAGGAAAAGCAGTAGCAACTGGGCAAGAATGAGGACTGACGGGGGAGAAATGAGTATGGGAAGCTGGGACAAGGGAGCCACAACAGGCCCAGAAACAGAAAGGATTTTCACTTGAAATTTTCAGACTATCACAAGGACAAGGTTAAGACTGAGCCCAAAGGTGGCTAAGCAGCCCAAACTGGCAGGGGTCCCAGTGAGCCCACCTGTAAGTCTGTCAAAATTCTCACTTCACCAAGTAGTGACAGTTGGGTGGGAGCTGGGGGACAGGATTTTCTGGGAGTAACAGCCAATGACTACTTCTAGAGCACCTATCATGCATCTGAGTGTTGAAGGTAGGGATGGCATCTTTTCCCTCAAAGACTCTGCTGGAGTACCATGCACAGCCCGTCAGCCCAAGACAAGGTGGAATGATAAACTGGACTATGAAGAAGAGGAATGGAAGGAAATGTCGGCCATCAAGGAGGCTCCATTCTCATTCCTCTAATGCACTTAGTCAGTAATAGACCACATGGTAAGTGCTATATAGACAACAGTGAGCAGAGTGTGGAAGTGGAATATCGGTTATTGTCTGCGTGATCTTGGAGAAATCACTTAACCTCTCTGTATCTTTGTTTCTGTATCTGTAAAGTGGAAATAATAACAGCACCTCTCTTGGTGAGAATGAAACAAGATAACACAAAACACTTAGATCAGCATACCTGGCCCATGGAAAGCATTATAAAAGTATAAGCTACTGTTATTTAGTTTTTAAAATATTTATATGTAACTTTCTGGGTAATGAAAATATACTGTATCTTGATATGGGTGGTGGCTAATAGATTTACTATATACTTAAGATGTGTGCATTTTTCTATACGTAAATTATACTAAAGTTGTATTTAATTTTATAAAATACGTGTGTGTATATGTATATATATGGTCCATATTATTTTTCCTGTTTAAAACAGACAGTAAGTCTTGAAAAAGTCAAGTAAATTACCCAAGGGATTATACTGGAACTTGTAGTCAAGCACTTGGACTCCAGAGCCTGTGCTCTTAAAGACTGGGCTGGCTATGTTTCTATGTCAGCTGGGCCTTGGTATTCAATGGGACAGCAAATAGTTGCCTGAAGATGCTGTGCTGAACTCTTCTTGGAGAATCTCCTGCCATCAAGAGAGGGCAGCTCTTTTCTTATCTTTCCCATTCTTTCTCCCATCTTCCACACTCTTCTCATTTCAGCCCAGTTTCATCATCTCATTAAATATTAAAACCAAGATCCATGCCAGTCAACAAGCTGGCTGGTAATGGCATACACACATTCCAGCAGGAAAACACCGGCAGACAGGCAGTGATTAAGAGCTACAAGGCACACACCCCAAGCTTCCCAAATTCCTCAAGGACCAAAGATGCCCCGCTACTAACTGAAGTGTGCCCACTTTAAGTACACGTGCAGCCCCTGCCAAGATAAAGAACACCAGCCAAAGAAGAGTGAGTGATCGTAATTTATGAGGTGCTGTAGAAATTAATTTTGTATGCCCCTTCCATTAGCAGTAGGTCTGAATTAACTTTAATATGCAAGTTATCATGTTAATCTTTGATACTAAAAAAGAATGTATCATCATTAACCTTTCTAGCCCTGAACTGAGCAATGTAGTCTTTTTATTAGTGGTAACAGAAGTAGCATCATTTCTTGGCATCTCTGTACTCTACCCATTTGTATGCAGTTCCACCAGTCACTTTGTAAAATCTCTGCTGATTCAGAAGCCCATTTTTCAAACATTTGACTCTAACTGCCCATAAGTCACCAGAAGTTGATTCCGCCTTCTTTTTTTGACACCAAGTTCCTCTAAATGAGAATAAATTCTCCAATGAAGGAGTATTCCACAAAAAAACACTAATGGCCAGCAGAAGAAGCCCACAGGAAGAGGGGGCATGAATGAGTTGTGTGTGGCATTTAGGAAAGGCAAGCTCATCTTAGCCAAACCATAATGGGTCTTCAGAGCTCTAGGATCCCTGGATAACTAAATCATAGCTAAGAAGAAACTTCTGCTTTAGGGAGCAGGGAAACAAATTAAGCAATACTGGAAGAATTGCTATTAAAGATAATGGGAAAAACACTCAAATACTGCAATCTAGTACATCTTTCTTTCCAGGTATTCATTTGATATTGGTAAATTATAGATGAAAGAAATATGTGGAGAGTTCTACTCTCCATTTTAATGAATAACTTTAATATTCCCATTCCATTTGTTCTATATATGCTAATCTCTAAAATGTGTTAATAGTGGGAAAATATTTGATAAATTGCATTTTGCCATCTTTTTCTTCATTCACACTCTCTGATGGAAGTGCAAGATGATCAGAAGGCAGAGAACTTCTTAGGAAGGAAAAAAAGGCAAGAATAAGGTGTAACATATCTTAAAATAGAGCATCAGTCCCTGAAAAATGAAACTAGTTTCTGTTTTCAAATGCATTCACATACTGTTTATAATGTAAAATATAAACAAAACTACCTCCATACTGAAATTAGATTGGCTGCTGATCCAACTTTTTGGCTTGTAGGGAAGCTACCCATAATGAGGTTATCAACATATGAGTTCATCTCGTATACGGGTAGTTTTTATGATCTTCTTTTAGATCTAATGATTGTTTTTCTAACTGCTCCATAAAAAGGACATGACATGAATAAGAAGGAAACTGGGATTTAGCCATATCTATCTTCAGAGAGCTTAGAGCTTTCTAAAGGGCAAAATCCAGTCGAGTATTTTCCAAGCTTTAGTTTATCATTATCTTTTTCAGTGGGAAACCTGCTGTGTATTCATCATAATTTCCACCTGCACTATTGTTTACTTAATATTTTTCATAAAGTAAATTCATTTGAATCTGCTTAAGTTTATTTTGAAAGAAAACTTTGCTACCTCAACCAGAAAACCAGTATCCTTTGCCATAAATGGAAAATATCATAACAATCAATACAATAAAAATAAACGCTTTTATTAAATTCTAAGAGAAGCTTAAGCCTGATGTCTGCTCCATCTTCATTATCAAAGGAGATTATTAGAGAAAGATAAAAACAAAACAGCAAAGATACACAAGCCTTGACATAATCAGAAAGATTGAAAGGGAATTGAATGAATGAACTTCCCTTATGGATACAGTACTCTATCTGTACACACCTGAAATTATCCTTCATGCCAAGGAAAATAGTTTTGGTTACTCTGCAAATGAAAAACAGAAACTAAAATCTGGATTCCTAACTTATAATCCCAACTCTGCCACTAACTTGTGGTGTGACCTTAGGCAGGTCATGTCCCCTCGGAACCACACTTTCCAGGGCTGAAAACGAAGAGGTTGGATTAGGCAATTTCTCTAAGGAGCCACTCAACTTTTCCCATCTGTGTTTTGTGAAATGGTTAAACATGTTCAAAAATATCATCATCGTCGTCTGAAATGTGTGATTGTTCATTGCATTTACACTACTATCTGAAAGTCTTACCAGGAAAAATTAGCAAAGTTTTCAAAAGATCAGCTATTTGGGGAGCAAAAGAGCCTTTTGAAACTGTTGTGTCGAGAAAAAAAAAATCAATGAAATTGACCACAATCCACACACAACAGAACCTGACTGCCTAAAATATATACCTGCACATCCCTGGACTTTGGAAGGCAGTGGGAAAGACATGATTAAATTGGCCTTACAAATCACCTCGTCACTTGCCTGGGTCAAACAGTCCTTTATGCTGGTTGAGTAAAAGAGGGTGCTAATTTCAAACTGTCAGGTTTATCTCCGCCTTCCTAGGAGACAGTAGATTGTAAGGGGAAAAAACAAATACATTAATAGTTAAAAATTAGTTAAGTATCTGCAAGCTTGCTTATTGGAAAGAATTGGCACATTTAAGCAGGTTTATCTATCTGTAAAATAGTGATAACAACCTACTTTATAAGTTTTTGTAAAAATTATTAAAAGTAACTAGTATCATAATTATTATAGTATATATGAACACCCTTTCTCCCATAGCTTTTTTTCTATCTTGATATTCTAAAAAAGTCAATTTAAGCAACTTTTTATTTTTAATGCTCTACAGTGGCTCTAACTTCAAACTGATAATAAAAATGGGTATAATAATTATTAATGAATATTAAAATGGAAATAATAATCATACTAATTTCAAACTATCATTTATCTAGCATTTATTGCCATTCAGGGACTGTGTTGAGCATTATGTTATTTAATATTCACATTTAACCCCACTATAATCCAGATTTTACAGATCAAGAAGCCAAGAACCAAAAACCTGACATGACTTTTCCAAAGTCACCAATGAATACAATTCAATTACGAAACCAAATGGAAAACCCTGAAATGGCTCTCTAGAACTCAAGACTTTGGTAAGGAGATCATCCAACAAACCCTCTTTTTACATTTGGGGCCAAAGTCAAGATCATGAAAAAATCAGAGGTAACCAAATCTAATATAATAAAAGCTGAATATTTCCAATTTCTGAAGTTCTTTGGTGTTTCTTGTTCATTTCAAATAATCTTTTGGAGGTTTTAAACTACAAGAATGACTTTAACATCCTCTGGCTCTCTCCTCTGAAGTCTCATGGCGCTTTGCTTATTATCTCTACCATAAAATATTCATTCTGCATTATAATAAAGAATGCCTCATTTTGCAAATAAAGGCAAGCTCCTTAAACACATCACCATATTTTCATCATCTTTGTATTTTCTAAATGGCTACAAAATGTTTTGTTTATGCCAGAGAATCAATAAACATTTTTTGAATTGGAAAACCTGTTCTAAACATTGCCTCTCTTCATCAAAAATGTGGCTCCATCTATCACGTGTGGAATTTGATATGTCAGAGAGCCAGTTAGAGATACAGGTCTTGGGATGAAGGCGAAGACTTAGACTAAAAATTAAGTTTTGTGGCTGTAGGCAGCAGGATGGCATTGAGCCAGCAGAGTGGATGAAATCCCCTAGGCAAGGATGGGTAAAGCAAACCTGGAATGCAGTTGAGAACCGAAGACCTACATGGCTGTTGAATTTCTCCAAAACAGTTAGGTAGTCTCGCTCTCTGTGTTCCCCTTATTTCTGACCCTAAGGCATAGAAATAAGAACCCGGAGACCTGCAATCACACAGCAGGGCATTCTGAGGATGTACTCATTTCCCAGGATGAATCAAGAAATTAAAAAAAAAAAAAAAAGACTAAGGAGGAAGCTGCCTAGTGTTCTCCCCCTAGGTTGGCAAGAGACAGAGAAAGGAGTAATTAGTCAGCTTTAGGCCTGGGGATGAAACAGCTGCAAGGAACCTGATCACGAATAAGGAGACTACAACCACAGTTTCCCATCTTCTTGGAAAAAGAGCAAGAAATAACCATCTCTCCTGCTTGTACCTCAAACCCAGGGTCTGTCTCTTGATGTATGTGGGTATCTCCTGATAAACTAGAAGAGGGAGCAACACATCTTATGCTCAGGGAATTATTTTCTCCTTTTCCTGCTGAACCACAATATAAGCCAGTCTGCTGTTTGCAGACAGGTCCCACCACCTATCAAGATTTGCAACTCGCTGTAGTCCCCTGAAATACCACAAATTTTCTGAGAGGTAACTGGGACCTACTTAATTTCTCAGCACAGGCCTTGAACAGACAGCAGAGTGCTGTGGCGAACCTCCTGTTACCTGGATTGTAATTGATTTTAAAACCTGCCACTGCACCCAGAGACAGAGCCCAGAATCCCCATAAACCAACAAACAAAACAAAGCATCCTGCTGCAGATGGAGGTTCTGGCAAATCTGGGACATTGGCAGGGATGAGCCTGATGAAAAGCAAATTTTTGAGACCCATACAAACACTTACATGGAGAGAAACATCCACCTGCAAAGGGGGCAATGTCCTGACTGCTGCCCCTCTCTGCAGGGCCTGGGGAGGGGGCGCGGAGAGGGGCAGGAAGGGTGGAGTTCCAGGTCCTACACCAAGAAACACAGACCTAGTTCTAACAAGCCTCTCAGTGACACACTGGATTCACACACCACAGCCTGTGTGGACAATACCCTAATCTGGGTACATCCAAACACAGTGAGTCCTTTTGTGTCTTTCATGTCAGGCTGACACTAGTGCCCTCAAAACCCCAGGATAACAGAATGCCTTTCAAGCAGTTTAAATAGTACTTGAAGCTGCTGTCTCTTGTTCTATGCTGTCCTGGCAACAGAGACTGGCTGACTGTCAGAGATGAACAGGATCTCAGAGATCCAACATTCTGATTATACAATGTGAAATGAAGCCCAGAGAGGTTAAGTGGTTTGTCCAAGGTCACACCACTTGTTAGTAGCTTTCCTGGACTACAGTTTAAATTTTCCAGCTCTTAGCACAGCAGGTCTTGAATAACATCGTTTCATTCAATGTTGTTTTGTTATAACCTTGATGAGAAAAAAAATCAATTCCCAGCTGGGGCCACTGTCTGTGGAGTTTGCACGTTCTCCCCATTTCTATGTGGATTTTCTCCAGGTATTCCAATTTCCTCCCACATTCTAAAGACATGTGCATCAGGTTCATTTAGCATGTCCACATGGCCACTGTGTGAGTGAGCGTAGGTGTGTGTGAGTGCACCTCGTGATGGAATGGCATCCTGTCCAGGGTTGGTTTCTGCCCAGCACCCTGAGATGCCAGCATGGGGTCTAGCCACCAGGACCCTGAACTGGAATAAGTGGGTAAGTCATGATCTTACTTGTTTTTAGTATTCTTAAATGTATGTATAGCTCACATTTATTTTAATGTATAATATTAGAAGTGTTTTGGTCTTTATTTAGAAGTATGGTGATATTTTATAGTGATATTTTAAGTTAGGAACTTAACTCTTGTTTATATCAATTAGCCTATGGCAAAATTGGTTTTGTTATACATCATTTCACTTAAAGTTACTGTTCCCAAGAACCTATAGATGACAATAAGTGAAGACGTACTATGCAGCGTTTTCTTCAATAGACAATATTACCATCTTTCAATGAAGGCAACTGGTCCTTTCACCTTCAAACACCTATCCCAGTGCCAGTTACTGGGAATACAGAGAGAAAACACACACTCTTTACCTGAAGTCAGGAAGCTGGTGTTACTTAAGTACAAGGAAAATCTTAGAGAAGCACGAGAAGGAGGAGAGGCCCCTGAGATCCAGAATACATGGATTCTCAGTGCTTTTGTTTGGCTTATGATGAAACAAATATGAACAGGGAGGAAACCGTCAACCTGCCCAGAAGCTGCCAGCACACAAGGCCCAGAGGTACTTTATTGGATGCCAAATTCTTTTAACTCACCATGAGAAAAGAAGTTGACAACTTTCCCATTCATTTTGGATTTCACTGGGAGAAGATGTGTTAGAATGACTCAGCACACATCCACACACACACACACACACACACACACACACACCCCTTTACTGGGTTGGGGGAACCTTAAAACTTACAAATCTAATCAGAGCTGACTCCATCCCTCCTCCGTCATAGAGCAGAGTTTACAGTGAGGGGAGGGTGGCAATGACCAGGGCAAACTGGGCTCATGCTGGATGGGAAAGAGCCAAATGCTTCTTAGCACAGTAATGCCAGGGTTGCTAGATCCAAGAGGATCAAGGCCAAAGTCATGGTGGAAGGGGAAATACATGGCCCCCAAATTAGATTAGAAGATGCTGGGTCTGCGAAAAAAATAATGCTCACCTTGGCAAGGTGTGCCTTACTTCTTCGGTGACCCAGAAAGAAAACTGGTTAGAGCTCTCTCTGGGAGGGCAAATGCAATGGGATGAATTCCTGCAGCCTACACTCTCTCTACAGGGCCACAGTCAGTCACCACACCTCCTCCACACCTGGAACCTGAGGGGACTAAGTGGAGAACTGCCTCCCTAGGAACTGGCTGGTGTCTAAGCTGATGCGAGTTGTTCAGGCTTAAGAAGAGAGCAAGGGGAAAGGGAGAGTTCCTCTAGGGATGGGGTGAAGCAGAAGATTTTAAAAAAGGGGCTGCATGGGATGATGCGGGGGTGTGGTGGGGACAGAACAAATGAGAGACAGACAGAGACGGACAGGGAGATGGTTAGACCTGCATAGCTAGAAGCTGGTGGGGCAGAAAGCCTGAACCCACCTGAACCTCAGCCACCACTTAATCATCTTGTGAGTTCCTCTAGAGCTGGCCCTAGGAAATTATCCCACTGTCCCAGCAATGAGCCAGTGTGAGCCACTGGACACCACCACTAATAGCTCACAATCACAGGCACAGTGATGCCAGAGAGCCAGCAATGGCAGAGGTGTCCCCCAACCACAGGCACCACCATGAGCACAGGCAGTGAAACTGAAGCCCCACCACCCCCTCCCTAAGGCACTGAAGTGTACCCTTTAAGCCAGGGCAGGAGAGGGCCACACTTTCAGTGCTAACAATTGGTAAGTAAATTGGTATGTGGGCAGAAAAAGCTGAACCAGGGGCTCTATCTTAACTCCTCTACTCAGTAGCCTTAGAAGAGCCACTTCCTCTTTCAGGGCCTTTTTTGCCTCCTCTGTAAAGTGGATCGGGGGTGGCGGTAATTCAGGTCAATGTTTGTACTGCATTTGTTTTTTACTTTTTGAGTAGACTTGTTTAAAGAGCAGCTTTAGGTTCACAGCAAAATTGAGTCAAAAGTACACAGTTCCCATATATCCCCTGTCCCCACCCACACGTGGCCTTCCCAGCTATCAACATCCCTCATCAGAGCCAGATCAATTTTTCACATGATGCTAACTGAAATAAGCCAGGCACAGAAAAACGAATACCACATACTTCTTTAGACTTAGAATTTTTTTGCTCGAAATTTTCTTGGATGTATACACAGATTGGTAGATCAGTAGATTGACAGAGACACAGATACAGTGAGCTATTCTAAGAAGCAGGGAGAAGTGGGCCTGTTTGTTATACACCCAAGGTGAAGCTTCTTCAGGGTTTTTCTCAATTGCTGAATTTGACTATCTCTGGGCAGCTGGTTGCTAACATTCCTTTCAGCTCAAACATTCGATATGCCCAGTGTGCAAATTCTTTAATGCACACACGCATATGCAATCCTTCGTGTAGCTCAAAATGACTCTACCAGGCAAGTAGGGCAGAGCAACTGTTTATCAGTCTCATTTTACAGAGAGGGAAAGTTAGACAGGGCTGAGGTAGCAGGAGCTGCCCCCAAGGTCTTACAGATGTTGCCTTCCTGACTTTTGTGCCTACAATTTTGAAAGGACTGAGTAAAAGAGAGAAGAGTGCAATATGAGCACACTGCTGAGTGTCCTCTCCATCCCAGTTCTTCCAAATCCTCGAGTGCAGCCCAACGAATATTTATGAGAACAAAAATATTACTAGTCACTACTGAACACTGTGGACACAGAGACCATTTAGTATGGGTATTAGGAGCCTATGGTTAAATCCCAGCTTCCTATATAAATCTCAACTTTAGCACCTGCAAAGAGGTGATCATAACAGCCCTTGTAAGACAGGGTTGATGGGAGGATTCATGAAGGTAATGACATGGTTCTCAGCACAATGCGCCTCTGCGTGTTAGTAAGAACTCCAGAAATAGTAACTGAGGAGCTGGGTTCCCACCATCCAGGAGCACTTGTGGCAGTGGAAGGTGCTGAGTGTTGCTGCACAGAGTAACTCAAACCCTGAACTCTAGGTTACAGTTAGCTTAGGACCACAAACCTCAGAAGAGAACGTGTGCTCATGTATCCCCTTATTCAAGCTTCTCATTTGAGAAATGAGGAAAATGAAGACGGAGGGATGAATTCATTCTTTAAGTTGGAATATACAGGAAACTGCAGAGCTGAGACTCCAGCTCTCCTGACTTCCAGTTGTACCTTCTATGATGCTATCAGATGACTACAAATAATAGTAACAGTAGTAACAGTTATTGATAACGAAACTTGGTTTATGAGTCCTTACTAAGGACCAGGCCTCTCTATGCCTCTCACCGGCAACATCGCATTCAATGCTCACGGGAGAATTCCCCCAGTGAGGTCAACCGTCTATGTTGTTTCCCTTTCACAGGTGAAGAATCAGATGCTTCCAGAGGTGAAGTATCCCGGGTAAGGTAGCAAAATCAGGACTTGATCCACTCCCTTATTCTGAACAACTGTCCTGTGTTGTGCCTATACCAGAAATGAGAAGTCTCTCCTCAAATAATTTCCCACTCTTTAGCTGAAGCTGTAATTAGAGTCTCATTTGCCTTTGGATAATTGGCTCCCCTCTCCACTGTGGCGTCTGGTTCCACGTGGGCAGTCTCTCCAGCCTGGATGGTGGCATGCTCAGCAAATCTACTTTGGCTGCCTAGGACTAATGAGGGCTCTCAGTGTGGTCGCATTTAAGTGCTTGGTATTGCAGGGAATGTCCACACACAGACACACCCCCTGCCATCAAGGATAACGGCGGAGTTGTGAAAACATGTCCCTCCCGAATTGGATCATGTTACTCCAACTCCTTAACTCAAGGACAACACAGTCTGCTCCATGCTGAGTCTATCACACAGGGAGGAAGCAAAATCCTCTGTGTGTGTGTGTGTGTGTGTGCGTGCACGTGCGCATTTGTGTTTGAAAAGGAGTGAGAAGGGAGAGTCAAAACCTGGACAAACACTGGTAAGGTTGGGTGAGTCTCACATCCAATGGTAAATAGTAAGCAAAGAGGACAATGATTTGTCTATTAAGGCTATGAATTACAGGAAGTTTTTCTAGCATACAATGAAATGAACCTAAATGTCCTTAAAGAAGAAAATATTAAAATTGGTTGTATTAGTTCATTCTCATGCTGCTATAAAGAAATACCTGAGACTGGGTAATTTATAAAGGAAAGAGATTTAACTGACTCACAGTTCCGCATTGCTTGGGAGGCCTCAGAAAACTTACAATCATGGCGGAAGGCAAAGGAGAAGCAAGCACCTTTTTCACAGGGCAGCAAGACGAAGTGAGAACGCGTGGCGAGCAAAGGGGGAAGCCTCTTATAAAACTATCAGATCTCATGAGAACAGCATGGGGAAAACTGCCGCCATGATTCAATTATCTTCACCTGGTTCCACCCTTGACATGTGGGGGTTATTATAATTCAAGGTCAGATTTGGTCAGGGGTGCAGAGCCAAGTCATAAAATTGACTATAGCCAGTGTCCTTCAAAGAGTCCTGTGAAGCCCTTAAAAATAGAATGGGAAAATGTTCCTAATAATTTTCAGAAAAGAAATCAGATTACAGAGCATGTAAAACAAGATCCCAATTATATAAAATATATGATACAGGCCAAGTGTGGTGTCTCACACTTGTTATCCCAACACTTTGGGAGGCTGAAGTGGAAGAATCGCTTGAGGCTAGGAATTCAAGACCAGCCTGGGCGATGTAGTGAGACCCTGTCTCTACAAAAAATATTTTGAAATTAGCTAGCCATGGTGATGTGTGCCTGCATTGCTAGCTACTTAGGAGGCTGAGGTGGGAGGATTGCTTGAGCCCAGGAGGTCAAGGTTGCAGTGAGCTATGATCATGCCACTGCACTCTAGACTGGGCAACAGAGTGAGACCATATATATATATGATATGGTTCATATCATATCATATATACGACACAAAAGAGAGGAAGAATAAACAATGGTTTCCTCTAAATCATGAGATCATGGACATTTTATACATTTCCAAATGTCTTACAATCAACTCACGATATTTTGATAGTCCTAACTTTCATAAAGAATAAATGCCATTTTTCCCATCTCTGGGCCAACATCTCCAGAAGCATGCCTAGTAGAGGTCTCGGTGTGGTCCAAGGCCCCCCTTAGCAAGGGAGCATATCAGGCCAGGAGGAATCCCAAGCACTGTTGAGGTTGAGAAGCAGGCGTCTCGCAGCTCAGACACTCCAAGATCTCCCACAGGCTGTCGTCCAGAGAGGGCCTGTGTCACATACACTGGCCTTTCATGTTCAGCTGACACCCTGCCTTCTCCATAAAACTGTCCCCAATGTTCCAATAGCCCTGTTTCCACTGAATTCCACTGAATAGTCATTCTTACAGGGTTATTTATAAACATAATAACTTACAAGTTATCATATTTATAATTCTATAAAACTTTATTATAAAATCTATTTATAATAAATTTATGAAAACCTTATAAATTTAATAAAACTCTATAAACATTATATTTGCACCAGAGACTGCTATTCTGGGTCCATCTGTAGGTTTTGTTTGTCTACTATATCATTTAAAAATAAATCAGCAGGTCTCCACTTGGGAGACTTATCCCAAAAAAATTAAAGAGAGAGAGACTATCAGGCAGCACTGAGTCTGCATATTGACATGGCCCTGCCTCACTGCTGTCCTGTTTACCCATGGCACAGACTCTGCCCCAGTCCTCACTGCCATCCTGTTTACCCATGGCACAGACTCTGCCCCAGTCCTCACCAATCCCTATAGTCTCTCCTCCCAGAGCTGAGTGGCCATTGATTTCTGTCACTCTTGCTTCCTTAGTAGCAAAAACATTTCACTGTATACTTGTCTCTGTCACACATAGGCAGATGGCTGGGAGTGGTGGCTCACACCTGTAATCCCAACACTTTGGTAGGCTGAGGTGGGCAGATCACCTGAGGTCAGAAGTTTGAGATCAGCTTGGTCAACATGGTGAAACCCTGTCTCTACTAGAAATACAAAAAATTAGCCAGGCATGGTGGCTCATGCCTGTAATCCCAGCTACTCGGGAGGCTGAGGGAAGAGAATTGCTTGAACCTGGGAGGCGGAGGCTGCAATGAGCCAAGATTGTGCCACCACATTCCAGCCTGGGCAACAGAATGAGACTCTGTCTCAAAAGGAAAACAAAACAAAACAAAACAAAAAAACAGTCATGGGGTTATGGATGACTAACCAGATGGCACTGTGTCTTAGGGAGGAAAATGAAAGAAATCAGATTTCTTTGTGAAGTGAAGAAGGTTCCCACATGTTTTAATAGGCAAGTGGAAAATCTGAATTGTAAAAATACAAGTGAAGGTGACATTAGGACTATCTATTCGAAAAGGAATGATTATCTTAGCAAATCTCATAATAACTATGACCCTGCCCCTTCACTCATTTATATTACCTGCCCAGCATGTGTGAGCTCAAATTTAAAGAGATCTTTGGGTAAATCTTTTCTTCTCCAATCGTAAGATCCTGGGGACAGAAATTCTTCTGTTCCAGAAGTCACCCAGCACAGCAGTTCAGCGTGTGCTGGGGAATCAGACAGACCCCAGCTGGAATGGTGTCTCTGCTGTTACTTGGTGTGTAACTACTGGCAAATTTTAAAACCTCCTTAACTGGCAAGTTTTTAAACTTCCTTATCAGTTTCCTCACCTGTTAAATGGGAATAGTGATACCTACATTTTACAGGGATGTCATGATAATTAAATGAGTTAATTATTTTGGGCCTGGCACAAAATAATGGTTAAATAAGTGGTGGCCATACATTACTTATTACTGTATTTTATTAATAGTCCCCACAGTACAGTGCTGCCACAGTTTTAGATTTTTAATAAATATTACTTGAACTGAAATGAATCTGCAGCTAATTTGTAATTCAACTGTATTGTAGTCTTCAGTAAATTTCCTTCTATTCTAAGAAGATGTTGGGGAAAAATAACCTAGCAAAATCAAATTTCAACAGATCAACATAAAAGTCTCAGGACACTTGTATTAGCCCATTTTCACACTGCTGATAAAGACATACCCAAGACTGGGTAATTTATAAAGAAAAAGAGGTTTAATGGACTCACAGTTCTATGTGGCTGGGGAGGTCTCACAATAATGGCAGAAGGCAAAAGGCATGTCTTACATGGTAGCAGGCAAGAGGGAATGAGAACCAAGTGAAAGGGGTTTCCCCTTATAAAACCATCAGATCTTGTGAGACTTATTCACTACCATGAGAACAGTATAAGGGAAACTGCCCCCATGATTCAATTATCTCCCACCAGGTCCCACCCACAACACGTGGGAATTATGGGAGATCCAATTCAAGATGAGATTTGGGTGGTGACACAGCCAAACCATATAAACATTCTAAAACCCCACCTCAGCATAATGGGAATCATTCATGATTGCAATTTCACAGTAAAAACAAAATTTTGGAGTAAATGCATAACCTTATAAAAATTTATATAAATGCCCTCATTATGTATGCTTCCACTAATGCAAAGAATCATTCCAAAACTAGATAAGAATCCTGTGGAATATACATTGAAAGGTATGAGAACAGAGTGATTTTGTTGTTCTCTATTTTTAATGAGGTAAATTAGATACATACACACACACACACACACACACACACGAAGAGTTTATTGAGTTTATTTACATTGCTATTAAAGAAGTGATCTGGAATTTTTTTCTCCCCTGATTAAATTGTAGTTCATAATGCCATTGAAAGCTGCTATTCTAAGTATTTTTGGAAGTTTAAGACAGATTTTTTTCCTTGATTGTATGCCCATTTTTTTTTAACTTCAGTGCACCCTCACCCCCAACAGACACTTTCATAAATCTCTCTTGGACTTGTTCTGCAGCACATTAAATCACTGTCTTCTCTGATTCTGGATCTGAAGGTTTCTCTCTGAGAATGAAGTCTGCAATCCGTCACATCAGAACGGGAAGAGAGGATGTGAGGGAGAACCCCTTCTCAGATCTCCAGAGTGTGGAAGGGACGTTTTGGTGCTGGCTATGGCTTTGTAACACTGCAGTTGAAACGGGCAAAGTGGGCTCCTCACTTGAAGATCTTTGATGCCTCTAAATGCTCTGATGAGAAAAAACTTGTCCTCAAAATCAATGGTACTTTCTTGAAGAAATGAAACACTCCAGCACATGAGGCCATTGTTAAATGGTCATTGTTAAATGACCAGCTGTGAAACCTCGAATGCATCATGTAATTGCCCTCCATTCACTTAAGGTTCTATAAAATGGCCTCATCCCTTGCCCCCAGCTCAGGCAGGATGCTGAGACATACTGGGGGAATGCTTCTCAATACTTCTCAACACAATATTGGGAGAATATTTTTCAATGGGAAGAGGAGGGTTTTAAGGCACTAAATGGTATTATGTGAAAAAGATTCAGAATTATTATCACTGTGAAGCAGAGGATGACTTTTTTAAAACATAGATTTTCATTGTTGGTGGAACATTACAAAATCTTGTTCAGTGTCATCATTTACAGTTGCTCTACAGAGGTTAAGGGACGTGCCCAAGATCTCATAACTGTGCACTAAATGAGATAATATACCTAACTGTTTAGCACAGTGCCAGTGCATAACAAGCAGTCAATAAACGTCAGTTGCTGTTGCAACTGCTGATGTTGTTGTTACTATGATTCAGGTCTCCTCACTCCCAGTTCAGTGCTGTTATTATCAAATACAAAAAGAAACACAGGAAGGTAGCTGTATGAGCCCAAGCAATTTCTTACCATAAGGAAAATTATTTCTTTCATAATTGAGAAAGTGCAAGCCGAGGGAAGGTAAGTGCTATGCCTTGGCACATAATTCCCAGGATGCTAATATCACACTGAAGACTAATTCAGGGGCTTGACTGGAGGAGGAGAGGCTACTCCTTTTTCCTAATCCTTCAGCTCTCAGTGAGCGATAACACAGAGAACCTACATGTTGTGGACCAGAGATTGAGTCCAGTCTACAGCAACCCTGTCCTCAGCACCAGAGATTGAATCTAGGCTATAGCAACTCAGCCCACAGCCAGTAGGAAAGAGCAATGTCCTGAAAATGCAAAATGACACTGGCATGGAGAAAGGAGAAACTGTCCAGCAGATGAAGCTGGGAAAGAGGTGCGGTCAAATGGGAAAAAAACAAAAATGAAAGACAAAAATCAGATTCTTACTCACACTATATATATAACATAAACTCTGTATATAAAGGATTTATGTATCAAAACTAAAATTATGGAATTCTTAGTAAAAATAATGAACATCTTTCAGACTTCAGGACTGAGAAAGATTTCTTAAGGCACACACAAAAATTTAACTAACAAAATGATTGATTTGATTGTGTTAAAATTAAGAACTTTTGCTCACGAAAATGCATCTTAAATAAAAAGACAAGGTATAAACTGGGAGAAGATATTCACAATACATAAAATCAGCAAAAGATAAGTAGAAAGAATATATTAAATATCCTATAGATCAATAAGAAAAATACAACCAATCTGGTAGAAAGACAAGAGGCCGGGCGCGGTGGCTCACACCTGTAATCTCAGCACTTTCGGAGGCCGAGGCAGAGGGATCACAAGGTCAGGAGTTCAAGACCAGCCTGACCAACACGGTGAAACCTGTCTCTACTAAAAATACAAAAATTAGCCAGGCGTGGTGGCACACACCTGTAATCCCACCTACTCAGGAAGCTGAGGCAGGAGAATCACTTGAACCCGGGAGGCAGAGGTTGCAGTGAGCCGAGATCGCGCCACTGCACTCCACCAGCCTAGGCGACAGAGCGAGACTCCATCTCAAAAAAAAAAAAAAAGAAAAAAGAAAAACAGTCAAAAGACATGAACAGATATAGCAAAGAAACAAAACACAAGTGGCAAAGAAAACAGAAGAAAAGATTTTCAGCATTACTGGTAATCAAGGAAATGCAACTGAAGACAGTGATGATGTAGTCTAAGCCCATTTTAGTGGCAAAGATTAAGAAGTAGGGCAATATCCAGTGTTGAAGAGACTGTGACTACACAGGTCCACTTCAGCATTGCTGGTGGGAGTGTAAATTGGTACAACCACCTTTGGAAAAGAGTGTTCACTGTCTCCTAAAGATTGTGATCCCTTATGGCCAAGCAAATCTACTAGTAGTTCTATCCCCAAAGGAGACTCTTGAACATTTACAACAAGAGACAGGTACAAGAATGTTCTTAGCAGCAGTGCTTACAATAGAAGAAACACTGAAACAACCCAATGCCTGAAATGGAAAGCATGAATGAACAAATTATGGCTTATTCACACAATGGAATTTCCTACAGTCATCAAAACAATGAACTCCAGCAATCAGTAATGTGGATGATTCCTAGTTTAATATTAAGTAAAAAAATAAATTCCTTCAAATTATCAACAGTTCAATACACTTTTCATAAAGTTAAAATAACTAAAACACTAGGAATATATATAAATGCAATACAACTGCATGAAAGGAAAGCAGTGGAATGATTAACAAAAGATTCAAGAGGCTGAGTGCAATGGTTCATGCTTATAATCTCAGTGCTTTGAGAGGCCATGGCAGAAGGATCACTTAAGCCCAGGGGTTTGAGACCAGCCTAGGGAATACAGGGAGACCCTATCTCTACAAAGTTTTTTTAAAAAAATTCACCAGACGTGGTGGCATGTCCCTGTAGTCCCAGCTACTCAGAAGCTGAAGCAGGAGGATTGCTTGAGTCTAGGAGCTCAGGGTTACAATGAGCTATGACTGTGCCACTGTGCTTCAGCCTGGGTGACAAAGCAAGACCATCTCAAAAAAAAAAAAAAAAAAGACTCAAAAATGTTGTTACCTTAGGTGGGGAAAGGCAGTCATGTGGTTACATGTAAGTGATTGTTAACTTCCTAGCTTCTGTTTTGTGTGGTGAGTGCATGGATGCTTCATTTGTTATTAAAAATAACGAATAGAACATTTAAATAAATAAAAGCATGTCTTGTGTGGATCAATAATAAGATGTATTTTGAATTAATGGCCAGGACTGCTCCAGCTCTGTACAACTGAGGTCTGTTCTTTTCCTTTTCTTAAAGAGACATTGGCCATTGAATAATGGTTTTACTACCAAGGTCCACAGACCAGCCTCTGAGAGCTGGTATCAGTAAGACCAGGCACATAAACGTGTATATAGACCAGGAACATAAATAAAACAAAACTTACAACTTCCCTTATCCTTAAGGAGTTCATTCCATCAGTATAGACAGTCCCATAAACAGAGAATGCTAGAATGATATGTCAAGTGTCATGATGGAAGTTTGTACTCTGCAATAGGGGAGGCATGTCCTTGCCCACACTGCTTTCCTTTCCCTCCTCAGGCTCCGGGAGCTGTGTCTCCCATTTGAGAGAGGTCAAGGGCCACCTGCATCCAAAGCCCCTTGGCAGGCTGATACCATGGACATCCCTGGCCTCCCCCCCAGGTATTCAGAGTCAGAATCTTTGGAGTAGGGTCCAGGATTCTGCAATTTTAGCAAATTCCTCAGGGACATCTAAGCTTTGAGGTTAGATGCATTGTTTTGCCCCCTTTGGGAATCAGGGTAATATCTGCAATGTATTCAACCCTCTACTTTCACATCTTTCCCCATTCATCAGGTACCCTGGCAGCCATTCTCTTTCTACCATCCCAGCGACAGAGATGAGGACAGCCTCCTCAGAAAGGAAGGCGATAAGATGGAGAGGAAGGGTCAGCTGCTCCTTCACCTGGCATTGAGACCCAAAGCCACAAAATGTGTGTGTACCAACATCCCCTCTGGGGCTAAAGTCCCAAAGGGAGTCATTTTAGATAAACTGAGGGAAACGTCAAAACCTGTGCCTTTCTTCCCCTTCCTATTTGAGTTCCTAGGAGGGTGGGGACTGTTTTGAGTCAGAAAGACTGGTTAAATCTAGAGCCACAAGATACCATGTATTGAAATTTTTAAGTTGCCACAGCACAAAGTAGAGACTTAAAAAGAAGATTAAATTAGATTAAAAACAAAAAGAAGCAGCTTCATTTTCTTTGCACAGAGATCATGGTGCAGAAGTTTGCAAACTCGCCGCAATTGTAGCCACATTGCTTCCCCAGGGACTAAGTGCTGAATGGAATTGAGCCGAAATGCCTGAGACATCAGGGAGGACTTACTGCAGGCTTGAGGTCTACTTTGGTTCTTAAAGGGATGAGCAGGGGTTGCATGTTGAACATGGCTAGGGGTTCAGGTAGGCAATGGGAAGCAGTAGAAGGTATTCCAGGCACTATATGCAATGAACTGAATTTTGCAAGGGCATGTAAGGTACAAAGAGAGATGACAGCCCCACTATGAGGCTAGAGCACATCCTGAGAGAGAGAGGCTTTGTTCTCCTAACTGCCTTTTCCTTCCGAACAGTCTCAGAAGCAGAGCCTCATGTCAACATTCCAAGTCTTCGGCAGCCTGCTAACACCCCAGCTTGCTGCAGGGAAGCTGTGCCCTGAGAAGCCACAGGTGACACAGCAACTGCTGGCAGCAAGAGCCTCATCCCTCTCCCAGACAAGGGTCCCTGTGCACACCTGTCAGAGTTCATGTATAGCCTGGCATTTGGAACAGGAGTTGGGAGCGGGGAATGGAAATAAACAAATCCTTCAGGAGGAATGGTGAGGCACTTGTTTTCACATGGAGAAGGAAGAATTACCAAGTCAATACACCACTATTTTCTCCTTTTTAGTCCTCACAAGAATAAAGCATAGTGAGAAAAAGGTGGGTTCTGTTATTCAAATGACTTGCACTCAGAATCAGCTCCAGCACTTACTACCTGTGAGCCGCAGACACAGCGCTCATCAAATATTGCATGTGCATGTGCTTCATTTACATCCCAGATTCTCTGGCATTAGCACATGCGATGTGTTCTGGCCAACGGACTGTGGGTGGAACTGGAAGAGCACATGTGATGTGTTCTGGCCAATGGACTGTGGGTGGAACTGGCAGGTGTCACTTCCAGGCCAAGGTCATTAAGAGCCACTGTGCTCCTTCCCTCCCTTCTTATCTTTCCTGCTACAGGGAGGCCACACGCACCAGCTGGCACAACTTCAGGAGGGACAAAAGGCATATGACCTTCATCAGACTTTGCACAGGAGAGAAATAAACCCTTCCATTATCAAACCACTGAGATTTGGAGATTAATTTGTAACCCTAGCATCACATAGTCCAAAATATTAATACCCGAATACATTGTGTAATATTTGGTCCCATTGGAATGAAAATTACTTAACTTTCTAGGCCATTAGGTTTTTGTAAAGACTTAATATATATTTATGCTGTATGTAATACCTGATACAGAGCTGGCATTTGATAAATATTAAGTCTCTCCCTTTAAGTTGCTGTTGATGTCATTACTATTGTTATGGTTAGTACTGTTATACAACAGACAAAATAGATGCATTTTAATAAGCAGCAACTGGGTCTCTGGCACTCTGCTAGTTGTTTTTCATAAGTTATCACATTTCTGTAGCTAAAGAAGCTACAGCTCAGAGAGGTTACTTGTTCAAAGGAACACAGCTAGTATGCAATCAAGCCAGGATCCAAAATAAGGATATCCTGACTCAAAGGTCTCTTATTCTATGACACTCCTATTCACATTTTTCAAATTTTTCAGACATGGAACCCGAGGCTCAGAGATGTTAAATAAGATCACCAAAGTAATAACCACTAGAATAAAATCAAAAATTGACAAGTGGGACCTAATTAAACTAAAGAGCAAAAGCAACTATCAACAGAGTAAATGGACGACCTACAGAATAGGGGAAAGTATTTGCAAACGATGCATCTCACAAAGGTCTAATATCCAGAATCTAATGAACTTAAACAAATTAACAAGCAAAAACAACAACCCCATTAAAAAGCGGGCAAAGGACATGAACAGACACTTCTTAAAAGAAGACATACATGCAGCCAACAAGCATATGAAAAAATGCTCAGCATCACTAGTCATTAGAGATATGCAAATCAAAATCACAATGAGATACCATCTCTCGCCACTCAAAATGGCTATTATGAAAAAGTCAAAAATTGGCCAAGTGCAGTGGCCCATGCCCGTAATCCCAGCACTTTGGGAGGCTGAGGTAGGCAGATCACCAGAGGCCAGGAGTTTGAGACCAGCCTGGCCAGCATGGTGAAACCCCATCTCTACTAAAATACAAAAGCCAGGCACAGTGGTGCACCTCCCAGCTACTTGGGAGGCTGAGGCAGGAGAATCTCTTGAACCCAGGAGGTGGGGGTCGCAGTGAGCTGAGATCGCACCATTGCACTCCAGCCTGGGCGACAAGAGCAAAACTCAGTCTCAAAAAATAAATAAATAAATAAAAAGTCAAAAATTAACAGATTCTGGTGAGGTTTTGGTGAAAAGGGGATGCATATACCCTGCTGGAGGGAATGTAAATTAGTTCAGCCATCATGGAAAGCAGTTTGGAGATTTCTCAAAGTACTTAAAACAGAACTACCACTCAACCCAGGAGTCCCATTACTGGGTATATATACAAAGGAGGATAAATCGTTCCACCACAAAGACATTAACATTCATAAACATATGCCTGTGTATGTTCATCACAGCTTTATTCACAATAGCAAAGACGTGGCATCAACCTAAACACACGTTGATGGTGGACTGGATGAAGAAGATGTGGTACGTATACATGATGAAATACTATGCAGCCATAAAAAAAGATTAAAACCACATACTTTTGCAGAGCACTGATGAAGCCAGAGGCCATTATTCTAAGCGAATTAACACAGGAGCAGAAAACCAAATCCCACATGTTCTCACTTATAAGTGAGAGCTAAACATTGAGTCCACATGGATGCAAAGAACGGAACAATAGACACTGGGGCCTACTTGAGGGTAGAGGGTGGGAGGAGGGTGAGGATCAAAAAACTGCCTATTGAGTCTATGCTTATTACCTGGGTGACAAAATTATCTGCACATGAAACCCCTGACATGAAATCAATTCATGTAACAAACCTGCACATGTTCCTCATGAACCTGAAATAAAAGTTGAAAAGAAAAAAAAAGGTAGTAACTGCTAGAGTCAGAGGGTTGTTTATTCCCAGCCCAATGCTGCAATGATATGTTGATTAGAAAACATATAGGCACAATTATTTCCATCCCTCTTTCCCCCAACCGTTGTCCAGCCCCTTGTACACTGTGAATGGAGGACCCAGCATCTCCAGATACTGTGGGCAACAGATGAGAAGGAAGAAGGCAGCTATGCTTTAATGAAAGGGAAACTGGATGCTTTGCTCAAAGAACAGCTTCTCAATAAAGTTCCCAGTGAAAAAACCCACCAGCTGAAAATAAACATTGAAAGAGCTTCCAAATCTCTGTCAGGTGTCTGTCTCTCTCTCTCCCTCCCTCTCTCTCTCCCTCCCTCTCTTCCTCCCTCCCTCTCTTCCTCCCTCCCTCCCTCTCTCTCTCTCTCTCTTTCTGTCAGTCTCTCTCTGTGTTTGTTTTGGAAATTTGAAGAGAAATCTCTAGCAATGTGGATCCTAAAGCAGTTTACACTGAACCAGATGGTGCCTCTGATTAGCATCAGACTAAAAAGACACATTTCTTGGAGATGAGGTTCTCGTAGGGACAAATCTGTTTCAAAGGCACAGAGGGTTTGCTTTTCTTCTAGACTCCCCTTGGAGCTTTCTCCAGGCATATCTGTGCATCCTTTCTCCTGTCATCACCACCAGGCAGGTCTGAGCTTGTGTTATAGAAGACAGCAAATTAGTGTTTGTAAGTTTCTCAGTTCTCCTCTCACTGAAGCCTGAAGTCATCCACACGGAGCAAGACATTCCATGTGGGAACCTGGCTGGTGCTGACTCCTTACTCCTGCAGTTCCCAGGCTAACTAGCCACATGTGCCACTGATGCACCAGCAACCCAAGGAGACTCATTCTGTGACTATTCCCACTTTACAGATGCAGAAATTAAGACTTGCAAGGATTAAGTAATTTACTCAATATCACAGGTCAAATCAAAGTTGAGGCGAATTGCCTCCATAAAGAAAACAAGGAAAAAAACTGTGTGTGTGGTGCATGTATGTGTGTGTGTGTGTGTGTGTGTGTGTGTGTGTTAAAAGAGCCCTGAGGGGTAAATCATCAGAGAGGATGGCTGTCAAGTGTCCAAAACTATGTAACTATGTTGGAGCCTGTAGTAACACCAACAATGAAGTGAGAAATCGCAAACGTTTCACCTTGACCCCTACTTCTTCTAGGCATACGTAACATGGCCCCTTTACAAAAACACTCTAGGGAAATAAAAATTGAAAACAACAATAACAAAAAAAACACATTCAAAGTCAGAATGGAAAGCATGTACCAACCAAGGCCCTTTTATTCATTAGGTCCTGTGTTTCTCAGACCCTGAGGAAAACCATGTAGCTTAGGGTTATTTGCAACTATCAAACATTAAGGGACTCCCTTATTGCAAGGAATTTAAAGGTCAGCACGGAAATTGGGATCAACAAGAAAAATAACCACAACACCAATAATAACAATTACTGCTTAGTATGAGACATTATGCTGAGCCCAGCGCTGTGTCAAGTACTTTAAATGTGTCATCCATCTCATTAGCCCACATGATCACCCTCTAAGACAGATGTTATTGTTCTTATTCCCATTTTACAGATGAGCTTACTGAGAATCAGAGAGGTTTAGAAAATTACCCATAGTCACATAGTCATGTAAAAAGCTGCACCAGGAATTAAACTCAGGTCTAGTGTGACCCAAGAAGCACCGTCCTTAACCAGTAAACCCTTCTCCACCTTCTCCATAGGATCCTCCTGATGACAGGCCAATAGGGTAGTCTGCCAAAATCTCAGAAAGTGCTTAAAAGCCTTCTTGTCCCTCCGCTTAATGTCAATACAAATGTTCAAGACTGTGAGTACAAGCAACTGTCACTGAAAATACTCCAGGCAATTTGCACATCTGGCAGTTAAATGAGTGCAGGCTCAAAGCAAATCACGTCCCCAGGCACAGGACACTACACAGGGAGAATAACAGGAGGAATTTCATTACTGCTTAAACTTGGCCAGAGGAATCACACTCACCTTATTTAAGGGTATAAAGAGAGACGCTCACCCAAGGGCAATGGACACCTAGTAAGCATAATGAATTCAGGTTTTATTCATTGGGAACTTGAGGATTTAAGAAAGGGGATGAGCTGAAGTTTCCCTTTGGGACTATTTTGGTAAGAGGGCTCACTTAGCAAATAGATGGTGGGAGAGGAGTTACCTTTCAGCTGTGAATAAGGTCATACGACTTTCACATGTGAGCCGAGCGTGGCTACACTAATTACACTTTGCCTCCTCTTTGAAATGTGTCCCCAAAGGACACTTTGTCTACCTCTAGTCTCTGTATGTATTTAAAGGTAAGAATTTTGCTTTCTTTTTTAACTGTGTACAACGCCAGAGCTGGTCTTCTGTCAGTTAATATTAACCAGAGGGTTTTTACTGAATCTGAAACCCAGACACACAGCAGGACTGAGAAGCAGCAGCTGTCCATCCTGCCCTGCCATGATGCCAACCCTCAAAGGCCGCCTCCCAGCCCTGGAGATGTGGCTGCAGTAAAGGAATTACTCCGACTTCCAAGAGGCTGGAATTGACACCACATGCCGAGCCCAGGCCCGTGCTAGCACTCCATCTGGCCTCGATGCCAAGCCGGGCCCCTGACAATGACAGCAGTTCTGAACAATGAAGAAGAGCCAAGTAGCCCACTCCCTGTTGCCTGTGCCACACCATATGTGTAGCTAGAGTCCTCCTGGTCATGTCCCTAGGATGGGACTCAATTTGTCTCTGCAGTGGCACCACCTGAAATCCTGAGAGGGGCTTCCAGGGCAGGAGGGGGCAGGCATATTTCAACGCTTTTGGGGTGAGGGCAATTTATTTGGAGGTGGAAATCAGAACTTTAAAACCATGGAAGTCTCACTTTAAAAAGGCACAGTAACACAAGAAGTGCAACAAGACTTACCAGAATTAGTCTCCGTAATCTCACAAAAACCACCTGGCTCAAACGAACTACATATTTATTGGATTATTCTGTTGTCACACATCTGTCTAAAGGGTCAGGAAACCACACATATAAATATTAAAATCACAAGAATATTTTCATCCTCACACCCTCCTCCTACCCTTAACTCTGGGGAGAGGATACAGACAGCAATTCTGGATGCACCATGTTAACCAGGCATTGAAAAAAAACATCTTTACAGTGAAGTGGTTCCTGAATATTTCTGTGATTACCAGGCAATTTGCATAAATATTCAGGCTTCACTCCCTGAATAAATTCCAGTTGGGTGATGGCTGATCCTCTGAATTCTAAGACCTTTTGTTTCTTGCACAGTTTGCTTTGCATTTTATTATTGACACCAGTGTGGATAGAGAAATTGAAAATTGGAGAGGTTGGGTCTTAGGATACAGAAAAAAGTACTGACCCTGAAAAGTCATTTCTTCACCCTTACAGATAGGAGTGAAGGAATGCAGTTTCTGAACAGGTCATTCTTTTACATGGAGCAAAAGGCATGATCCATTTTGAAAATCTAGGCATGCAGAGCATTCCTAGAGATGAGGTAGAGGATGAATATGAGCTTTCGAATCCTGCCTGATCAAATCTGGAGGAGCTATCGACATCTAGTTGACTGACCTTGAAAACAGAGAACTCTAAGTCTTCTGCCAGTAGGGCCCAGTGGTGACCAGTTTAGGGTAAGCAGAAGCTCTGATCATAATTTCTGTGCAAATCCACTGTCATTCCATGATCTCCCAAAAATATATACCATTAAGTGAAGAAAGGCAAAGTGCAGAACAGTTACATACCATGCTATCATTTGCATGATAATAATAAAGAGTATGTAGCATATACGTAATTGATTCCACATCCACAGATTGTGCCTAGAAGCAAACACAAGAAACTGGATATGCCTTTTGCCACTGGAGAAGGGACTGGGAGTAGACATGCACAGGGTCTGGAGGGACCCTTTCCACATGGTACCCTTTCATACCTTTGCATTTTCATCCATGTAAATGCGTTACCTTTTCCAAAATAATTTACATTTTTCTAAAAACTTTAAAAAATGTTAATTCCTACTCAATTAGACTTTTCGAGCTAGGTCTCAGAAATTAGCATTTTAATAAGCTCTCTAGTTTATTCTTACACACTCAAAATTTTGAGAACTTCCCCATGAAAGGCTCTTTCTACTAAAAGAAACTTTATCCATTTCCCTTTGAGTTAAAGACAGCAATAATGAACCATACAGGGGGAAAAAAAAAACCTCATTAAACTTTCTCAAGAGAAATAAACAATGCAACCTCAGCTTTCCTGAAATCAATTTAGATTCTGATATCTAAGTTGTCAGCTAGTTTCTACTTTTTGCATTTATGCAGACCAAGGGAGTTGTGAGAAAAGAGATGTTATAGTCACTGGACAGGTTGCCCTCTCCTGCCAAGCTTCCCCAAAATGATGTGGGGTTTATTGGCCCCTTACCCTACCCCAGCAAGTGTGCTGTGTACTCACCTTGCTTTTTAAAGAGGTTGCTCTGGACTATCTCATTCATAGACTGTACTTTCTGCTTCTGGAGTTTCACAGGAGGGATGCAGGTGTAGAACTCATACAGGAGTTGGCTGAGGGCAGGAAAAATAGGAGCTGGTAGAGCAAGGTAGACCAATGTCTCCCACCTCATAGCACTTACAGTCCATCCCTGGACCTCTAGCTCTGGGAAACCCCCAAGTCCTGGCAGAGCATGAGGTGCAAGGTAAGCCTTCAGTAAAAATGTACAAGTTGTTCTTGGTATAGAATATTAGTAGCATTAAAAGAGACATAAAAATCTGAAAATACCCATAGCCCTGAGCAGTTACTGTGTACCAAGCACACACTTTGCATTTTGCATTCATTATGCCATGTAGACTTCATAACTCTACAAGCTATATACAATACTTATCCCAATTTTATAAGTTAGAAAGCTCAGGTTTAGAAAGGCTAACTTTTCTAAGGTTATGCAGCTAGGAAGTTAAAGAAACAAGAGTTCAAAACAAGGTTCTGACTTCATTACCACACCATTTTACTTACAAATATTTTATGCTTGGTAATGCTTTATGATAAGTCTTAAAATCAAAAAGGTCTCTATTTTTTTTTTTAAACTATGAAAAATTGTGGATTAGAACCAGTTTGGGACATCAAAAGGGAGACAGCTCTTCCCAAATAGGGTGAGAATCAAAACACCCTGAAACAAAATTATAATCCTTGTCAGCTTTCCAAAATAAACTTATTGTATTCATTCATTCATTCTTTCAAGGACTTATTAAACATCTACTTAATATGAGACAGGCAAAGCGCAGAGAAACAGGGATATAATGGGAACAGACTGGGTCCCATTTGGCATGGAACTTACATTCTAATAGAGGTCGTCAAATGACACAGAAGCAAACAAATCAATACACAGTGATGTATGCAGTGGAGGAAATAAATAGGGAGCTGTGTCAGAGAATAATGGCACAGGGGCTGGGGGAGAAATTTAATTTATTTACAATATCCAGCAGTGGCTTTTCCAAAAAGATAACGTTTAGCCTGAGGGTCTGAAGGATGAGAAGGAGCTAGCAAAAATCTTCCATATGAACAGAAAAAGGACATCCATGAAAAAACTGGTGACATCTGAATAAAGTCCAGAGTGCAGTTAAGAGAACTGTATCCATGTTAATTTCTCAGTTTTTATAAATGTGCCATAGTTATTTAAATGTTAACATTAGGGGAAGGTGGGTGAAGGGCATATGATAACTCTCTGTATGTAATCTTTGCAACTCTTTTCCAAATCTATAAGTATGTAAATATAAAAAGTCTTTAAAGTCTGTTACCTGTAAACTACAATAAATTTTTTAAAAAGAAAAAGGTATATCTGATTGAAATGCCTCTATTCCAACAGCATAATCACATTAAAATAATGTGTTCATCTATGAGCTGAACGCAGTTAAGAAGTAGAAGGCAAAAGGGAGCTGTCTCCATTATCTCTTAGGTATGCTTAGGCTGTTCTCCATTTCCAACTGTGGGGTCTACAGGGCAAAGAGTGGAACCCAAAATAACCTTCAGATCCAGGTGAAATGGAAACATTTATCTCAAATATCAATTTTTTTAACCTATATGATTAATTTTCATATCATCAAAGAGGGATGCTTATTACACAGTTGGTTTTCACCAAAGTCTGGCACAAGAAACCAAAAGGTAAAAATACCACACTGGAAACCCTGAAAACGTCCCCTGCCACAGGTCTTCCCCATCCCCAAGCTGAGAGCCCAGCTGGAGCTCCCCATAAGAGCCCTCCTCCCACTCTGAATCCGTGGCTTGCCAGCAGAGCCCGAGAAAGTACAACATAAGCTCTCACCTGAGTAACTTCGCATCAAAGACCGTTTCTACATCATGCAGGACAGATGGGATGTATTTCAAAGCCGCCACCTAGGTGGAATATAAAACACATGTGAGTGATCCTCACATCAACAAGTCTGTGCTGGCAAAGAGGGTACTTTGCAGCATGACACAGATCGGAGGAGAATGATCCTGCATCCTGGACATTACAATATCGATGGAAGCCTCTGTACGGACATCAAAACATAAGCACGGACTTCTTTGTATACAAAAGTGAAGTCACAACTCCTGTCTTCAAGGAGGCAATAACATAGACTAGAATGACCACAGACCTTGTAGTTCTATAGATCTGCAAATTCTGTTTCCACACCCCCATGAGGCTTTGGACAAAACACTTCACCTCTCAGACATTTACATATCTGTGAAATAGTTACATGTATTCTGAAGGATTGCGAAGATTAAAAATAATATATGTGAGGCATCCAACAGAGCACCAGGCCTATTTTAGTGCTCAATCAATGGTGACTTATATTATTAATGGAAGATGGTGTACTTGAATTGCTTTGCTGGTGACAAGTTATTCATATTTCCTCTCCCTGGCCACTTTGTGAATAATAGTGGGTATGTTTTGGTCCACTAGCTGGGTTGGGAAAGCTGAGCATTGTAGTGGATTGCTTCCTCTCTTCAAGTAACTGATGCATCCAGAGATAGGAGCCACACTCATCCCCTGCATAGCAATACCACTTGCTAAGCAGCAGGGCAGACTATAGTTTCAGTAGAAAGAACCGTAAGTCACATGAATGGAAAATAATGTTTAAGGATCTAATGGAAGTATGCATTTTTTATTGATTTTACTGTATATTTTAGGTGTTCTGTTATTAACATGTATCACCCTTTAACAATCACACTGAAGTAAAAAATCGTGAAAATTACTTTCCTAAAGAAAATCTTTCTCCTAGCCATATACAACTGAGATTCTTACTTAACATAAATAATGATTATGATTATTCTCTAAGAATTTACAACAGGGCAGACGCCGTACCAAAGACTGCTAATAGATTATCTTATTAGTTACAACCCTGCAAGGGAAATATTATTTTCATAAATAAGGAATCTCTGGTGCATCACAATTAAATAACTAGCCTGGGGTTGAAAAGTTAGCAAGTGGAGAGCCAGGATTCAAATTCAGGCAGGCTGTACTTAGAGCCATTTCTTGTAACCCTTAAGCTACATGGCCACCTTACTCAAATAGCAACTCTCTCTCTCTCTATGCCTTCATCCCTTTTTTTTCTTGTTTATAATTTTTAAAATTTAAAAAGTCAATACTATATGTTTGATGTAAAAACATTCATACCAGATAAGGCATTAGGGTGAAAATTGTTTCCAAAGTCCTATATCACATCCTCCTCTGGGTCCCAAACTCTCCTCCCCAGAGAGGGGAGGACCACTGTTAGTTAACATTGCGGTGAATTTCCTTCCAGACTGCTTTCTATGCATGAACCTACATGTGCCTGTGTGCGTATGTAAATATACATGTCTGCAACTTGCTTTTTGTAGTTAACTGCACACCAGTGGCATCCTGCCTTCTCATAGAGTGGATTCTTTTCATTTCTAACCACTGCCCAGCACTGCTCAAATGGGTACATTATACCTTCTTCAACCCACCCCTGATAATAGGCTCCATGCTATTGTCAATTTTTATTATAAATATGTGGTAAAAAAATACATTTGTATATCTATAAAGATCCTTGTAGGATAGATTGTTCAAAGAAGAATTAGTGCATGAAAACATATAGACATATACATTTTAGGAGAGATTGTCAATTACCTTAGAAGATACAGTAACCAATTTCCTTTAACTAACTGATCATTTCCCCATAACCTTGTTACCATTGGACATACAATCTTGTACATTTTTGTTGATCTGATATGTAATTTGCAACTCTTTGGTTGCTAGTATGGTTGGGCATCTTTTCCATATTTATTGAACATCTATATTTACTAAATTGCATGTTCATATCCTTTTTCTATTCTTATTTGGGGTTTTTTTTATTAGTTTATAAAATTTTTCATGCAACATTAATATTAACCCTTTTACAGTAACATACTTTACAAGAATTTTCTCCCTCTTATCCTGTTGTTCCACTGCATAGAAAGATTTTAATTTGCAGGCTGTCATATTT
Source organism: Pongo abelii (assembly GCF_028885655.2). Lineage (NCBI taxonomy): Eukaryota > Metazoa > Chordata > Mammalia > Primates > Hominidae > Pongo > Pongo abelii. The sequence goes on along the minus strand of NC_071989.2, from coordinate 178,634,831 downwards.
GTCAGATTTTTTCTTTATGATTATTGGATTTTGTATCTAGATATTCTTTATTCTTTTAAATGTAGATTATAAGATAAAACAACATTCCAAAGCCATTGTCTCTGAAACTATGTTCTATTGGAACCTCTCGTCCCATAGGGTGGTGCTAGGTATTCTGTAGGGGAAAAGGGTTTACAATAAAAAAATTTTGGAAAGCATTGGTTTAAGCAAAGAAAAACCAGTGAGTTTTTTTTTAGCTATAGAACTTTTCATAATTTTAATATGCTAAGGAGCATTATGACATTCCTCCAGGCAGTCACAGTATCTAGTACATTCCAACCTAGTTGGTAAAGGACCATCTTTATCAGGAAACATCAAGCAGATGTAGCAAAATCAGATGACTGCAGGGCTAGACGAGCAACAGAAAGAAGTGATATGGAATGAGGACAGGGCAGTGGGAAGTGATAAGCTGTGTGGATTCCATTCTCTGCCTAAAGACTCAGTTATTCCTATTCAATTGTTTTAACACTTTGATTTAACGCTTTGATTTGCTACACAAATCAAACACAAATGCAGGCTGCATTTCTCCCAGAGGCTACTAATTTACAACCTCTGAAGTCTAAAAGGATACCATATACTGAGGTATGTGCCCTGAAAAAAGGCTAGTCCAAGCATTTCATTTTTTTTTTTTTTTTTGAGACAGAGTTTCTCTCTTGTTGCCCAGGCTAGAGTGCAATGGGGTGATCTCAGCTCACTGCAACCTCCGCCTCCCAGGTTCAAGCGATTCTCCTGCCTCACCCTCCTGAGTAGCTGGGATTACAGGCATGTGCCACCACGTCCAGCTAATTTTGTATTTTTAGTTGAGATGAGGTTTCACCATGTTGGTCAGACTGGTCTTGAACTCCTGACGTCAAGTGATCCACCCGTCTTGACCTCCCAAAGTGCTGGGTTTACAGGCATGAGCCACCATTCCGGGCCTGGTGCAAGCACTTCTAGCAAACTGTTTCTTCATCCACTCTTAGGCCAAAGAACATACAGCCCACAGGGCCCTGAGCTCTCCACCCAGCACTGCATGAGCCTAGGCTCATTTCTTCACTCCTTGAGCCTCAGCCTCTTCATGATGGTGTGTGCTGAGTCTCTTCCCATCTCATTACTCAAGCACTGGCCATCATTCCCCACACCCGGACAGATTATAATGTGTACTCATCATAATTAAGACCAAAGTGAGAAACACACACAGAAACAAACCCTTGTGGGGAAAGGCAGGACTTCAGTGTCTGCTGCGGGCTGCTGGCTTTCAAGAGCTGCATGTCATTCCAGGACTTTGGAGGGACACTATGGAACCGCAGTTATCAGGAGTCTCCACAGTACACACACTTACATGCTTTAGCTATTAGCAGGGAGCTGCACAGGCTGCAGGAGAGGCTGCTCAGAAGAAGCCCATCTTCCCAGCCTCCCACTCCGGGCAGGCAATACAGTCAAATGAAGCAAGCAGTTGTCACCTGAGTCTCAGGGGGTTTTAGCAACATGACAGGGGAGTATTAAATTTGCATCTAGTCCAGGCGGCCTCACAGAGAAGTGGTAGGTCTGTGGTTCTTTTTCCCAATGGGGACAGCCCATCTCTGCCTCCTGAAGTTTGCCAAGACTGTTGTCACGGTCAGCACTGGTCAGAGGACTTCTGTCTATGGTCTTGCCCTGACGCACCAGGGCAGGTGACAACAGGCAAGTTCAGGAGGTGCCAGCATCAAACGCTCCCAGAAGGCAGAGCACCTCAACCATAAGACCTATGGGAGACTCCATTTGTTACATGTTTCTATCCTGAGAACTGAGTTTTACTCTCCTATTATTATTATTGTTTTTAACTTATTTATTTATTTATTTTGAGACAGAGTCTCGCTCTGTCACCCAGGATGGAGTGCAATGGCACAGTCTCTGCTCACTGCAACCTCCACCTCCCGGGTTCAAGGGATTCTCCTGCCTCAACCTCCTGAGTAGCTGGGATTATAGGCACCCGCCACCACGCCCGGCTAATTTTTTGTATTTTTAGTACAGACAGGGTTTCACCATGTTGGCCAGTCTGGGTTCGAACTCCTGACCTCAGGTGATCCACCCGCCTCAGCCTCCCAAAGTGCTGGGATTACAGGCTGGAGCCACCATGTCCAGCAATTCTATTATTTTTACTCTCATTATTACTACCATTCTTCATAAAATAATATTGTATCATTATTACTTTCATTCCATAGTCTATATTCCTATATTGTGTATAATACTTAAAACACACATACATATATATACATATACACATAAACATACATGTGATGCATATATACACATACTCATATAATACGATTATGAATTATAGGGTTTTTAAATGGGAATCATAGCTGGGCATGGTGGCTCATGCCTATAATCCCAGCACTTCAGGAGGCCGAGGGATTGATCACTTGAGCCCAGGGGTTCAAGACCAGCCTAAGCAACATGGCAAGACCTCATCTCTACAAAATATATATATATATAAAAAAAAAACCCAGGCATGGTGGCACAGGCCTGTGGTCCCAGCTACTCAGGAGGCTGAGGCAAGAGGATCACTTCAGCCCAGGAGCTAGAGGCTACAGTGTGCTGTGTTTTGCCACTGCACTCCAGCCAGGGTGACAGACAGAAACACTGTCTCAAAATTAAATAAATAAATAATAAATAAAATAGGAACCATTATTGGAAACTGTGTACATGCCAAATACTTTACATGCATGATCTCATTTAATTCTTTCAACTATTCTATGAGTGGAAATTGTTAAACCCATTTTACCAATGTGAAAACTATGGCATGGAGAAGAGGTTAAATAACTTGCCAGAAGCCATGTAGCTAATGAGTAGCAAAGCAAGGATGTGTACCCAGCTCTGTCCAGCTGGCTGTTACCCAGTACGTCCACTACTGCCTGTCCCACTATAGGAAAGGCATTCTATCTCGGCAAGTGGGGAGGATTCAGCAGGGGCGAGAAGGCTAATTTGGAGGAGGAAGTGGAAAAAGAGCTTCCCCCACCCTTTGTAAGAATAGTTTTTGAAAATAAAATGCAGTTCTTCTGACATTCCTTAAGTTAAGGATCCTCGTTACCATATCTATAGGGGGTTGCAAGAATGGCCAACAGGAAAATGCTGTCTCACTAATTAGGTGATCATGTGACACTGAGTGAATTTCCTAGATTAAGGGTCCACTCTGAACCCCTCTGCCAAAGGCCAGGTACATCCCTCAAGAAGAGAATCAAACCCAAAGCAATCAAGAGTGGTTTTACTGTCCCAGAGGTAAATCAAGGGAGGACACTTGAGATCATTGCTATCTAGATGGACTTCACCAGAATTAGAAAACAGCAAGTGTTTAAACGTAACAACAAAAATCAAAACCAGACTGGCATGCCTCCAAACTCAAAGGGACTTGTCTGCTGAGTGCTCTCAGGCTTTCCCGTTCTCTCTCTCACTCTTTCTCTCTCTCTCTCCTCCCATTCTCTCTCTTTCAAACAGAGTGACCAGTGTTGGTGCCAGTACACACAGACTTCTGGCCAAAATGAACATGTCTTGAAATGATACACAGTTACGCAAGAATGCTACCAGAGAGCCTCCTCATTCAAGAGCCACAGGCATTCGAAACAAGTACTATTCCCATCAATTTTTAATCCTTTTATTTTAGCCAAGCAGTGGATGATCGAGGTCCATGGAAACTGGAAAAACGATGTCGCAGGAATTCCCCATAGCATGACCATAAGAAGGCAGTTTGCTTTGAGATGCTGAGTTGTCCCCGAAGAAAATAAATGCAGCTCTCTCAGGACATTCAGCCTCATCACTAATCTCTCAGGCAAAGTGAAGGGAAAGGAACCAACATGTTCCAGAATATGTGTGTTTCCATCCTTTCTGTAACTCAACTTTGTGGGGTCCCCTGAGTCTTAGCCACCTGGCGTTTTGCCAGAAGACTTGAGTCTTAATGAAATTATGCTATTGTTTGGTGGTGATTAAGAACTCAAACTCTGGACTTATACAGCCAAAATTTAAATCCAAGATCTACTAATTTTCAGCCAAGGTAAGTCACTTAACCTCTTTAAGCCTCATTTTCCTCATTTGGAAAGCAGAGATAAAGACCATTTGTCTTTGCATATAGTCTTTATCTCCACTTTATACCAAATGTTCTCACTCATAAGTGGGAGAGCAACAATAAGAACACAGGGTGGGGAACAACACACACGGGAGCTGTCAGGGGGTGGAAGGGTGAGGGCAGGGAGAACATCGGGACAAATAGCTAATGCACGCGGGGCTTAAAACCTAGATGACAGGTTGATAGGTGCAGCAAACCACCATGGCACATGTATATCTATGTAACAAACCTGCACATTCTGTGCAGGTATGTCATGGAACTTAAAAAGACTATTTGTCTTATAAGGTTGTTGTTACAAAGATCAACTGAGCTAACAATATATGTAAAGCTTTTAGCTCAACACTTGACACTTAATAAACACTGAAACATCAAACTAGACAAAATGATAGAAGTAATTATTTTATTTTATTTTATTTTATTTTATTTTATTTTTAGATGGAGTCTTGCTCTGTCACCAGGCTGGAGTGCAATGGTGCAATCTCAGCTCACTGCAACCTCCACATCCCGGGTTCAAGCAATTCTCCTACCTCAGCCTCCCAAATATCTGGGATTACAGGCGCCCGCCACCACGCCCAGCTAATTTTTGTATTTTTAGTAGAGGCGAGATTTCACCATGTTGGCCAGGCTGATCTCAAACTCCTGACCTCGTGATCTGCCCTCTTCGGTCTCCCAAAGTGCTGGGATTACAGGCGTGAGTCACAGCGCCTGGCAGTATTTATTTATTTTAAGAGACAGTGTCTTGCTTTGTCACCCAGGCTGAAATGCAGTGGCACTATCACAGCTCACTGCAGCCTTGATCCCCTAGGCTCAAGTGATCCTCCTGCCTCAGCTTCCTGAGTAGCAGGGACCGCAAGCATACACCACTAGGCATGGGCAGGCCCCCATGCCTAGCTAATTTTTTTTTTAATTTTTTGTCGAGACAGGTTCTCACTATGTTCCCCAGCCTGGTCTTGAACTCCTAGTCTTGAGAGATCCTCTCGCCTCAGCCTCCTAAAGTGCTGGGATTGCAGGCATGACCCATTGCACCCAGCCATATTCATTCATTGATTCATTCAGACAGTAGATATTTGAGCACTTTCTGTGTGGCAGCCATTGTTCCAGACATTGGGAATATAAATGGCAGAGTCCCCTGCCCTCCCCTGGACACTCCAGGGGCTTCATTAGCATGAGTGGCATTCACAGTAGCCAACAGAGCATGTCATTCAATACAAAGCTGTTCATTTAATTCCACTTGTGCCATCAAATTGGAGCATTATGAAATACCATGGATCGTAAGGAGAGTAGGGCAAATTGGCCTGCACAACATCACCATATGTCTTTTACTAACTTTTGAGCTCTATCTAATTTACAAGTGTGTGGTGTTGACCCTCTGAATCTGCCATCAGTTTTATCAACCACGCTCACAGGGCTGGCACACACAAGGACTTCTGAGCATGTGGCCCATTGTTGAAAACACATGGGAATCCCTGGCCTAAACGTTACCTGTGGCATAGAGAAGAATAGTGCTTTGGAGGCAGATGACCTGGGTGGATTCAAATCCTAGCTCCAGCACTATGAATACATGTAATTTGGGATGAACTATTTAACTTTATGAGCCTCCTATGAACACTGAGGATAGTGGTTCCTTGAAGATCTCTGGTGGGATTTAAAACACTGTATATGAAGAGCCCAGTTCCATGTCTGGAACATGGTAGGTACCTGATCAGCAGAAAGTGTTTTTATTGCTCCTTTCCTCTTTGAACTACTGGCTTTCAATTCTCCATGGTCTTGATGAGCTGCTGCCATGCCGACTCAGAACAATAAGAAAAACCACAGAAAGCAACTCACAAAAGCTGGGTGAGCATTAGAGATGGGCAATAACTTGCTTAGGTTTCAGAATTAACAGTGGACACAGCTGAGATTTGAACCAGATCTGCTCTACTCACAATTAAGCTGGTCACAAATGAGGGTTTCCAACATAAGCCGCTACCCAGCTGGATGTAAAAAGTTTGAACCAGGAACATCAACCACGGGCATTCGTATCCTCTGCACTCACCCAGCACTTATGGCTGATGTTACTAATAGCTCACACTCCATGCAGGCTCAGAATCAAGACTCCGGTCACCTCATACTATCTCACTAGCTGAAACTTTGCCATGTATGTTTTCATACAGTCACTTCTTGTGAGTTTATTCTCTTAAGAATATATATCTATATTTCTTGATCTAACTGAATAACTGAAGGTCCTAACACTATTTAGTCTTGTGTAACAAAATTAGGAACACAAATACCCGCCCTCTGAATCCTCACTAGTAAAATACCCAAAAAGCTTCTGTTTTATGATGAAGTAAAGGAGGAAGAGGTACAAATGATTAAAAATGATTTAAACCAAACTATGTAACAGGCTTTATACTTCACGTTTCACATATATTACTTTATTTCACCCCCTCAATAATCCCCTAAATTACACATTTGGCCTTCCATGTTACAAAGGATAAACTGAGGCTGAGAAAGCTGAAATGATGTACCCAAGGCTACATGCCCACATCTCTCTGGTCAAAAGCCAAAGCTCCCTCTCCTGCAGCAAATCTCAAAGTCTATAGAAGATTCCTGGTGTGGGATTTGCTGACATCACATGGGCTTGACACCTCTGCCCTCATCATTAAGTTCTGTTCACATGGTACTGCTCTCCATATTAGAATATAACTTTAAATTCTTCTTTGATAACTTTTCAACAGCTATGTAAATAGGTGGAAAGCATCACTGGTTTTATGAAAATCCCTGAGGCTAAATCTGACCCTTAGAGAAAATTGAAAAAGAGATGAAGCCGCTTTCCATGTCTCTGAAGTGGAAATCTATGAGAACAAACCAACAAACCTGGCCCAAATTATAAGGAAAGCAAGGTATTTCTAACACAGCTACCCAGACAAGAACCATCTGGGTAAAAAGACTTATGCCAATACCATAATAATCATATTAGTTCACTGCATTTGCATAGCATTTTATAATTTGTTCTTTTGCAGACAATGTTTATTTGATCCTCGCCCACACAATGAAATCTTATAGATGAGGAAACTGAGGTATTGAGAAGTTGAGTGACCAATGTAAGGTCATGCAGCTAATAAAGAAGAGCATTCCTGTTGACCAAGTGTCTTGAAAGCGGCAAATGCTCACTTGTTCCTCTTTGCTTCCTTTTTTTCTCCTTCTTTCTTTCCCTGCCTTCTTACTCTCTCTCTCCCTTTGTTCCTTCCCCGAATATATCTGTAGCCCATCATAGGGAAGCAGGTGCTGAAATTAGAAAGAGTAGCTCCACAATGACCTATTCCCTCTTCCATTCTTCTCTCCATGGCACCTCAACTTCTTTGGGGCATCAGCGCCTTTCTCCTCTGGGATGAGAAATTGGCTTTATTTATTGGCTCATCATTTCTGCTCTTTCACACTTCAGCTTCCTTGGAGCTGATTTCACACCTGATTCAACCCTATAGCCTCTCTCATGGCAACTGGTCATCCTTGGCTCTCTCCAGATATCCTAACACTGTGTGGCTGCTCACTAGAAGCTCAGTTGCTTCTAGTGTGATACAGATGCAGTGGCTGGCTGGGGCTCCTGCCGCATCTCCTCATGCTATCCCCTGCTCCTGTTATCCCCTTTGTCAGAGAATGATGAGGGGGTTAGGAATATGAGGAATACGTTTTTTGTTTGTTTGTTTTTTAACTAGGAGGGGGTGAGGGAAAAATAAAACTAAAAGACTGCAGTCCCAACTAATCCAAAGGAAGACATCCATCCCCAGCAGCGGCTAAAGAAACAGTATAAAGAACAGGCTAATGCCGTGGTAGGGAGTATGGTCTTTAGAGCCAGGCAGGAACAGATATGAATCTGAGCCATCCCACTTCTCAGCAATGGTGCCTGGAGGAAGCTGTTTCAACTGTCTGAGCTTCAATTCCCTCATCAATAAAATACAAACCTTAAGATGTATCCCTAGTGTTATACATTAATTAATTCAACAGATATCTATTAAGCATCAACTAATAAATGATTATTAGTTGAAGACACACTAATTATTGTGTTTTCAACACTTAGAATAATCCTAATATTAGGATTAGAGAACTCATACGATTATTATGATTTTGGCATAAGTCTTTTTACTCAGGTTCTTCTTGTCTGGGTAGCTGTGTTAGAAATGCCTTGTTTTCCTTGTGATTTGGGCCAGATTATGCTGGTTTCTTCCCACAGATTTCCACCTCAGAGACATAGAAAGGGGCTTCATCTCTTTTTCAATTTGCTCTAAGGGCCAAATTTAGCCTCAGGGATTTTCATAAAACCAATGATGCTTTCCACCTGTTTATATGGCTGTTGAAAAGTTATCAAAGAAGAATTTAAAGTTATGTTCAAATATGGAGAGCAGTACCATGTGAAGAGAACTTAATGATGAGGGCAGAGGGGTGAAGCCCGTGTGATGTCAGCAAATCCCACACAAGGAATCTTCTATAGACTTTGAGATTTGCTGCAGGAGAAGGAGCTCTGGCTTTTGACCAGAGAGATGTGGGCATGTAGCCTTGGGCACATCATTTCAGCTTTCTCAGCCTCAGTTTATCCTTTTATAACATGGCAGGCCTAATGTATAATTTAGAGGATTTTTGAGAGGGTGAAATAAAGTAATATATGTGAAGCATGAAATACAAACCCTGTTACATAGTTTGGTTTAAATCATTTTTAATCATTTATACCTCTTCCTCCTTTACCTCATCATAAAACAGAAGCTTTTTGGGTATTTTACTAGTGGATTCTAGAGGAGGGTATTTGTGTTCCTAACCTTGTTACATAAGACCAAATAGTGTTAGGACCTTCAGTTATTCAGTTAGATCAAGAAATATAGATACACATTCTGAGGAGAATAAATTTTAGAATTATCAGGATTATTCTGAGTGTTGAAGACACATATGAATAAGATAGTTGCCTTCCCCAGCACACAGGTTTCCACTCGTTGTTAAATTAAAGGAAGCCATCAGCAGAGTGTTTCTCAAACTTTGCTTCACAGTAAAATCACCTGGGGAATTTTTAAAATCCCCTGGCCTGGGTCACACTCCATATCAATTAAATTAGAAAGTCTGGTGGTTGTAACCAGGCATCAGAATTTATTAAAGATCCCCACACAATTCTAACGTGCATAGTCTGGAACCCATATCGTGAGAAGCAAACATTCCCCAGGCTGACTTCCGCCTCTGCTTCCTCACCTTCATTCTAGCTAAACACTGGTACCTCATTAATTCTAACCAGTGCCTGGGCATCCCAGGCATAATGGATCTTTAAATTAGCATCTAAAAGAATAACATTGATTTAAAAAAAAAAAAGCAGCAGCAGCAATCTGCATTAACACACTGATTTAGATAAATGTGTTTGGGCTTCGTTTATTCACAACACATCAGGCACTCCCAGCTTCCCCCACCTGCACCCCCAGTGCTTGCAAGTGCATTCTGTGAAAATTCTGAAGTCTCCCCGAAACAGCCTCTTCATTCAGACTCTTGGCTGCTCAACTCCTTCCCAAACACAGGGATAGGCCTCACAGTTTCTCAAAGATTTGCAGTCTTCACAGATTAACATCGTGGACCACACATGAGAGGACTCATTCTCTCCAAAGTACCTCTTGTTTATTGAGGAGCCCTCTTTAATCCCAAAAGGGTCACTGACTTTATGTTGTCGAGAATTAAACTCAGTTTAAGAGACTGCCACCAGTAACTGTTCTCTCCATCGGAAGTGGATCCGGTTTGACTAATTTCCTTCTAGGTAACAAAAATTTCAGAGCTATTTTAAAAGAAGGCACTGCTAGCTTCATGGGTAGCAAACAATAAATACGTTTTCTCTTGTCCTGAGGAGCCCTTGGTCTTTAACCAAGTGGTCAGCCCAGGCCTTCACTGGACACAAGTTTGCATATTTCAGCAAAAGAAGATATTATCTTAGCATGCTGTTATTTACTGGATGGCCAAGGAGAAGACAGATTTTATTGTAGCATAAACCAACCTGCAAAAGGATGGTAGTTTTGTATTGACTTTTCATCAGATTGTTGATGGATTCAAAGAGCCGTCTCATGGATTCTTCAAACTCCATCTGTTCTTTGCCTTCATAAAGCCTGAAACAAGATACATCTGGGTCATTTCTCAAGCTAACAGACAATACCTTTAAAAGTGTGCACTAGGCACAAACTTCATTTAAAATTTAAAACAAAAAGGAGTGGGAGGTGGGGACTTCAAGGAGGAGACGATTCTGCAGATGCTGCGTGCATCATTCTCTCAAGGGAAAAGCCTCATATCCACCATACCCAACAGAAACCCACCAACTAACAGGGCATACACCTTCTGCTGTATTTTTTTAAACCCCAAGGAAACCCCAAAGGAAGGAAATTTGTCTCAGCTGAGGAGACATTAATAATTTCACCCTTCTGCAAGAATCAGAGGAAAGATTGTGGTCATCAGATTTTCAAAGTATCTTGGAAACATCAAGGAGAAATATTTTCAAATGCACTGCCATTTCCACCGCCCATTGTCTGTTTGTCGGATGAGTCCCAACAACCTGTTTTATGTCAGGGGCCATTGCCTTCCCTTCCTTCATTTCAGGAGTTAACTTATTACCTTAAGCCTTTGTTTCTCTGATTATAAAGTCCCTACACTGTAAAACATGTAAACCTAACTGAAATACATAACTTAGAAGGTGAGACTCCTCATTAATCCAACCAGGGAGGTTAGCTATTGTCAACGTTTTAATGGGTATCCTTCTAGGGACTTTCAATGCCTATAATAATATACAAGGGTAAAATTGCATAGAACCAGTCCCTCATGTAAAACCAGTCTCCAGGTACCTGCCTCTTATCAACCCCTTCCCCCAGCCTTAGGAGTGTTGTTCTGCTCAAGGCTTCTCCAAACAAGTGTTTATCACCAACCCTGAAATATCCGCAGCCTAATCTGTGGCATCCAGTGTGAAATGCACAGAAGAGTGCTCCTGTCTCCAATTCAGATAAAGAGAGTCTCTCCTGTCACAACCCTACACGCTCAAAAAGCTCCTCAGTGCGCCCAGGCCGTGGCAAAGGTGCTTTCCTAGATAAAGCACTGACACACTTAACAGGTTTGTTTGCTCCTCAACCACAGAGCAGGCCAGCCAGTCACGGCCCCCTCAGCACTGTCTGCAAAATCCCCATCCTTCCCCTCACCCTTCTTTCCTGTCTTTCTACTTCATTTCTCTGGCTCTAAGTGTGTGCCTCTTCTGTTTATCTTCTTGAGTGTTAATCACTCTCTTTCTCTCCTTGGGTCTCTATGTCTTTATATCTAGTTCTCTCCCCACCCTCCCCCTGACTTCATCACTCTCCTTCTGTCTTAGTCACTCTCTGTCTCTCTTTCCTTCTTTTTCTAACTAACCCCCTCTCTAAAGCCCTCCTGAAGTCAGAAGCATAAGTGAAGTCAGTGCTGAATGTTCCCATTGGTTACGGGGACTCAGCAATTGCTGCTGACCTTCTGGGTCCAGCTCAAGGTCACAGAGACAAGGAGTGTTGAAGTGGCTACGTGCCTAGGGCTCCTCATTCTCTTCCTCTCCCTAGCTCCATAGCTCCCTCTGCTAACTCGCCCCCACCCTGGCTTTTACACCACTCACTGCTGAGCCTTCTTGTTCCGCCACCAGAGATAACTGCCACAGCATATGTACTCTAGAGTCAATCTGCTTCGGGTTCAAATCCCCACTGCCTGGCAGGCACTTTATTACAAACAATAGCAAACATTACAGAGCACTGCTCTGCTCCAGGCACTTTCCTGGATGCGTGTGAAATCACTCACTCCTCACAACCACAGCATGAGGCAGGCACTAGTATCACACCCACTTTACAAATTAATGAAGCTCACGCAACATGCCAGAGAACATCAGGCCAGTGAGTGTCACAGCCAGAATTCAAAACTGGCCATCGGCTCCCGAGCCCAGCCTCTCAGTCTCTTTGCACACTGCTTTGCTCTACACTTTACTGCCCACTTAATTTCTACAAGCCTTGGGCAAAGTGTAAACCGTAACAGTACTGTGTCAGAGGATTGCGAGGATCAACCCACATGGGAAGTTCTCAGCATGGGTGCCTGGCCCCAGCAGATGTTAGCGCCTGCTGTACTGTTGTCAATTGAAAGAGTAGCATGATTATCACTGCTCTCATCCCCACTTCACAGATAAGGAAACAAAAAAACTCTCAAGAGGTTGAAACTTGCCCAGATGTCATCCAAGTGGAAAAGATGGGACCAGAGTACCCTGTCCTTGACCTGGCTGAAAAGAGAGGATCCTAATCCAGCATGGTGGTGATCAGCCTCCCCATGAGATCACACCGTTTGTCTTTCTTTGTGCCCACAGCCACCAGCAATCCCTAATGGACTGTCCAGTCATCACACCTTTTGCCTTGAAGTCTATTACTCTTTCCATGAGGCACAGTTGCCTGAAAATGCTGAATGAATTCCATCACCATGGCTGCTACTGGTCTAGAGTATTGAACCTGCCCACTCTGTCTCCCACCCACATTTAACACCAAGACCTGGCTGCCCAGGCATTTACAGACACATGGGCTCTTCCTGTAGGGTGTACCTGTGTGTGTGGTGGGGGGATTCTGCCCAGGTCCTCCTGAGAACCACCTGCTCCTCCAACAAGGCTGGGCTCCAGCAACACTTTCCTGCTGGTTGGCCTGTCCAATCCTACCCTCCATAACTGAATGGCCCCCTGACAGTTCTCCTTCTGGAATTTGTCATTTTTAAGAAAGAAACATAGAAACAGGCTTTTTTGGAGTTATCTTAATGGCAACACTGCAGGGGGAAGGGTCATGAGCTCCTGCTGAAGAGATCCCTGAGGCTGTCCTGGTTCCCAACTTCTCTGTGTCTCATTATTTAACTTTATTTTTGGATTTTATGAGCTGCACAAATATCTTTAAAATAAACTCTCCTTTTTGCCTAGACTAGCCCCGGCTGGTTTTGTTGCAAACCCTCACTAGTCAGAACTTGGCAAGAGTAGAGCCAGCTTCTTCCTGCAGCTCCCCTGAGTTTGAAACCAAGAGCTGCTGGGAAGTCCGGTGAGCATTTAGTTCTTGCTCTTATTGTACAGATGAAGAGACTGAGGGCCAGAGAGGGCAAGTGACTCGGCTTCACCATCTTGTAAATATTATGTGACTGAACTGGAAGGAAAAAAGATTTTTAGTCTGAAAGACTAAACCAAGTCTCTGCTCAACTTTAAATTTTGTAGGAAACTAAATTTGATTTTCACGAGAAAGAGAGCAGTGATCTGCTCTAGGTCACAGAGTGTGCCAATGATATAGTTTGAACCAGAACCAGATATTCTTCTTCTATGTTCTCAGCATCTAACAGGGGAAGGCAGATAACACAAATCCCAGGAAGCCATGATTAGGGGCCTCCACTCCAGTGGGAATCCAATCTGCTCCCTGCTATTCATGTCACAAGTTAAGGGTCTTGACACCACACTTGAGTCCAGGGATGAAAATATATCCTGCACCTGCCTAAGTCTTATAAAGGATAAAAAAAAATTCTAGGAGGAAAATGGGGGAAAATTTCATATATATATATATATAATATAAGTCTTAAATTTATAATTTAAATATAAGTTTATACAAATTTAAATATAAATCATAAATTATATATTATCTATATGTCTTAAAATATAAATATATATATCTAAAATATATATACATATTTTAAAATATTTACTTTTTTTTAGCTGAGGAATGGCTGGGAATGGGAAGAAGAGTCACAGGACATGACTACAGCTGGGAAGAAGAAAGGAAAGAAAAATCTATTTCATATAAAGGGCTTTGCTATCAAGTCAGACTCCTCCATATACTTGCTGTGTAGCCTCAGTTAATTACTTCTCTGAAATTTTACTTTTATTCCTGATAAAGTGGAGTCCTAATGCTCATTCAAATGGTTATTTTGAGGTGAAAAACATGAGATAATTATTTTCAAGTGCTTAATATTGTAGCTGGCATTTAATCAGCGTTAAGTAAACATTATAAATTCTTGTTCTTGATTCCTAAGCACAGAAGTGATTATTTGGGCAAACTCTCTGATCTGAGCATAAGAGGAATATTTTGTAAGACACAGGGTCTCAATATGTTGCCCAAGCTGGCCTCCAACTCCCAGACTCAAGTGATCCTCCAGCCTCAGCCTCCTGAGTAGCTGGGACGACAGGCACATGCCACCAATGCCTAGCTATAAAAGGAAATATTTCAATTAAGGAGTGACTAAGGAAAAAAGTTCATAAGGGTTTTAGATTATAAGGAAGAAATAACCTGATGACAGCGGGGTGATTAAGCATTGCGGGCCCCCCCTTGAAAAGCTTGAAAAGAAAATAAAAATGCCTCATCTGTCTGCGATTCTTCAAATGTGGCCTTGAAGTCAAGGGCACAGCAGATGTAGCTTCCAGGTTCCTTTTTAGCGCTTGGTCTCTGTTACAGCTTCAGGATGTAAACATTTTTTCTGGCCTAGAATGCCTGAAAAGATACTTCAGAAACCAGCAGATTTTGCCAGGGAACAAATTATTGAAGGGCCCTAAGGCCCTGACCACAAGGAAAACTGGAACAACCTGCAAGGCACTGTTCTGGGGCATGCAAGTCAACCACAGCCAGCACTCCTGCTCCCAGGGCTTGGATAAATATAGCGATGGTCGGCTTGCATGTGATTCATTAAGGAGACACTGTGCACAGCTGAGCACTCACTAAATGCAAATGGAGCCCCATATGTTGTATACAATGCTCTGTACCACCTCTTCCACGCAGGTACATAAAGCCTCAGCCCAAAACTGAGATGCCAACCTCAGGCTAGCATCCCAGGGGAGCAGAATCTAACCAAAGCAACCTCAGGTTGCAGAAAGCAAGTGGGAAGATTCCCTTGAGAATCAGGGGTGGAGGGAGAGCCTCCTAACACCCTGACTCTCTTTTATTTTCTGTACCTCGGTCACTTCCACATTTATAGGCATCCATCCCTCTGATTCCTTCTCTGCCTCTTCGAGGCAATAGAGAAGTTTAGGCAATACTGCCTGGGTTCCTAGCCCTGCTGTGTTGCTTATTAGTTGGGTGACCTTGACTAAGGTACCTAATCTCTCTGAGACTCAGATTTCTCATTAGTAAAATTGTATTAGCCCCATAAGGTTGCTCGAAAATCAAACAATGCACATAAAGCCATTAGCAGTGTCTAGTACATAGTCAATAATAGATGTTAGCTATTATTACATCATATCCAGTTTTTCTTCTGGATACACCCATTTTTGCTTCCTGAACTGTAAGAAGAAAGAAATCAGCATCTTCATAAAGACAACTACCGTTTACTGAACACTTGCTACATGCCAGGCACCACACTGGAGATAAAAATGAGTAAAAGGGCCGGGTGCGGTGGCTCACACCTGTAATCCCAGCACTTTGGGAGGCCGAGATGGGCGGATCACGAGGTCAGGAGATCGAGACCATCCTGGCTACCATGGTGAAACCCCATCTCTACTATAAAAAAAATACAAAAAACTTAGCTGGGCAGGGTTGTGGGAGCCTGTAGTCCCAGCTACTTGGGAAGCTGAGGCAGGAGGATGGCGTGAACCCAGGAGGTGAAGCTTGCAGTGAGCCGAGATCATGCCACTGCACTCCAGCCTGGGAGACAGA
This sequence comes from Pongo abelii, assembly GCF_028885655.2. Classification (NCBI taxonomy): domain Eukaryota; kingdom Metazoa; phylum Chordata; class Mammalia; order Primates; family Hominidae; genus Pongo; species Pongo abelii. Next base: position 178,619,069 of record NC_071989.2, on the reverse strand, counting down.
GTGAGACTCCGTCTCAAAAAAAAAAAAAATAGTAAAAGATCCTGGGAAGTAAGTGGCAGCTAAATAATTTATGACCCCAGGAACAAGAGCAAGTCAGTGGGTAGGGAGGCATCCATTATCCAGGGGACGATGCTATGGGACTGTTGGAGGGAAGCTAGAGGCGGGCTCTAACCTTTTTCTATTCAAGCTCTAAAATCAAGGTGACTTGGCTGGTATTCCTTCCCCTGAGCCAATAATTTGGTCTATTCAGATAAGTGTAAATTAGTGACTTTACAAAAAGAACCACTGAATCTTTCCTGGTTTCAAAAGAGTGATTACTCTGGGAAAATCATAATACTTTAAGACAAGAGTCAAGGAGTCAAGTGTATTCTCTCCCTCTCTCCCTCCCACCCCACAACCTGGAACCAAGAACAATTCCAGCTAAACCAGTGGCTGAGTCTGTCTGAAGATCATCCTTGCACTTCCCAATCCTGTTCATAGAATGAGACCCTTCAGTGCACTAAGCAGGCACATTTAAGTCAATGAAATAGGCAGGCAAAGGACTCGCGAAAGAGACGGTTCCCTTCCTAATTCACCCTTCCCTGTAAGGTCACTGCCACCATCCCCACCTCTTCCCCACCATCAAGGTGTATGGACCTGAAATAAATAAGAAATTGCAGACTAAGACACAGAATCTGAGAGTTAGCTGTCTTACTCAGCAATGGTCAGAGGGCTGGGTGCAGTGGCTCACACCTGTAATCCCAACACTTTGGGAGGCTGAAATGGAAGGATCACTTGAGCCCAGGAGTTCAAGACCAACCTGGGAAACATGGAGAATCCCTGTCTCTACAAAAGAATGCAAAAATTAGCTGGCATGGTAGTGCATGCCTGTGGTTCAAGCTATTTGGGAGGCTGAGGCTAGAGGATCGCCTGAGCCCGGGAAGTCAAAGTTGCAGTGAGCCATAATCAAGCCACTGCACTCCAGCCTAGGTGACACAGCAAGACCCTGTCTCCAAAAACAAAAACAAAACACACACACAGTGGTCAGAGAAATTCTCCTCTAAAGGGTAACAAAGTTGAAATGGAAATATTTATTCTGTCAGAAGACAAAGAGCAAAGCCTCATGAGAAAGAGAATATGTAAGGAAGGGTTAGGATGACTACAGTGTTGCTAGTGTCAACTGTCAAGCAGCCCTAGAGGCCACAGAGGTGCCTGTGCAGGCTTTACTTCATTGAATACCCCCAGCAGCCAACAGGCAGGGTGCAGATCAGCTCCTGGTGCCAAGTACTTTTGTCAATGACAAGATTATTTCTGTTGAGCTGTTACTTTTCCAGAGCCTGACATTTGGGGTGGGATCACTCCTTAGGGCAAATAGCAAGGGAGGTTCACTAACATCTTCTTCCTGTAAATAACACCAGGAAAGAATGATTTGTGGATGAGAGAAAAGAAGACAAACTCAACATGTGGAGATTCTGTTTGAAAAATGTCTAGAATGAACACATAAAAATTAATGCAATCACTGAAGAAAAACTGCTTCTGATGGAAGTATAAACAGTTCTAAATAAAAAAAAAATAGAAGTTAACAATATGGGAGAAATGAAAGAAAAACAATCCATCTGAAACATTCACTTTACTTTTAAAATATGGCCACCCTGTGTAATAAATTAATAGTAAGTAGGTAATAAGACGCAGGCAAAAGCCTTGAAAAGAACTTTAAGTTATGAACAGTGTGTGATGTGTGCCCGTGCCATCCTTCATTCTACTCAGAGGAGCTGCACACTTTATGTAATTTGGCAAGAAAACTAAGTTGCATAATTCTGCACTTAAGTAAATTTCTCCATTAGCATGAAAAATGGTATTTAGGGTTTTTCCCCCCAATATAATTAGAAATTGAATGTTTCCAAAACAATATTCCTAAGGATAGAAAGAAGCACACGCATGCACACTCTCTATCTCTCTTTCTCTCTTTCTTCCCTGCTTCAAAGACATACAGAGAAATATATAGATTACATCATCTACTTGAAAAAGCAGCTAATATTCAGCACACTCCTTCCAGCTCTTTCTCTATGGCCCAGTTGGTATAAAAGTCTGGGTGCCAAGAAGAAGTTGGATTTTGACCACTTCTTTTATCATTTCTTCCCTCAGTGTTTTTATTTGTTTGTTTGTTTGTTTACAATCTAGGAGGTTTCCATATAACTGAAAATATATAACAGAAAAAAATGGCTTGCTGAATGATTATGCAGACACACATGCAAAGCTAATAAAATCTAGAAATCTGTACATTAAATTGATAATTTAGCTACCTCTTGGAAAAGGGGATTAGGTATAACATGCCCATTATATACACTTATTTTATATTCTGACTTTTAAACACAAGTGAAAATTTCATTTAATTTTAAAAAGAGAGATCTACTCTTTCTTTGGTGTATTTCTTGCCTTATAGCTCCTTCCTACAACAGTCCATTTCTCCAAAGCCTTTCCTGAAATTTCTTATTCTCACGTGGGAATAAGGCTGGGGCTGGAGAATCTAACTGAAGGTCACATACAACTAGAGGCCATTTTCCCTCTACAATTACAGAATCAAGATGCTGATTTTTCACCTGCCTCCCAGTTCCCAGCATAAACTGCAGCTAGAGAGACAACGGCCCAAGAAATGCCAAGTTATTATTACTCTAAACTATGGTCATGCCAAGAACATTGAACTTCATCCTTTGATTCCATGGCTTCCTGAAAAGGATAATTAACCCCAGGCTCTTCCACTGAGAGCCCTGACATTTGGTGTGTGTAGTTACCTGATTTTTTCTTTTAACATTTTCCTTACTAATGGTGCCAGTTTTAAAAAGGCATGTGCAATAAAACTCTTTGTTTTGAAATTTGGGAACACCCAAAGAATGTGGAGATCAAACACACTGAGGTTTGAGTGCCTGGAGACCTCTTTGAGCAGTAGGATGACCGAGAGCCCACCAGGCTGCCAGCAGAGGACAGGGTAACAGAAGGAGTAATGGTATCAGTCACAGGACTGAATGAATTCTAAACCAGAGTAGCATTTACAGACATTCAGACTTTTAGATAACTCCTGTATGGGCCCTTGTGTCCTCATCTTTAGGTAAACTATTTACCATTGAGGTAATTCTCCAGGATTCTCATCTGGCTTCTATTGTCAAAGAGTTCTTCCTTACATTCAGCAATAACACGTTACATACATGTTCCATACATACTGGCCCATAAGACTTAGTTTCTTTTTTAAGCACCTGAATTGAAAATGAACATTTCTATTTCAGAACATGTATTGTCCAAAACCAAGCCTGTTTTTGGACAATAAAAAAACACCCTCTAGTTTCCAAGCACAGCATAAAGGCCCCACAGGTGCCCAAGTCAAAGCCCTGGGCTAAGAAGGGGCTATCTTGAATTGCTTGAAAGTTGTTGAGTCATCAAGACCCATTAATTCCACCCCAAAAGCCATTTACCCCTCTCCATCTTCGTCAGCACCATGGAGAACCAAGCCTCCATCTCCTCTCACCTGTGGGGGTCTCTGAACCAGTGCCCCTTCCCTCTCTTATTTTCTTTCAATCCAGTTTGTACATAATAGTCAGAGGGACCTTTCTTAAAACACAGATGTGATCATAGCATTTTCCTGTTGAAAATCCTTTAATCACTCCTGAGTGGAAAAAATACTCGCTATTTTCCCTCTGCTCCCATGCCGCAACCATGAACACAGAAGACATCTGTGACGAATGTGCGAGAGTCTCTCCCCACTACCAAGCAAGCAATGAATTCTGCAGTGGACACAGTGGGTGTCCTCTAATTCAGTCCAAACCCAACATTATCTACGTGGAGAGAGTCAGATCCCACTGGGTGAGGGCTCAGTCTCCAGGACTGCCCTCCATTTCCAATGCCAATCATAAGCCCAGGTTGTTTTACCTGTGCCTCTGACCAACTGGCTATTAATTCGAGTTCCCACAACTCCCTCCTTGGGTTTGATTAACTTGCTAGAGCTGCTCACAGAACTCAGGGAAACACATTTACCGATTTGTTATAAAGGGCATTTATTACAAAAGATACAGGAATTGGGACAAAGGTATGTGGCGCTTCCATGCCCTGTCCAGGAATGCCACCTTCCAGGAAGTGCCACATGTTCAGCTGTCTGGAATTGCTGGGTTCTCTCAGAACCCAGTCCTTTTGTGATTTTATATAGGCTTTATTATGTAAGCATTGGCCATTGGTGATCAAGTTAACTTCAACCCTCTCCCCTCCCTATGGGGGAGGCTGAAAGTCTCAACCCTCTAATTCTGCCTTGCTCATTCAGAGGGCCACCCTTCATCCTCAAACTACCTAAGGGTTTCCAGGCTTCAGTCAACTCATCAGCGTGCAAAAAGACATCACTTTGTGGAGATTCTAAGGATTCTAGGACATGTATGCCAGGAAAAAGGATCAAAGACCAAGTATACACTTCATAATATCACAGCTCCCCATTTCCTAAGATAATTTCTAGAGGTCATGGCCTGACACTTAAGGTTCTTCAAGAGCCATCCTTTCCTACCCTTCTAGGCAATGTCCAGTCATTCTATCTCTTGGTCACTGAATTCCAGCCACCCTAGACTTTCCACAGTTCCTTTGGGTCAAACTCCCTCCTACCTCAGGGAGCTCCCTCTGGCTTTATTTTCACCTACTACACCCTCCTCCTCTTCACCTGCCAACTCCTACTCATCATTCAGGTCACAGCTTAGATGGTACTTCCTCAGAGAAGCATTCCTGACCCTGTGATGAAAGCTGATCTCTTCATAGCATGATCCCAGGGCACCTCACACACATTTCCCCTTGATTTTACATGCACCCACATGATTATCTGCTTCATGTCTCTCTTCTCAACTACACTTAAAACTTTCACACCTTTGTCTAATTCCACTAGTCTGTCCAATTCACTGTTATATTTCTAGTACCTAGCATAGTGGCCTACTCAATATGTATTGGATAAACGTGATTACTAATGCAAACCAAAGTTCTACCATTAGACACGTATTTGAACTCATTTTGAGATAGAAACTTTCATTATCTACTCATGTGCTTAAAAAAAGAGACTAAGTTTTACGGCCCAGTATGCATGGGACAGGTATGTGATGCATTGTTGCTGAATGTAAGGATGAATAAATCCTGAGTTAAAGGTGTTTTGGAAGCTATAGGCTTTAAGAGCAATTTGTTAAAAGTTGAGAAATACTCATATACTGAAAAGTTGTTCACCATCTTTAGATTCCAGGCTGAAAAACCCACAGAAGCCTTCCAAAGTGGGAACACCATGGCAAAAGTCCAGGTAGAAAATCTGGGCATGCAATGCACACAGCAGACAAAGGCTAGGGTGCAAACCAGTGCATGGCATTTAACACACCCTGTGTGGACTTCTAGGGTTCAGGAGAGGTCACATTCTAACACTTACTACAATGGAGAGGCACTAGAATATTACATTAAAACATATCAGAGGAGGAAAAGTTGATAAAAGAAGAAGGCCCCTGACCCAAACACGTGAGCTTTAAAATCCAGTGCTGCATTTCAGCTACTAGACCCTGCTGACCCAGCTGTGCATACCTGGCCTGAAACCAGTGAAAAGAGCCATCACGTTCCCCCAGGAAGCAAGCCACGAGGGCTGAAAGAAATAAAAACTCAAAAATCATGGACTCTCAATTCTAGGAGAAGGGCCGTGATGTGGTTTGGTTCCACATCCCCGCCCAAATCTCCTGTCAAATTGTAATTTCCAATGTTGGGGGAGGGACCTGGCGAGAGATGACTGGATCATGGGGGCAGATTTCCTTCTTGCTGTTCTCATGAGAGTGAGTTCTCATAAGATCTGGTTGTTTAAAAGTGTGTAGTACTTCCCACTTGGTTCTCTCTCACTCTCTCTCTCCCTCTCTCTCTCTCCCTCTCCCCCCTGCTCTGCCATGGTAAGGCATGCTTGCTTCCCCTTCACCTTCTGCCATGTTTGTAAGTTTCCTGAGGCCTCCCAGCCACGCTTCCTGTACAGCCTGTGGAACCGTTGAGTCCATTAAACTCACTCTTTTCTTCATAAATTACCCAGGCTCAGGTAGTTCTTTATAGCAATTGAGAACAGACTAATACCAGCAGCTTTTACTTCCCTAAAGTAGGTGTGCTTAGGGTCTCCGTAAGACAAGTTATTCAACTAACAAAAATGTGTTTTTGTTATTGTGCAAACGACAGTGCTGAGCATCTACTATGCACAAGTCACTGTGCAATTAAGGAATTTATACAAATAAATAAAAACTGACATTTATACATGTAAAACAGAAACTATGATATGTACTTCAAACACAAAATACGTGGGCAATGAAAAGGTAAAATAGGGAGCTTTGACCTAGCCAGAAAATACAGGTATAGATTCCCTGAGAAAGTGATGCTTGAGAGGACACAGGACAGATAAATAAGAGAAAATTAGGTGAGAAGGAGAGAGAAAAGCCATCCAGGTTGAAGGAACAGCAAGTGCACAGGCCCCACAGCAGAAGGGAGCTGAGAGAATCAGAGGAGCTGAATGAAAGCCACCAATTCCAGAGTGGAGAAAGACTTCTCCTTTCACCTGGGAAAGTCAGGTCAAAGGGGACCAGAGGGGCTACAGGGCCAGACCAGGAGAACCTTGCAGGCCACATTAGGTTTTGTCTTCATCCTAAGAAGAATAAAAAGAAATAAGAGGATTTTAAGAAGGAGAGTACTGTGATCTGATTTGAACTGTGGGAAGATCACTCTGGCTGCAGGGTGAAGTTTAAAGACTTCCATTTCTGACAGTATGGTGAACAAAATATCCTGGAAAACCTGTCAGTGAAAACAACTACCAAAGCTGGATTATAAATATGAGTCACTAAACTGTCAAGAAAGTAAGGAATCCACAGAGGACAAACACAAAGCAAAGCAGGTCTCTGGGTACGTCAGAGCAACGCAGCCAGCTTTGCCCCAAAGGCGTCTGCCAAGCCCTCGTGTCCTTAAACTTCTATTTTGATGGCTGCCTGGGGAATAGAAGAAATGAGATCAATCCTAGGGCCTGCATATTGGAGACCCTAATATAAAGCTGGTTTCCCAGTTTTTTGCATCTTCTTCAAAATAGAGGAAAAGAAATAAACCTATTGCACAAAAGGAAATAGGAAGGAAATGCCCTGGTCTTTGATGCTGTGTGTAGAAGAAAAACACAAACACATCTCCAGTGAGAATTCTTAACCACAAGCCAATCCTGACCTGTGTTTTGTTTTTGTTTTCCAAATTCATGTTCCTTGCTTGTATCCATAAACAGAAATTTTAACTAATGAGGTATCTGGTTGGTATTGCCCCAGGTGAATGAAAGAAGGAAACTCTGATTTTCTTTGGAGGAAAATAAAAAACTTTAATTAAAATATATACCAACTGATGAAGTTCCAAGGACAATTAGCTTTAGGAAATAATGAAAACAACAAAATGCATAAAGAAGCAGGGTCACCCAAAACAGAGAGACAGAATGAGACTCCACAAAGATTACCACTACTGGAATTATGCAACAAAGTATACAAACCTAGCACACTCACTATGCTTCAAAACATTAAAAAGATGCTTGAAAATATGATCAAGAAACAAAATATTATAAAACAAAAAATTAGATTTGAAAAAGAACAAAATGGAGTTTTTGAAAATAATATTGTAATTGAAAGAAAAAACTCAGACAGCCAGTTAAAGAGCATATTAGACAAAGCTAAAGAGAGAACTTGGTAAGCTGGAAAATGGGTTTAAAGAAATTAGGCAGAATGAACCGAGAAAGCAAAAAAGATAGAAAATATGAAAGAGAATTTATGAGAACTAGAGAATATAATGAGGTCTAACATATGCTGATTGATATTTCAGAGAGATAATAAAATATACGGAGAAATGCAAATATTTAAAAAGGCAAGAATAATATATTTTTTGGAATTGGTATTAAATATTCAAAACTTCAAATCCAGGAAAACTAACTTTTAGCAACATAAACAAAATCATTCCTAAGTACATCATGGTGAAACTGCAGAACATCAAAGAGAAAGAGATGATCTTACAAGCCACCAGAGAGATAAAACCAGAATGCCTATAAAGAAACAACAGTAAGACTAACAGTTAACATTAACAGTAGACGACAGTAAACAAAAAATAAGCTATAAGTCTATATCTAGAAAAACTTCAAGTTTCAGAATAAAATCAGATAATTTAATTTCAGGGATTTTATGAACAGAATTTCTTAAAGTTAAGTCTACAAGATTAACTTCAGAAAGAAAGTAAGCAAATATGAAACATCTAAGATAAGAGAAAGAGTGATGAGCTTTTTTTAATTGTGGTTAAAAACATATAACATAAAATTTACCATCTTAATCATTTTTAAGTATACAGTAGAATAGTGTTGATGAACTTCTATTGGTAAAAATATAAATACTAACTGTTTAAAACAATAATAATATCTAGTATGTGGAGTTATTTTTAGAAAGTAAAACTAAAATGCTGCATAATTCTAGCATGATATTTAAGAAGGAGGTGACAGAGCCTTCTGAAATCTTATTACTCAGGGAAATGTTAAAAATGTAACTTTAGACTTTACTAAGTTAAATATGTATGATAAAATATGCAGGTAGCCACTAATATAATTAAATACAGAATGTAACTTTCAAACTAATAAAGGGGAAAAAAGGGAATGAGGAAATTGAAAATAATCCCAAAAAAAGAAAGGCAGAAAAAGGACAGAAAAATCAGGGTGGTGTGGAGGATGCACAGCTAAAATGGTAGAAATAAATTCAAAACATCAGTCATCACAATTAAACCTTTTAACTCTTCATAACGGACATAATTATTGACTTTCTTAAACTGATGAAAAGCATCTACAATAAATATCCAAAGCACAGTATGTATTACCATTTCTATTCAACACTGACCTAGACTCCTAGCCAGTACAGTAGGACAGGGAGAAAAAGAATTAAAGTTAGAAAGGGAGGTACAAAATGTTCTATATTTATAGATGTTATAATTGCCTATTTAGGAAATCCAAAAACCTTTATAGAAAATAGACTGTAGGAAAGGCAAGAATGGATATAGCAAGATCACTGGAGAAAGCAAATACAGTATTCCACATGTGAGAGGGTGAGAACATGGAGTAGGAGGTTAGCAGTAAAGATGGAAAGATATAAATAAATTGAGATACATTTCAGGGAGAAAGGTTTGAGACTTGACTGTGGACCATACGTGGAGTAACAGAATGAGGTGTCAAGAACGAGTCCCTCTTTTCTGTCTCATGCTACCTGCTGGTTTGTGGGTCAGTGAGATAGAGCACATCATGAGTCTGATTCCCAACGTGCTAACTTTGAGATGCCTTTGCTATACTAGAAAAGAGGATATCAAGTGATTGGATATATGGATCTGGAACTTGGTGAAGAGGTGAGGCTGGATTTCTGTGTTATCCACATAGAAGTGATAACTGAAGCAATGGGCGTGGATGCATTCAGCTAGGGAGTGGGAAGCGAGGGAAAGGAGGACACCAAAAAGCATTTAGGACCTCCAGAGAGAAAATAATGGTATGAGGAACACAAAAAGAGTTCTGTGTTAGCGAGCCAAGGGAAGAAAGTGATTCCAGGAAGAGACAGAGGTCAGCAGAATAAAATGCTGTGGCGCATGCTATTTAGGGTATTCTTAATTGTTAACATGATAGTATTATCACCTGTGGCTCATTCACAAAATATGGTTATTGTTTTTTGTTTTGTTTTAAGATGGAGTCTCACTCTGTCACCCAGGCTGGAGTGCAGTGGTGCAATCTCGGCTCACTGCAACTTCTTCCTCCCGGGTTCAAGTGATTCTCCTGCCTCAGCCTCCCGAGTAGCTGGTACTACAGGCTGTGCCACCATGCCAGACTAATTTTTGTAGTTTTAGTAGAGATGGGGTTTCACCATGTTGCCCAGGCTAGTCTCAAACTCCTGAGCTCAGGCAATCCTCCCACCTTGGCCTCCCAAAGTGCGGGATTACAGGCGTGAGCCACCACACCAGGCCCCAAATATAGGCAAGCTCTTCATTTTATCAATCCTATGGCACTCAAGACATGCAAGTTTGCCCTTCCCCAAAGAATGTCCATCTGATAGGAACTCAGGAAAAAAATAATTAATACCCTTTAGCCCAGCAAATTATACTTTGGAAGAATCTTATTCTAAGGAAAAGTACACTTGTGTACAAGAATGTACCTGGGCACAATGACTGCTAATAATCACATCAAATGGCTTTTATAGTATTTGTTACTTTGAGGAATAAGGGTCTGTATTAGTCCGTTTTCGTGCTGCTGATAAAGACATAGCCGAGACTGAGCAATTTACAAAAGAAAGAGGTTTAATGGACTTACGTTCCAAGTGTCTGGGGAAGCCTCACAATCATGGGGAAAAGCAAGGAGGAGCAAGTCACGTTTTACATGGATGGCAGCAGGCAAAGAGGGAGCTTGTGCAGGAAAACTACAGTTTTTAAAACCATCAGATCTCGTGAGACTCATTCACTGTCATGAGAACAGCACAGAAAAGACCCACCCCCATAATTCAATCAAATACAAAAATTAGCTGGGTGTGGTGGTGTATGCCTGTAGTCCCAGCTACTCAGGAGGCTGAGGCAGGAGAATCACCTCCCATAGGGCTCCTCCCAGGACACATGGGAATTGTGGCAGTTACAATTCAAGATGCGATTTGGGTGTGGACACAGCCAAACCATATCAGGGTCTTTAGACCCATACATTAACAGAGCATTGAGAAGTGGCAAGGCTGGGTGTGGTGGCTCACACCTGTACTCTCAGCATTTTGGGAGGCTGAGGTGGGAGGATCACTTGAGGCCAGAAGTTCAAGACCAGCCTCAGCAACATAGTGAGACTGCATCTCCACAAAAAATTTTAAAAATTAGCTGGGCATTAGTCCTAGCTACTTGGGAGGCCAAAACGGGAGGATCACTTGAGCCTAGGAGTTCAAGGCTACAGTGAGCTGTGATCATGCCACTGTACTTCAGCCTGTGCAAGAGAGCAAGACCTTGTCTCTAAAAAAGAGAGAGAGAGAGAGAGTGGTGGCTATAATCATATACCTAAAATTAAAAAATAAACTTGTTCAAAACTGTAACCAAAAATTCAGGGTGGCTGAAACATAAATGGCTCTTAAAAATAGTAAGTGTGGTGACTGTAGAACAAAAATGCTTAAGGGAGTTGAGCGATTGCTAGAACTCTAGGGATTGCTCACTGATTTGAGGAAACACAGGATGTCCATCCTCCATCTAGCCTGATTAAAGAATGGACAGTTTATGTCCTATATATCTTAAGGTGGGTAACCAAAGTGAGGTAACTAAAGAGACTTGTAGAGGTTACGACACACGTGTGGTCCATGACACAAACCCTTCTTGTCACCCAGGTATTATACGTGCTACCTGACATACAAGCGTTTTTAGTCAAATGCCCTCTGAGCACTTTGCAGTGTGCCTAGAATAATCCCTGCATGGTAGCCACTGCCTCGCTCTCCAAATTCATCTTTCTCCTGTTCTCCCCTATGCTCACCTTACATCCCCCAGCACCAGTCTTCTCTAACTTTCTGAAAAGCTTCACCATGTGAGAGCACTTGCTCATAGCTTTCCTCCCTGCACCTCCTTCTCCCATCCAGCCCTCACATGGCTGATTCATTTGCATCTTTCACATCTCAGTTTACAGGGCCAGGAGCAGTGGCTCATGCCTGTAATCCCAGCACTTTGGGAGGCTGAGGCAGGCAGATCACCTGAGGTCAGGAGTTCGAGACCAGCCTGGACAACATGGCAAAACCTCATCTCTACCAAAAATACAAAAATTAGCTGGGTGTGGTGGTGCATGCCTGTAGTCCCAGCTACTCGGGAGGCTGAGGCAGGAGAATCACTTGAACCCAGGAGGCAGAGGCTGCAGTGAGTCGAGATTGTGCCATTGCACTCCAGCCTGGGCAACAGAGTGAGACTCCACCTCCAAAATATAAATATAAATAAATAAATAAATGTCACATTTTCAGAACCCTCACAATAACACTCTGAGGTAATCCCCACTTTAGACCAGGAAACTAAGACCCAGAGGTGAAGTGACTTTGCCCAAGGTCACAGTCACTGGGATTCAAACCCAGGCAGTGTGGCTCCAGAGCCTCACCACTGTGTTATACCCTGCACTCTGCTACCCCCCACCCTCCCCACCCCGTCTCAGCCACACACTTGCTTATTCCTTCACTGGCATTTATTACCATTGGAAACAACTTGGTTTATTCATTTCTTTATGTTTTTCCATCTCCCTCAGTATCGTATAAGGGCAGCATGAAGAAGACACTCCATCTGTCTTTTTCACTAGAGTCTCCTAGCATAGAACTTGGCCAAATAGTAAGACTCAAAAGTGATTATTGAATACAGAAATGAATGAATGAAATCAATGTGTCTCTGTAGCAGGCTATATGTCTCTCCTGTATGTGGGAGAGTAGATCTGCCAGGTAGAGGGGACAGTTTAGAGACTTGAAGGACAGTGACCATATGTGCCACATGATGAAGTCCTTTTCAATCTTCCTTCCACCCCAAAGACACAATAAATAACAAGCCCAATGAGTGAGCAATATATTATTTTCTACTAAGGAAACAAATTCTCCTTCGGGGTGATGCCTGCCTCAAGTACATTTGACAAAGATCACAAAGTACATCTAGTCATCCCAATTGCACTCAGCATCCCTGACAATTGTGTTAGCATGGCAAATTTCACCCTTCTGGCAAACTAGACCCTTCTTATCCGGTATGTTCATATTTCATTACAGGGGATTTGCAATGCAGTTTCTAAATCTACACGTTTATTCAGTAAATTGCTCTCCCTGCCAAGTCATTCTCTGAGCAACTGTCAGCCTCAGCATTTGACAGAAACAGCCATCTTTGCTCTCAGGCAAGGTTCAACCAGCAATCTAGCTCTCAGATTTCCAATAATGAGTTAACAATCAAAGGAAATAGTTTACCAGTTCAACCTAAAAAAATGAATATCTGTGTCCTCCACAGCTTTACCCTTAATTGTCTACAGCACAGGATAGCCTCATTCCGCACCATTTAAAGGGAGGTGGAAGGAGACAAGACCAGTGTCTTACGCTTTGCTGTGAGCGAAGTATGAAATTTTCCCCAGATTCTGAAGGATGGATAGGGAAAGTCAGTCTAGGATTACACCCTGGAAAAAGACAATACAAATGTAGGTAATTCACAAACAGATAAGAGGAAATCAAATGCACTTCAAACCTTGACCCCTTGCTCTGATGGCCTTTGGACCAGATATTAGGAAAGATGCTAAGCTCTGGGAAAGGGTTGGCTAACTTAACAATGACCTTCTATTGCAAAATATCATGCCTCTAATCAGTTTCCAGTCCCATGATCTCCCTGTAGCACCTGACACTGCCGACACTCCCTTCTTGAAACACTCTCCTTCCTGGTTCCTGGAATGACAATCCTTTCTGCTTGTTATCCTATGTCCCTAATCCAGCTTTCAGTGGGACCGTTTTTTCACCCACCCCTTCAATGGGCTGACTCCCTGGGTTTCATTCTGAGTTTTATAGTATTACTTACTTTGTGCTATAGCTTCAAATATCTCTTTGGATCAATTTCAACCAAAACTGTGTCTCCATTCTCCTGAACTCCTAATCTGTATCTAACTGCCTGCTATACATTTTCATCTGGTTCTGCCAATAAACACCTCAAACATTTTATGTCCCAAACCCAACACACTATAAAAACCCACTACTCCCCTGTATTTCTCATGCTGGTTTGCAATGCCAGGTCAAATGGAACAGAAAGTCCAGAGTCAGATCATTTGGCTTGGCCCTCTCCTTGAATTCCATTCCTATATTCAATTAGTTCTGGCCATCTCCTCATCTGTAAACCCTTATCTTCTTCCTCTCCTCTTCCCCAGTACCACCGTAACTACCTTAGTTCAAGAGCTCTTGACTGGATTATTGTGATAGCTTCACCATTGATCACCCATCTCCATCTCTCGCTTTCTATCCTGTCTTCCATGAGCTAATCTTTCTTCCCCAGTACTCTATCTAAAACATGAATCTAATCATGTTAATCCCCTGCTTTAGAACTTCAGTGGCTCCCCACCGCCAAAAGCAGAAGTTTCCAAACTGCTCCTTGGAGAAAATTTTTTTTTTCATTTTAAGCATGAAACTCAATAGATGCTTATTTATTTATAAATGATATCCATCTGCTAGTCTAAATTAAGTGTTTATAAGTTTAATTTCTTCATGTGAGATAAAATAATTTTAATATTTTTATCTGATCCCAATAGCTTAGTGTGTATACCTACTGGGGCACTCACTGTGTGCTCTCTAAGAGTAAAAGGTAGGATCTACATCAAAATCCCCCTGGATACAGGATGACGTCAAGCTGCTGGGTCTGACATTCAAGGTGTTTCACAATTCAGCTTCAAGCCACCTCTCCAGATGCATCAGGCCCCCTCCACCACCATGGCTTCATCTACTAGCTACTCTTCTCCACAAACATGTTATTCATGTGTGGGTACAGCACAACAGCAAGAACCTCAGCTTGAGTGTCAGATCCCTCCCCGCCGACATCTAGAGTGTGACCTGGAGTCACTTTCTGTACCTTTCTGAGCCTTGTTTTCTCTTTTATATAATGAACATCATAATACCTATGCTTTGCAGGGTTGTTGTATTAAATGAGGTGGAGTAAAAAGCAATGCAGGGCCAAGCACAGAGGAGAGCCTTCATAAATGATATTGAAGAGAAGCAGGAGTCATTGGAAGTTCTATTTCACAGATTGCATTTAGAATTCAAGAGTCTCTTTCGTCCCATGGACTGGCTCCTTTTCTTTTCTTTCTCTCTTTTTTTTTTTTTTTTTTTTTGAGACAGGGTCTCACTCTATCACTCAGGCTGGAGTGCAGTGGCATGATCTCAGCTCACTGCAACCCCCACCTCCCGGTTCAAGCAATTCTCTCACCTCAGCCTCTCCAGTAGCCACCGTGCCTGGCTAGCCTGACTTCTTAAATACATTTCAATATCTAGTTTGAAACATCACCTCCTCTGAGAAGAATTACTGATCCTCCCAAGGTAGGGTTTGCCATTCAAATCTGTCTGCTCCCACAAGAACCATTTCCAGGCCTCCACTGTGATATTGCATCACTGATCATTGCTTATCCCAGGCAACTGTGATTTGATTGCTGGGATGCATGTTTATCGTGTCCACTACATTACCAAGACTTGAGGAAGCCTGACTTACTAATTTCAGGGTCCCCATGACTTAACAAAGTGCCTAGCACATAATAGGTGCCCAACAAATGTTTACTAATATTTCCATAGGCAAAGGGAACAGAGAACTATTTAAAAGTTCATGCATAAGACTTCATGACTAAAACACCAAAAGCAATGGCAAAAAAAGCCAAAATAGACAAATGGGATCTAATTAAACTAAAGAGCTTCTGCACAGCAAAAGAAACTACCATCAGAGTGAACAGGCAACCTACAGAATGGGAGAAAATTTTTACAATCTACCCATCTGACAAAGGGCTAATATGCAGAATCTACAAAGAACTTAAACAAATTTACAAGAAAAAAACAAACAACCCCATCAAAAAGTGGGCAAAGGATATAAACAGACACTTCTCAAAAGAAGACATTTATGTAGCCAACAAACATGAAAAAAAGCTCATCATCACTGGTCATTAGGGAAATGCAAACCAAAACCACAATGAGATATCATCTCACGCCAGTTAGAATGGCGATCATTAAAAAGTCAGGAAACAACAGATGCTCGAGAGGATGTGGAGAAATAGGAACACTTTTACAGTGTTGGTAGGAGCGTAAATTAGTTCAATCATTGTGGAAGACAGTGTGGCAGTTCCTCAAGGATCTAGAACCAGAAATACCATTTGACCCAGGGATCCCATTACTGGGTATATACCCAAAGGATTATAAATCATGCTGCTATAAAGACACATGCACATGTATTGTTTATTGCGGCACTATTCACAATAGCAAAGACTTCGAACCAACCCAAATGTCCATCAATGATAGACTGGATTTAAAAATGTGGCACTTATACACCATGGAATACTATGCAGCTATAAAAAAGGATGAGTTCATGTCCTTTGCAGGGACATGAATGAAGCTGGAAACGATCATTCTAAGCAAACTATCACAAGGAGAGAAAACCAAACACCACATGTTCTCACTCATAGGTGAGAGCTGAACAATGAGAACACATGGACACAGGGTGGGGAACATCACACATCGGGGCCTGCCAGGGGTTGGGGGCTGGGGGAGGAATAGCATTAGGAGAAATACCTAATGTAAATGATGAGCTGATGGGTGCAGCAAACCAACATGGCACACATATACCTATGTAACAAATGTGCACGTTGTGCACATGTACCCTAGAACTTAAGATATAATTTAAAAAAAGAAAAATAATAAATAAATAAATAAAAAAACAGCTCATGCATATGCACAATTTCATGTTATAATCAGGCAACTTACTTAACAGTTGACAAAGCACTTTCACATATGTTCATGAAAAAGGCTGTTTAGCTTTCCCTGAGTACTGCAGCAATTCATAAAATAAATAATAAATTAAAGAGTAGTCACTGTTCCATGATATCCTTTCGGTGACAGTTTTCTCTTTCATCCTGATCTGACGCCAAGTTAATGCTATCATAAAATAGTTCCATTAACTGCAATTGTTCAGTTTACTAAGCCATTACTGTCTTCAAAAAGTGAAATTATATTCAAAACCAAAAACAGAGGCTTACACAGAAATAAATGGCATTAACATGCAAACAAATTACATGCAGAAGAAACAGGAATCTCAATGTCACAGGCATTTCAGCTCATGCTTGGCATAAACAGATGATTACATTTTAATATTTATTCATACATGAACAATAAAAACAAATCACACTGGCAAGTACCTCTGAGTTAAATTCATATTTGTTTCAAAAGGCAGAGGCTTATGTGCTCCCTCCGACTGCAAGCTACATTGACTTGCCCTGAGATTTATTCAGACAATCTTGCTGCCTAATATATTCATGACCTAGAGGGTAAACTACTATGTAATATTTACATAGGAAGAAACTGAGCTGGTGGGAGGGGATAAGGTGGAGGTTGATTGGTAGGGTGGCACGGAATAAATAAATAGGGAAATAAGAAAAAAAAAAAAAGACAAAAGAAAGTACCAGAAAGCTGGTGTCTGGGGTCTGGTCATTGATGCTGAAGGCAATTTGAGAAAGGGCAATCACGTCTGGCCCTGGGTGAGGTAAGCTAGACTGGAGGCATCATTGAGCTGTGAACCATGCTCCTGAGATGCCCTTGTTAATGCGGTGGCAGCTCCAGTGCAGGCCAGTGGAACTGTGCACACCAGAGCAGGCTTTCTTGGCTCTCGGGGGTAGGAAGCAGGATGAAGCTTCCAGGTGCTGAAGCTCCCATGAGGACACAGAGTGTAATTTTTCTCTCCCCAACCAGTGACTTGTTTCCAAGGAGCGTGAGCTCACCTGGCCTGTCCTATGTCAACTTTTCTTTATTCATTCCCTGGGGATGAAGATAAAGTCACATTTGCCTGGATAGCTTCACTATAAGAGCAAGGATGCCTTTCCTGACCACTCCTGCTCCAGCTCATTTTGTTGTTGTTGTTGTTGTTTTTTGCAGAATTCCTACTGCACTTGGGGATGTTACCATGCTTCCTAGCACTGAAACCCAAGCAGCCATGTGCCTCTCAGCAGCCCCTGATGTCACTCAGTACATCAATCCCTCCAGTCAGAGTCGCCCTCCCTCAGGACAGCCCCCCAACATGGCCAGCCAGACTTCACATTTGCATGGCCCAGAAAAATGATCAGGTTCTCACATTTGCTTCATCAGATGAGGCAGAGTGCAAAGCCTCACTCTGCTATATTTCTTAGCTGTGTGATCATTGAGCTTGAATCTAAGCCTCAGTATCCTTCTTTGTGAAAGGGGGCTAGAAATGGTGTCCAATTTCATACTTAATGAGTGCTTACTACATTCTAGTTGCTTTAGTGTACTGCAGTGTACAAAATAGTCAAAGGTTCTTGTCCTGACGGAGCTGACATTCCAGCAAGGAAGGGACAGTCACCAAAAGCATGATTATTATATAGTATGCCATGTTTAGTTCTATGGGGAGAAAAAGATACCAAAAGGAAGAGAGAAATCAGCAGTGCTCGGGACTGGGGTTGCAATTTTAAATAGGGTAGTGAAGAAGAGGTTTGAGCAAAGATATAAAAATGGTGAGGGAGTTAACAAATGGATCTGGGGAAGGGTGCAAAGGCCTTTAAGTAAGGAAGTAGCTTGAGCCACAGCAAGTCCAGTGTGGTTGGCACAAAGTGAGTGAGGAGTAGTAGGAGATAAAGTCAGATAATGGGGTCCTCCGTAGAATTTTTGTGAAGACTGCCGAAGATGATAAGTGAATAACCATGTATACTGGCTATGTGACCAGCACCGTGCTAAGTAAGTACCTTACATCCACTGGGCTCATTTAGTCTGTACAACAACCCTGTATGGTAGGTACTATTATGACCATGTTACATACGAGGAAACTGAGCTTTTAGGCAGATTAAATAATTTTCCCAAGGTTGTAAATGCTAGTAATTGTAATGGCAAGATTCCAACTCAGAATTCACACCCAAGCAGACTTGGCTCTAGAGACTGTGCCTTTCACCTCTGAGCTGGCAGTTTCTCATAAGCAAATGAGCTGGAGCTGGGGTTGGTGAAGGAGGAGTTTGTGGAAGCAGGAGGTCGGGGTTAAGCGGAGATGGGGAAGGAAGCAAGACCCAAAGAAGCAGGTCTGTAATAAGAGCAGAAGGCAGGATGCAAAGAAAAGCAGGCATAGCAAGCAGGGGCCAGAGACCTGGGCACCACAACTGCTCTGGCCAGAGGGGCCTGACCACACTCACAGAGGAAATAAGAGCAACACACAGAATCAGGACCACCCAGTGAGGGCTAGCAGTAGACCAAGGTGAATTCCTGGGGCCAGGAGAGTACCACATTGTGGTCCTCAAAAAGCGCAGACACCTGGTAAAAGTTATCCCTGCCTCCAGAGAAATAAACAGTAAGAAATGCTTAGGATAGTATGAGTAGTAAGTCAAATTTTAAGCTTGAATCAAGACCCTGGAATTTCTTCTTAATAATTTAAATCTGAGTTTTTGAAAAAAGCACCCTTGCTGTTTCTCCTAAGTGAAAACATGATACCAGCTAACATTTATTAAATTTATGAAATAAGTACCAGATATTGCATGGAGCACTTTGTACCCATAATCTCATTTCATCATTGAAACACAATAAACTGGTTTATCCCCATTTATAGATGAGGATGCTGAGGCTCAGAGAGGCTGATTCAATCACTAACCCAGGTACTTATAGGGGCAGAGATACCACTATACCCAATGTCTGTCCTGCATGAACATCTGCTCATAACTATTACTCCATGCTGCCCCCTGCACTCTAGCCTGGAGCAGCATGAGGATCTGTGAGGAGCAGAGACGAGTGGGAGCAACTCCTGTTGCAGCACAGTGTTCTGGTTCCTCTCCCTTTTAGAGAGTTATCCTAACTCTGCAGTCTGATTCTCTGTGCCTGCCAGTAGGACAGGGAGCTGCTTAGTATCCATCACATGGAACAGGGAAGCACGGCCTGCTCCAAACTTTGTGTAATTCCACAAGCTCAGAAACCTTGGGCATCTGCGCAGCTGGTTGTCTGAGCTTCAGGATTAAAGGCACTGCAAGGGGCTTTGTAAAGAAGCTGGATTATAGAAGATTATCACTTCAACTCTTTCTGAATGTTCCTTACAATGCTCAATACCTCCCAGGAGCTCAGCCATTCTACAAAAGCCTAGTGGATATTGGACATATTTATGGCCACCAGCATCTTTCAGACACACTTCCTATAATTTAGGAATTACGCATAAGCCTGCCTCCCTGTGGCAGAAGCTAGAACCTGCTCTGCCAGCTTCCTTTGCAGCTACAGCACTGGCATGTGCCTAATCAGAGACACTTGATCCAGACTTTGGCTCAGGAGCTAGTGACACAAGAAGCGAGGGACAAGGAACTCACTCTCTTCTTTCTTTGGCTATAGATAAAAATGAATCCTCCTGAAAAATATAATAAAATAAAAAGTCTACCCCTTCTCCACAACGACTCTTCTTTCCTTACCCAACTATACGTTGCATACTGACACAGGAAAATTCTTAGCCCTTGCAAATGTTCCTGGGCAGTATGTACAAAAAATAATGGCAAGGGAACAAATAATGGGAGCTAGATCTGCTGCAGTTATGCAAGCGGGGAAAGAGAATAAAGGATTCACAGGAAACAGACACACAATACCAGATACAATTAGCCCCAAACCAATAATTAGATTCTGATTTCCCAACAGCTGGGTTAGACATCTCAAAGCATTGAAACTTCTGTTTTCTAGTTTCCCACAAAAGATGCCCCCTTGTATGGAGAAATACCCCAATTGCTTCCCAATCCCCTAGAGACTCCACTGGAGAGCAGATCATTGCTAAAGATTCTAAAAAGAACAAGACACAAAACCTACCTTCTCCTAGCATGAGGTCCTAGACCCTCTTTGCAGGTCAGCCTACATTTCTGTTCATGAGGAAGGATTC
This sequence comes from Pongo abelii, assembly GCF_028885655.2. Classification (NCBI taxonomy): domain Eukaryota; kingdom Metazoa; phylum Chordata; class Mammalia; order Primates; family Hominidae; genus Pongo; species Pongo abelii. Next base: position 178,598,450 of record NC_071989.2, on the reverse strand, counting down.
AAGATTAGGCTTGGGTTGCTTTAGAGACATCTCTCCTGATCAAATGTCAGTGACGTGCTGCTATATGCCATTCTAGGGATGCAGCAAAGAATAACAGATCACCCTGCTCTTTAATAAGCCAAAAGTCACTTAGCATTTAGCATCACAGCAGCACTGACTTTACACCAGCTAAAGAGTTAGGGGTTCTGCAAGATTATATGCCTTGAGGCAGAGAAGAACAAAACAAATGCACAAATGTATTTTGTCCCAGTAGATGGAAAAGACAAAAACTAACAGACGTAAGACATGAGAGAGTTATACTGGCTGGGCGCAGTGGCTCATGCCTGTAATCCCAGCACTTTGGGAGGCCGAGGTGGGCAGATCAGGAGGTCAGGAGATCAAGACTATCCTGGCCAACATAGTGAAACCCCGTCTCTACTAAAAAATTAGCTGGGTGTGGTGGTGCATGCCTGTAATCCCAACTACTTGGGAGGCTGAGGCAGGAGAATCACTTGAAGGTGGGAGGAGGAGATTGCAGTGAGCCATGATTGCGCCATTGCCCTCTAGCTGTGATTGCGCCATTGCACTCTAGTGACACAGCGAGACTCCATCTCAAAATTAATAAATAAATAAGAGAGTTATCTTAACAGAAGCTCTGCAGTTTCATCTCCATGTGCCTGCCAGTAGGAAGGGGAGCTGCTCAGTGTCCATCTCATGGAACAGGGAAGCTCGGTCTGCTCCACACTCTGTGTAATTCCACAAGCTCAGAACCCTTTAGGATTAGCACAGCTGGTTGTCTGAGCTTCAGGCACTGCAAGAGGCTTTGTAAAGAAGCTCAATCCTTGAAAATGGAAGGAAAAAATGGAAGGAAGGAAGGAAGAAAGGGAGAGAGGGAGGGAGGGAGGGATGGAAAAGGAAAGAAATATAGGAGAGAGGAGAAGCAATAAAATAAATACACCAAAAGGAAGAACTGAAGAAAAGGTCTGAGAAGTAGAAAAGACATATTCTACTTATACATAAAACATTCTCACTTGGAAGATGGGATAAGATATCCTTGACTTTTAAGCTGTAACTGCAATGTCTGAATTCTTGAACTCCTCCAAGAAAATCACTCTTAGATTCACTGGAGTCTCATTTTGGTTTTCCCAAATCACTGACAAGTATCTCTCAAGCCTAGAATACCCGACTCAGACTTGACTAAATGACAAGCCAGAGGAATCTGAAACAGACACTTCACTTTCAGAATGACCTAAGTGCATTTGTTCTGTGGCATGGTTCAAGACACTCACATCTTTCTATTCATAACCTGAAATCTCAAAGAATGTGTTAAGAGAATCCCAAATGATTGCCTGTTTCAGATGCACTGTCAAATATAAAGCTTTAACAGCCCATTCATTGTCATGATCACAATCACAATGATGGTCTTTTTTTTTTTCTTTTTTTTTTAAGAGTCAGGGTCTTGCTTTGTTGCCCAGGCTAATTCAAGTTTCTTTTGAGAAGTCATCTCTCTAAAATAACAAGTCCACACCATAAGCGGCTGACCTGGCCATGACTCCAGTAATGCACACAAGACCACAACTATACAAGACCCAAGACAATTCTTGACATAGCGTTTTGCTAGGACAACAAGGAATGTAGAGTTGCTTCCACTGGTAGAATGTAAACTTGAGGATTCTAGCGGCCTCTGCGTCGGAAAACTTGCCTCATAAGACAATCAACAAAAAGAAAGCAGAGTCCAGATCTAGACAGATAGAGACCATCCCAATAACACTGAGCATCTGGACTCAGCCATACCTGAGGCCGACTACTCCCTTGGTTTTTCAATGATGTGAAATAAAGTCTCATTTCCCCCTAAGTCAGTTTCAGTTGAGTGTTCTTTGTTTGCACTAAGAATCCAGACGATACTTTCCTTGAATGTTTTTCTTATTTTCCATCACACACAACCAACCTGATTACACACAATCCTCTACCTAACTTTGCCCTATGGCCAGGATGCACATGAATTGTTCTTTTGTAAATTGCATTTGAATGCCTTCATCTCCAAAGCCCTTCAAAAAGGCAGCTGGCCTCTGTGATACTGACCATCAAAATCTTCTAAGGTACTCTAATGCATCAACTCACTTTTTGGCTACTAGGACCTCAAGGACAGACAAGTCAACTGCAAATACCAGCTTATCGGCCATGTACAACCTACAAGAGTCAAGTAAACGTCAAACTCCCTGAGTTCTGCCCTTCCTGCTCCCAGGCCCTCTAACATTGGATATAGATTCTTGGAAAATGTTCACCATATTTCAAATCAAATGAAGAATGTTAGATGAAACACAGAAGAGCCTCAAATCACATTTACTGGATAAAACATAACTCTGCAACATGTTAAGATTTGTTTTTTTTCCCAAATGAACTTAGAGGGTACGATTATTACATATTCATTACTCTCTAGGTTGGATTCTTGAGCTGTTTTTGATCGACAGCTGGTTATAATTTTTTAAACGAGTTTCTCCTACAGTAAAAATACTGTTGTATCCCAGAGGAATTGCAGAGCTAATCAATCACTCTTACATAACAAGTACTCACTGTGAAAATAATGTCCTCGACCGAACAATGAACTTGAACACATATTCCAAAGCCTTCAGTGTTCTTAGGATTGGCTCACATTGCTCCCCTCTGCTGGAGGTATCCAAGTAAGTCTTCAGCACTGTCATCAATTTCCTGAATAAGGGATAATATTTTCAAAATACATCTCTTTCATCTTGGTAATTAGTTTGCTCAGTAAATTATAAGGCATTCAATCAAAGGTTAAAGGTGGTAGTAGAGCCAAGCTCACTTACTCATTTGTAAGCATAAAAATAACTCTGCATAAAAATTATATTTATTACAGGGAATTAATAAGTATTTCCTGCTCATAAAAAGCCAGCAAAGAAAAAGATAGGGAGGAAAAAAAAATATTTTGACTAGGAGAACTAGTCACAATCAGGCTACAAGTGGGAATAATGGGGAATAATGGTGGCAATAATGTCTTTTTTTTCAGCTTTTTCTTTCTATAGAACATGTTCTTGTAATATCACAGAACTCTAAGTTTGCTTAGGAACTTTCTATGTTTCTTCTTTACCATAGGGCAGACTTCAAATTACTTGGCCTGACTTTCAAGGCCCCTTCACAAACTGGTCCCCACCAAACTCCCCGGCATCATCTCCTATCTCTCACCCTCTCCCTACACCCAAACCAGACTGAGCTACTTGGCATGTGCACTTTCTTCTCTGTAGCCCCCCACTTTTTTTTTTTTTTTTTTTGAGATGAGTCTTACTCTGTCACCCAGGCTGGAGTGCAGTGGTGTGATCTCTGCACACTGCAATCTCCACCTCCCAGGTTCAAGTGATTCTCCTGCCTCAGCCTCCCGAGCAGCTAGGATTACAGGCTCCCACCATCATGCTCAGCTAATTTTTGTATTTTTAGTAGAGACAGGGTTTCACCATGTTGGCCAGGCTGGTCTCCAACTCCTGACCTCAGATGATCCGCCTACCTCGGCCTCCCAAAGTGCTGGGATTACAGGCGTGAGCCACCACGCCTGGTCTTCTCTGTAGCCTTTAAGTTCTGGTGTCCACTCAAGAAATGAGAGCACACTAGCTGAATGGATGAATGAGCACTTCCAGGTACCACTGCAACCATAAGGCATTCATCCAAACCTATGGGTATTCCACATTTTTAATGATATCCAAGTAACCCAAGCATAGGTTAGATTTTGTTAGAGAATGGAGAGCTCACACAGATTAGTTACAAAAGAAAATTACTCAAGTTCCTGTGCCCTAGGCATCCTGGCAGGGCAAGAAGGTGGTAGACAAGAAGTCCCCATGTGCACAATTACTTACTTGTAAGCCAAGGTTGCACTGAAATGCTGTTGGATGTAAGCCTCCAGAACGGTGTTGAAATGCTGAAATTTCCGGTCTGCAATGAGTCCTATTATGTAAATCTGAGGAAGATGCAAGGCAGCAGTATTTTCAGGGCAAACCCAGGGCAGGAAGCCATCTTTACCTGGCATAATTCAACCCCCATTAAAATCCTTTGCCCAGGAATTAGCTCACTAATACATAATGAGTCCTCTTTATTAAGGTAGCATCTTCCCAAAGAAAATGTTTCATGAAGTGTGCTGCAGGGTGTTATAAGATGAAAAGGATTTCATGGTCAAATAGGTTTTGAGAAATGTCAGGTTATCATTATTAGACTGTCTTCCTTATTGCAAAACTTTTTAGAATCTTTAATGTACTTATGTACATTGTGAATCTCTAAAAGGGTCATGCAACATTCCACACTTCCCTAAATTAATTAATCAAAGTATATATTTGTCATGAAACATCTTTTCTGAGAGCTAGCATTCTAGGGTACTCTCTGGGGAAGCACTTGATTAAGCCACAGCTGTCTCTCAGTAACCTCTTTAAAAATGCAAATATCCATGACACAAGGGGTTAACACATAAAAACTTTGTTGGGCACTGATTCCCTAATGCAGATGTTTCTTATGTTTATTTTGACATAACACTGAGAAAATCTGAGTCGAGATAGGGAGAGGACAAAAAGACCATAGGGGAGGACTAAAAGAAGGAAGATCTGGATGGTACAGCATCATGAAAAGTTCTGGGTGGGTAGGAGAAATGTAATGATTAGTGAGTTGGAGGAAATGGGGAGAAGAAGGTGAAAGGAAAGCTAAGAAACATTTTGGGTGCTTTACAACCTAGCCAGGGACTAGCTCCCAACATTCATAGAAAGCAGAAGCAATCATTCACAATATCAGCCTCATGTACCTTCAGCTAGTGTCAATCTGACATCAGCATTTAAAATTCCCCTTTCACCCACCATGCTTATGCTTTCAAATGAACTGGCAAGAAGCAAAAGGAAATAGCAGCTCATTATTGGTCTTGTTGCCAAACATTACAACACCTCCAAAGAATTCATGGAAAAGGCCATGAGGGCCATGAGGTCCACGAGTTCTCAGTATTTTCACAGTAAGACACACATTAATGCCTGTTGTCACTAGACACTTTTCCCCTCTCTCTTACCAAGGCATCAAAGACGAGGATGTCATATTCATCACTTTGAGAATGCTCCATCATGATGTTGAAGAGGGCATCCAGAGTATCCTGGAGAAACTGGAAGAAATAACGAAGGTTGCACTATTTCAGAAACAAGACAAAGTGCAGGTGACCCAGCAATCCCACTCCTAAGTATCTATAAGAGAATGAGAGCACACATCCACCACATGTCATGCTCAAAAGGTCTCGAGTAGTTTTACTCACAAAAGCCAGAAGTTGGAGGAACCCAACTGCCCATCAACAGCAGAATAGATGCACAGATGGTGGCATTTTCACACTGGAGAATACTACACAGCTGGACTAAAGTGCAAACTACTTCCGCAGGCAGAAATGAGGATGATTCTCACAAGCACTATATGCAGTAAAATACATCAGGCACAGAAAGTACACTCTTCACTATTCCATTCTTATGAAATTCGAGAGTAGGAAAAAACCCCTCTACAATGATGGTTGTCAGGACAGTGATTACCCCGGGGGACTACTGGCTGAGAAGGGGTATGAGGGAATCTACTATAATGCTAAAAGTGGTCTGTATCCTCTTCTGGGTGGTGAGTACACATGGTGTGCACGGGTGTAAAAATCCATTATGCTATACTCTTAAGATAACTGCTCTGTATCTATTTCATCATATGTGTATCATATTCAAATAACAAATTTTTTTAAAAAAAAAGAAAAAAGAATGCAAGAGGAAGACAACAAAAGCCTCATCTCTTCCACGACTTCTCCAAGCTACCAAAAGGCTATAGACTTTATTAAAGTGGTGTCTTGGGGAGTTACTCTGCCATTGCTGAATGAGGTAGATGGGTCAGTGGTATACATTTACAGCATCTGGAAATTCTACCACTGCTTCTCCAGGTAGAGGCAATTAAATAAAACTTGATTTTCCTCCCTCCTAAGGGATGGGCTATAATCCTAAGGGATATAATCCTAAGGGATTATATTTCCTATAATCCCTCAAAACCCAGAGCTACCATATAAAGATGTTTAATCTCGGAATTTCTAGCTGTATCATGGAAACAAGATCTCCAGGACCATTGGGAAACACTTGTCCCAATTCATAAGGCTGGAGAGAAGGGTTGCTTTAATTAGATTTGCACTTCAGACACTTTCTATTCTCCACTACCATGTGGATGCAATAATACATCTGACATTTGCATTGTTTTCTGCTTATTTCACTTAAAACGTAAGCCCTGATGTCTTTCCCTTTCTCATCTTTAATACATAATGCTCTCCAAGCAGCAGAAACCAAGAATACTTTTTATTTCTAACAATGATGTGTGGGTAGTACTAAGAGATCATACTACTATATATGTATATCTACATGTATATACATATATATGCTCACAAACATACCTACATATATATGCATATATATATCAACATATGACAACCAAAATAATTAATAATTACCATTTATTGAACTTTGTTTTATATGCTTTGGTTTAATTGTTGTGTGCTATGTGTAAGAGACTGTTGAGTAAGTTTTAAATGTTATCACCTTGAATGCTCATAACAGCCCTGAGAACTGTGTCACTTTCATATTATCACATAAAGTTGGCAAGTGGGAGAGCTGGGATTTACACCCAGGCTCATCTATTTCCAGAGATTGAGCATAACCATTGTTTTCTGGCACCCAACATTCAGTGCCATTGAACCAAGTCACTCCCCTGGATTTCCCAATAAAGATTCCTCAAGGCAACTTGGGAGAGTGTGTCCCACTGTTGGAAGAAAAGTTTCCCCATGTCCTTCAATACCTTGTTTTTCCCCTGAAGCCACCCACATGGAGAGCTGTGTCACTAGTGTAAGAATACAAACAAAATGAAGCCCCACTGACCTTCACCACTTCCTCTCCATCCACAATCTTCAACTTTTCTAAATTCTCCTGTAGCAGTTGAGGCTTCATACGCCACTTCAGCAAACCCAGCAAGCCCACTAAAATAGAGTCCAGACATTCAGAAGTGTCATTACTGGCCTAACTGTCCATATCAGGACCTCCTTAGGTCTGCAAGCACATGCACACATGTACACACACACCGACACACACACACTCCCCACAGACACAACTCTTGATGACCTCATTACCATTCTGAGTGAGCTTTGTGGAGCACACCAGGGTGGAAATGGAGAACACATCCCGGGAGCTGACCGAAAGCCCCCCAGCACTGCTGGAGCTCCTGCTCAGCGTGGCCCCCTTGTTTTCCACATGGTGTCGATAAGAAGGAAGGGTCAGGTATGCGCTGGCATCCTCCATCTTCTTGCTGTCCCCCTGGAAACAACACTTGGTTACTGCCCCAAGCCAAGGCTCCATGCCCAATGCCACACAGAGCTTGCAGCAGACAAATTAGACACTGTGAAGTGGAGAGAGTCATAAAGAGTGAAGAAAATCATCAGAGAAGCAATAGACATTGGCTGGTGAGGCAGGGCTGTTTTTCCACAATATAGGTAAGAATTCAAAGACACATTAATAGAAAGGGGGTTGATCCACCAGGTGAAAGCTCTGTGAACCTCATTAATGGCAAAATAAAAATGGAATTGAAAATTCCCAGACAGTACATTTTAATTCATCCTTTTTTTGAGATCATAATATCTGCTCACCAGCAAAATAAGGACTCTAGCATAAAGAGGAATTTAATGGCAAAGGCATTAAGTAAGAGTGTGGTGGGATCTGGACCCTGTTTTGCCATTCACAGGTCTATGCTATCTTGAATACACTATTTTGCCTCTTTGTGTCTCATTTTTTTTTCATTAGTAAACTGAAGACAATCATCATCCCTACTTCCTAGAATATCTGAGCAGATAATATGGAATAATGCATATAGAATACATAGCAGAGTGATATACACATAAGTGCCTTGGCATGCTAAAATGAATGAGTAGAGGTAGGCATTACAGAAGATAACATTTATCTTACTCCACACCAGGAGTGGAACCAAGTGTTTTGTATGCCTTGGTTCATTTCATTTAAGCCTCATAACAAACATGAAGCAGACACTGTTATTATCCTCAGTCAAGGAAACTGGGACCTAATGGGAGTAAGTAAAAGAAAATTGACTGCAACTGGGCCTCTGACCCCAAGGAGTTCACATTCTGTCAGGGAAGAAGGGCTTTCAAGCCAAGAACTCTGCGTGATAAATGAGAAAACAGAGGCTGTACAGAAGAAAGGGGGTTTTCTGGAAAAGTCAGAGAGACTCAGAGAAGAGTACAACAGTACCATGAGATGAAGCCTTGATGAGGCTGTGTTTGCCATGCATCCCACAGGCAAAAGGGCAATTTCAGCCTACAAGGCTAAGAAAGCCAAGGGCAAGGGTGTGATCCATGTGCTGGCTACTCAACCTTGCCCTACCTCACAGCCATACACTTGCCTCCAGCCAGGTGCTAGTAGATGCATTCTGTTGTCATAAGAGGGCATGTGGAAAAGCAGCAGGTAAAACCAGACAAACGCTTCTCCATGTCTCAAAAACAGTCCAAGTCTCATAATGTAAAAATAAAAATAGCGGACATCTGCACTCCCTATATAGTTTAGACGGCCCTTTTGCACGGGTCATCCTAGTGAGTTGTCATAAATATTGCCATAACTGCTTAAGAAAAAAGAAACTGAGACTCAGGAAGACATGTGAGATGAGTCCAGGCTTAGTCAGCAGCAGGATCAGGACTGCAGGTTTTAATATTTTTCCATTAGCTACAATGCAGCATCTCTCAAATGTTTATCGTACGTCCTCTACACATGCCACAGAGGTCCTTACAGAGTCAAGAGTACATAACAGTCATAACAATAACCTTTCTCTACATAACAATAACCTTTTCCATGTACTGAATTCTTCCATGTACTCATCATTGCCATGTTTACATGCACGGTCTCATAATTCTCACAATTATTCACTGAGGGCACAAAAATGAGGAAACAGAGGCCCAGAGAAGTCAAGATTTTGTAAGAGGCCACAAAGTTGGTAAACTCTGGTGTGTGTGATTCTGGGGTCCCTGCTGTTGACCACTAAGCAATTTTGCCATCACCCCCTTGCTTCCTGCACCCCCCTCAGTGCAGAGCTCCTTCCAACTCATGGTACCTTGAGGACAACTAAGTCATGGAATCCATCGTGTAGAGTAGTCCCATCTTCTTTCATCAGCTTCACATAGGACATGGCAAAGTTCTTTTCTCCTTTATCTTTAGCTGGAAATAGCATTGTGGGGTCAGGAAAGAAAATGATACATGGGCCACCCAGCTATTCCATTCTTCTCCCCTTAGGGGGAGGTGCAGAGGTGCCATTCAGTATGGTACTCACATTCCAGAGATGACCGATGTCGAAACATGAATCGCAGATGGATCCTCTGCATGTCTTCAATAGGGACAGCCACCTCAGCAGACAGAAACAGAGCTCAGAACACAATGAGTTAAAGGGCCCTCCCCACTGCACCCCCCACTCTTCCACAGCAGCCTGACCATTTAACTGAGAGAGCTGCCTGCTGATTTACAACCCATCCATCGAGGCTGATGAACTGTAAATAAATTACATAAGAACTAGCTATGAAGAGAAAATAAAGTACCAAATGTAATCCATTTGGCAAATTGCATTCCCAGCCAATGAAAAAAGGTCTGTAAATTATAGTGAGGAAAAATGAGTCTCCCCAAATTGATATAAAAATCACATAACTTTAGCACAGGATTTGATGCACTGCAAACTGCACAATGCACATTTTCCTTACACACGCCAGGAGTTCTGGCAATTGCAGCAGGGCTTAGCAAATTAACAATGGTTGTTAGGGGGTTTGCTTGAGGATTCTCATTTATGCAAATTAATAAAAATGCTTTAATCCAATAATATTTGGAAAAATCCTAGGGCTCATCTCACCCTTGATCAGACACATGTCCAGATGCTTTTGATTCCAAGGACACTGAGCTAAGACAACCACCCACTGGTCACCCGGGCATCCCTGTCCAGTGAATGACCCACTGGCACCACTGATTGTGATGCTTTCAGCCTGGCTCTGTGCTGCCCACCTCCCAAAGTCTCACAGCTCCTCTGCAATCTGAGATTCAGGCCAATGCAGAGAAGCTCAGCTACCTGCAAGAAGGACACTGATTTTAAAAAGGAATACATTTGTACTGTACAGATGCCTATTAAAAGCCAAAACAAATGTATACTTGGGGGCAATTTCTGCTGCAGAAAATGAGACTTGAGCCTGAGGAGGTCCACCATCCTGTCTATGTCTCAGGCAGAGCAAAGGGACTGAGGGCCTCACGGGTAACTGCAGTCCAATTCATCCTTTCCCTGCATGTTGAATGTTCACTAGAAGCTACAGTCATGTGGGGTGCTGGCCATGCTGATACAAGGCAGAGTCCTCACACTCAAAGAGCTCATGGTTCTGTGTTACACATGGGGCAATGTGTAACAGCCCTGTGACAAGAGCTAGCAAGGAGATATAACTGAGGTGCAAGAGAGAATAGAGAAGGGAAACCCGACCTGGTACATTAACTTTCTGACCTCAAAGTTGACCGGGTCATCAATTTGAAGGCATTGGGTGTGGGGAGACACACTGAACAAAGTAATAATATGTGTAATAAGTGGAGAACCGCTGGGGTTTGAATAGCTATCACTGAAAAGGAAGTCATGTATGCATCTTGTGTTTGCAGTCAGAGCCCGGGGGGAATAAAGAATGCTGCTAATGATAAGGCAGAGATATCTGAAGCTATGATCAAGCTTCAGTGTTCACTGAATTAATTCCAAATCCTTATTCCAATGCAGGTTATTCCTTTCTGCTTAGTGTGACAATCTGGTAATGTAATATTTGTAGTTAATGTCACTTCTGTCAAGGAATTATTCCAAAAGGGCATCTTTCAGGCATTATACAGCCTGTGATAGGCTCACATTGGCTTGGAAGCTCTGTCACTCCTCATTGCTGAGTAGAATGGTGCAGTCTGATGAACTGGGCACCACTCACAAGAGGACTATTTGACAATTCCACTTTGGTTACATCCTGTACCAAGGAAGGGTGATAAAGGGAACCAGGGTTCTCATCCACCAGGCCTCCATTTCCACTGGCTGACAATACCACCAGACACATGCTAGGCGGTCATTTCAGATTCAGAGAGGTGCCTCCAAGGACCCTAAGCCCTTACAGATGGTGACTTCTGCTATAACCTAGAGCTAAAGAAGTTTTTTTCTGTCACTCTGTGTCCCTCCAGTATGTTCATGACTGGCCTCAGAATTGAGCTAGATATTTCATGAAGAGAAACATAATATATTCTCATATGTTGTTCACAATCACATTGATCCATCAAGCCTCCCACCTGCTTTGGCTAAAACAAGGAATTTCTAACATATGTTCAACAGAATCCTAGCCCCAGGATATGACACTAGGAAAAAGGAAAATGCTCTGTAGTCAATGAGTTTTGGGACGTGCTCTGCATTCTTATTTCCTTTTGCAGATCTGCAGAGCACGTTTACATCTCAAGGACTCTAAGAACTTGACATAAGGAACTTGACATAAGGAAGAACTTGACATAAGGAAGCCTTTAACTTCTATATTTGTTCTCAAGTTTCTCACATTTGACCAGGAAATGTTATTTTAATACATTTAATGTAATTTTTTTTTTTTTTCTGAGAAGGAGTCTCACTCTGTCACCTAGGCTGGAGTGCAGTGGTGCAATCTCAGCTCACTGCAACCTCCGCCTCCCAGGTTCAAGTGATTCTCATGCCTCAGCCTCCTGAGTAGCTGGAACTATAGGCACATGCCACAATGCATGACTCATTTATTTATTTATGTATTTATTTATTTATTTTCAGTAGAGACAGAGTTTCACCATGTTGGCCAGGCTGGTCTCGAGCTCGTGACCTCAGGTGATCCACCTGTCTCAGCCTCTCGTAGTGCTGGGATTACAGGCATGAGCCACTGCACCTGGCCTAAAATGTTATTTTAATAAAATACTACTTAGTATTCCACAAAACATTTTGCAGGGAGATGCCATATGAGAAGGACCTGGAGGGAGACTGCATCAGATATCTGGAACAACTATACCTTCCCTCTGCCTTCTCCCCCCAACTACACAGAGAGGCACAAAGCTGCCTGCCACTACCAATTAGACTGCCTTGTAGAGGGGTGGGTAAAAAACAGGCAAGGGTCAAGTGTTTGAAGGGCATCTTGAAGGAATGCAAAATCTAGTTCAATTTTGCAGACTGAGATAACTGCCAAGTATAATCAAGAGTTGTATTAACTGAATAAGTACTCTCTTCCAAGGACTTGTCTGACAGTGTTATGTGTATTAAGTCCTTTTACTTCCACAGTCAACCTATTGCTCCCATTTTACAGGTGAGGAAACCAGGGCACAGAGCAGGTGAATGACTTGCCCAAGGTCACACCATTGGTGAGCATTAGGGCTGGAACACGAACCCAGACTCTCCTGGTCTAGGGTTCACGTGCAGAACTGCCTTGCTCTACTGCTCTCATTAAAAGGAAGAAGGCTGGGCGCAGTGGTTCATGCCCATAATCCCAGCACTTTGGGAGGCCAAGGTGGGCAGAGCACTTGAAGTCAGGAGTTTGAGACCAGCCTGGCCAACAAGGTGAAACCCCGTCTCTACTAAAAACACAAAAATTAGCCTGGTGTGGTGGTGCATGCTTGTAATCCCAGCTACTCAGGGGGCTGAGACAGGAGAATCACTTGAACCCAGGAGACAGAGGTTGCAGTGAGCAGAGATGGTAACACTACACTCCAGCCTGGGCAACAGAGCGAGACTCTGTCTCAAAAAAAAGAAGAATGCTAACTGCTCCAGTCAGTGTTCTGCTCCCTCAGGTTGCAGGGATGAGCACAGACCCAGAGCCAGACTGCTCAGGTTTGAATCCCAGCTCTGATGTTTCCTAGCAGCGTGGTCGTGGTCAGGCTACTTACCTGTTCTGTGCCAGTTTCCTCAACTAAAAAATGAAGGAAATATTAGTACAAACCTCACATGGCTGTAAGCAATACATAAATTATTTAAATAAAGCACTTAAAACAGTGCCTGGTTCATGGTAAGAACTAGACATGTGTTCGCTGCTATTATTATTATTAATTATTACCTTGACTGTTTCCATCCAGCGTGGCTGTTTGACTTGATAGTACACAACGGAGCGATACTCATTCATGGGCTTGTCCCCTGCTCCCACGCAAATTGCATTCTGACCCAAGAAAAACAAAGTTAGAGAAAAGACTACAGAATTGCCATTTTCTGTGCTTGTGCAGGTTTGGTCCCTAGGCCACCACCAGCCTTAGGGCCTGGGTCAACCCTGCCTTCCCTAGCCCTCATGCCAGGTGCCCATAATGGCTCCTTCTCTATTACAGATTTACACAGGAGTGCCCTAGCCACGGAACTGACAGGCGCTTAACTACAGAAATTCCATTACTTCCATTCTGGAAACCACTGGAGTGCACCAGGGCATTGATGTGGCTGCCTTATTGTAAGTGATAACCAGCCTTGGAGTTACTGCACACTGCCAGTCTTATTAATCCTATTTGTTTCCTAAATGTGAATGTGCAGAAAGTTTACAAACAGGCTTAGATCAGCCAAGCAGCAACTCTTTCTGATGAATTTCTACAGCTAACACGTCAGGGAGGTGGGCAGTGCCGGGCAAAAGGAGAGAGCACGGGCTTCAGAGAGCCCTGCCTTAGAGAACAAGTCTGGGGCGAGGGGGTTCTGGGGAGGAGGCTCAGCTCAGGTCACAATAATGGAATATCTTCTTGGTACTCCATGCTGTGCACTGGGGTATAGGAACGGGTCAGACATTGAACCTGACGTGAGCTCACAGTTTAGTGCAGGAAACATTAGGGAACACATCATGACAGCAATGCGACGTGATGACAGACACATGTACACACTACTGTAGGGCACAGAGGAAGGACACAAGGACAGGTGAGGAATCAGGGAAGATTTCTTGGAGGCAATGACAGTTGAGAACCTTGAAGAAAGATTCCAAGTTGGCTCAGAGCAGAAATGTGGGAGGGGCTTTCTGAGCACAGAGTGAGCACAGAGCACACATGTCCAAGTGGGACATTTATTCCTTGCCATAAAAATCACCCTCAGAGGTTCAGAAAGGAGCTGACTCACAAGGAATGATCTCCTAGTCGCATACAACAATGCCTAATTCTATGGTAATTCCAGCTGTTTGGCCCCCAAACAAGATCCAAGCTAGGATTACCCAGAAGGGGCCCGAAGTGTGGTTTTTATATCAGGCCAAACAATTTTCAATCCTCAAATTGCCAGACTCATAAGATTTGGTTTTGGAGCCCCAGCCTCTGAAATTGCAAACTGTGTGCCTCTCGGCATGTTGATGGTGAGTGAGTCATGCCTCTCACGAGATTCAATCAGATTCTCCCGTGGGTCCTTGACCCTCAGCAGGTTGAATCACCAAAGCTGGCCACATACAGGCACTCCGTGAGCCCTGGCCAACCATGCTAACCTGGGGAAAGGAAGACTCGCCCTTCGCACTGGAAATCTCCCCGTGTGCGTCCGAGGTATGGAAAAGGAATGAGCTCAGTTTCAATATTGACTGACAATACTTGCAGCCAAATCGATCCATTTGAAAACAGAATACACAGCAGTCCTTTCAGAATGTATCTTTAAAAGAAAAACAAGTGTAACCAATGAACCAGAACTGAGTGAAGACACAAAACTCTCGTTTTTCCATGGGATGAAGCCTTCCAGAACTTCCCGAGGCACCGAGCTAAAAACATGCTTCCAAAGTCTTTCTAACCATTTAGAGTGGGCTTTGTGTCCAGCATCACGCTAAGCCCTGCACACACACCAACTCGTTTAATTCAGTCCTCATAGCCACCTCTGATGCTTACTGTCACCATCCCCATTTCACAGCTGGGTAACCTGAGGCCCTGAGAGATTAAGCCACTTGCCCAAAAACTGGCAAAGCCAGGACTACATCACAGACCCTCTAACTACTCATTCAGTTTTCCTTCTACAAGAACCTAGATGCCTTCCAGCCTACAAAGATTTATATCTGGTGACATTTATGGGCTTAGAATTTCTGTAGTTACAGTAAATCCCATGTAGCTTACAAAATCAGAAACTACACATATATCTCTGGTGAAAGTAAAACTGCCGTATGGCAGGCAACTGAATCTCACAAAACTGTACTGATGATGAAAATTTTTGATTTCCTAAGGCTGGAGAAAAAAGTCTCAGTACCAGTCAGAGAAAAGCCAAAGATAGTGCCATAGCCCTCAGCACTTCAGAGAGAAAACAGTGTTGGGAAGTGCACTGAGAGAGCATTGTGACCAGGGACTGAGCCCAGTTCTAGGGAAAATATAGACTGGTGTATATCTCAAATAACACTGTTCCATAATTTTCGACATTGCCTATCCCCATGGCCCCCAATTAACAGTGAGAGCCCCTCATAGGTGTGGGAGACTTCAGGTCAGTTGAAGAAAATCTGAGTACGGATCAGGAAGCCTGGAGGCTTTCATGTTGGCTTGGCCTTGGAAGAAACATCTCTGCAGGAAGAAAAACCAGGCTCCTAACACATGTCCTGTTTACTTGGTAGGAATCAGGTGAGAAAGAGATGGCACCAGGGATGTGAACACACTTTAGGAAAGACAGTGTTCTCCTCTCAAAAGACCACATCATGGGATGTTGATTAGCATGCCTAAGGTAGGAATCAGGCTGGGAGCTCAGTATACCCTTCTAATAATAATAGCTAAATTTAATGAACACCTACTATGTAGATTACCTCATTTGATATTCACAAGAGCAAAGTACCATTGCTGGTCCTATCTTCAGACAGAGACTCTCAGGCTTAGAGAGGTTATGTAACTGCCTCAACGTCCTCTTACTAATTCAGGCAGAGCTGGGCTTTGTACCTGGCTGTCTGGCCCCAGGGGTCATGGTCTTAACCACTATCCCGTACTTCCCCTATCCCCTGCCTCCACCGCCTCAAGCTGGGTGGTCTCAGAACAACAGAGGTTTCTTGGCCCAGCACCTAAGCCTTTCTCTTTCACCAGAACTTGCTTCTGGCTGGATTGCCTGTTTGACTCCCTCAGGTCCCTCAGAGGGCTTCACCCTGCACTTGGTCCTCTTCTCTGAATGTGACTCTCCTTCCTATTGCTGGGTACTTACTGCATACCAGGTGCCTTACACCTATGGCGTGTTCTGTTTGTTTGTTGAGAAAGGGTCTCACTTTGTCACCAAGGCTGGAGTGGCTGCAGTGGGATCTCAGCTCACTGCAACCTCTGCCTCCAGGGTTCAAGCAATTCTCGTGCCTCAGCCTCCCGAGTAGCTGGGATTACAGGTGCCTGCCACCACACTCAGCTAATTTTTGTATTTTCAGTAAAGACAAGGTTTCACTTTCTTGGCCAGGCTGGTCTCAAACTCCTGACCTCAAGTGATCTGCCCGCCTTGGCCTCCCAAAGTGCTGGGATTACAGGTGTGAGCCGCTGTGCCCGGCAGCATGTTTATTTTTTAAATTTTTTGATTTTAAAATTTTTAAATTTTGTGGCATATATATATATATATGGAGTAAATGAGATGTTTTGATACAGGCATACAATGCATAATAATCACATCATGGAAAATGGGGATCCATGTCCTCAAGCATTTATCCTTTGTGTTACAAAAAATCCAATCATACTCTTTTAGTTGTTTTAATACCTACTCTTTTGTTTAACCTGCAACCCCATGAGAAGAGGTTATTATTTCTTTTTATACATGAATAAACTTGCCTAAGATCACACAGCTAATAAGAGGGGAGGATGGAATTTGAACCCTGTCTGCCTGACCCCAGAGCCCACCCAATTAGCTTCTCTGCTATGACCCCTCCTGAGCAAGGCCCTTGACACTCCAAGGTGAGCCATGAGCAGGCCTAACCTCCTCTGCCCTCTGGTCCTGCTCTGCCAAAGACAGTGTGCACGCACCTAGAGCAGGAGGAGAAATCAATATTTCTAAAGGAGACCATTTCCACAGGAGCCCGCCAATATCAAACAGAAGTGTTTGAATGTACTGCCTGACACTTAATTAGGCAGTAATATTTATTTCTACAAATAGAGAAAGAAAAGCCTCCCACAGGCTTCCTAAGCAATTTTCAATAGTCAGTCAACTGAACTCCCCCAGAATTTCCCTAATAGAGGAAACCACAAATTATCACCATGCCCCACAGTTCCTTTTCCATGTCAGTCCCTAGAATACCTGCTTATCTACTCATCTTGGATAAGTGCATCTGCTCAGCCTGCTCGGTAGTGACTTGAAAGGGTGACAAATGTGGAAGAAAGAATGGTTCAGACAGGAGATAAGATGGCTGCTTGCCTGTTAACTGTGTCTTTTAATTTGTCCTTTGGCAACATGGAAGGTAAGCGTATCAATGTTTCAAAACTGAAGCTGAGGTTAAAAAGTTCTCTAACAGAGAAGCTGGATAAAAGTAACTTCAAAGCAATGGTCTCTACATTTGGGAATTGCAATTTCCCTTTCAGATAAAAATGCTCCGCTCCTTTATGTTCCTTTGAGTCAAATGTTTCTCACTTATTTTATTTTTTGGAAAAGTTTCAGACTCCAACAAAAGAAGGATGCGTTCAATGCTTAGATTTTGTTCAAATAGATACTAATTAACATGACCAGTCTTTATGAACAAAAAGGCAATTGTGAGGATTTCTTTACATTTAAAAAACGATTATGAATCTTCCCAAATTTGCCAGCAGTGGTTATTAGCCTCATTTTTTAAAAAGAGAAACAAATTGGAGAATTTTGCTACATGTACAGGCATTGTAGTGAAGCGTCTCAGAAGGCCTGGAACCAGTCAAACCCCATCTCTGACATATGCTAACGTTACGGCTTCGGGCGAGTTATTGTAAGTGACAAAGGTTTTGTATCCCTATCTGTAAAATGGGGCATAATAAAGGAAATGTGTCATACTATCACACAGCCTGACGCATGGTAATTCCCCTGTGAATGTTAGTTATTCTTGGGTACAAAGTATCAGTCTGATCTCCAGGCCCCAAGGACAGAACTGATGCCTCTTCCATCTTCACATCCCCTCTCTGATGAACATACCCGCCGTACTTGGCTATTTGATCACTCACAGTGGCCTAAGAGGAATATTCGCCCATGCTAAAATTTCTCCTGAGAGCTGATTTTCTTTTCAGCTAACTACTCTGTTAGGAGGAATTGAGAAACAAAACCCTCCTACACACTGGACACAGCACTGACAACCTTAAAAGAAATACAAGCAAATAAATATAAACACACATGACAAATATTGGACAGGACATAGGCTGTATAAATATAGCAATGCGCTTTGCATTCCTGAATACACCCTGCTAGCTCTCTGGAGACCAATTTACGAATAAGGCTTTCCACCAGCATTTCCGGCTGAGCGCTGGGGAGTTAGATTAACTGTTGAGAATGTCTGCTTTGAGCACATCCTGAGCCTCCACACCAGCCCAAGGTACTGTATTGATCCTCTTTCTTACCATGGACTTTGCCTGAATAAACCAGCTCAGGTTTCAATGAGAACATTTTAACTGCAGAAAGTTAACCTATAAACTGAGACCAAGCAAAAATAAATAAATAAATACATACATACGTACGTACATACATACATACATACATACATAAATAGAAGAAAGAGTTGTGAAAGGAAAGGAACAGACATTGAAAAACTGCTTTGGTGTAAGGAAATATCACAAGGTCTTATTATGGAACACTGAGCTAACCAAGCTCAAAAGGTGTAGATCACATTATTCAACACCATCCCAAAGGCACCTGGCATTTAGACAACAGAATGAGGGAGAGGAAAAGTACATCTTTACGAGCAGAGGCCCCCAAGGGGGACCCTGTCACCCAGAGCAGCAGTGAGTCCCTTACAGGCAGCGTTTTGCCGTCCTCCGCGCACACACACATGATGACTTCCACATTCCTCTGTGTGGTCTTGTTGTACTTGTCAAAGTCACCTTGTAAGAGAGTAATGTAGATGTCGTTCCTGACATCCCCTGAGGCAGAGGGAGAGACAAGAGTTAGTGTGGATTGCAGCAGGAGAGACGCTGACTAACTAGAGAGGATGGAGGGTGAGAAGAAGCTCCCCCACCTGGATTGGTATTAATTAAAATCAGAACTGCTTAGAGAAAGCATTTTTCCCTCATCAGGGAGGCTGGAGAAGTAGGTAACAAGGGGATGAAGGGATGCTAGGAAATCAGTTGCAAAAAGGGAAGTAGGGACACTCAAAATTGGCCATGTTTTTCTCAACATTAAAAAACATTTAATTTTCATCCTCTAGTGACACCTTCTGGGAAGGCAAAGGAAAGCTCCAATTGAATTGATCCTGTCCCATGAAAACAACCAAATATATACATCTGCTGATATTTCACTGTATAGGAGCTGAATAGAGCAACTTTCCATGTGTCCTAGGGACACAGGGTTAGGAGGAGCTGCAGAGGATCTTTGGGAAGGGAGGTAAGAAAAATAGAAAATCTATCAAACACAGGTAGCCCATGCCTGTAATCCCAGCACTTTGGGAGGCCAAAGCAGGCAGATCACCTGAGCTCAGGAGTTCAAAACCAGCCTGGGCGACATGGCAAAACCCTGTCTGTATCAAAAATACAAAAAAATTAGCCAAGTGTGGTGGCACATGCCTGTGGTCCCAGCTGCTCAGGAGGCTGAGGTAGGAGGATTTCTTGGGCCTGGGAGGCAGAGGCTGCAGTGAGCTGAGGTCAAACCACTGTACTCTACACTCCAGCCTAAGTAACAGAGCCAAACCCCATCTCAAAAAAACAAAAAGAAGAAAAAAAGGAATAGAAAATCCTACAAGGGGATACACAAGTAATTGAAGTCTCAGGTAAAACATGGACAACTAAATGACAGCACAGGCCCTAGGAGACGACCACCAGACGAATGTGGAAAGAAACAGCAAGTCAGGGAGAGCCATCGTGAACGGAAGTCCAAGACACAGGTTTAAGACACAAAGAGAAGTTTCAAAAGAGTATTACTATTGTCAAAAGACAAAATTACAACAAATTTAGTTTAAAGACCTCCCTTGGCTCTATTGCAATTCTAGAATCGGGCAATGCTTCATTCCATAAAATAGAATCAGTGTTCCAAACAGCTGAGCAGAAGAGGTTGGCTTTATAGACAGAGAAGGCCTGAAGGAAGTAGAAACAAGACAGAGTGAATTGGTTATTTCAAAGTTATTGCCCTAGTAAGGCTGAAACAGGGAAACAGAAAAATAGAAAAGTGACTGATTGTTAACATCAGGTTACTTCAGGAACTTCATTATCATGCCCATTGAAAATTGAAAATGGCCTGTCTGGAAAATAGGCTGTTTCTCTTTCTCTCTTTCTCTCCTTCTTTTTCTTTTCTTTTCTTTTCTTTTCTTCCTTCCTTTCTTTCTCTCTCTCTCTCTCCCTCTCTCTCCCCCACCGCCCTCTCTCCCCTCTCCCGATTTCTTGCAAGATCAGATAACTGTTTAGTTTAGGTTTGGTGACATGAACCTTTAGCATGGCTGACTCCATTTTGATTTTCAGTCTGGTTTGTTGGGGGCTGGTGCAGGAACTTAGTCCAAAACAATTGCCCTCCTATAATTTTTGTTTAATATTATATAAACTCATTTTTTAAAATTACACACACATTTGGAAATGTAGTGGCTACTTCTGGAGACAAAGATATGAAGGAACTTTTAACATTTCACTTTACACCTTTTCATGCCATTTGAATATTTTACAATGAACACGAATTCCTTTGGTAATATTAAAAAAAAAAGCTTAAAAATATAAGAGAATGACAATATTCTCCCAGAAAGAGTGGAACTGTTCTGCATGTATAAAATATAAATGATGTCCACAATAAATTATTAAGTGATAAAAACAAGTTGTAGAATACTATATGAAGTATATTAAGTAAAGGAATATAAAGTATGACCCCATTTGTGGGGAAAAGGGGTATGTGTGTATATTTATGTGCTCGTGTCTATTTTGTTAATGCATAGAAGTTTTTGGATATACAGAAATCATTTTTAGTGGTTACCTTCAGGGAGAGAAATGGAGAGAGGCAGTAAAAAAGGAAGGAGTTGACTCTTTAAAAGGAAAATGAATTAGACAAGCTGAATTGGCCCCTATGTCCCCAGGGGAAGGTCAGAGCAGCTGTGTCTCACCTGGCATGATGATCTCTGGGAAGCCCAGCTTCCTGGCCACCACGGTGGTCCTGTCCACCAGGTGTGGATAGTCCTTGCGAATCTGAATGATGTCACCCACCAGCATCTTCATGGTCACCCAGAGGCCTGGAAAGGGACGGCTCACCGTGAAGAGCCCACTTTTGCAAGTGTCCTCTCAGTTGGCCCTCCCGCCACCTCTCCCCTCTGTCTTTCTGGAGATCACTGGGAATACAGCCATACAGCCACAGATGCAGCCACCCAGCCCACGGGGCCTCCGGAGCAGGAGATCTCTGGGTCTGAATCCTGCTAATTATTTCTAGCAGTGTCAGCCTCTGGCAAATTATCCCACTTCTCTAAGCCCAAAGTGAGGATGACACCACCTATCTCACAGGCCTGGAGTAAGAATGAAATCAAACAAGGTAACTTATTAAAGTGCCCCTGGAACACCGGAGATATTCAGGATGTATCAATTCCTCTCTTCTTTGGGGCACTAGGACATGCCTCCAATTTGCTTCAGGAGATGTGACTTATCCCTATAGATCATATGTTCCCATTCTTCCCAGTGGTCTGTCTGGAAGGAAAGCTAAGTATCCCAGGGTTCAGGATTTTGATTCACTTGCTGAAGAGTTAGGGGCTCCCAAGCTGGAGCAGGCTCAGGCCACTGGCACATTGGCACTATACCTTGCCCTCCACTGTCCCCCTTGGAGGCTATGACTTTGCCCAGCAGGCTGTGTAGGAAGTCATTCTCAGCTGTAACCCTGGAAAGGAAAAGAGACATGAAATGTCCACATCGTGCCCTCCTTGTGTTTCAAGGGGCCCCAGGAATCTCCCCAGCCCCTCCACACGCCTCAGGTGAAAAGCGAGCTTGTGTATGTCAGCTCAGGGTATATACGTGCCATCAACAGGTACCTCACTTTTTATCAGAAAGCAATGTGGCTCTGAAATTTGGGAATATCAATGCTACAGGTAGAGGCCATTTCTTATTCTCCAGGAAGATGCTTATAAAGGTAGGATTCCAAAGCTTTCAGCATGCATATCTGCTCAGCAAGGATAAAGACTTGAGTTGCTCCTGCTAAGTCGTTATCACACGCCTTCAGCAAAGTCACTAGCCTCATTACCTGGACCATCCTTAGGGCTATTAAGTACTGATGATGCTCTCAAACTGGAGCCCTGCTTTCCAGAAGACTCCTTTTGGAACAGGAGAGGAGAGGACATTCACCTTCCTTATTGCCCTCCTCCTAAGTCATGGATATGTCTATCCATGAGAACCAGGTTAGGATTCCCTGCCACATGCTCCTGAAATGCTGCTGCTTCACAGTTTCGTGGTTTCTGCTGCACTTGTAATTAATGTATTAATCTTTTGCTGATTATCTGTTTAATTCCCCATATATACTAAGAGCTCCATGAAGACAGGGCCCACCTTGTTCACTACTTCATCCTCCACACCTAGCACAGTGCCAGCCTCCGCCAGGCCACCAATAAATGTCTGTGGCATAAATAACATCTGATGAATGAATGGCTGAAGAGCTGTTTGGTTTTGAGTGCCTGGGCACTGAGCTAATGATTCTCACCCTGCACTCCCCTTGGGAGGCTCCACCTGCCTATCACTAACTCAGGGAACCGGTACCCTCTGACCTCCAGCAGTCCTTGATGACACAGGGTGTGGCTGAAGAGAATGGAAAGAAATGGGAAATGTCTTACGGGTGAAAAGGAATGAAGTGCTGCTTTTCTTCATCACTCTCTGCTTTCCCCTTGATGATGTCTGTTATATCCATAACTAGAAAGAAGGCAGAATGAATTAATGGTTTAACTTCCTCCTGCTCCCATGAAGGGATGACAGTGGGATGAGCTTATGGGACAGGAGGTAGGGCCTGGGATGCGTGGGGGTCAGGAAGGCCTAAAATGGCAAGCAAGCCAGTGCTGCACAATACTCAGACAGCAGAGGTTCCTCGTGTGCAGCACCGGGGCAAATACCTCTAGGCAAAGCAGACTGGGAGGTCAGTGGGCCAGGGAGGCATCCAAGCGCACCATGGCTTAGCAGAGGCCAAAAGGAAAGGGTCAGAGCTGTGGCTGTGGAATTCAGCAATTAGGTTTGGATTTGACATGCATATATGGAATGTCTACCGTGCCTATAAAACCAGAGAGCAGTGATTGGGTCTCTGTAGGATCTGAGAATCTCATGAAATATCCACCCTCTTTTCATAAGCGTACTCATATGTGCAGATACATAACTGAAGAATCCTCAAATCCTGTGATTCCAGAGGGATCCTGGATCCTCTGAAACCTTTCCTTAAATCAGCCACTAAAGGTCCCAAAACCAAGGTAAAGAACTCCTACACTAGAATGGGGATTATAGAAATGGGAGTGTAGGAGAGGGCTGAGAAAAGCTACTCCAATCAAGCCCATACCCTAGTTACAGAAAATACCTCAAACACTCCAGGCACTGGGCAGGGGGCCATTAAAATTGCTTGGGTAATAATCAACCACTGACTGCATCTAGATAGAGAGGGGAGTCAGAGAGCAGACAGGAGGAGAAACTGAGCAACCATTCTCTCTAACAGACTCTCCTCATCCATCCTCAGTGCTGTGATTAGGGCGGGGCAATTTCCCTTTGGCTCCAAAGTTATTCATAGGACCTGGTAGATCAGATAATCATCTCTCCCTGCCCAGAGTAAATAATGGAGATGAGTGACCTACATTAAAGCTCCTGGGGCTTCGGCTGAAACTAATGGGAAAGAGGTACATTCTTTCCACTGGGTTGCTAAGTTGGTAGGATGCAAGCTTGGAACAGCTGGCTGATAATTTGCCAACTAGTTGGACAGCCATCTTCTTAGTAAGTCAGCATGAAGACATAGGGGCTGAGCAAGAAAGAGACAAATTCTTCATAGTAAGCCAGCATGAGGACATAGGAGCAAGAAAGAGACAAATTGATTTGAGTTCCTGGATCCAGCTATGCCTGAAGCGATCTATTCATAAGCCTTTCAGTTATACCAATAAAGTACCTTTTTTTTCCTTCTTCTACCAGTTTAGATCAGATTTCTGTCATCTGACACCAAAAGAGAGGGCAGGCTACAACTGAGGACAAAGACACACTTTACGGTAAGGTTGGAGGATCCTCACTGCCTTAACAGCAACATCGTGATGTCAGAAATGCCTCACAAGTAGAATCAGAGCATTTCAGAGCAGTAGAGGATTTCATTAATTAACCAGGTGTGAGTCCTTCATTTTGCACATAATAAAACTAAGGCCCTGGGGAAAATGCTTGCCCAAGATCACTGGCTGGCTAGCTAGCTGCAGTGCCAGGTTAAAAAAAAGAAAAAAAACCAGTGAGCTCAGTAAAACATCCTCCACTTCACCACTTTGCAAGCAGTGCCAGGGGACTAGTTGGAGAGTAAGCAGGTCTGCGATTACAGATCAGAGCATCCTGAAGTGAGGAACCTGAAACACTGAGGTTAGCTATGGTACATAGGGGTTATAAATGGTATACTCTTAAAATTTTATATTTTAATAAAAGGAATAAAACTGGCATATCAAATTGCCATTTTCACAGGTATTTAAATTGACTTTGATGAAAAACATACATTATGTAAAGCAGGTTGATTAAAAGAAAATATAGTTGGTAAGTAACAGTACAAGTGGTAGTCAAACATAACTAAAACCATAAAAGTGGGGCAAGAACGATGAAGCCTTAGAAACCCCAGGAGAGCTAAAGCTTAAGAGGAATGCAGAGCTGATGTGGCTGTACAGCAGCCTCATGCAGGGCTCTGCCTCAGGTCACGCCAATTCTCCAAATGTCCGTTTCCATCTGGAATTTAGATGTGTGGTAGGTGACTCATTCTGTGTAACTGCATTTCCTGTCCTAGATGTATTTTTTAAATGATTTGCTCCTCATAATTAGATCCTGCCTGTATTGTTTTTCCTTTTTCACAGAGCTGGGGAGCAAAGGTGTCAACTGCTCAGACAGCCCCGGTCTCCCGATGCTCTACTCCAGACAAGAGGAGCCCATGATTCACTGTGTTCATCATAAATCTGGACTTAGTCACCAATTATTTCGATTTAGTCACCAGAAATGTGGTTATTAAGGGCTGTCTGGCATAAATTTTGCAGGGGTGGGGGCAGCAGGAGGAGGTTGGGAAACAAATCGTCATTACAATTCAGCCACATAAAACGTGTGCTCCAATAAAAATTAATGGTGCAGAGTGTGTCCCTTACCTGCCACCCCAAACGGCCTCCTCAGTCCCTGTGTGCACTTCTTTGCACCAGTATCCTTAAGATCCATCTTGCCGACACGGACTATTTGACAAATCAAGTAAATTTTATCCCTGTTTAGGTCTTTGTTTCCAAGATCCTGTGGGGAAAGAAACAAAAAATTGCCCATCATGTGCTGAATGGGAAAAAAAAGTAGACAAGAAAACCCAGTAATAGTAATTTCTGAGGGATGTATATAATAATTGCTATACATGGACCAATCATACAGTAAGTCCTGGAAAAGATAGAAAACAAGGCTCTCACATCCATTTTACAGATAAGCAAGGTAAGGTTTGCAAAGGAAAATGAGTGATAGAACTCTAGTATTTAATCCCAATTCTTCCCTCTCAAAATGATGGGATGAGAGAAGGGTAGAGGTGGTATATCAGCTGTACAGACAGGATTCCCCGTATGCCGGGGTGATGGATCCAAAAGTACCATTTGCTACAGATGACTCAGATGATGCCATCGGTCACATCATTGCTCAGAACCTCTGAGAGAGAAGGCAAAAGGAAGAGAGAAAAATCATAACAGCTACCATTTCCTGCACATCTAAAGTGTGGCCATCAGTTGGGTTGAGGTAGTGCTAACCACGCCAATATCAGAGAGCTTACAACACAGCAGAAGTTTACTTCTAGTGCAGTCTACAGGGCCAACGAAGAGGGGTGGGGGCTCTGATTACTTACTTACTCTGGGCCCCTGGCTGGCAGCTCTATCTCAGCATGGGTGCTCTCACTGTCTCTGCCACAGGGGAAAGGAATGTGGCAAATCACTTCTGGCTCTTAAATCATCTACCCAAGAGAGATGCACATCACTTTTTGCTTGCATGTCATTTGCCAAAGAAAGGCATATGGCCGCACCTGACTTCAAGGGGTCAGGAAACTGCAGTCAACTATCTGTGTGTTTGTTTATTTATTTATTTTATTTATTTTGAGACAGGGCTTCACTCTCTCACACAGGCTAGAGGGCAGTGGCATGATCACAGCTCACTGCAGCCTCAATCTCCCAGGCTCCAATCATCCTCCCACCTCAGCCTCTTGAGTAGCTAGGACTACAGGCATGAGCCACCATGCCTAGCTAATTTTGTTTTATTTTTTAAGAGATGGGGTCTCACTATGTTGTCCAGGCTGATTTCAAACTCCTGGGCTCAAGCAATCCTCCCACATCAGCCTCCCAAAGTGCTAGGATTACAGACATGAGCCACCGGACCCAGCTCAACTGAGTCTAGAAAAGCCAAAACTGGTGAAATGCACTGTCTCATCCACTGTGCTAAATGATTCCTGCATCATCATATTCAATCCCTCACATCTCTGAAGTACATACAATTATTGCATCCCCATTTGACAGATGGGGAAACTGAGACACAAAGAAGATAAGAGGCTTCCCCAAGGTCACGACCACAGCCCATGAGACTCTGGGCTTTGAGCCCAGTCCCTGACACCAAAGACCACAAACATAGCTACTACAGTACAGCTCCCTTGCCATCAGAAAGGCATGCAGGAGGAAACTCCTGACTGCATGCTCAAATCTAAAAGCTTCAGTGATCCTGAGGCCCCCTGCCAGTAAGGATCAGCTAAGGAAGAACCAAGACATGCTGTTGGCATCAGAGTAGAGTACCCTGGGCCAGGTCTCAAAAGGGAACGGTTTATTCTCCTTCGAGTTAATTCTCATGCGGGCATATGCACTGGGAACAAGCTGTCGGCTGACATCAGATCCAGGACCAAGGCACAGCTGCCATCCCCAGCCTCTTACTATGCTGGTATAGGAGGAAGGGAGTGGGGCTGTGTGGAGTCTCTGGGAACAAGGCAAGGCCCCAGTGTGGTCCACACCTTCCTGCTTGGGGACCATGATGATTAAATTTTGTATGTCAACCTGGCTAGGTTGTGGCACCTAGCTGTTTGGTCAAAAACCAGTCTGGATATTGCTATGAAGGTATTTTGTAGACCCGATTAATATCTACAACCAGCTGACTAAGTAAAGGAGATGACGTTCTATAATGTCCGTGGGCCTCATCCAACCAGCTGAAGGTCTTAAGAGCAAAAACAGGTTTCCCAGACAAGGAGGAATTCTGCCTCAAGACTGTAGTATAGAAATCCTGCCTGAGTTTCCAGCCTGCCAGCCTGCCTTTAGGATCTCAAACTTATATTCCATGGGTTCTGTTTCCCCAGAGAGCACTGACTGGTACAAGGGCTGTCCATCCCACCAGCTGCAGGAATGGACATCTGCTTTTCAGGCTAAGAAAGACCCCCCCACCCCATCATCTGCATCCCTTGCCTTCTTCTGCAGGCATTTGAATTTGAGATCCCAATTATCTCACGTCCAGATGGTTGGAACAGTCTTGTCTCTGGTCTGCCTGACTCCTTTCTCCAAACCACGCTGAAATCTCTTATGAATTCATCTTTAGACATTGCATCTATTATTTCATTTCTCTCCCCACAACAACGTTAATAGCTCCCTATTTCCTGCCCTATTCGTTCTACTCTTTCCCAGTTGACATGAAAGGACCTAGACATAATATATCCAGCTGTCCTAGCCCACTGATTCCCCATGACTCTCTGAATATAAGTAGGTTATTTTTGTCACAAAGATTTCTTTATTGCTCCATAAACACACAATGCTCACTTCCAACTCTGGATCTTTCTTCCTAACCACCCTGCTCCCACACCTCCCCTCCAATGCTTGCCTCTTCCTCCTCTACATATCCACATTCTTTCCATCCTTAAAACTTGAATCCTGCTTCCTTCATAATGACCTCCATCCCTAATACCTTCTCTCCTCAAATTAGGATTCTCCATATTTTTGAAATACTTAGATTGGTGCCTTTCAGAGGCATTTCAGAGCCACAGAGGCCCTGGTACCTGAAAGCTTCCTAGACTTGAAGGGGCTGAATTGCCCCCACCTCCACACACATACCCCAAATTCATATATTGAATACCTAATCTTCAGCGTCTCACACTATGACTGCATTTGGAAACAGGGTCTTTAAATAAGTAATTAAGTTAAAAAGAGGTTGTTTGGTCAGTATGACTGGTGTCGTTATAAGAAGATATCAGGACACAGACAAACACAGAGAGAAGACCATGGTGAAGACTCAGGGAGAAGACAGTCATCTGCAAACCAAGGAAAGAGGCCTCAGAAGAAACCAACCCTGCCAACACCTTAATCTCAGACTTCTAGACTCCAGAATTGTGAGAAAATACATTTCTCTCGTTTACATGAACCAATCTGTGATAGTTATGGCAGGCCTAGCAAACTAATATACTACATAAACCTAGAAGAGTCCCAGGTAAGCCCCCATTCCATCTTCTTCTCTTAAAATTTTTTACCTGCTCAAAGGAAGATGTCAGACCTCTTAGAGCTGTCTCATCAGACAGCTCTCCCCCCACCCACACACACACACCTCCACACTAAAGAATCTTAAAGTGTAAAAAATAGCCAAATGCTATATTCACATTATATTCTCTGGAGGGTGTGTCAACTGGCAATCCTTATACAGAATTGTGCTCCAATCTATGGTGTC
This sequence comes from Pongo abelii, assembly GCF_028885655.2. Lineage (NCBI taxonomy): Eukaryota > Metazoa > Chordata > Mammalia > Primates > Hominidae > Pongo > Pongo abelii. The sequence goes on along the minus strand of NC_071989.2, from coordinate 178,569,513 downwards.
TCCCAGTCATTTCTGCTTCGGCCTTATAAAACTCAAAAGTATTGGGGAAGCAGGGCAATGGAACTTAACAAGCATCACCTGATTTAGGAACTCATTAGTGCTTCTTTTATTGTTCACTCTTGTTGCCTGTGTGTTAGCAGCCACCCCGAAACTGAGCTAAATCTTAGGGAACCTCGTAGTATATGCTGCTTTCTTCTTACATAGCCTTGTGGGGTGAACCCTTACAAAACAGAGGGAAAGGGCCGGGAGCAATGGCTCACGCCTGTAATCCCAGCACTTTGGGAGGCCGAGGTGGGTGGATCACGAGGTCAGGAGATCAAGACCATCCTGACCAACATGATGAAACCCCATCTATACTAAAATACAAAAAATTAGTGGGGCGTGGTAGCATGTGCCTGTAGTCCCAGCTACTTGGGAGGCTGAGGCAAGGGAATTGCTTGAACCCAGGAGGTGGAGGTTGCAGTGAGCTGAGATTGCACCACTGCACTCCAGCCTGGCGACAGAGCAAGACTCCATCTCAAAAATAAATAAATAAATAAATAAATAAATAAATAAATAAATAAATAAATAAAACAAAACAGAGGGAAAGTCAACAGTCAGCTGGACCCACATGCTAGGCTCAGAGAGGCTCAAAGAGCTGGAAGCCTTCCCCCAACATAGGAGACCAGGAAGAGCTAACATCCAGAGAGGGAGGAAATAAGGCCAGCAAGACACATGCTTGCCAAGTCTTATCTCATCTCTAATTTAAACGTCACCTCAACACCCAGTTGAAAGTAACTTCAGTCACATACCATCACATCACCCTGTTTTAATTATCTGCATTGCTTGGATTGCTTTCTGACATTGCTCTTGTTTATTTGTGCATGCATTTTATTATCTGAATTTAACCCCACTGCACCATGAAAGCACTCACTGCTGCATCACCAGTGCTTAGCACAGAGCACATGCATAGTAGGCACTCATTGGCTAGCTCTTGGATCGATATAAGAAGTCAGAGCACCATCACCTTCCTTGCCCCCTGATATGGTCTGGATCACTGTCCCCACCCAAATCTCATATTAAAATGTAATCCCCAGGCTGGAGGTGGGGCCTGATGGGAGGTGATTGGATCATGGGGGTGCTTTCTTACGGTTTAACACCATGAGAAATGATGATAGCACCAAAGGTGCTATCATCATGATAGCGAGTTTTCCTAAGACCTGGTTGTTTAGAAGTGTGTAGCACCTCCCCCATCTCTCTTGTTCCTGCTCTGGCCACACAGGACAAGCCTGCTTTCCCTTTGCCTTCTGCCATGAGGGCAACTTTCCTGAGGCACCCCCCCCCAGAAGTCAAGAAGATGCCAACATCACCCTTCTCGTACAGCCTGCAGAACCATGAGCCAATTAAATCTCTTTTCTTTACAAATTACCCAGTTTCAGGGATTTCTTTATAGCCATGCAAGAATGAACTAATACACTCCAGATCAAGACTCTGATCATCTCAACAGAGGGAAGCATCCAACTGTTGAGCCTGTCAACCAAGGCTCTCAACTCCACTTGTTCTGAGGAGCTGAGGTGTGGCCCAGGCAGAATTCCATGAAGGCAGGATTACATTCTCATTAATGCTGTGTGACACAAATTTACTGATGCTCTTTCCCCCATGTTTACATCATGAATTGGTTCTCTGCAAAATGAACCACTGATTGATTCCCCGTCCTTCTCCCTCTCATGAAACATCTGTCTTGTGGCTTAATCAGGAAGGCCTGTGGGACTCTCCTATTTATCAAGAAAATAAATAGGCTCCTCCTTCTAACTAATAACAGATAAACAAGATGGAGGCACATCTATATATGCCAAGAAAACTTTGCCTGAGCAGTTAGGACCTATGATCCTATTCCATGCTTCTGGCCCATTTTTTAAAGAAAATAACAAACAAAATTAATCAACTATTCCTCAGTCTAATCACAACATAACACAAGACATTGCAATTAATGGGCTGTAACCAAAAAATTATTGTAGAGCAAGGTAGGTTAATCTAGCATGTCGGTCACTCCTGGATCCAACTCATCTGTTTGGTCAATGCCCAAATCCCTCCCTGGCTCCTTCTCTGTAATTCCCCTTGCTAATACAGGCAATGTAGTGAAAAATCTCATAAATAGTGTTCTCCCCAAAGAAGCTTACAGACAATGCTAAGATATTTAGGTGTCTTAAGATTACACTTGCTGGGTGTGGTGGCTCACACCTGTAATTCCAGCTACTCAGGAGGCTGAGGCAGGAGAATCACTTGAGATTCTCCTTGAGAGCCAAGATGGTGCCACTGCACTCCAGCCTGGGCGACAGAGCGAGACTCCACCTCAAAAAAAAAAAAAAAAAAAAAAAAAATCACTCTCTTCACACCCTTATGGAAACAGGATGAGAAAGCGGTCTCTACTGGAAATTATAACCTTTACTTATCTCCTTCTTTACCCTGTTTCCCCTATTCAGAGCTAAAAAGCCAGCTTCACTTTTAGAAATAAATCATCCAAATAACAATCAATTTCAACATTTCTACATACATGTCTTGCCCAGTGAGTATTGGTATTTAGAAGGATGATCCTAAGGACCCACCAGATCGTTAGTCATCGATGACTTAATTATATTCAGAATGTCCAATTTACCAAGGCAGTCAATGTTCTAGGAAGGTCCTATTTTTTTCTGATATATTTTAGAAAGATTTTTCAGAAAGCCCTGAGCAAAGAAAGGAACTCAGGTTAATCATGAATGAACTGGAAAATCAAAATTGCTGTTGTGCCCAGTTCATCTGGGCATTATTGCTCAAAGAAGTTGGTGCTCATTTATGTAGCATTCTGCATATGTTCTCTGTGTGTGCAGGAGTGAAACAGATATGGAGAGATGAGGAAAAACAGAGGTGAACATCCATCTTTCCAAAAGCTTCCTCAAGGCACACAATGTCCTTTGTCAGCTTTGGATTTCTGCATGAAGCCCAGAACACAGCTCTGCAGGACAGCCACACTCCACCCTGAGCTCCTGACCAGCCTCATTTCCAAGGTCACGTTTTTGTGGTTGGGGAACACGGTAACGAGAAGAGCGTGCACACTTACCGTGAAGACCACCTTCAGATTGTTGAGCATCTCAATCTCCTTAGGGAAGCCCCGGCTGCCCCATCGCACTAGGTAGTTCTCACTGTGGGAAGAAGAGTGGCAGCCTGTTACTGCCAGGGTACCTGACATCCATTTAGTAAAAACATTCACCAAGCATCTACTATGTGCCCAACACCATACTGGCTGCTGGGAGTATGCAGGTGTTTAAGATAGACATGGTCCTTCCCTCCAAGAGATCACAGTTGTGTTGGGAGACAGACATTAGACAGGCAAGAGCAAAGAACTATTAACATATGTGTATTTGCCACTTCTATCCCTCTCCCATCTGCTAAGAAAATTCTGGCACAGCTGTCTAATATTTTTGAAGAGCATCTGCATACTGATAGAGGTTATTGAGAATGGCAGAGATGAGAGGGGAAAGGACGTTAGTATATTTTATTGGACATTAAGAATATATTTACCCTTTCCGGCCCATTCCCCATTCAAGACTGAGTAAAGATCTGAATTATTTTAAGTTACCCTTTGAATGTAGAGCTGTTTCCTTGAATGGAATGTTATACTGTGATGGGTCATATAGGGCCTCAGCCATTATCTAAGATACAATTAAATAACTGTTTAAATGCCATTGTGACACTATTTATATAAAATTGTGCTACAGGCTAAGCACCCTTAATCTGAAAATCCCAAATATGAAATGCTCCCAAACCTGAAAATTTTTAAGTGTCAACATGATGCTCAAAGGAAATGTTCATCAGAATATTTTAGATTTCAGATTTTGGGATTAGAGATGCTCAACTGGTAGATATATATAATGCAAATATTCCAAAATCCAAGAGAAAATCTGAAATCCAAAACACTTCTAGTCCCAAGCATTTTAAATAAGGAATAGTCAGCCTGCATAAAGGAAAATTTCAGGATGTTATATGAATGTGTATCAAATGGGCCTGACCTAGTGGGTGGTCAAGGAAGTCTTTGCTGAGGAAATGACATGAAATAAAGTTGGTCAAGAAAAGAAGGTAGGAAAGGGAAATGTTTCAGGCAAAGTCAACATGAGTAAAGGCCGTGAGGCAGGAAAGAGCTGGATGCATCTAGGAAACAGATTCAAGGGGGCTGGGCGCGGTGGCTCATGCCTATAATCCCAGCACTTTGCGAGGCCAAGGTGGGCAGATCACCTGAGGTCAGGAGTTCAAGACCAGCCTGGGAAACATGGTGAAACCCTGTCTCTACTAAAAATATAAAAAATTAGCCAGGCATGGTGGCACATGCCTGTAGTCCCAGCTACTAGGGTGGCTGAGGCAGAAGAATCACTTGAACCCGGGAGGCGGAGGTTGCAGTGAGCTGAGGTCATGCCACTGCACTCCAGCCTGGGTGAAAAGGGAGACTCCGTCTCAAAAAATAAATAAATAAAAATAAACAGATTCAAGGGAAAGTTACAAGAGAAAAATTAGAGGGAGAGGCCAGACCACCTAGGCTTTGTAGGCCATTCAAGGCTTTTTGCCTTGATGATGAGAGTAATGGAAACCCATTGGAGGGTTTTATGAGGACCAGCTATATGGTTCTAACGTACGATCCTTTGCCATCTCACATCTCCTAGCAGCCGTCATGCTGGTCAGTCCCATCACTCCAGGAAGACAGAGAGGTCTAGCACTTATTTAAGTTAGAAGAAGCTTAATATAGTTTGCTGAGTTGAGTCGTCAGATTTTCCATGCCATCTAAGAGCATATAGTTGGTGCTAAATAAGTGCCCATTATTTTAAATTAGGAACAAGATTTTTTAAAAATTCAAAAATCAAGTTAGCCTAAGAAGGCATAAAAGGATTCAGCAAAATTAAAGGGACTTGACTTCCTTTTAGAGCTTTTTTTAATCTCTGATGTCTCATTACTCTCTCTCCAGTCACCCCTAAAAGGTTAATGAGAGCAGACTGAGCAGAGTTCAAGCAGGCAATGGGGCCAATAGCAAAAATGAACATAGTCCCAGATTAACCAATGCTTAAAACTCAGTCAAGTTAAGTGGATCTTTTCTTTTGTGTTTTTTTCAGTTAGATCTAAAAATTGTAGTGGAGTTTGCAGTAAACTAACTAGGAAGGCTCCATGCAAATTTTTTTATTTTTAATGCTTTCTCATTGGTAATTTCTGTACTGTTGTTAGTGAAATGCTTATATTCCAGTACCTTCCATCATATGTGGCAAGCCCCTCAGTGACCCAGCTTGCTACGTCTAAACAGCAAGCACCAGCAATTTTCTTCCAGGAGAAGCACAATCATAAATAAGGAAAACAATTTGGAGGGCTGAGCTGGCCCCATCCATCCTCACCCAGGAAGATCTAGGTGGTAGAATCTGAAGGCTCACAGCATCAAGACAGGTAAGACCTCCTCCAAATGACAACCTACTCGGAGGAACGAGGAGTACTATTCCAACTCCTCATCACAAAATTTTTGGGCATAAGCCTTACTATTAGCCTGATACCTGAACTGCTTCTCTTTTGTCCTGTAAAAATTTACACTAAATTTCCCAAACAGGATCCCTTCAGGGATCTGCTGGGGATCTGACCACGATTCAGTCCAACATTAAAACATCGATCCCAGCCATATTCTCCCCAGTCCACATCTGGGCCACACTGAAGATGTCTTAACCTGCCTATTGTTCACTGTATGTCGATACTGGCTAGAGCAGGCAGGAGCCCAGATTTCTTGCTTAGGGAAAGAGCAGCTCTTCAGAGTGAGACTGACATTGGGAGTGTTCCCAGATTCCCCTGCCCCGCTTCCTGCATTGCGCCTCTTCTCTTCTTCCTTTGCTTTCTCCTCTTTTTACAATTGCTGGTTTCTGCCCCCTTTGTCCTCCTCCCTCTGTTCATCCCCACTCTCCCAGGGCTGGCCCTCATCTCCAGCACTCTCAAAGATGTCACTCAGGCACACTCCATTGAGCATGGCCTGCCAGGTGGCATGGCAGGGAGCACAGTTGCCACCTCGCTGATTCATGGTCTCCCTCCACAGAGCTGGTCCGGCCATCCATCACTGAGATGGGGCCAGCCGACCACACTCCCTTGTCAATGTGGCAGGCAGTGAGCACTTTCAGATCTGTTGTGTGTCATAGGCCCCATACTATTCCCTCTCAGTTGCTTCCGAGGCTCCTGAAACTGCAGCCAGTGAGCCTTTCAGGAACCTTGGGAGTAACTGACAGGGAACAGCAAGGGGCCCCTGCCTCTGACTCCCAAACCATTTCAAGGTGGGCGTAAGGGACCAGGGACACTCATTCTCAGGGTCCACCAAGGCTAAGCCAAGTGAATTGGGCTGACTCTTAAATGTTAGGGACTTTGATGCATAATAAAAAATACCTTTCCACCATAATCGTGCTGAAACCGTGGTGAAAACCATTTAGAATATTTGACACAACTCATTCGTTGGTGACAGACTTACGTGGGAAATAGCTTGTCTTTGGAGTTAGATGGGCCTGTATATAAATACCAGCTCTGCTGTTTACAAATATTTGTGACTTTGGGCAAATTGCTTGACTTCCCTGAGCCTCATTTTCTCACCTTAGTGACACGGAACCATGAGGATTAGATGAGAAAATGTACAGACCCCCGCACATTCTTCTGAGATGGACAGCCCCTCCAGTTTCATGTATGTCTCCAGGAGGCCTCTGTTTACTAAAGCACCACTATTCACCAGGCATGGTGTATTCATTCATTTAATCATCAAAACAACAAGCCAGGAAGACATCATTTTATCCATTTTTCCCACAAAGGCAGAGAGATCATGTTCTAGCTCTTTTCTAATGTGAGCCTCTACAAAAACTTAAAAATTAGCCGGACGTGGTGGCGCATGCCTGTAGTCACAGTCAGTGGCCTCAGATATGAGACCATATCTTGGGCTAAAACCCCAATGGAGGAGACAGGCAGTGGTCACCTGAGAAGAAGGATGGTCTAAGCCACAAGTAGAGGCCAGGAGTCTGGCAGTGGGAGCTGGAGGAGCAGCAAAGTCTCTTCCCTGGAGATTCCCAAGAGTATTTTCCCTTCCTTGAGCTGAGGCACCCAGAAGTTCCCTCACTTCCTCCATTCCCAAGAACAACTTATTAAAGTAGTAATAATAACAGCCACTGCCCCTTGCAGTACAGGCAACATGTGCCAGGCCTTGTGCATCACAAGCTCTTTCTCATTAAAGCCTGAAGGAAATGACCCTGTGAGGTCAGCACTCACATTGTGCAGATGGGAAACTCAGGCTTAAGAAACATTAACAACCTGCCCCACGTTAAGAAAGAGTAAAGGCTGGGGCCAAGATGTGAACCCAGACAGAGCTCAGAGCCTATACCCTTAGCCTACTGCTGCTACAGAGGATTTGGAGCATTCATTTCTTAACTCCTATTTTGAAAGTAGATATGGACAAGGAGCAGTGGCTCACCCCTATAATCCCAGCACTTTGGGAAGCCAAGGTGGGAGGATCACTCGAAGCCAAGAGTTCAACACCAGACTGGACAATGCAGCAAGACCCTGCCTCTACAAAAAATTAAAAATTAACCAGGTGTGGCGGCACATGCCTATAGTCCCAGCTACTCAGGAGGCTGAGGTGGGAGAACCATTTGAGCCCAGGAGTTCAAGGCTACAGCAAGCTATGATCGCACCCATGCACCCCAGCCTGGGCAGCAGAGTGAGACCCTGTCTCAAAACAAAAAAGAAGAACATGTTTTTATTCTAGCCTGTGCTGCTTGTCTGAATCTTGTTATTTCTGGCTGTTTTCTGGCAATCAAAATCTATTTTACAAAACCCTACAACCACAAACTCCACTGTGGGAAAAAACTGGTGGTAAATAACACTTCCACTTGACTCCTACACCCTCCAGAGAAGTTATTTCCACATTCTCACTCAGGCGCAGTCTCTTTTCCAGGTGGAGATTGCTCCACAAGTGAGGATGGAAAGAAAAGAGGCTCTGTGCACTGCTTCCCGTAGTCAGAGAAGTACAGCAATCCTGGACACACCTACCTTATGACCGTTTGCTTGTTGGGGTCGTAGAGAGACATGAAAAGCTCAGCATCTTCCCCAATTCTGCACACAAAGTTTCTCACAAACACATAGAGGCTATGGGTGGGGGATGAGGAGATCCGGGAATACATTCCATAATCTGGCTGGACTTTTGACTGAAAGGCAGAAGGAAGAAGGAAAGAAGATGGAGAAAATTAGCCTAGCACCACTTAGAGCAACAGAGAGATAGTCCAGGATACTGGGTTCAAGCCTGAAGTTTTGGGCATTCCATCCAGCTCTGCCATCAAAAGCTTCTGTAACCTGAATCAATTCACTTTGACTCTCTTGGCCTGTATTTTTCTATCTTGGGAAATGTCACCACTGACCCAGACTTCTTCATAAAGTTAGTGTCATAAAAAGCACAAACTATAAGAGAAAAATATTGCTTAAATGGATTTTTTTTAAACTATAAACTTTTGCTCTTTGAAAGACACAACAGCTAGGTACAGATTTGGAGAAACTTGCAAAACATATCTGACAAAGAATTTGTATCTAGAACATACAAATAACTCTTACAACTAATTATGAGGAAAATAACCCAATTAAAATGGGTAAAATGTTTGATCAGACACTTCCCAGGAGAAAATACAAGTGGAAATGACAGAAAGCACATAAAGAGATACTCAACATCACTACTAATAAAAAAAAAATGAAAATTAAAACTACAATGAGATACCACTACACAACCACTAGAATGGCTAAGTTAAAAAGTCTGATAATATCAAGTGTTGACAAGGATGTAGAGCAACTAAAGCTCTCATATATTGCTGGTAGAAATGCAAAATTGGGCTGGCATGGTGGCTCACACCTGTAATCTCAGCACTTTGGAAGGCTGAGATGGGCTGATCATTTGAGACCAGGAATTCAAGATCAGCCTGGGCAACATAGTGAAAGCCCATCTCTACAGAAAATAAAAAAAGTTAGCCAGGCACATTGGCATGCACGTGTGATTCCAGCTACTTGGGAGGCTGAGGTGGAACAATCACCTGAGCCCAGGGGATCAAGGCTGCCGTGAGCCATGATCACACCATTATACTCCAGCCTGGGTGATAAAGTGAGAGACCATGTCTCAAAAAAAAACAAAAAATTGTACAGCCATTTTGAGAAATAGCATGGCAATACCTTAAAAAGTTATAAACACACTTATCATATGATCCAGCAATCCCACTGCTAAGTATTGCCCAAAAGGAATTAAAACATGTCCACACAAGGATTTGTTTCCAAATGTTAATAGTTGCATTAGTATAATAGCTCTGAACTGAAAACTTACGCAAATGCGCAACAATTGATCAATGCTATATACCATCGGTAACTGGTCAGTGGTATACTGACTCAGTAATAAAAAGGACCAAAATGTTAACATGCACAACAACTAAACCTCAAATACATCATGCTGAGTAAAAGTCAAACAGAAAATTAATACTGCATGATTCCATCTATATGAAACTCTAGAAAAGGCAAATCTACAGTGACAGGAAATTAGGGGTTGCACGGGGCTTGGGGCTGGAGAAGGAGCACAAAGAAACTTTTAGGGTGATGGAACTGTTCTTTACCTTGATTGTCATGACATTTATCCAACACAATATATCATCACGATTTATTAAAGAGTAATTTAAAATGAGTGAAATGTACTGTATGAAAATTATGTCTTAATAAATCTAAAAACAAAATTGCTTTCAAATAACACAGAGTAGCTAAAATAATTTTTTTAAATAGAAGTCAGACTGTTAACCTTTCCTTGAAATCTTTCACTGATTTCCCATCAGTGGGAATAACGTCACAACTCTTTTCCAAAACCCCTCAGGCCCTTTGAGATCTGGCTCCACCTACCTGCCTCTGCAAATCATTGCCTAAACTCCCCTACTGTTCACCACACCTCATCCCTGTTTGGCTTTCCTACTCCTTGAATAGTCAGAATGCAGTCCTACCTCAGGGCCTTTGCACCTGCTGTGCCCTCTGCCTGGAACACCCTGTCCCAGATCACCCAGGCCTGGTGCCTTCACATGATTCAGGTGTCAGCTCAAATGTCACTGTTGTGAGAGGCCTCTCCTGGCAGTGCCTTTTAACATAGCTCCTGAGTCACTTTGATTCACATAACCCTGGTTCATTGCCTTTTATACACTCATCTGGAATTAATATTTTCACTTATTTACTTTTTTATCGCCTTTCTTCCCTTCCCCTTCTGGAATCTACAAGCTCCAAGAGATCAAGAAACCTGCCTGCCATTTAACTACCTGTGAGATGGATGTTGAATGAATTACAGATTTGAGTACAAAACCACAGTTAAACACATGTGGTTGCTGATCATCTCAGGTCATAGACAGATGCCCCTTGAATAATACATAGTCTGGTTAATTAGCCCATTATTTTATGATGTGCTAAATGATTGTATCACTTGGCCAAAGCCTACTTAGTAAAGCTCACCATTTCTTCTTTGATACGCTCTGTGATTTTATCAGTTGCTTCCTCATGTGCATGGAACAAGCTGATGACGCTGGTATTATCAGGGTCCAAGATATTTCCGTCTTCATCTCTGACAATCAAATCGAGCTCAAGGATTCTGTAAAGCAAAAACTGGAGGTGAAGATAAATCAGGGGAGAACTTTAGGCCACTGGTGAGAAGCTTTTTACCAGAAAGTTCAACTGATTTCTGGGGGTCATATAGTCACAGAGAAGAGCTCTACACTGATAGCCTGGGACACTGCTAGTGAGCACATATGGTATAGTAGACCCCCTTTAGAAGGTACTGTAGTAGTGTGCATTCAATTTTTCAAAAAGGTGTATTTTCCACGGTATTAAACTGAAACACCCAACACTTGAACTAGGATGTGTTGCAGACTTGTTCACATCAGCAAGTATTGAAAAAAAAAAAAAAACGTCAGCTGGGCATGGTGACTCACGCCTGTAATCCCAGCACTTTGAGAGGCCGAGGTGGGTGGATCACCTGAGGTCAGGAGTTCAAGACTAGCCTGGCCAAGATGGTGAAACCCTGTCTCTACTAAAAATACAAAAATTAGCCGGGCATGGTGGTGAGCTCCTGTAATCCCAGCTACTCGGGAGGCTGAGACAGGAGAATTGCTTGAACCCGGGAGGCAGAAGTTGCAGTGAGCCGAGATTGCACCACTGCACTCCAGCCTGGGTGACAGAGCGAGACTCCATCTCAGAAAAAAAAAAAAAAAAAAGTCTACTAAAAGAGAAATGGCTAAATCAACAGTGATCTATCTATAATGGAATACCACATAGCAGAGCTTTTAAAATATTATATAGTTTTGCTATGTTTAATAATATCTTTCAGTGCAAAAATCAAGCATGGAAAGATGCATATAGTGTGCACACAATATTTATTTTTATAAATAAATAACAATAAAACAAATAAACAAAAAATAGGCCAGATATGTTATCTGGGTTCATGTATAAGAATAAGCTTATGTATGAGAGAAAGCTCTGAATGAAAAAAGGACCAAACTACCAACACAGGTTATCAGTGGGGACAGGTAGGGGCCTAGGGCTGGAGGAGTAAAGGGGTCAAAGGTTACATGTGCCTTATCTCAATTTATTTAATTTTTTTTTTAATGAGCAGGGTCTTGCTCTGTCTTCCAGGCTGGGGTACAGTGGCGTGATCATAGCTTCCCACATCCTTGAACTCTTGGGCTCAAGCAATCCTCCCACCTCAGCCTCCTGAGCAGCTGGGACTACAGGCACATGCCACCACGCCCAGCCACTACCGTACCTAGCTTCTTTTTAAATATATACACAGAGGAGGTATTTATATATTATTCAATAAAAATTTCAAAATATTGGTTGGGGAAAAACAATCTCAGACATATTGACTGTTACCCACAGCTTGCTTTCAGCTATTTGACTTCCAGGCCACAAGCTTTTCCCTGTTTGGTATTGATTTGTTTCAACTACACCTGTCATCCTGACCGGCATCAGTGATACTAATAGCAGCAAACTCACACAGCACTTACAATCAGCTCACATACAATAAGTGTTTTACATAAAATTAATCCATTTAATTCTCGTAACAACCCTATGAAGGAGGTACTATCAATAACCCCATTTTACAAATGAAGAAAAGACTGAGGATATGAGGACTGATTAATTTGCTCAAGGTCATATAGCTAGTAAAAACTAAGAATACATCTTTGTCCACACTTATAACCTCTCTGGTATGCTTACTATAATAGATAGGAAGAGCTTAGGAGCAGTATATGGGTTGTGGAGTGGGGTAGGGTGTGTTTGCAGAAACTTTAAACTTGAAACTGCTTTTGCACTTGATATCGAGATGAAGAGCCTCAGTTCTCCATACAAAGTAGGTAGGAGGAGGTGGGGCTGATGGATTCTGAGAAGGCCAACCATAGTCCTGCTTGGTTGCCACTACTAAGTACCAGATTCTGGAAGGGTAGCGAGGACAAATGAAGGAAACTAAGTCTTCATCTCTATCAGAGAATCGAATTGAGAGGTGCATCTCTCAACTCATCCAAATGCAGTCAGAAGCGAGCCAAAGTTCACCCATTTGTCCACATTCATTAGGAAATTAACTCCCAACTTAATATGACTCATAATGGTGCACGGCCATGCTGCCCAACGGCAATGCTAAGGGGGAAGAAACACATTCGGCTAATGCTTAGCAGAGGCTCTCCTGACCTTGGAAAAGATGGAGCATTGCCGATACATAATTTAATGCCAAGATCTCTGTGGCTGTTTCTCCTCTAAATTTATCAAAGTGGATTCGGTTCTAAAATACATGAACAAAACATTCTCCTAGGTCTGGCTATCTTGGGATGTGGAGAAGTCATTTGAGGATTCCTCAATCCTTGGACATCAAAATCACTTGGAACTTTGGGAGCTTTGGTAGGACTGACAGGACTCTCGTGACCCAGGGGCAGGAGAGGCTGTCCTCCACAGCCTCTGAATGCAGCCACCATGCATGTTGGGGAGCAGAACATTTAGGCATTCTTTCATCAGGATGTAACCCCAGTGCTCTCTTCTGTTCAAGGAAGTGACAAAATGAAGCCAAGATAAGGGTAGAGGGAAAAGGCCCCACTTTATGCATTTATTTATAATAAAATTTTTAAAAAAGGTAAAATCAGCTGGGCATGGTGGCACGCACCTGTAGTTCCAGCTCCTCGGGAGGCTGAGGTAGGATGATCACTTGACCCCAGGAGATGGAGACTGTAGTGAGCTGTGATTGCACCACTGCATATGCCAGACTAAAAATCTGTGATGGCTCCCCATTGCTGTCTGGACAAATCGACTTAGTTGGTGCTAAAATCCTCAAGGTTCCAGCCCCAGTCCACCCAAGTCTTCCTCTCCGTGGTCATGTCAACCTCTCATCTCCCACATTCTCTCCCTCTGAGTTTCTCTTCTCCATTTCACCTAATAATTCCTGCTGGTCTAGTTAGATTCAGAGTGGTTGTCATCCGCACCCTGACTCCCACCCCCACGTCCTCCAACCTTCTTGCCCATGCTTCCTGCACTCCTAATGTATATGACTTCCGACTGAAAGTGGCTGTTTACTTCTCTGCCTCCCTTATTAACTCACAGGGCTCATGGAAGGCAGTAGAATACAGCAGTTAAGCACTTGAACTCTGGAGCCACATTATCAGTTCAAATTCCACTGCATCTTGAGCAAAATCACCTGCCGTTCAAAAGACCACCAGGATGGCTAAATAGTAGAAAGTATAACCGAGGAGCTCAGCTTCAAAATGCATTTTAAAACTTTTTTCTTGGCCAGGCTCGGTGGCTCGTGACTGTAATCCCAGCACTTTTGCAGGCCAACGTGGGTGGATCACAAGGTCAGGAGTTCAAGACCAGCCTGGTAGAGACTGGTGAAACCCCGTCTCTACTAAAAATACAAAAATTAGCCGGGCATGGTGACATGTGCCTGTAGTCCCAGCTACTTGGGAGGCTGAGGCAGGAGAACACTTGAACCCGGGAGGCGGATGTTGCAGTGCACTCTGCACTCCAGCCTGGGTGACAGATCGAGACTCTGTCTCAAAAAAGAAAAAAAAAAAAAACTTTTCTCAAGACTGAAGATGTAACCTTGAGAAAAACTACAGAAACTTTTTTTTCCTTAAAGTATACCCTTGAAACATACTTTGAAGCTCCATTCCCTTCTGTCTTCTAACATATACTCTCTTACTCCATGCACATTTACTTAACTCTATGCTTGTTAAGAAATTCCAGGGGCTAACTTAAAACAAACCAGGCATGAGAGCACAGCTACAGAATTCTCCCCCACTTAAAGACTGCCTCAAGATGGATCATCTACAGCCTGGCCACTGTCAAGGTGGCACCAGCCTGTGCTCCAGGTGGACCATAACTCAAGACTGGCATCAGGGCAAGACACACAGCCCCTACACCCTGCACAGCTCCTGTATACCTCCTACATCCAGCTTCCTTTTTTGAAATCCCCGCCCTCAGCCCAGAGTTTTGAAGTGGTTTCTAGAGGGATGAGCCTGTATGTTTCCCCATGGCTGGCTTTGGAAATAAAGTCACTTTCCTTACAATGCACTTTGTCCCTGTTACTGGCTTTGCAAGCAGTGAGCAGCAGAGCCCGCACTTCATTACAAAAGGAGAACCTTATTGCTTACATCAGTTTTCAAACTTTGAAGAGACAGTCTCTGGCATGTCTGGAAGGTACTCTCTCTCTTTGAAGAGGGAAAGGACATGTTGGGTTTTATGCCTCACAGGGCCAACATCATACATATTCAGCAGATTTAGGGGAAAAATTATGCATATTTATGGAGACAAGAGCATGCACAATGGGTAAACATGTATGTAACATACATCCCATGTACACTTTGGGGTGGGGTTTATTATTAAAATAAGGTGAAACTTGGCACTTTACATCAAAAGGTGAACTACTGGACACAGTTTGTGGGCAGCCTTAAGCTAGCTGAAACTGACTTAAGGTTTGCAGTTCTTTATCAAAAAAAAGAATGTTTAGCAGGCCAGTCCTCTGTCCATTTAGAGTTATAGTGGTGTGGATGTAAATCAGAGTTAGGAAGGGTCTGATAATTTGCCTGATAGCTCCTATTGTTAGGGAGTTTGACAAGAGTGTGTTTTTCTTGTAGCTGTAGGAATTTAGGGAGTTGCCATGCCAGCTCCCCTGAATGCTCAACCTGACCCATAGGCAGCTGTTGTTTCCTTAACCTTAGAGTCCATCTTAGTTGATAAAGAGGCATCTGTGTTGGTTTCTCAGATCACACACCTAATCACTCTTGAGCCTCACTTTCCTCACCTGAGAAACAGGGTGAGAACAATGCCTACCTCATAAAGTTGTTCTGATACTTCACAGAGTTAATATATGGAAAGTGCTTTAAATGGCGCCTGGTATATAGTGAGCACTCCAGAAGTTATCATTAGTTCTCATTGTTTGCTTTTTGATTATTGTTAAAAACAGAGACTGTATTGTGTCTGTACCCTCTACCCTTGGGGCCTACCAGGTGTGCAAAGAAAGTTTGATATCTGAATGAAGGAACGGAATGAATGAGAGAAGAAACAAGCTCATTCTGATAACTCCTCCAAGGTTCAGTTCCACTTTGTGCCACTCCCACCCACTCTCCCAGCTGCTGGAAGTTGGAGGTGGGCGTTCCCAGGCTGATCCTGACACTTGGCCCAGACGCTGGGCCTCCTGGATTTGGGGAAGCTGGCCATCCCATACCAGAGCTCTGAGCACCTAAACTATCAGGCCAGTGATAAGACGCCCAACTCTCTCACTTGCAGCTGAAGCAGTCAGGTAAATAAGGGGGCCCCTGAGCTTGAGGTCTCAGTCTGTGCCACGGAGCATCTCTCACTTCCCCAAAGGAAACTGACAGAACTAAAAGCACGCGGCTATAGGTCAGAGGATGCTACAGAGGAGGGGCTGGTTTAGGGAGGACCCTCTTTCTTCTTTTTCTCCCATCACCACCATTCGCCCACTCACTCAGTTATCACTCACTGAGCACCTACTATGTGCAGACCTTGTTTCAGGCACAAGCAGACAGGTGCTTTAGACAGTCAACATCCTATAGGATCTTCCACAATAGGAGGGAAGCCAGGCCAAAAAGGAGGCAATTACTACTCAGGGCCTTCACGAGCACCTACCCTGGCCCAAGGTGGGTAGTAGAAAATCAGGGAAGGCTTCCTATGAGTGGTGACCACTTCTTCCATTCCTGGTCCTTCTTCTCAGGAGCCCCCATTGAGAAAACAACATTTGAAGGTCGTAGATGCCATTGTAAAGCAGCCCTCAATTCCCATACACTCAGCTGCAACTGTGCTCAGCTAAAGACATCATGGAACCAATGGCAGTAGCAGCTGTAGGGCAAACCCTTCCTGTCACTTTAGGATGATGTGCTTTATAAGCAGATTTGGACACGCTTGCCAGATGCCAATGGGTCATCAGCAGAGGGACTGTGTTCCTGGGATGGAGACCAGTTGTGAGTTGGAGCCATTGACTTTCCTCTCCGAATCCTCCTCCTAGTGCTTATGGCAGGACAAGAAAGCCTGGCCTGGCTGCTGGGGAAACTTCTCTTTATTCCCATTAAATGGGCTTTTTACTTCCCCCTCAGGCCTTGTGTTCCAGCCTTCAGACCCACTTTGCAGTTCCTTGAGTATGCCATGCTCTCTCATGAGCCCCTGACCCTCCTTCTTTTTTAGCCTGCTTAATATCTCTTTATCCTTCAAACTTCAGCTCAGGGGTCACCTCCTTCAGGAAGTCTTCCTTGACTTCCTTCTCTAAGCCTCACTAAAAGTAACTCTTGCTTCCTGAGCTATCGAACTTATCACAGTACATATCAGCAGTTTACTTGTGGCTTACTCCTAATTGGAACTGTGACCCTTTAGTGGACAGGGACTTTTATTTCTACAGCCCCAATACCTAGCAGGAAATCCAGCCAACTATAAGTGCTCAATACATGTTTGTGGTTGGAATGAATGAACAAATGAACAGAATGTTTGGAGGCCATTCAAAAGATCAGGAGGGAGGGAAGGTCCTTATAGTTCTCAAATGCTATCCAAGTAGCAGAGTGGTGAGGCCCATGGACCCTGGAGCCAGACTGCCTGGGTCTAAGTTCAGATTCTGTCATTTACTAGCTGCATGACTCTGGACAAGTTACCTACCCTACTGAAAACCCTCAGTTTCTTTATCTGAAAAAAGTGGGGATAATCAAACTGCATACCCCATAGAGTTATTATAAGAATTAAATGAGACAATGCCTGTAAAACGCTTAGCACCAAGCCTGGTGTACAATGAGCTCTGATTAAGAGTTACTTATAATGTTATTATCAGTGGGTTGTCCCACCTCAAATAATTGGTTCATTTTCTCCTTGACTTCATAGCATTCAAATCCCAACCAATCTTTACTTCTCTTCCCTGTTGAGGAAACATTTTTGTAATTGTGCATTTGAGTTAGTTGATGGTGTGTGGGTTGGATACTTTAGGATGGGGGAAGAGACGTTAAGTCTCACACTGGGATTTAAGGGAGAGTTTTGCAAATGCAGGGATAAAATGACAACTAAGCTGAAAGTGAACCAGCATGACTATGCTCCCTAGTCCATCGGAAGTAGGTTAAATGAGTGTCCTAAATCTCTCAGCCTGGTAATAACACCGTGTTAAGTACAAGCCTTCTCTCCACCTGCATGTCCCTGGGTCCCCCAGGGGTGGTAACAACAGCACGCAAGCACAGCCATTGGTCACAACTTTCTCCCAAACAGAAAGTGACAAAATTGCATCTAAAAATGAAAGCAAGCTTCTGGGGAGAGAGGGAAGAAAGAGGATAGCTGGGGGAAGAAAACCTCTTTGCAGAGGAAAGAGAGGTTACTTGTTTCCATAGTCAATTTTGGACGTGACTTTCTGCTTCAGTTCCTTCAGCTCATCCTTGGGTAAGGTTCCTGAGAGAAGCTGGGACCTCCACTCCATCAGATCGTACATCATGGACTGCACCTGGAGAAAACGCTCCTTTTTGCTGGCCTAGGAGACAAGAAACAACCCATAATCACCTGTGTTAAAGGGGCATGACCATCTATTTGGCAGGCTGTGCCAAAGTCAGGTGAGTGTGGTCAAGGGCCACGGCCTGAGGCTCTCTCCCAGCCCTACCCACTACAAAAGGATTAGGTGGGGGTCCTAGTTGTTGATGTATTTATTCCCCATGGACCACAGGGATGTCCCAAAAGCAAAAATAAAAATCTCAATCATTTCTTGGTTAAGGAATGAGTGATTTCTGACTTTATCGAAAAAGATATTTATTGAACAGGAATGCTACGAACATCTACCCTAATAGAAGTCCCAGAGCTGAGGCCCTTTGAGGCTGGGAGCCAGGGCCATTTCTCCGGTGATAAAGGACTGCTTCTAGGGCAGCATTCTCCAAAGTGTGGCACCGTACCACCTATGGGAAGCCAGATGGCTCTTCGTGGTACAAAGATACAAGGTCAAACAACATCGATCCCTAGGGTGATTCTCTTCAACTCTGTTCCCATCCTTCTGTGTAAGGGAAAGAGAAAGTTGCAGTTTTATAGTAATATGTCTCTAACACCTCTCACACATTGTTAATGTCTTTTTTAACAAAGAGAGAGAAAAGGTCTTGGACTCAGAGCTTTTGACAGGTACAATAGCAAGCATGTTCCAGAGGCTGAGGCAGGAGGATCGCTTGAGCCCAGGAGTTTAGAACTGCACTGAACTATGATGTCCCCGCTGCACTCCAGCATGGGTGACAGAGCAAGACCCTGTCTCTAAATTTTTTTTTTATAAAAATAATGTTATCTTGTTTTCATCATATTTAGTTGAATAATGTTCTTCTAATTGTGCCAAGTACTTTTGTCTTTCCATTTGTGGAAGTGTGGGTGGTATAACAAAAAAAAGAAAAAAAATATATATATATATATATACACACTTGGTCTTTGTCCTTGGTTCTTGAAGCAGTGCTCCTAAAACTCTTGCAATATCCAGAGTGATAAGAATGTATTTTGTTATTCCTAACAATCCCCTTTCAATGATACCTGAGTTTATGCTAATGAGGTGATTCTAGGTGGGCCCCTAGATAGCTTCAACATGAGGGGCTGGTTGCAGAGGAACCAACCAGGAACCAAACCCCCAACCACATGATTAGAGGGTTGGTACTTAACAGCCCCACTCCCCTCCACCTGTCCCACCCTAACCTCTGGGAGGGGAGGGGGACTAAGGATTGAGCTCAAGCACCAATAGCCAATAATTTAATCAATCATGCCTGTGTAATGAAACTCTGATTAAAACTCTTGGTCAATAACATTTGAGGGGCTTCCCAGAAGATGAACACATCAATGTGCTGGGAGGGTGGTGCGCCGAGAGAGGACACGGAAGCTCTATGCCCCTCTGTGCCTTGCCCTGTGTGTCTGTCTGTTCCACAAGGCTGATCCTGAATTACATCCTTTATAATAAAACCGTAATCATATGTATAGCACTTTCTGAGTTCTCTGAGTTGTTCTAACAAATTATGAAACCAGAAGTGAAAAAAGGGGGTGCCCAGGCAGGGAGGGGTAGTGAGAATCCCTGAATTTATAGCCAAGTCCAACAGAAGTTCAGGTAGCCTGGGAACCCAGGACTTGCAACTGGCATCTAAAGTGAGGGCCATCTTGTGGGATTGAGGCTTTAAACCCATGGAGTCTGGTGCTAACCCTGGGTAGTCAGAGTTGAACTGAATTGTGGGGCATCCAGTTGGTGACGGGGAATCAAGAACTGCTGGAATGATGCAGCATGCTATCTCATTCTTTATGTCTATAGATTCAAGTTTACTGAAAGGAGATCCAAAGCAGCTATTAAGTAAATATTACACAGGTTGTATGCAGATACGGCAAGAATCAGGAATGTGATACCGAAGTACTAGATGTTGAAGGATCTCCTGACTAGAGTAAATGGACTTACCATTCAAAGATTTCCTAAGGGAAAATGCCAAGCTTCAATGGTACGTGTGATTGTGATGTTTTAAAAGGGGTAGTGGGCTGGGCGTGGTGGCTCATGCCTGTAATCTCAGCACTTTGGAAAGCCAAGGTGGGTGGATCACCTGAGGTCAGGAGTTCAAGGCCAGACTGACCAACATGGTGAAACCCCATCTCTACTAAAAATACAAAAAATTAGCTGGGCATAGTGGCAGGCACCTGTAATCCCAACTGCTCAGGAGGCTGAGGCAGGTTAATCGCTTGAACCCAGGAGGCAGAGGCTGCAGTGAGCCAAGATCATGCCATTGCACTCCAGCCTGGGCAACAGAGCGAGACTCCATCTCAAAAAAAAAAAAAAAAGGTCGGTGCGTAGTGGAGATTAACAAAATCTATTGCTTTAGCCACAAGGATACTATTTGCCACCTACACTTTTCTAAAAACTTTGAGAAACATGTAAAATTGAGTGTGCCAATTACATCTTCATATTATGAAATGTCCACATGGGAGTCAACATTTAAGACCACGAAAGGTAAGTCTACAAATCCTGTGCATACACCAACAGGTGTGCACGGTGCCATGATAAACATGCAGTAAGCCTTGGTTGACATTTTCACTCTCAGCTTAATGGTTTGCTTAGCTAATTGCTTTCATTAGGAGCTTTAGAGCATCAAAGGAGGATTTAAAATTAGAATTGCTTCAAAACAGGGAAAACAAATGCAAAAATATATTCTTTGTTTTTCCAAAGTCAAAACTTCTTCATAGATCTGAGGACGATAGCCATTGGTTAAAGTATAAGAACAGTATTTCTCAATGTGTTATCAGCAGACTAGCAAATCAAATCTGAGTTTATTAAAAATGCAGATTATTAAACCCCTTGGGAGGAAGCTTTATTTTTAACAGTTCTCAAGGTGATTCTTATGCATGCTCAAGTTTGACAACTTCTGCACTAAACACCGAAGGTTCACAGCAGACTCCATTGATTATGGCTCTGTCACTAGCTAGCTCTGTGGCTTTGAGAAAGTCCCTGATCCTCTCTGGGCCTTGATGTCCTCATACATAATAGTGTGCACTCTGCTATGTCACCAAAGCCACCTCCACCTGCCTGACTCAATGCTAAACTGAAAACTGGAACCAAACTGAAGATTGCAAGAAGCTTCCACCTCAGGGAGCAGAGTTCTGAGTCTCACCACATAGAGTTGTTTCCAGATGCTTCCCCATTCCCAAAGTGTCGTCGTCACTTCTTGTGCCAGAGGAATTTCTGCAGGAATGATGTTCTCAGTATTTCTATTTAAGGTGGGAGAAAAAGTGGTGTGAAATTGAGACCCAGGTGCTAACAAGATAAAACACCAACAAATTTGCATTAAGCTGCAGCTGCGAAGAAGGGCCTTCCTGACATTAGACTAAAACGCCTCCAATAGCCACACCAATTACATTATGCAAATACAAGGGACTTGCTTTGTTATGTCCTCCTTCGCTAGGGTGGGCTCAGTATTTAGGATTAATCTACTTTAATACAGTTCTAAGGTAGCTGCCAGCAAAAAGTTTGATTCTCCAAACTAATACCCCCTTAGAGTCAGATCTCAACATGAATCAATTTGGATTAGATCTCCCATTGAGTGATGGAAAGGGGACCCAGAAATATACACAGGCACAAAGAAGATAAGCTGAGCAACCCTCAGATCTGCCAAGTCATATTTTCAAAATAAACAGGACAGAGACATCCATGAGCCACTGGAGGCTCAAGTCTGGTGAAGAATGGCAAATACCTTCTTTTCTCAACTGTCACTTCCTTGATGTGGATAAATGACTTAGGAAAAATGCCCTGTTGGAAACAAAACAAAATAAAATAAGAAGATATATCACCACAGAAATGAATGACTCTAGGTCTTTATAATTTTTTTCCAAAAGCTACTGGCTTATAAAATCCTCAGACTTTAAAGGAATAAACCCAGAGCCAGATAGAACAGGGGCTGGATTCTAAATCTACTTGTTTAGATCTGGCTTTCCCTCCAGTTCTCCATCAGTTGCTCTAGATCCCACAATAGCCCTAGATCTCACAATAGCCCTAGATCCCAAGGGATGCTCCAACCCATTATGGCCACTTATCCTGCAGGTGGGCTATAAGACAGTATCGTTTGAAAGACAACCTAAACCACTCACTGACTTTAAGCGAGATGAGAAGCTCTGCTTCTCCCATCACCTGCCCGATTCCGGAAAGCAGTCACTCTTCACAGTCAGAACAACTGGAAGGTCAGAAATAACTGGTCCTGAAGCAACAATGTTCCTAGGTGCATTTGGGCTAGTTTGATTTGAGACCTATTCTGCCTGCATTTATTCCATTGTTCTTTGAGAGAGCAGAGTAGGACCATCCCTCCCGACACAGCATGTCAGGGAAGGAAGAAGCTTCTATTATTTCCTTGCTCCATACATTTGGCTCAGTTAACAAGGTAAGTTTATCAATTACTTGGAAATCCCTTCGTAAATGCAACCAATGTGCATACTGAGGATATCTGGTCACTGTGCTAGATGCTGTGAGAGAAAATGAGACAAGCAAAGCAAGTGCCTGCTCTCATGGAGACGATAGTGAAACGTGAGGTTAGAACAAGAGAACCCCTCAAAGGTAAAAATCAGGCCTGTCCTTTCTGTGTTGACCTGGATATATAGATGAGGAGATGACTGAATGCCACGAACAACTCTAAAGGAAGGCAGTAGAATAAATTTCAAATTTATAACGCACAATTCCACAGAGACTCGAGGAAGGGAGAAATCATAACTGAGTGGCATATCAGGAAAAGTTGCAGGGAGATGGCACCAGAGATGAACCTTAAAGAATGAGGGAAAGCGGGAGGGAGCTGAGGCACAGCGAGTGCCAAGGCACAGAGGTCAGAGAGCACAGGGCACAGGAGGGAGGGATGGGTTCCCTTTGCTGAGGAGCAATGGTGGGAGAGACCTGCTCAGATGGGATAGTGGGGCATATGAAGACATCCAGTACTGACACAAATAAAAACCAGGTGACCTTACCTGTAACATTTTGTGCTTTATGAGGTATCCCCTATACCAGTCTGCAAAAAGAAAACAAAGAAACAGGTCCCTCATTTATTACAAATTTGTTACTAGTGTTTTTCTGTTTTGTTTTGTTTTGTTGTTTTTAACTAGTAAAACTACTGCAAATTGCTTTAGACCTTGGGTACAGATCAAACTCTGGAAGCTCATAGTCTTTGAAATCTGTTGAATTGGTTGCCAACATCTCAAAATAACATCTAAAAATAGACTTCATATAAAGGTGCTCCTGATTTTGAAAAATCAGGAGCCCCAGTAGTGCTGGCCAGTGCTCCCAACTGGCTGGGAGGAGAAGAGCAGCAGGGTCCACCAGACAGAGCATCTGCCTCCAGTCTGCCAGCCTCAATGCAGCCCCTCCCTTGTGTCCATTGCCTTCCTGGGCCCTGTGATCATCTGCATGCTTTCAATTCCTGCCTTCGGGACATAGAAATGCTCCTGATTTGGTCAAACATCCTAAAATAAGACTGACAGTTCTAACAGCAGCAAATAGTGTCTAAAATGCGATTTACAAAAGTTAATTGTTACAAAACAGGTAAGTTTAGGGACAGATAAAGGGACAGGGATTTTAAAAGATCTACCCTTTGCAGGAATATTATATTAAAAAATGTTTCAATGAACAGAAATCCAAATTACACACAGCCCTCAGACAAAATACGCCTGAGTGCAGCAAGTCCTGATGACTGTAATGAGTCCGCTGGCCTTTGAAATGATTCGAACACAGCCAAGGAGTGGCATTTGTCATCTTTGTAAGTAAAACGCGTCTGTCGGGGGCCTCATTAGCAGACCCTCATTACTGGGCTGACAGATTGTTGATGAAATATGTTCCCAACAGACATACAAGCAAGCCCCAAAACAAACAACTTAAAATGCAAAGTCACCCTTCATAGTCATGAGCCAGCCTGATGGCCAGGTCCTAAAGGAAACTCTGAAGCAACAGGGGGCCGTGATAGCTCCTTTTTGAGTGACAGAAAGTGAGAGGAAAGAGAAAAGGAGAAAGGAAGGAGAGAGGAAAAACAGAAGGAAGAAAGGGAGGTTGGAAAGAGAATCTCAGGTGGGAAATAAAAATACCATTCTAAGCACTCTTTGTATATTAAGCCCTTCAATATTCATAACAACCGTATGAAGTAGGAACGGTTATTATCCTGTTTTACAAATAAGTGGCCTACCTGAGGCACAGAGAAGTTAAGTGACTTTCCAAGGATCACACAGCTAGTAGGTTGCAGTGTCAGGTTTTGAACACAAGCAACTATCACACTATGCTTCCTATATTATGAGGGAATGATTTGATGGTTACCTAATACTAATATTTCCAACTTCTCAGTGTCTGAATCTCCAAAACTAAATCTCCACTAAGCTACTTTCCACCTGAATACTTCCAGTGATGGAAGATGTTCTACTTCATGAAGCATCACATTCTATTTTCAGTGGCCTCTAATTATTTGTCAATAACTATTGAAAAATAATCCATAATTAACAATACTGCTTATACTTTCTAAGTGCTTCCTATGTGCTGGTAACTCTGTTGACATTTTTTGTTTTGTCATATTATAAATTAATCTTTACAACAATCCTATTAAGTAGGTACTATTACTGCTTCAGCTCTGCAAATGAAAATAGACAGGCACAGACATTAAGCAGCTTGCTGATGGTCACACAGCTAGTGGGTGATGCAGCTGAGATTTACACTCAGGCAACACCCTGCTGCATTGTGCTATAACAACCTCCTTTAGTTGCCCCTTTTCACCAACTAGATAGAAATGCAACTTTGTAATATTATTATTACCTGTCTTTCACTGGTCACCTGCAACATGCAAAGCTGTATGCTAAATGTTGTACAGGCATTCTCTCATTTAATCCTCAGAGCAACACTGTGAGCTAAGTATTATCATTCCCATTTTATAGATGAGGAAATTGATATTCAAGTCAATTGATGGGCTGGGCCAAGATCATACAACCAGGGTTCAAACTCAAGCTTATGTGACTTCAAAGCCAATCCTTAAAGCTGGTTGGCCACATTGTCTCCCATGTGATGGAGTTAGAGTGCAAATACAGATAAGGTCATCTGGTAGCAGTGACTTGAACCCACATGATGGCTAAGGTCACTAAAATCCACCAAAAAATAGAAAAACAATCGAGGGGCCAATAGATGGTCCCTACACAAAGCTCATGTCCACATCTGCATCTCTGGGACAGGGACTCCATTAAGGTGACTTGTCTTCCTGGATCCAAGGAGTTTGCCTGCTCTGACCCCCAAAACTCGGTTATGTGTGTACGTCTTATAGGTTTCCTAATTCTCAGAGTTGCACCTCACTCCTGACGACAGGATTCTGCTGACACTTACACCCAATATTCTTATTCTGCCTCCCAGGTTCAAGTTCAATCAACATTAATTGTGCACCAACTATGTATATTGCACTGGGCTACATGCTTTCAGGAATAAATCCCCAGGGATTCATTGCAAGAAGGCTTTATCTCCACTTGCTGGATGGTGACACTGAGATCAAATAGGTGGGGAAGAAATTCCAACACATTCTTTAGCAGAAAAGCACCCAAACCAGAATCCAAACCCATGCCTAGTGCATCAACTGCATCAGGACTATCCTTATGACTTTTTTCTGGCATTTTCACTTCTGCCAGGTCATTTATCTCTGACCACTGATGTTGGTTCCCTAATATAGTCACCAATCAGCTATATCTGTCTATGCTCCAAAACATGACTGGGCAGATAACAACCGTTGATACAAAAGAGAAAAATTCCTGGACAATGGACACCATGATCAAAAGCAGGCTCAGTGTAACATGGCATTTACCATGTCCCAGAACCCACTCCTGAGTTCAGCGCTCTTTTGAATTCAATAATAACAAGGGCTTTTTTGCTAACCCTTTCCATGAGATAACCACTTTCTTCAACATAAAATTCACAGTGTGCATTGCTATGGACCGAATGTGTCCTCCCAAAATTCATATGTTGCAATTCTGACACCTGATGTGATGGCATTAGGAGGTGGGGTCCTTAGGAGGTAATTAGGTCATGAGAATGGAGCTTTTATGAACAGGATTAGTGCCCTTACAGGAGAGTTTGCTCCCTCTCTCTTTGCTCTCTGCCATGTGAGGCTATGACAAGAACACAGCCATCTACAAACCAAGAAGTGGCCCCCACAAGAAACGAGATCTGCTGGTGCCTAGATCTTCAACTTTCCAGTCTCCATAAGTATGAGAAATAAATGTATGTTATTTAAGCAGTTTATGATACATAGTAGCCTGGACTGACTAGACATGCATTCTGAAGGAAGATGAGAAAAGGAAAAATTTTTATAATTCTTTTAGAAAATTATAAAGTGCCAAATATTCAAATAATGCTCCCTTTTCACATCTCAAATACAAATATCAAATATATCTAGAGTTTCAAATCCTCTAAGAGTCAAGGGAGGCAGGAGATTTAAAATATCCCACAACATCAAAAAAGAATCCAAGGTCTAGAGATCAGTCCTCCCTATGCCATTTCCAAGCCACATGGCCTTTGGTCATGTCACTTAAGCCTCAGTGTTTCTATCTGTAAAGTGAGGGAAATAACACCTAGCCCCAGAGGAGTGCTACAAACACTATTTTTTTAGACAAGATTAGAAAGTATATGCATCTAGCAAAGGTACAAAAATTTGGATGGGAAGAAAACATACTGATTTCAGGGTGTTACCTACATATGGACAAAAGAAAAAAGAATAGAGGAGGGGTAAAAAGGGATTTCAATTGCATTAGAAATTTTTATTTCTTAAAAAC
Organism: Pongo abelii; assembly: GCF_028885655.2. NCBI lineage: Eukaryota > Metazoa > Chordata > Mammalia > Primates > Hominidae > Pongo > Pongo abelii. Next base: position 178,542,684 of record NC_071989.2, on the reverse strand, counting down.
AAATGTCTGAAGCAAGCATATACATACGTGTGTGTATATACATATAAACATGTGTATATACATATAAACACACACATATATATAAGTTCTCCCACTACCATATTTATATATAAACATATATAAATATGCTGATATTTATATGAGTGATGAGTGCTTAGGAGTGCTTTTTCTTTCTTGTGTGTTGAAATATATAATAATATTGAGATCAAATGGAAGCTTGTACCTATCACTGGTTGATATGATTTGGCTTTGTGTCCCCACCCAAATCTCAGACCAAATTTTAATCCCCTTATGTCAGAGGAGGGACCTGGTGGGAGGTGATTGGATCATAGGGGTGATTTCCCTCATGCTGTTCTGGTGATAGCGAGTTCTCATGAGATCTGGTGGTTTAAAAGTGTGACACTTCCCCCTTGCTCTCTCTCTCTCCTGCTGCCATGTAATATATGCCTGCTTCCCCTTCACCTTCCACCATGATTGCAAGTTTCCTGCGGCCTCTTTAGCCATGCAGAACTGCAAGTCAATTAAACCTCTTTTCTTCATAAATTACCCAGTCTCAGGTAGTTCTTTGTAACAGTGTGAAAACAGAATAATACAGAAACTTGGTACTGAGAGAAGTGGGGGACTGCTATAAGACACCTGAAAATCTGGAATCAATTTTGGAACTGGGTAACAGGCAGAGGTTGGAACAGTTTAAAGGGCTCAGAAAAAGATAGAAAGATGTGGGAAAGTTTGGAACTTCCTAGAGACTTGTTGAATGGTTTTGACCAAAATACTGATAGTGATATGGACAATGAGATCCAGGATGAGGTGGTCTCAGATGGAAACGAGGAACTTCTTAGGAACTGGAGCAAAGGTCACTCCAGCTATGCTTTGGCAAAAGACTGGCAGCACTTTGCCCCTGCCCTAGAGATCTGTAGAAATCTGAACTTAAGAGAGATGATTTAGGGTATCTGGCAGAATAAATTTCTAAGCAGCATAGCATTCGGGATTTGACTTGGCTGTTTCTAAAAGTATATAGTCATATGCATTCACAAAGAGATGGTCTGAAATTGGAAATTATGTTTAAAAGGGAAGCAGAGAGTAAAAGTTTGGAAAATTTTCAGCCTGACCATGTGGTAGAAAAGAAAAACCCATTTTCTGTGGAGAAATTCAAACGAGCTGCAGAAATTTACATAAGTAACAAGGAGCTGAATGTTAACAGCCAAGATAATAGGGAAAATGTCTCCAGGGCATTTCAGAGATCTTCACATCAGCCCCTCCAATCACAGGCCCAGAGGCCTAGGAAGGAAAAATGGTTTTGTGGGCTGGGCCCAAGGCCCTGTCACTGTGCAGCCTCAGGACTTGGCACCCTGTATGCCAGCCACTCCACCTCCAGCTATGGCTAAAAGGGACCAAGGTACAGCTCAAACTGTTGTTTCAGAGGGTTCAGACCCCAAGATTTGGTGGCTTTCATGTGGTGTTAGGCCTGCAGGTGCACGGGAGACAAGAGTTGAGCTTTGGGAATCTCTGCTTAGATTTCAGAGGATGTATGGAAATGCCTAGATGTCCAGGCAGAAGTCTTCTGCAGGGGCAGAATCTTCATGGATAACCTCTACTAGGGCAGTGCAGAGAGGAAATGTGGGGTTGGAGCCCCCACACAGAGTCCCCAGTGAGGCACTGCCTAGTGGAGCTGTGAGAATAGGGTCACCATTCTCCAGACCCCAGAACGGTAGATCCACCAACAGCTTGCACTGTGTGCCTAGAAAAGCTGCAGGTACTCAATACCAGCTTGTGAAAGAAGCTGTGGGGGCTGTACCCTGCAATGCCACAGAGGCAGAGCTGCCCAAGGCCTTGGGGGCCCATCCCTTGCATCAGTGTGGCCTTGCATAGATGTGAGACATGGAATCAAAGGAGATTTTGGAGCTTTATGATTCAATGGCTGCCCCGCTGGGTTTTGGACTTGCAAGGAGCCTGTAGCCCCTTTGTTTTGGCTAATTTCTCCCTTTCGGAATGAGAGAATTTACCCAAGGCTTGTACCCCCATTGTATCTTGGAAGTAACTGACTTGTTGTTTTGATTTTACAGGCTCATATGTGGAAGGAACTTGCTTTGTCTCAGATGAGACTTTGGACTTGGCCTTTTGAGTTAATGCTGGAGTGAGTTAAGACTTTGGGGGACTGTTGGGAAGGCATGATTGATTTTGCAATGTGAGAAGGACATGAGATTTGGGAAGGGCCAGGGGAGGAATGATGTGATTTGGCTCTGTGTCCCCACCCACATCTCATCTCAAATTGTAATCCCCATGTGTCAGGGGAGGGACCTGGTGGGAAGTGACTGGATCATAGGGGCAGTTTCCCCCATTCTGTTCTTGTGATAGTAAGTAAGTTCTCACAAGATCTGATGGTTTAAAAGTATGGCACTTCCCTTCTTGTTCTCTCTCCTGCTGCCATGTAAAACATGCCTTGCTTCCCCTTCATCTTCCACCATGATTTTAAGTTTCCTGAGGCCTCTCCAGCCATGCAGAACTGTGAGGCAATTAAACCTCTTTTCTTCATAAATTACCAGTCTCAGGTAGTTCTTTATAGCAGTGTGAAAATAGACTAATACACTGGTTAAGAGTGTGAATCCTGACTAAAAACTTTCTGCATACCAAAGAAAACAACAAAATGAAACAAAAACTGTGAATTAGGGAAAAAATTGCAAACTATACATCTGATAAGGGGTTAATATCAAAAATTTTATAAAGAACTCATATAACTCAATAGTATAAAAATAAATAACTTGATTACAAAATAGGCAAAGAAACTGAATAGACATTTCTCCAAGGATGACATACAAATGGCCAACAGATATATAGAAAGGTGTTTGACATCATTAGTTGTTAGAAAAATGAAAATCAAACCACAATGAGATATCACCTCACACCTGTGAAAATGGCCATTATCAAAAAGTCAAGGGATAACAAATGTTGGCGAGGGTGTGGAAAAAAGGGAACTCTTCTACACTGTTGGTGAGAATGTAGATTGGTAGTCATTGTTGAAAAAGGTATGGAAGTTCCTAAAGAAATTAAAAATAGAACTAGCATATGACCCAGCAATCCCTCTTCAAGGCATATATCCAAAGAAAATGAAATAACTGTCTTGCAAAGATATCTGTACTCTCATATTCATTACAGCATTATTCACAATAGCCAAGATATGGAAACAACCCAAGTGCTCACCAATGGATGAGTAAATAAAGAAACTGTAATATACATATACAGTGGAATATTATTCACCCTTTAAAAAGGAGGAGATCTTGCCATTTGTCACAGCATGGATGAACCTGGAAGACATTATGCTAAGTGAAATATGACAGACACAGAAAGTATTGCATTATTTCATTTATATATGGAACAAAAAAAAGAGTCAAATATACAGACATAGAGAATGAAACAGTGGTTACCAGGGAGGGTAGGGGATGAGAGGAATGAAATGGGGAAATGTAGGTTAGAGGTTACAGGGTAACAGATATGTAGGAAGAACAAGTCTAGAGATCTAATGTACAACAAGGAATCTATAGTCAATAAAATTGTACTGTATTTGAGATTTCTGCTAAATGATTAGATTTTAGCTGCTGATGCCACAAAAACAAAAACAAAGAAGAAGGGTAACTATGTGAGATGATGTATATGTTAATTTGTTTCACTATCGTAACTATCTGACTACTTTACTACCTATTATGTATCTCATAACATCATGTTGTATACCTTAAACATATACAATTAAAAAAATTTTTTAAGAGTATGAGCTCTGCAATGAAAGTCTGAATTTGATGGAGATCTGCTACTTAACTGTGCAATCATGGACATGTTAATACTTTCCTCTGAGCCTCAGTCCCCTCATCTATAAAATGAGAATAATAGTGCCTCATATCTCATGGGAATAGTAATAGTGTCTTATCAGGCTTAAATTGGATTAAAAACTCAGAGAGTTTGTCCAGTGTCCAAAAGAGTTAGTAGATACCATTCTTCTAAAAAAATCAATTACAATAATAATAATGCAGAGAAAGTTGGGCATATTTTCTATTTTATTTTCAGGACCTATGGATTTATAATATCATTTTTGTTTTTGCACTAAAGTCATTTCAACATATTTCCATCACAACAAAGCAAACAGACATGCCTCAAATGAAATATAATGGAAGTTTACTGACGTCTTAGCCTCATTCTCATTCAGAAGGGAGGAAAACTTCACATACATACTGCTGATAATGGAGCAGCCTTACTGAAGAAAATGGAGTCCTTTTCAAAGTGACCTGTCACTGCAGCAGACCTGAACAAAAGACTGTCACCTTGCAAGGTGGTGCTTTAAAAAGATTCCATGTTAAGTGCTTATAATGTCCTTACTTATACTAAAAGCAAAGAATTTGGATGGGTCAAGATCACCCACAAAGGAGTTATTAGCATGGAAGCCACTGCCTATGGCTCTTGGTGTACCCTCCTCGGTGAGGGGTACATTCAAAATCTCATTGTGCCAAGCTTTTTGCAGCCAAACCAACAATGTGGTAATAGATATGTGTTCACTTAGAAAGCACTCCAATATTTTCAAATGAGAACAGAAGGTCTCAGAATAGTACACAGAGTATGTAGTTGAATTTCTAGAAAACAGCAACAACAAAAGCAATGCGCTATTTTTTAAAAGCAGAGGATGCTCTATCCATCTCCTCCCTCATTTCTCTGATTTTATTTGTTTGTTTATTTATTTATTTTTAGAGACAAGGTCTCACTCTGCCTCTGAGGCTGGAGTGCAGTGGCATGATCATGCCTCACTGCAGCCTCGAACTCCTGGGCTCAAGCAATTCTCTCATGTCAGCCTTTGGAGGTAGGAAGTTGTTGCCTTAGGAGGGCATGATACAGTTCCTCCACCCCAAAACTACATCCAAACACAGTATGAGTGCATTCCAGGAGCTTCACACAAAGATGTCAGAGGCATCTGGCATCTCATTCCCCAGCTACCTGGCTATTTCTACAATGGACTGGCTGATCATAGAGGGCTTATTTCAGTTGAGAAGACAAAGAACTGGAAAGAAAGCACCCCAAACTCCCTCCTTCCCCAGGTCTTGTTCAAACTGGGGAAACAGAAGAAGTAGGTGAGCTGCACAATATATGAGATTGAAGTCTTCTGATGTCATCAAATATCAGGAAAGATGTCAATCAAATATGACTAGAGGAAGTGACTGGGGGGAAATAAAATAACACTGCTTTTTTTTTATGTTTGTCTCTCCTATGATGAATTCCTACTGCTCAATACACTTACATGTGTTTTCCACATCTAAAACACAGAATGTTTATGCCGTCTCTGGATAAAAGAGGCAGCATGAGAGATACAATATGGGCAATGAAGTCAACATTTGATGTCTAAGGCTTAGCATGGCCTAGCATGAGTACCATCTTGAACTATGTGAGTTTTTATCATAATAATACATTATCTTTATAATAAAAAGCGAAATTCACCCTTGTTTAAGCTTCCAGTTTAGGGTCCTGTTTTCCCTCTTCATCCAGCTGAGTAAATTTAATACATAGGCAAGGAAGGGCTCGTCTCACCCATTCCAGGCAAAGATTCAGCTTCTGGGCCGTGTTGTAAAAATATACATCTGCCAGTTTTGGTACAGCACTACATAATGGGGGAGAGGATGGAATTAACAAACACAGAGAACCTTCTATGAGCCAGGCTAGTGCTAGACAGCTTCTTTACCTTTTCTCATTTTATCCTCATAAGAAGCTCAGGAGCAAGGTGAAAACAACCCACTTAACAGATGAGAAACCTAAAGCTTACATACCCAAGATGACTCCACTAGTGGGTAGCAGAAGCAGGGAATAACTTTCTGATTCAAAAGCCAGTGCTCTTTTCATTTCTTTATTGGGGGTGGTGGGGAAGATTTTAAAACTATTGAAAGCCCAGCAAGGTGGCATGCATCTGTAATCCCAGGTACTTGGAAGGCTGAGGCAGGAGGACTGCTTGGGCCCTGGAGTTGGAGACCAGACTGGGCAACAAAGAGAAACCCCCATCTCAATAATAATAATAACAATAATAATAATAATAATAATGCAGTCTTGTAGACTGGAAGCAAATATCCTCAGGTGTTGGCAATGATTAATTATAGGCGGTTGGAATGTAAGTGATTGTTATTTTATTCTTCATATTTTTTTTGCCTTATTTTTCAGAGGTGGAGTCTTGTTAGTCTTAAACTCCTGGGCTCAAGGGATCCTCCTGCCTCAGCCTCCCAAGTAGCTAGGACTATAGGTGTACACCACCATGCCCAGCTTAAAGACTATTTTTTTTGTTTTTTTAAAACTAATATATGCTATTATAAAGAATTTAAACAGAAAAGTACAAACATATAAGCTTAAAGAATTATCCTGAATCCCACTACACAGAAAAACACTATTAATATCATTCCAGTCAACTCTTTGTTTATATTTATATACATAGAATGACAGAGAGATAAAAAGATAAAACATGGTTTTTAAAATACTCTCATAAAAATGAGCATATGGTGAAGATACTATATAAATACTTTTTTTTTTTTTGAGATGGAGTCTTGCTCTGTCTCCTAGGCTGGAGTGCAGTGGTGCGATCTTGGCTCACTGCAAGCTCTGCCTCCCAGGTTCACGCAATTCTCCTGCCTCAGCCTCCTGAGTAACTGGGACTACAGGCACCCGCCACCACGCCCGGCTAATTTTTTGTATTTTTAGTAGAGATGGGGTTTCACCGTGTTAGCCAGGATGGTCTCGAACTCCTGACCTCATGATCCGCCCACCTCCGCCTCCCAAAGTGCTGGGATATAAATAAAAATTGTATTTAATCTTATTTGTATGTAACAGAAGAAAAAGAAACCAAGTGAAATTGAGGGACATTTGAACTTTGATTCACTGTTTCTTTATCACTAAAAAGATTTCCTGAAAACTTCTCTAAAATGAAAATTGTTATGAAAAGCATTCAAAGATAGACGTGGTTTTTTTTTAATTCCATGTTTTATTTCCAATTAATATTCATTGACTTTGTTGTGAAAGTGATGTCACTGAGTTAGCTATTCTCTTCCATTTTCTTCCCAAGTCTCAACTTTATTAGATTTTTAAAAATATTGTCTAGGTTCCCAACAATAACATTCTTTATGGTAGCCGTAAATATCATGATGTCAGGGGCATCTGGCATTTCATTCCTCAACTACATGACTATTTGTACAGTGGACTGGCCAATCATTAGGCTTATTTCAGTAGAGAAGACAAAGAATAGGAAAGAAAACATCCCAAACTCACTCCTTCCCCAGATCTTGTTTGAACTGGGGAAAGGGAAGAAGTGGGTGAGCAGCACATGGATACAAGATTAAAGTCTTCTGATGTCACCAAATCTCAGGAAAGATGTCAACCAAATATGACTGAAGGAAGTGATTGGGGGAAAAAAATCACACTGCTTTTTTATGTTTGTCCCTTCTACAAGAAATTCCTACTGTTTTTAATATCAATTTTTATAAGTCGATTCATTTGGACCCAATATTGGCCACTATTTCCTTTTATCACAGATTTTTAATCCAGTATTCTTTTATTGTGATTCACCTCAGTTGGCTGGATTTTGGTTTTGAAGTAGTTTTCTTTAAGAAGGTTTCATGGGTACACCCATATTCTTTCGACTACACAGTTTTGACTAATTTTTGACTAACATTGTGGTTTTCACACCTTTTATATTTTTAGAGGAATCATTTTTTTTCAATCAGAATCACAGACCACACACCCCATCTGCAAAGCAGACCTGCTCTCAGACCCCCTCCAGCTCCATTACCTTCTGCCACTCAAGGCACCCCAAGAAGACTTTGGATCCCCTATTTGAAAACTCTGCATGGCCATGAGCCTATGCATGACAAGTCCTAATAATTTGCGTACCAGGAGATATATTTCCTCAGAGAGCTAGAATCATTCTAGCAGACTTCTGAACACTGTCTTTTCAAAGAATTAATAAATTATTAGCCATTTACCAATGAATATATCCAGCTTTTTCCAGCAAGTTATTGTGACTAATTTACAAAGATACATTAAAATAAGACTAATTGAATTAGAAATGGAAAACCAGAACCAAAGAAAGGATAAAGGTGTCCCAGAGATGAATAGAGGTGACTTGAGTCCACCAGAGTAGCCTTCATAAGGGTCAGGGCACCAGGCCAGGGAAAGGTACTGGCAAGGCTCTGACTATGGCAGCCTGTGTGGGAGGTCTATTCCCTCAAGTTTTCTATTCAGGGAAACTGCATACAACGAAGAGAAAAATACTCATCTGGGTTTCACAATGCAGGACACAGAAAATAACGACCAAGACCTTGTCATTGTTTTGGCAGGCATGGGTGGAGGAAAGAGTGTGGGCTTGGCCATCAGAAAAGAGCCACTGGGGCCAGGCGTGGTGGCTCACCCCTGTCATCCCAGCACTTTGGGAGGCCAAGGTGCACGCATCACCTAGGGCCAGGTGTTTGAGACCAGCCTGGCCAACATGGTGAAACCCTGTCTCTATTGAAAATACAGGCGTGGTGGTGCATGCTGGTAATCCCAGCTACTAAGGAGGCTGAGACAGAAGAATCAGTTGAATCTGGGAGGCGGAGGCTGCAGTGAGCCGAGATCGCATCACTGCACTCCAGCTTGGGAGACAAAAGCAAGAGTCCGTCTCAAAAAAAAAAAAAAAAAAAATCCACTGGCTCACTGTGCAACCTTAGATGAGTCATTTCCCTGCCTCCGTTTCCTCATCTGCAAATGTGAGGTCTCGTGCCTGTTTCTCAGGATTAGCATCCAGTAGCATGAAAGAGGCACTGAGGAGAGTTGCTGCTGTTTTTATTTTCATTCTTTGCCTTTGGTAGTCACCTACAGTTTGCTTATCTGCCACTGGGCAGAACTAGATTTGTAAAAGATAGGGTTATGCCGTGGGCAGGGGGCAGGGTGCTTGGAATCACAGATCCAATTCTCTAGGACTGCGTCCCCACCCCTCTCCTCCAGCCTTGTCCGCTCCTTGTGTAAAAGGTTTCAACAGGGCCGGAGTGTGAACTTTGCAGGCCCTGGACACTGAAAAGTATACAGTATCCCCTCATCTACAACCCCAAGTAAAAATAATACTAAAGCATAAAATAAATATAAGGAAGATGAACAAAGTTCTCATTTCCCCTATGACCCCTTTTAAAGTTGTCTTGAAATATCAAATTTCAAATTATTTGCCCACAAAATGGTTTTCTGTATGTTTTTTGGTTGTATCTACGTGCACAGGTATGCATACGTGTATATATGTACATACGTATGTTTGTGTGTGTCTTTGTGTGTGTGTTTGTGTGTGTGTGTGTATGTGTTTACACACGCATCCTTGTACAAATCTGCAGACCCAGCTGGGGGCTCTGTTGCCTAGGAGGTTGCATGTAGCTAAGCCAGCACTGGAAATGACACTCCCTGTCCTGTGGGTTGTGGTGAGGAGTGACTAGGATCATGTGTTATAAAGAACTTAGCACAGTGTCTATTTTGTGGAAAGGACCAAAGACGGCTACTCCTGCAGGTGACCGCCTTTCCCCATGAAAGGCCTCCTTCACGGTGGCACACCTGCCTCCTCGCTTACCCTTACTCCCTCCCCAGGGCCTCATCTGATGGATTCACTGGGGGCAGACAAGGCCTATGTGCTCAATCCACTCTCTCTCCTTCCTCTACCACTCTGCCGAGACACAGGAAGCCCAGGCTCTGTGCCCTCCATGCAGTAGAAGATACCAGCAGGCCCAGGTAGGAGGGAACTGTGGTGGGCCGATTGGGCCGGTGAGGGGTGGGAGCCTGCCTGATTGCGGGTAACAGATCAGCAGCTCATTTGGTTCTCATGCCCAAAGCCATGCTCCCAATATCAAGTTTATCAATGACATGTTGATTTCCAACTGCCTGACTTATGAGTCCAAGGCCATTCGTCTTTGTGCAAATTTTAAAAAGCACTCCCTACCAGCACACCACCATGGGTGGACACAGCCCAGTAGACACCTGGCTTCACAAGGCAATGGCACCTTTGTAGGAGAAAGAAAGAGATGCCACCACATTGCCCAAGACAGGGCTCCCAGCTTGGGGAGGGGAGTGAGCTCCTGCTCCCTGGGTTGGGTGCCTTCATGCAGTAAACAAACCACACAACTGTGCACATCAGCTCTCCTGGAATTAGAGGTGTGATTTATGGGACCCTTCCAAACCCTAATGATGCTTATTTCCCTTTATCTTGATATTAATACTAATAAAGAACTGTATCTAGCAAGAGTCACAGGATGAATAGCCCCATGGCTGAGGCAAATGGAGAGCATAACAAACATCGAACCACCCAGTTAGGCTTTTGCTATGAAACGTACATTCCTAAAATGAGAACGCATTTCTGTTTAGTAAATTCTAATTACTAGCGTTACCAAAACATTTTTAAATAGACCACACAGTTGCATGTTCAGAGAGAGGGCTGAGGGGCCTAGGTGTACTATAGGCTTCCATCAGCCAAGAGTCCAGCACCTGGGGCGTGGGCCAGCAACTCACCTCCACACGTCTCCTGTATTCGCACCACATCGCCGATCTGCAGGGAGAGCTGGGGGGCTCCACTGCCTTGGAAGTTGTATATGGCTGTGAAACAGAAAGAAAGACAGCTAGGTGAGACCTCTGGATCTCGTTAGTCTCTGCTCCTTCCTGCTATCCCTGCCTCAAGTCCATCCCATGCCCACACAGCCCACCTGGGCTAAACAAAACCAACACAGAAACCTATTGCCTGCCACAAGGGTCATTTCAGACTCAGCCTGGCTCTGAAGACCTTCTATTAACCAAAGCTGACCTCTCCTCATTACAGGCCCTGCATTCAGCCTGAGTGACAAGGAGGCTGTCACTCATTTACTATGGACTGACTTCTTACTGTATACCAGGCAGTTAAAATGGTACATCGTTTGCTATGCATGTTTTGCTACAATTAAAAAGAAACAACTGCGTACTAAGCACCTGAAGTGTGGTAAGGTGCTATGCTAGGTGGGAGAGATGCACTGGTGAGCAGGATGGCAGGAGAGCCAGGCAGCTGTGGCCTCTGAGAGCCTGAGCCCCTCCTTCAGCCAGGCCTGGGGTTGAGTCCCAGCTCAGGCACCCCAGGAATCTATGGCAAATTATTATGAGAAAGAAAGAGAGTCCCAGCGTGTGAAGAGCCTGCCATGTTGTAATGCTCCATAACCAGTAACCAAATGGTACAATTAGACAGCCAGGGCCTTGTATTCTAATGGGAGAAGCTGACAGGTCCACCTGCAATGACCTGATGGATGGTCTGGGCTCAGGAGGTACAGGTGCTTTGAGAGCACAGGAGATAGCATGCTGGAACCATGCATGGGGGCCACAGGAGGCTTCCTGCAGGCAGGGTCAGCTGAGCTGGGCCCATGCTCCTCCCCCACCAGCACAGCACCATTGGGACAATGGAGAGGGCTACGCAAGGGAAGGAACCTGTGTAGGAGATTTACCAGGAGGAAGGCCCCGGTGTGAGCTCCAGTCCCTCATGACGCCCTTGGCCCTGCTGCTGCCCACACAACAGGCAGCAGCTACATCTCCAGACTCCTCCAAACCCGCTCTAGCTGGTGACAGCTACAAAACAGACTCACTTTCCCTCTGAATCCGTTTCCCCACTTTTAAAGTAGGCATTATTATGACACTCTTACCCATCCCACAAGGTTGGGTGGGGAGCTAAGATAAGAAGATACCACTGTAAAAAGGCTATTATTCCTAAAGAGGAACTAAACGTAGGCATGCCCCACTTTTCTGGAAGTGGCTTATCAGTGTGGATCCTAATAAGAACGAGTGCGTAGCAATCACTTATATCCCAGACATGATTCTAAGTTCTCCACGTGCATTTACTCCTTTAATTCTCACAATACTCCTTGCAAGTGAGAAGGCTTATTATTTCCAAATTTCAGATACAGAAACTCAGGCAGAGAGACGTTACTTGCCTTGCCCAACGTCACACAATGCTGGAGCTGGGAGTACAGGCCCATGCTCTTTCCTACTCCTCTACTCTACAGGTACACCTCTTCATAATTACCTCTTTTTAACTTTGAGGACACGGACCGTAGGCTGATCCACTAAGCGACCAGGGTCTAAATGGCCAATGCTATTCTGTGTCTAACCCCTATGCAGAAGCTGGGTGAAATGCCACGGGGTTCTGTGCAGATTCTTTTGCATAACAGACACCACCTCCAGTCTCTAACTCTTCGTTCATCTCTGCCTCTTCCCACCTATCTCCTTCCCTTCCTTCCCTCTCTCTTCCCTCCTTCCTCCTTCCCCTGGTCCAATCTCCCCAACACGTCTGCCTAAACCACACTAAAAGACCAGAGTGGTTCAGAAGGAACCCCAGCTCTGCCACTCACTACTGTGTGATCTTGGGCAAGTGACTTCACCTCTCTGCCTCACTTTCTTACAATGGGGATGTTAACAGTACCTATCTCGCAGGGGTTTTAGGATGCTTCAGTGGAAAGGAGCACAGCTGTCCCCTCTACTCCCAGGTGTGCCCCATATCCCTAAACTCCCTTTTGTGTGCATTCAGACAGATGAAGTCTCCATCCTGAGAGATGATAAAGCTTAGGAGTTAAGAGCTAGTTGTCTCTGGAGTCAGACAGATGTGGCTTTTGAGGCCAGTTCTGTCTTTTCCTGGCTCTGGCCTCAAGCCTGGGGCTGCAGTGTACAACTGCCCAGGCTGTGCCCTGCACAAGGCCACCCAGCCAAGAGAGCAGTGAAGGCTGGCACCCAACCTGTGATCTGCTTGCCAAGGTTTGCACCCTGCCCTGGCACTGTGCCCACCAGAGGAGGGATATCTTTTTGTAATCCACACAAAGGCACTGTAGGAGCCAGGGGCAGCCCACTTGAGCAAGTGGCTGCATCTCCCTAAGCCTCAGTTCCTCTGACTGTAGAATGCAAGAAATAATGGTCCCTACCTTACTGGGTTCCTGGGAGGCTCAGCTGAGATTAATGCCCATACACGACTTGACTTAATGTCCAGCCATAGTAAGTGCTCAGTAAATGGTAGTCACTTTTCTTTTTATTAGCATTTTATTATCTCCTGAACAAGGCTCACTCCTTCAGAGCTTTGTGTAGCCTTTAAATCTCCTTTCCTGCACTTTGCAACCAACGGCTCTGTCAACCAGCACTTAATCAAATTAATCCTTTGTCCAAAAGCAAACCTTGAGAGGGCCCTCAGGGGATGCCAAGGCTTCTCTCCTCCTGCAAAAACGCAGCCTGTTTCTTCATTCCCTCCGCACTTGGCCTGATTTCAACCCCCTTCCCCTCATAGGCTGCTGTTGCTTGGACATACTCCAGTTTGCTGGTGTCCTCACTGGGTAGACTCTGCTCCCTGCTCTTCCAGCCCAAGTGGTCTGCCTGAGGACTTGGCAGTAGAACTGGACAGGATGGTGGAAGAAACTGAAGCTTCCAACAGAAGAAAACCAGGCACAATGTGTGTTAGTCTCTGGAGCACGAGCAAATCAGGGGTGTCCATCAGCTATGTGGAGGTAGGGCAGGACTGTGTGTTACTCCCTGACCAGCTCCTCCCTGCTTTCCTCGGGAATCTTCCCTCATCCTCTGCCCAGCAATGTCAGGTGAGAAGGTGCCAGTAGATTGGCTTAAGATGTCCTGGACAGATCTTGAAACTGGGTATTCAAGGTGGAGATCCGTATTCATTCCAAGTACTCACTGATTACAAAAATGAAAGTAACTGACTTTGGCACTTAATTTATAAATCTATTTCTGCCTTGGCATAAGGGCCTCTTAAGGCTCCATTTGAAGAAAAGCAGACATGACTGACAAAGGAAGTGGCTTTGCCTATGAATACCCAATTCTGTTTAGTCTTCTAAATGACTAACAGGAAGCTCCGAGCCAGAATGCCCCTCTGCTAAGTTTGATGGCTTATCTCTGTCCTTCAGTTTGCTTCTGACCAGTCTAAGATGGGCCTAACCACTCTCAACTTTTGAACAAGGGATGAAAAAGGCAGAAAAACAAGAGGAAGAAATCATAGCCAGATCCACCCTGCCCAGTGCCTGTCCACAAAAGATAGACAAATCGGGGAAGCCTACCCACAGCCCCTCAGGCCCTCGGCCATTCCCGCAAATACCCATTCCGGCTTCCCCATCATGCAAGGTCACCAAGCCCTGGGGAATACTGACACATTCCCTAGGAAAGACTTGACCTCTCCTTGTACCAAAGCACCATACATAGGAACCAAAGCAGAAACTGGTATCCTGACAAGCCCACCCAGATCAAAGCATTTATGGCCAAGGATCAAAGGGATGTTCCCAAGTACTGGAACCATCTTGGGTCACTGACTCCAGCAAGGACTCATATTGGAAATCCCAGGTTAGTAAGCCACTGGACTGCTATTTTGAGGCAGATGGAACTTCTAGCAACCCTGGAAATCGAATCCACTGATTAGCTACCAATTCTACCTAAACATATTGAAGTACTCTATTCATCAGGAGTCCAAATAGAGGGAGCTAAGGTGAAAGTAAACACCATTGTTCTAGCACAGTGGCTCATAAAAACAACTAAAGAAAGGTCTCTGTGCTTTGTGCAATTTTAGGAGATAAGTTCAATGTTTCTCTTTGATTTATATATAAGGAAACTGAGGAAGGGGTGGGTAAACAACTTCTCCACCTAATAAGATATATAGATAGTTCTCCAAGTCTAAATTCTAACTACTGCACAACCTGCTTCCTAAGAAAATGGTAAATATTTAGAGCACATTTTATATGCCAAGTATATACTCCATGGTGTTTTCAACAGATATTCATGTGAACATCTAGTGTGTGCTAGATACTGTCCTAAGTACGATAGACACAGTATGTAGTACCTACTGTGTGCTAGGTATTGCTCTGAGTACTATAGTCACAGTGATAGATAAGACAGACAAAATCCCCAGCACTGCCAGGTGCGGTGGCTCACGCCTGTAATACCAACACTAGGGGAGGCAGGTGGATCACTTGAGGTCAGGAGTTTGAGACCAGCCTGGCCAACATGGTGAAACCCCGTCTGTACTAAAAATACAAAAATTAATCAAGTGTGGTGGGGTGCACTTGTAGTCCCAGCTACTCGGGGGACTGAGGCAGGAGAATCGCTTGAACCTGGGAGGCAGAGGTTGCAGTCAGCCAAGATTATACCACTGCCCTCCAGCCTGGGCGACAGAGCAAGACGCCAGCAAAAAAAAAAAGAAAGAAAAAAAAATCCCTAGCACTTTACTTGTATCAGCCCATTTAATCTTCATAGTAACCTCAAGTTATTACTCTTCCTGTAACATAAAAGAAACTCAAAGAGATGTTAAGGAACTTGCTCATAGCCACACAGAAAGTGGCAGAAAGCGGATTCAAACCCAGAGTGGAGTCCAGAGTCCCTGCTTCCTCACCAGGCCATTGCTGGCATCACACTCTATTAAACATACACTGGACTTGTTTATATCCTCGTTACATCCAGCCTCGGTAAGGATGGAAACTGAGCCTATCTTGTTGACCACTGAATTCCTAGCGCCTGGCCCACAGTAGAAGTGCAATCAATATTTATTGAACTTTTAAGAAATGCTCATTGGACTGAAGGGATGTGAATGAACACGAAGGGCAGCTATGTCCCTTCTTCTGGCTATATTCTTTCTTGCATTTATCAAGATTGCTTCAAGAGACGCTGACCCAGCTCGGCTGCCAATTTTGATTGCAGCCATCAAGTGCCCCGTGACCCTTCAAGATGGATTCATACCTCATCTGGGGCCCTGCCATCTGCTGACATGTTTGAAAACACAAGCTTCAGCCAACACCAAGTGTTAATAGAGTTTGGACAAGTGGCTGTATAAGAGGAACAAAAGCAATAATGGAGAAAGAATGTAATTGCCCGAAGCTCACTTTGAAGAGTCTCCACTCCAGGGGGAAATAGAACTAGCAGCAGGTCCACTTTGGATTCAAGTGAAATGTGCTCATTGAAATGTGCAAGCAGTGTGCCTGAAGTCTCTGGACAGGTTTTGACAGCCTCAGCACTGAGGCAGCATCCTGACATTGCATCCACGAGGGTGACTGCGATGACCCAGTAGAAGCCTTGGCAGCCACCCCAGAGCTCAAACCCGGGCGGGCGGTAGTCAGCAGCGAATGAGGCAGAAGAATTACAGCCAGAGGGAACCTAGAAGGAGGAGGTGTTCCTCCACCTGCCAGGAGAGAGCAGAGGAATCACAAGAACAGCTAATCTCTGCCAAACACTTCCCACGTACCAGACACTATTCCAAGGGCTTTACGCACAGCCACCCATTTCATCGTGAATCTGCAGTTCTTGGGGTGGGTGTGATTATTATCGTCTCTGTTTTACAGATGAGGAAACTGAGGTAGTGCAAGATCAAGTAAACATCCTGGGGTGAACACAGCAAAGAAGGGGCCAAGTGAGGATTTCACCCCAGACAGGCTGGCTCCAGAGCACACGCTCTCAGCCATGCACCACATTCACATCGCCTCTCACGAATGGAAATGCATTTGGCCCCAGCACTGTGCCAGGTGCTTTAGGCCTCTTGCTGGATCATGATAACAACCTTATGGGCTGCATATTGTAGTGCTCAATTTTTAGCGAGCCAATGACATGCCCAGCCAACAAGAGGAAAGTTAGGATTCCAATGAATTCTCTAAAACAGTGATTCTCAACTGGGAGCGAATTTGCCCCACTGGAAGAGACATTTGTTGATGTCTGGAGACATTTTTGTTGTCCCAACCTGGGGGAGGGGAGTTGGGGGTGTCAGTGCTACTAGCCTCTAGTGACTAGAGGCCAGAGACACTGGTAAACATCCTACAGTGCACAGGACAGCCCCATAACAAAGACTTTCCTGGCCCACAATGTCAATAGTGACAAGGTTGATAAACCCTGCTCTGAAACATCATGCTGGATTTCACTCTCCATTCTAGTACTCCTATAGGCACATTCACACACACATTCTCACACACTCTTGCACTCACACACGCACACACACACTATAGAGTTGGAAGAGAGTTTATGGTGAAATCAATCAAATCAGCCCTCCAGCCCCAAATGCAGAGAGTGTCTGGCACTCTGCAGGATTCTGCAGGTTAGAAAAGTGGGGTGAAAGGGGGTGGCTCCTGTTCTCCTGAGCTTCCGTGAAATCTAGTTGAAGAGACAAAATAAACACACAAGAAACAAAGAGCTGTCTTCAGAAGTGAAAGGCTAAACTGCAAGTCACAGCAGCTGTGGACTTTCAAAGGGGAAAAAGAGGCCCACTAAGGAAGTGAGACTGGAAGGAGAGGGAGGGGCAGAGACTGGCAAGGGGAAGAACTGGACTGAGAGCCTCCAAGGAGGTGGGGAGAGGGTGTGACAGCAGGGAAGAGAGGGGGGAAACCAGCTTGATGTGTGAGGGATGAATGGCAGGGCCATCTTAATGGAGTCCCAGGGAGAACTGGTGAGCTTTGTAGAGTGACCATCTGCAGGGGTCCACTGTTTGGAGACGAGTTCAGGAGCACTCTATTTATTGCTGTGCTGTGCTCTCACAGGACCTCGCCTCCTGACAGGGAAATGGATGGGGTGGGAAGATAAAGGCAAGATGGGGAAACTCAGTCCATCTGAATCCTATAAGGCCACCAGAAGATTTTAAAACCTCCAACCCCTACCCTTTACCCATCCTCCTCCCCCTCCACTTATCCACCCACCCACCCATCCATCCATCCACTCACCCATCTATCATCCATCTACCCACCCATCCATCTAATCAACAACTATCCATCCACCTATGAATCCACCTCTTCATCCATCCAATCAACAGCCGCTGAGCACCTGCTCTGTGCTGAAGAAGAACAACAGACATGGCCGTGCCATGGTAGAGCTTGCATTCTACAGAGGTGCCCAGATCATTCAACACAAGGCTGCAAGGAAGTATGAAGGGGATGATGGCAGCTCTAGTAACATGAAGCAAAGGGTGCACTGCCCCCAACCTGTCCAATCGGGACATTAGTACTAATAATGGTGCTCTCTGCTGCCTCATACAGAAAGAGAGGTTATGACTGGACTGTAAGCTTCCTGAACTGTTTTATTCATCTCTGGGCCCAAATACCCAGCTAAGGACCATCACTCAGCACAGGCTTACTGAACTTAATTGATCTGAACAGACTATAAGAATTGTTTTCTGACTCTTGACAAGCTCTTGGCTTCAAGAATTCAAACCTTGGGCAGAATGCTTTGGCTATGCCTATTGTATTTGTTTACTAAATAGTTACAGAGTAAAATAAGCACATTTTGCCAGGGACCTTAACTGGCTTCCATGAATGAGTTTTGGCGACACTGCAATGCAGAACTGCACATGTGCATATTTTAGTGGGAAGAAGTGTTTCTAGCTGCTACAGGATTCTCAATGGGACCTATGCTACAATAATGATTAGTTTCTCTGACCTACCACATTCCTGGTATTGCAGTGATGCTGAATGGACTCAAAGTTAACCCTCCATACAGCTCTGCCCTCCAACAACGTACCAGCTAGTGGGGAAGATGACATGCAGTTACCTAACTAAAAGACAAGGTGAAAAGGGGCAACTTCCATAAAATAGAGGGAATTTTCAGAGAGACCTCAAAGATCTACGCCTCAGTTTCCTCACCTGCAAAATGAAGACAGAAGTTATTTTTCTTAGGGTGTCTATGAGGGCTAAACATGATAACACAAGGGCTTTGTAAATGTACCATGCTATGGGACTTGTACCCAAACAGACATATAGACCAGTGGAACAGAACAGAGACCTCAGAAATAACACCACGCATCTACAACCATCTGATCTTCGACAAACCTGACAAAAAGAAGCAATGGAATAAGGATCTCCTATTTAATAAATGGTGCTGGGAAAAGTGGCCAGCCATATGTGGAAAACTGAAACTGGATCCCTTCCTTATATCTTACACAAAAATTAACTCAAGATGGATTATAAACTTAAATGTAAAATCCCAAACCATAAAAACCCTAGAAGAGGCCGGGCGCGGTGGCTCATGCCTGTAATCCCAGCACTTTGGGAGGCCGAGACGGGTGGATCATGAGGTCAGGAGATCGAGACCATCCTGGCTAACATGGTGAAACCCCGTCTCTACTAAAAATACAAAAAATTAGCCAGGTGTGGTGGCAGGCTCTTGTAGTCCCAGCTACTCAGGAGGCTGAGGCAGAAGAATGGCGTGAACCCAGGAGGCAGAGCTTGCAGTGAGCCGAGATTGCTCCGCTGCACTCCAGCCTGGGAGACAGAGCGAGATTCCATCTCAAAAAAATAAATAAATAAAAATTTAAATCCCTAGAAGAAAACCTAGGCAATACCAATCAGGACATATG
The DNA here is from genome assembly GCF_028885655.2 of Pongo abelii. Lineage (NCBI taxonomy): Eukaryota > Metazoa > Chordata > Mammalia > Primates > Hominidae > Pongo > Pongo abelii. The sequence goes on along the minus strand of NC_071989.2, from coordinate 178,523,351 downwards.
CATGGGCAAAGACTTCATGACAAAAACACCAAAAGTGATTGCAGCAAAAACCAAAATTAACAAATGGGATCTAATTACACTAAAGAGCTTCTGTACGGCAAAAGAAACTATCATCAGAGTGAACAGGCAACCTATAGAATGGGAGAAAATTTTTGCAGTCTACTCATCTGACAAAGGGCTAATATCCAGAATCTATAAGAAACTTAAACAAATTTACAAGAAACAAACAACCCCATCAAAAAGTGGACAAAGGATATAAACAGACACTTCTCAAAAGAAGACATTTATGTGGCCAACAAACATGAAAAAACACTCAACACCACTGATCATCTGAGAAATGCACAATGAGATACCATCTCATGCCAGTCAGAATGGCAATTTTTACTAAAATGTCAAGAAACTATAGATGCTGGTGAGGACGTGGAGAAATAAGAATGCTTTTACACTGTTGGTGGAATGTAAATTAGTTCAACCATTGTGGAAAACAATTCCTCAAGGATCTAGAACCAGAAACACCATTTGACCCAGCAATCTCATTACTAGGTATATACCTGAAGGAATAGAAATCATTCTACTATAAAGACATATGCACACATATGTTTATTGCAGCAATATTTACAACAGCAAACACTTGGAACCAACTCAAATGCCCATCAATGATAGACTGGATAAAGAAAATGTCAACATATATACCATGGAATACTATGCAGCCATAAAAAGAAATGAAATCATGTCCTTTGCAGGGACAGGGATGAAGCTGGAAGCCATCATTCTCAGCAAACTAACACAGGAACAGAAAACCAAACACTGCGTGTTCTCACTCATAAGTGGGAGTTGAACAATGAGAACATATGGCCACGGGGAGAGAAATATCACACACTGGGGCCTGTCGGGGGGTGGGGGGGGTTGCAAGGAAGGGAGAGCATTAGGACAAATAGCTAATGCATATGGGGCTTAAAACCTAGATGATGGGATGATAGGTGCAGCAAACCACCATGGCACGTGTATACCTATGTAACAAACCTGCATGTTCTGCACTTGTATCCCGGAACTGTCAGTAAAATTAAAAAAAAAAAAAAAAAAAAAAAAGTACCGTGGTACAAAAGGTGAGGCAATGGCATGATTTATGCCAATGTCGACGACTACTTAGATCAAGGTTTTCACTAGGGAAGGCCTCGATGCAGCTCTCATTCTTCTAGCTATTCAGACCAGAAACCTTGGAGTCACCACTGGCTCCTCTCTCCTTCTCATACCCACATCCATTCCAAGAGGAAAACCCCATTTGCTCGACCTACAACACATACATCTCGAATCTAAGCATATCTCACTGTCTCCACTGCTCCCTCCTGCTGAGAGCCACCACCGTCTCTTGCCTGAGTTATCACTGTTGCTGCCTAACTGGTCCCCCTGCTTCCACATTTAATTCCCCTTGATTAATGCACCATAAAACTGCTATGTTCAATCCTCTTAAAACATAAGACAGGTCGTTCTACAATTCTACTCCAAATCCTGCAATGCCCCCCTCCCCCATTCAGAGTAAAAGTCAAGGACCTCACAATACCTACGAGGCACTGCTCCCTATGACCTCTCTCAGAGAATCCATTCCTTACTGCTTTGCACCTTGCTTACTCTACTGCAGCCACACTGGCCTCCCACACATCAGAGAGGCTTCCTCCTCTTTACATTGGCTATTCATTCTACTTAGAAGGGTCCTTCCCTGACTGCCACCGCCAGGGAAGCCAGCAGCAAAAACCCACTTTCCAGGCAAACCCTGAAGGTTCAGCTGACACTGGGATGGCCCTGCTGCTGCAGCCCACCATGTCAGTGAGGGTGTCTCTAGGCCTGGCATTGCACCATTTAATTCAACCAAACAAATGCCTATTATACCATTCAGACCCTGTGCTGTGACAGTGTGCACGTCATACTGTCCACCTATGTCTCCATCCATCATCTTAGCTTAGGCTGTGATCCAAGGGGCCATGTGCAGTCAGGGGAACTGAGTGCCCTAGAGCAGGGGTCCCCAACTCCTCAGGCCACCGACCAGTACTGGTCGGTGGCCTGTTAGGAACCAGGCTGCAGAGTAGGAGGTGAGCAGCAGGCAATCCAGCATTAGCCTGAGCTCCGCCTCCTGTCAGATCAGCAGGGGCATTAGATTCTCACAGGAGCAGGAACCCTATTGTGAACTGTGCATGCGAGGGATCCAGGTTGCTCGCTCCTTATGAGAATCTAACTAATGCCTCATGATCTGAAGTGGAACAGTTTCATCCCGAAACCATCCCTCCCGCCCCACCCCACCTCCCCATCAGTCTGTGGAAAAACTGTCTTCCACCAAACCAGCCCCTGGTGCTGAAAAGGTTGCAGACCACTGCCCTAGAGTGATGAACGGAGAGGGCTCTGGAAAGTGTCCACATTGGCGGTCATACTTTCTCCAGCCTCAGTTTCTGCCACCATGACTTTAAACCAAAGCAGAAGCTGACCTGGTGGGGGCAGGGAGACAAGGAATGACTTTCTCCAAGGAGAACTAACAACAGAGTAAGACTTAAGCAGCTCACAAACTCAGCCTGACTGTTTTTCAATTCACACCAATTAAGGGAATGGGGAAGAAAGGAGAAAGTGCCTATTAAAGGGAACATTTGTGGTGTCTCCACCCAGACTCCTCTGGAGTTGTGTGGTGATAAGCACTGTCATTCCCTATTTGCAGAACATATGCTGCAGAGCACAGACTGCTGCACCCATGTGTAATTGACTATTAAAAAAAAAAAACAAATCCAAAGGTCCAGAAATTAGCGGAGCAGTATGGTGACTACATTTCCTCTCTCAAAAGACAGCAGCAATAGGATGCTGGTCTCAGGAGGAAGCAGAGCTTAGAAAACACGATCTGTCTTCAAGGTTCATTCAAATGCAAACATTATGGTTAGGGGCAAGATGTCCACCGACTAATGAGGTGCCCATATAACTGTGGATTAGGACAATCTCCTTACATGAACTCAAACAGCCAGCCCAGCAGGCACTCCTAAACAGCCCCAAGTTGCTGAAGCATCTGAAAGTAGGAAGCCCCAGCACCTAAGAATTGGTGGCAGGAAGGAATTAGATGTCTAATCCATGTATTTTTGTTTCACCAGACTAATTTCTGGGGACCAGTCCAAAGGTACAGTCAGCCACTATAGCAAAGATGCATGTATTAATATCCCTCCAAGCATTGGCTTTGGAATTCTTTTCCCCATTGCGACTGAGAGGCCTTCTCACATCATCTAATTCAAGACCATTCCTAATATTCTCACTCATATTACAATAGCACATATCACAATTTGTAATTATATGGTTACTGATTTATTCATGAAGTTCTTTTTCATCTTCCCTATTAGACTACTGGCTCCAGAAGGATAGGGGCCATATTGGCCTAATTCTAGTAATTTCAGTGACTAGCATAATGCCTGGCACACACGCCCAACAAATATTTAAGAAGTTAATGAAGAATGAATGAGTGAACAAATGAACAAGTTAATGAGTGAGTCATGCTCTCTATCCTTTCAACTGTTGCATTTGGCAATAAAAGCAGTATAATTGGTCCCTCTGTAGTGAAGTTCTGCCCTGGGTGTGTTTGGGATGCAGGTTCCACTCATGCTTCCTACTCAAAGAATCAGTCCCCACCCATGGCTCCTGCTAGATAAGCAGCAAGCCATGTGACCCCACCTCATAGTCACAGAGAATTAGACCTGCCAGGGGCAGCACCCTCACCAGAGTGAGGCCCATTATTAGGCTGGCAATGAACTCTGACTTGGGTGGTCTTTCTTACAAAGGGAAACCAAGCTACCACTCTCTTCTGTTGGGTCTTTGAACAAATAAACACAGAGAAGATTCAGTGGATGCTTGAACTGCAAGGTTGTGCAGAGAGGGGTGGGTTGCATGCTGGGGCCACCACTGTGGTATTAGAGTATCAGTTATGAAGGAACAATGCAATCAGAGGGAGATGGTGGGGAGAGAAAGGAGACCACAGCTGGCATGCTCAGAGAAGCTGAGAAGCCATGAGAGGAGAAGCAGAGGTTTCCAGGGTTGCCTCAGTTCAAGCCCTTTCTGAGGCTTGGCTCCTCCTGTTTCCTGGATTTCCATGTGATTCCTCTGACCCTAAAATACACCACTTCCCCCTGCTCTCCCACAGATACACACCACACATTTTCATTGAACTGATTTGACTAGATTTTGTTCCCTTCAACAAAAAATCCATGTGCAAATGACACCGGCACACATTGCCCACGCCAAATCTGTCAGTGTGTGTGGATCAGCTCTGTCCAGGGTCCTGGGCTGCGACAGCATCACCCACATCCCTGGACCACAAGCTGGTTATGGATTCCTCCATATTCCCCAACCAAGATGTGAAAAAGATCCCTTCTCTGCTTCTGCAGAGCCTGTTATGGTTTGAATTGTGCCCACCCCCTCCAAAAAAAGAGACGTTGGAGTCTCTACTCCCAGTACCTCAGAATGTGATCTTATTTGGAGACAGTCTTTACAGAGGTAATCACATTTAACTGAAGTCACTAGGGTGGGCCCTAATCTAATATGACTGGATGTCCTTTTTAAAAGGAGAAATGTGGAGACAGACATGCACACAACGAGAATACCACGTGAAGATGGAGGCAGCAATCAAGGCAACGCTTTTGTAAGCCAAGGAATGCTGAGGATTGCCAGCAAACCACTGGCAGCTGGGGGAGACGCCCGGAACAGATCTTCCCTCAGCCCTCAGAAGAAACCAACAAATATTCCTCAACACCACACATGGCTGTAAAACCATAGCTAGAGAGAAGCTGCATACAGAACAGGTTTCTGATCAAAATATGCCACTTCCATAGCGCATATTGATTATTTTGAGCTGGATGCAAATAAGAATCAACAGGTACAGAAAGAAGCTTTCCTGGATATTTCTTTATCTGAAGAAACTCCTAAGAAATAAGGACTGTCATAAATCCCCTCTCCCAGGGAAGTTTCATGGCAATGAAGAAGACAGAAAGTTGGCTCCAAGATGAACCTGCACGAAGAACCCTTTATCTTCCATTAGATTCCCCATATATTTCCCTTCCCACAGTTTGCTGCCCTTGGAAGCCTAAAACCCTCTTTTGACTTGCTACTTCTCTAAACCTTTATTGTACCTTTGCTAAGATGCTGTATAAGCTCAAGTTCAAACCAACCCTTTGAGTACTCCATATGTAAGCAGGATGCACATGCTAATAAACTTGTTTGTTTTCTCTTGTTCATCAGTCTTTTGTTAGTCTAATTTACAGAAAACCCAAGATGCAGTAGCAGAAAGAAGCTTTTCCCTCCCCTACAAGAATAACTAGAGTCCCACACAAATCTGCCTGGCAGGCTCAGCTTCGGAGTAAACAAAACTCTTTTCTACCCTCACCCTTTATCTCAGGACTCCTGCCTTGAAGCCCTCTTTATAGTCCCAAAATACCATGCCAGAGACCACAGATTATTTGTCATGAACTTGTGTCCCCACCAAAATTCTTATGCTGAAGTCCCAGTCATCAGTGTCTCAGAAGGTACTTCTATTTGGAGATAAGTGTATATTCGGAGACAAAGGGGTTATTAAGTTAAAATGAGTCCTTTAGGGTGGGATGCTAATCCAATATGACTGGTGTTCTCATGACAGGAGGAAGAGACAGCAAGGGTGTGCCTGCACAGAAAGCAATGAAGAGGCAGCAAGACAGCCATCTGCAAACCATGGAGATAGGCCACGAGACAAGCCAACCCTGCTGGTGCTTTGATCTTGGACTTCCAGCCTCAAGAACTGTGAGAAAATACATTTCTGTTGTTTAAGCCACCCAGTCTGTGGTATTTTGCTACAGCAGCCCTAGCAAACTAATATATCATCCTCAATATTCTTCCTCCTCTCCTTACTTACGAAGAGAACTCCTAATTTTTAGCTGGGTACATGGCTGCCTACATTACAGACTACATTTCCTAGCTTCCCTTGCAGCTATAGTCAGTCATGTGATTATATTTTTGCCAATAGGATGTAATGTAAGAAGAAATGTCAAGTGTGCCTTCAGGTAAATGTCTTTAAAGGGAAAAGCCATGACCTTCTTTTTCCCTGCATCCTTTTTGCTGGCTGGAAGGTGGACCTGATCACCGAAGCTTAAGCAGCCTATGCGGCTCAGGATGCAGAAGTCACATGCCAAGGATACAGTGTGAGATACAGAATCAGCCACCTTACCACCTCTTCACAGACCATTTCTGAGCTTTCCGTGTGACACAGAAATAAACTTGCAGCTTGGTTAGGCCACAATTTTGGAGGTTTTCTGTGACCCTTTGTCACACTTAACCCTAACTGATACTGTTAGTTTCTCTTTCTACCTCCTCCTTTTCTGCCCTTTCCTCTCTCCTGCAAGGAGAAAGCTCTCTTCACCGACAAGAGCCTCAGGCAGAGTGGATTAACCTAGTAAAGGTTAACAGGCAATGTTGATTATAAGTGACCTCCTGCTAGATTAACCAGGCAGTCAGTAGACAGGTAAAACTGTTACCCATTTTCCTTCTATTCTAAGTCCAATTCCCCACTCCTATCCTAATTAACTATTTAACTTCTTCCAGATGACACTGCTCAAAACCTCCAGTGCTCACAGAAGGAAATCCAAACTTTGAAGCTTGGCACTCAAAGCCCTTCACAATCTACCCATAAGCTACCTCTGCAATTTTTTTTTTTTTAACACTAAAAGCAATACTAAAACCAAAACAGACTACTTATTGTTTGACCTACACACTTCAGGGATGCCAGCTCCCTGCCTTTACCCATGATGTTCCCCTTCTAGATGCTTTCCTGGTGCCATGCAAAAGGCCTAGGGTCTGAAGACAATTGAATTTAAGGCCCGCTCCATTGCTTCCAAGTGATGTAAACTTGGTTACTTCACGTGTAAGTTGGGAATAATACACTGCCTCACATGGGGGTTCTGAAGTCAGACAGAGATTGCATGACCTTTGGTCTTGCAAACCATGAAATACTACAGTCTCATAAGGCATGACTGTCCTGAATCTGGCATTAGGGTGCATCTTGGTGCTGGTGTCTCTTGGTTCTGAAGCTGCTAGGTAAGACCCTGGACCTCAATCACTAATTCTTATTGAGCCAGCACACTACTAAATGCTTTCCATGCATAACCCCATTCAATCCTCACAAGAGTCTCATGAGACCTGCATTATTAATACTTCCACTTTATAGACGAGGAAACAGACCCCGATTTGAACTCAGTTCTGACTTCCCAGTCAAAGCCTCTAGCCTTACACATAACTCCTCAAGGGCAGAAGCTGTATCCTTCCTTACTTTGTAACTGCCCCTTGAGGATATGAATTATTATTTGTTCTCTGGATGGGGACCATTTATATCAAAATGACCCCACAGTGCCCGGTACCCAGTAATTGAGTGGATAACTGCTGATCTCTCCAGGGCAGTGTTTCCCAAACAGTGGCCTGGGGACCCCCTGCATCAAATCCCTCTGGGTGCTTGGGTCTTCCAATGCCTCACCTGCGAAATATTTATCTCTGAGATGGTGTCTGGTATCCGCCTGTGTAGGAAGCTCCAGAGTGACTTTTTATTGATATTTAAGTTTAAAAACCACAGTGAGTCCATGGAGATTGCACCACAGATGCCACTTAGAGAGAGTAGCAGCACCTGAGGCCTCCCTTCCCCCAGCCACCACTTCCGCCCCTGAGCGCCCAGCAGAGGCTTCTGGGAGTTTAGATGGCTGAGGCTGACAAAGCTAGCTTCTTGGTTACCCTAAGACCACCTGGAAGGAGCCTTTTTCCCCAGAGGCTCTTGGTGGCTGAGTAGAGAACCCCACCGTCCAGCCCCATCCCCCAAGCTTGAGCTGCCCTCTGGATGCCCTGCCAAATCAGGAGTCATCTGACCCAGGAGGAACAGACAGGGGAAGCAGGCAGATGGGTGTCGCTTTGGAGGGGGTGGAAGTATGCATGGTGGGCAGGACAAGGCTGAGCCAGAGGAGAGTGGAGCTCCCTCTACAAGGCCAAGTCTCCCATGCGGCGAGTTGGGGCACTCCTGGGGACGCTGAGTCTGGCGCGAAGAGCTGAGTTGTCAAGCGCAGGTCTTGACCCTATCTCGGAAATATCTAAGGTTTCCTCAGCAGGCGAGAGAGCGAGGGCCTTGCTTAGCCTGCAGGGTGGGGTCCCGCCGTCCTCTCCGCGAGCCTCGGCTTTCCCGCCCCAAGGCCCCGCCGCAGGCGGCGCCCTCTGACCTGCAGGCAGTGCGCTCTGCCCACCCCGCGCCGCCGGCCCAGCAGCAAGCATCCTCCTGCTCGCAGCTCTCCCGCCACCTGTCCCGCTCCCTGCCGCGCCCTGGCGCCCGCACCTACCCACGCCGTGTCGCTCCTTGTCAGCTTTGCGCCAGGGGGCCATGGCTGGGCCGGGGCCTCGCGTCCTCCCGTGGGGAAGCCGTCAGGGGGTGGCTGGGCGCCGCAGGGCCCCACTTCCTTCCTCTTTTCAAACTCCTCTCAGGGCCCGCCCTCTCCTCCCTCCCCGGGGCTCCCCGCTCCCTCCTCCCTCCCGTTGGGCAGGGGCACACTAGAAGGCTGGTGCCCCGTAAGCTAAGACACGCCACCCCACCCCACTTCACGCAAAGCTTGGAGACCACTCCCACCTTGTTTCCTCCCCAGGCGAGGGGGCAGAGGCCAGTCCCCACCTGGGGCTCCCCAGACCATCACCGCAAGTGCAGAGAGTTTCCTGATTGCCGTGCCTAGGGACTGAACAAACCTCCTTAACTCCCCTCAGCATGAGCTTTGGTGTCAGATCTGGGTTCGAATCCAGACGAGGACAAATTACTTCATTTTTCAAAGCTTCAGTTTTCTCATCTGTGAAATGGGATACTAGTACCTACTTCGTATGATTATGGTGAGGGTTAGAGAGACAATGTACACAGCAGGTGACATGGAAGAGTAAATGTTTACCTAGAGGTGGATCATTTACAGGCTTTTTTTTTTTTTTTTTGGAGACGGAGTTTTGAGTTTCTCTCTTGCTGCCCAGGCTGGAGTGCAACGACGCGATGCCGGCTCACCGCGGCCTCCGCCTCCCGAGTTCAAGTGACTCTCCTGTCTCAGCCTTCCAAGTAGCTGGGATTACAGGCATGCACCAGCATGCCCGGCTAACTTTGCATTTTCAGTAGAAACGTGGTTTCTCCATTTTGGTCATGCTGGCCTCGAACTCCCCACCTCAGGTGATCCGCCAGCCTCAGCCTCCCAAAGTGCTGGGATTACAGGTGTAAGCCACCGTGCCTGCCCCATTTACAGCTTTTTATCGTTTTGGTGCCACAAACCTGTTGGAAAATCTGATGTAAACTCTAGAAGCTCTACTCTGAAAATACGTAAATACACTATTTACCAACTTCACTGCAAGGTGAAGGGTGCTGTCACAGCCAGCAACAGTGGGACCTAGGAAAAGAGCCCTAGAGTTAGGCTAATGGAGACATTTCATCGAAAAATCTCATTATTGCTCTGAGAACAGATTCTGTCCAAAAAAAAAAAACCTTGTCTGATCCACAGTGATAAGGCTGAATTTAAGTTTTGCTGAGTTTTCTTTCTTTATTCATGACTGTCACTACCCTTTTCTGCCTTACACTACAGAGTCATTAAGATAGATTAGGCAATATCACAGTTGAACTGGAGCAACAAAAAATTATTGATTTTGTTTTATCTGCAGTTATTTTCTTTTCTGTTTTCTAGCAGCACAAATTAGGTAATAATGTCTTGTACAGTCAGCAGTGGTATTAGGGTTCCACCAGGTGACCAGAGTAGGAGATTTTATATATATACATACATATATATACGTATGTGTGTGTGTATATATGTGTATATGTATATATGTATACATATATGTGTATATATACATACATATATACATGCATTATATATATTATATACATATATGTATATACGTATGTATATATAATACATTTTATATATATACATATATACATACATATATGCATACATACATATATACATATATGCATACATACATACATATGCACATACATACTATATATGTAATATATATGTATGAGAGAGATTGGGTATTGGCTAATGCGATTGTGGGGCTGTCAGGAAGAGCAGTTTGGAAACTCACAGGCAGGAGCTGTCCTCAGGAGGAATTTCTTCTTTTTCAAGGAACCTCAGTTCTATTCATAAGGTTTGTCAACTAATTGGATCACACCAACCCAATTTATTGAGGATAATCTCCCTTAATTAAATTCAATATATGGTAGATGTTAATCACATCTACAAAGTACTTCACAGCAACCCCTGTGAAGATTGTGAAGATTGGTATTTGATTGAATAACTGGGCCATAGCCTTGCCAAGTTGACTCACAAAACTAGCTATCACAACGGTATTATAAATTGGGACTATACAATAGAGGATTGCAAACATTTTCTGTAAAGGCACAGATAGTCAATATTTTAGTCTTTGCAGGCCAGAAAGTAAAATCAAGTATATATGTAGGATGCAGGTACTTATGTATAGAAAGAAAACAAGGTTCTAAATTTTTTTATTAATAAAATTCAAAATATGATGTGAATGAGTATTTTTTATAATACTAGCTTAGTAAGGCAAAAAAAAATACATTTTGGGAATGATATCACATTTCACCTTATTGGAGTTCAAAGTTAATGTGCCTTACCAGAATCGATTCAAATGTTCATATGTTAATGCTGATCTGACAGGATATTTACTTTCTATTTCTGAAAAAAATGTTTACCAAATGGGCAATGGTTAAAAGTCCAGAAAAGCTAATAAAATTAACCTTTGATACCACTGATTCAATAACATCACAGATTTAGATATTTTCCACAAAGTACCTGATGGTGAATATTACAATTAATAATCATGGGCTTTAAATATATTATATTTTCACCCACTTTCTAAATTTGCTCCAAAAGCCTTCTTCTGCTCCACAGATATTTTTTTTACCATGAACACTAGCAACACATCTTAGCAGATTTCACTTCAGGTTGTGTTGAATTAGTGTTTTCTCATTTTCTTTTAAAATAATCTTGCCCATAGTTCTTCTACACAGGCTCTTCATAGAAGCTATTTCTTCATTCACTTCAAACTCAGCATTGACTCCTCAAATAAACAACAACTGAGCTGTACTGGTAATATTTGTCAACAAGAACTAAGGAAAACCACTAGAAGTCATTTTAAAATTCACTATTGATACTCCTGTCAATGTTCTCAACCAAGCAACCAGTGTCACCAAAAGGCTAAAAGTCCTAAACTAATTTATTTTCACTGGATACATTTCACCTGCTGCTATAATCAAACATGATTTAATGAACTCAACATCCATAAAATATTTTGCCTTGCTTGCATAACAAATAAGCCACTTGGAAACTTATTCTGGTTGTAGTCTCATTTTCATTTGTTATTATTTTAAAGAAATTGTGCTGTGATGAGATATTCTGTTTTAAATTTTCTAATTTTTCTGGTCATTGCTTTTGTGTGAGTTGGAAAAGATGTGATGAGTGCTTAATCTATCATATTGTTTGGAGTGTCAACATGTAATAAACACAATGCTTTCTCTGCTTTGTTTGTTTTGTGCTGCTGTAACAGAATGCTACAGACTGTGTAATTTATGATGAACAGAAATTTATTTGGCTCACACCTCTGGAGGCTGGGAAGTTAAATATCAAGGGGCCAACATCTAGCAAGGGCATTTTTTGCTGTGCCATCCCATGGTGGAAGGTAACAGGGCAAGAGCCAGAGAGCAAGAGAGGCCCAAACTCACTTTTATAACAAACCCATTCTCACAATAACTAACCACTCCCTCAATAACTAACCCACTCCCACGATAACAACATTAATCTATTTATGCAGAGCCCTCATGATCTACTAATTACATCTTATTAGGCCCCACCTTCCAACACTGTTGTTGTATTGGGGATTAAATTCCCAACTCCTGAACTTTGTGGGGGTCACATTTAAACCATAGCACTATTTAATTTGGTAACAAACAATACACACTCCACTGTGCCTTAGAAGCATGACATTTGGAGCCCACTATTCTTTCTTTCCTTTTTGACATGGTGGCTATAGCACTGGTAATTTTTTTTAATGTTACTATAGAGAGTGATATGCACTTTAAATGCTATGGAGTTGTAACCTCATCCTTGTGATTAGTGTGTTGCTGGACAGCACTGTGAAGCATTGAAAACACCATATACAGTCCTTGTTGCAAATAGTCAACTCTGCCATTGTAGAATGAAAACAACTATAAATGATGCATAAATGAATGAGCATGGCTGTGTTCCCATAAAATAGAATTTTTACTTCCTACAGTTTTCATATAGCATGGAATGTTATCTTTATTTTGATATTTTTCAGCAATTTAAAAATGTAAAAACTAGTCTTAGTTCACAGGCCATACAAAAACATGCAACAAGCCAGATTTGATCTGTGAACCACAGTTTGCTATCTTCTGCTATACACAGTTGTGTTGTCTCATAAACTTGTAGCCAGGTGATCTAAAATACACTTTTTTTTTTCGATTTAGGTTTAAGCTTCTGACATACAAACAGGCAACTTCACATTAACAGTGTGATAAAGTATCTGATGGGAGGCCAAGAGTGGGTGGTGGTGCCAGAAAGCAAATAAGATTGAACTTGAGGAGCACTGAAGATTTTTTTCCCCATTCAACTTGTGATACAACCTATAATAGGAATCTGTTCCTTAAATAATGTTAAACAAACAAATTCAGCACATTAAAAGAGTGGAAAAACTGCTTTCAGTTGAAGGAGACGAAGTTTAGAAATTTTGACTAAGGGTTAATTAACTTCTTAATGGGGTGGCTTTTAGTGTAGAAATCTTTAAACTTCATATGGTTAGGAGATGGCTTTTATGTTTCTGAAATATGGGCTTTTCGTTACAGTTAACAATCCTATGGCACGATAAAAATTTTTTGGCAAGAGAGATCAATAGTCAAACATAAAAATCTGACTAAAACCACTTAAAGAATTTACAATAATCTTGGTCACACGATTTTATTAAACACCATCTGTCAGTTACTTGACTATTAGGTAGTACACTCTTGATGACTATAACTTCACATACATTGTGAGGGATGACTGTGGGTAAAAGGACATCTCTAGCCAAGATTTCTGTTAAGTTCAGTCCTGTGTGTCCAACTACCTCCTAGACATCCCCTCCCCGCCCCATCAATGTCTCCATATTTCAAAACCAAGCTCATTACATAACTGTACCCTGGACTTGTCCCTCTTCTGACTGTTTCTACCCAATGTTAGCAGGTGAAGTGACCAGACTGTGCTTTAATCAGGTGCTAGAACCCCATCTCCATCACTTACCTAGCTTTGTGGTTTGCAGCAAATTCACGGAACACTTTCTGAGCCCCATTCATTGAATACTTACTGCCTGTCAATCCCTGATTTAAACACTTGGCATGCATTATCTCATGTCATCCTAAAAGCAGCCCCATAAGACAGGTACCATTATTATCCCGATTTTACCCCTAATTTGCTAGTAAGCAAACTGAGGCCAGAGAAATGAAATCCCTTATTGTAGCCAATATCCACTATGATTGCCCATGAGTGCATCATTACCCTTCACTTCACTCAGGTCAGAAACTTAACTCATCCTAATCTTCCTTTCACTCCAAATGATAATCTCAAAAACAGCTGTTGAATCTGCCCTCTTCCCCATCTCACGAACTTAAGATCTTCCTTGAAACTTGGATTAGAGATCCCTTCCTCCAACCTTGCCTCCTTCCAATCTCTTCTCCATGTTACTTCTGAGACCCTTTGCCCAAGCAGTTTTGGTCTTCTCAAGCTTCTGGAATAATCTAGGAAAAATATAAGCAAAGCAGGTTTGTAATAAAATGAGAGGTTTTACAACTTTTGTGAAATGTGAAATAAAGACATTCCACAGGAAAGAGCTATGCAAAGCCTCAAGTATAGCCCAAAGAAATCTAACTGGACTCATGGTTTAGGTAAATTGAAGAAAACTCTTTCCCTAAGGCACAGCAGAAGGGGAGGTTTCCGATGTCCATCTTTTTCAGAGTCGTATGTATTCAGGTCCAAGATTTGGCTAGATTTCACTAGTACGCCTGTAATGATTACTAAATATTGGAATATTTCCATACAGTTGCTAAATAGCTACATCTCAAGGCATTCAAGTGCCCTCCTCCCATTCTTGTGTCACTACAGTGCCTGTCAGCTTGTTCTGAGTAGTTCATGGGGGTGGGCCCCCTTCTGCATAGGTCCAGCAACACCCAGCCAGAGAGCTCCTGGGCCCAGAAAGGGGACAGGGCCACCTGGAAGTAGCATTGGCACGTCAGTAGGTAGATGCCTAGAGGCTTCTGGTGTCCCACTGACCTGTGTCCATCACATGGCTGCCTTTGGAAACTCCATCCTCCACAGTACTAGTCAATATTTTTCTCATCTCTTCTTGTGTTAGCTGTTACAGTCATGGCAAATAGCTGAGTATATTCTGAGCAGCTCAGATAGTCGAGAGCAAAAGCTTGTACTTACCTAAATTTTACATACCAGAGAGGATTGCACATTTCTATCAGGACCATAAAAGACTCTCAGTAAGAAGGATATACGCTCCCAAAATCAATTAGTTACAGTAAAGGAAGGAGACCCAACAACAAAGATGGCATGTAGATAAGTGGGCATTCAAATAATTCTGCCTTCAGATAACAGACCAAACTCTAGAAGTGACTGTGGGAGTGGGGGTTGGCGATAGGGAGAATCAAGAGCTTTCCTGCTTACCTAGAGTTTGCTCTATCAGATGAAATGTTAATAGCCTCATCCAGGTCACTGCAAATGCCATTAACTCATTCATTTTTATGGCTGAGTCGTATTCCATCGTAAGTATATTCTAAGTGAAGTAACTCAGGAATGGAAAACCAAACATTGTATGTTCTCACTCATAAATGGGAGCTAAGCTATAGGATGCAAAGGCATAATAATGACAGAATGGACTCAAGGGGAAATGGTGGGAAGGGGATGAGGGATGAAAGACTACAAATAGGGTGCAGTGTATACTGCTCAGGTGATGGGTGCACCAAAATTTCACAAATCACCACTAAAGAACTTATTTACGTAACCAAACACCACCTGTTTCCCAATAACCTATGGAAATAAAAAAATGTATACATATATATGTATATATATTTAAAAATATTAATAGCCTCAAACCCACTGCTAGTTAATGCTCTAGGCATCTGCCAGTGGGATCTACCTCAACTGTGAGACTAAGACGTCAAGGCCCAGATTAATATCTCTCAGTGCATCCTTCAAATACTTTTGGACACTATTTAAAGTCTTAAGAATATCATGCAGGGCCATCATTCCCCTTGACAGCTTCATTTCCTGCCTCCTCTGCCCCTACTTACACCACCTCCCTGCACCACATGCACAATCACCCTACACTCTTACAAGATGGTGCTGTTTGAAGTTTCCTAGAAGTGCCACAAGTTCTCAGATCTCTGTGAGCTGTAGTCCTTCCTCCAATAGGAATACCTCTTCTTGCCCTCTAGGTTAAATAGTTCTGGGAATATTTACTTGGTAACTCTCCCCATCTCCCAATTCTCCCTCCAGTTAGACAACCCTCCTGTGGCAGCCCATGCTCATGAACTACTGGTCTCTCTAGTAGTCGCAATGGCTCTTTCTGCAAAGCTGCCAAGGCTCATACTGGGTGCAGTGACATCAGCCCTGCTCCTTTTCCACATCTCATTGGCACTGACTCATCTAGAAACAATGATATTTGGCAGGGGCCAACCACTAGCAGTCCAAAGGCCAAATCTGGAGGATGACATATTTGTTTAACAAGCATATTTTATTTTTACAGTTTTTAATATTTTTTAAAATTGCCAGCAATTATCAAGAGATTTTACCTGAACTTCTAGACTTCTAGTCTCTCTCTAAATAAATGTAGACACTGCATTTCCACAAGGCAGGTTCAGCTGGAGGCAGCTTTAGCAGCTGTCCTTGAGTTTGAGCATGCACTCTAGTTGCCACTATCTCCAATGCTGAGGCCAAATCTCAATGGCTATTTACCATTGTGCTTACACAGTTGTTCTTCTTAAGGTAAAAACAAAAATGAAATATTGCTTGGCCTTGTGTTCCATCAAAAGTGGGAAAATAAGAGAGACTGAAAAGATATATGTTTCAGGAAACATGGGAGAGGGTGTATATATTTACAGATGTGAAGAATAGTCGTAGATGTAGGTCTACATAGAACAAGTTCTTCTTAAGTTGCCATAATAACAACAAACCCAGTTTGCTTCACTCATTTAAGTTACCTGCCTAGTCCTCGTAGACACTGAGTTAAGACTTTGGTGGGTGTATTACAAACGAGAAAGGCCAACAGTTTCTGGCCAATAAGGAGGCTTTGTATTGAGTGATAGCAAACCAACCCAGTTAGGTCTTCTCATTTCAGAAGTATAAATAGTAGACATTACTGCAGAAAGCAAATTACTTGAGCCAAGAGCGCCTCTTGAAAAATCTCAATCTCTTGATTTTTTGGAGAAATCAATTATCTGATTTAGAAAGAGACAATAGATTCCTCATAAGCGTTCATGTTCTAGCAATAAGCCTCCAATCATCTGGGTGTATCTCTTCTCTAAGTCCAATACACATCTGCATGCTGTGTTGTAATTGTGGCCTTACTCTACTTGCACCCATTCCTAGAGGCTGAGTGCTCCTTCACTCCATAAACGTCTAGGGAGAACTCATCATGTGACAAGTCCTGAGGATATATCTTGGGGAACAACATAAACAAGATTGCCGCTCTCATCAATCCTGTAGCCTAGAAGGGAAGGCAGAAAATCCACAGGTACATAATACATTTTAATAAAGAAAATAAATTGTATAAAGAGTACTGTGGGAGAGTGGAAAAGGGGACGGTCTGGGAAGGGCTGTCTGAGAAAGTAATAGTTAAAAAGTGACCCTTGAGGAATCACCAGACCGTCTTCCACAATGGTTGAACCAATTTACACTCCCACCAACAGTGTAAAAGTGTTCCTATTTCTTCACAGCCTCACAAGGATCTAGAACCAGAAATACCATCTGACCCAGCAATCCCATTACTAGGTATATACCCAAAGGAATAGAAATCATTCTAGTATAAAGACACATGCACATGTATGTTTATTGCAGCACTATTTACAATAGCAAACACTTGGAACCAACCCAAATGCCCATCAATGATAGACTGGATAAAGAAAATGTCGTACATATACACCATGGAATACTATGCAGCCATAAAAAAGAATGAGTTCATGTCCTTTGCAGGGACATAGATAAAGCTGGAAGCCATCATTCTCAGCAAACGAACACAGGAACAGAAAACCAAACACCACATGTTCTCACTCATAAGTGGGAGTTGAACAATGAGAACACATGGCCACAGGGAGGGGATCATCACACACTGGGTCCTGTCTTAGGGTGGAGGGCAAAGGGAGGGAGAGCATTAGGACAAATAGCTAATGCATACGGGGCTTAAAACCTAGATGACAGGTTGATAGGTGCAGCAAACCACCATGGCACATGTATACCTATGTAACAAACCTGCACCTTGTGCATATGTATCCTGGAACTTAAAGTAAAAAAAATTTTTTTAAAAGTGACCCTTGGGAAAAACATGTTCCTGGGAGAGGCAACCACATTTGTATAGATCCCAATGGGAGAACAAGCTTACTGCTTTTAAGAAACCAAAAATGGCCTGTCTCATGGGTGTGCAGTGACCATGTGGTAAAATTTAGGTTGGAAGTTAGGTAAGAACCAAATGACGTAAAACCTTGAAGATCACACTAAAGAGTTGGAATTTTACTGTAAGTGTACTGGGAAGTGAGAAAGACAGTCAGGTGCTGGCTAGGCCCTTACAGGAGGGCCGTGATGTTCTCCCACTGAACGTGAATAATATCTCACGTTGAACAGCAACACCAGACAACGCCAGCCTGTGAGTGCGATGAATCTAGGCAAAAATAAGACAACTCTGTAATCATGAGTGATCATAGAAAAAACATGAACATTGTCCAAACCAAAAATGACCAGACATCATTCTTCTGTCATGGCTAACATGAATGACTACTGATTTTTCCTTTTAATCAGTTTCAGGCTTAGCCTCATTCTAGTCTTCCATTCTTCGAGATGAGATGTATTAAGTTACCTAATCACAGAATTAACACTGCCTTCTTAAACACCACCCTAAATCACATAACACAAGTCCAAGTCCTATCCATAGTAAAGTCCCTTCTAACATACTCTTACTGGAACACCCCAGGAGTCCCCATGGTATGCAGCCACAAGCAATAAACCCAACTTTTTTTTACTGCAGGTGCATTGCTGGTGGTCTTTAGGTGGAAGGCATTGACAACGTCACTAGAGGATTTTAAGCAAGAGGCAATATAATCTTTTTAAAAAATTATTTCAATTAGAAAACAAATTCTATAGGTCAAGAATGAAAGTAACAAGGCCAGTTAGTGGTTCAGCATCCAGGGAAAGATGATGGTGGATTGGACAAAATGGTAGGGGCACAGCAGTCAAATGCAAAATATATTTCAGAGATGGTATCCATAGGACTTGCCTACCAAGGAAATGAATATGTAGATCAAGTAGGCAGCCAAAGCCAAAGACCCAAAAATAAAGTAGCCAAAATAAGATAGAAGTCCAATTCTTTTCTGCATAGTTGATATTGCAGTTCTATGACATTGTGAAGGGTGAAGGCTCCTTCTTTCTTGCTATTCCATTATCCCCCAGGTTCACAATCATTATGTGCATGATCCACAATGACTCACCACTGTATTTCCATCCCAGTCAGCAGAAAGGGAGTTAGAGGGAAATAACAGCATGGCTCAGAGTAGCACTCAACATTTTTGCTCACATTCCTTTGGGCAAGAATTGGTCCCATGCCCACATCTAGCTGCAAAGAAGTTTGGAAAATAAAGATGTACCACAGATATATCGAAGGTTCAGTTCTCGACTACTGCAACATAAAGCAAGTCACGCAAAATTTTGGTTTCCCAATGCGTATAAAAGTTGTGTTTATCCTATACTGCAGTCTGTTAAGTGGCAGTAGCATTATGTCTATGAACACAGATAATGTGCATACCTTAATTTAAAAATACTTTATTGCTAAAAATATTAACAATCATCTGATCCTTCTGTGAGCCATAACTGTTTTTGCTGGTGGAGGATCTTGCTTCAATGTTGATGGCTGCTGACTGATCAGAGTGGTGGTTGCTGAAGACTGGGGTAGCTGTGGCAATTTTATTTTTCTTTCTTTCTTCCTTTGTTTTCTGAGATACAGTCTTATTCTGTTATCCTGGCTGGAGGGCAGTGGTGCGTGATCATGGCTTACTGCAACCTTGACCTCCCAGGCTCAAGCAATCCTCTTGCCTCAGCCTCCCAAGTAACTGAGACTACAGGTATGTGTCACCATGCCCAGCTAATTATGTATTTTTTTAATTAATTTATTTTTTGAGACAGAGTTTCATTCTTGTTGTCCAGGCTGGAGTGCAATGGTGTGATCTTGGCTCACTGCAACCTCTGCCTCCTGGGTTCAAGTGATTCTCCTACATCAGCCTCCTGAGTAGCTGGGATTACAGTCATGCACCACCATGCCTGGCTAATTTTGTATTTTTAGTAGAGATGAGGTTTCTCCATATTGGTCAGGTTGGTCTCGAACTCCTGACCTCAGATGATCTGCCCACCTCGGCCTCCCAGAGTGCTGGGATTATAGGAGTGAGCCACCGTGCCCAGCCTTATTTTTTAATGTTTTTGTAGAGACAGGGTCCCACTATGTTGCCCCAGCTGGTATCAAACTCCTGGGCTCAAGTGATACTCCCACCTTGGCCTCCCAAAATTTTGGGATTATAGGTGTTAACCACCACACCTGGCCGTGATTTCTTAAAACAAGACAGCAAATAAATTACTACATTGATGAACTCTTCCTTTCATTAAAGATTTCTCAGTAGCATATGATACTATTTGATAGCATTTTTCCCACAGTAGAACTTCTTTCAAAATTAGTCCTCTCAAACCCTGCCTCTGCCTTATCAACTACATTTGTGTAATATTTCTAAATCATTTATAGTTATTTGAACAATGTTCACAACATCTTCACCAAGAGTAGACTGCATCTCAAGAAATCACTTTCTTTGCTTATTCATAAGAAGCAATTCCTCATCCTTTCAGGAGTTACCATGAGATTGCAACAATTCAATCACATCTTCACTTCAGGCTCCACTTCTAATTCTAGGTCTCTTGCTATTTTCACCAAATCTGCAGTTACTTCCTTCAGTGAAGTCTTGAATCCCACAAAGTCACCCATGGTGGTTGAAATCAACTTCTTCCAAACTCCTGTTAATGTTGATATTTTGACCTCCTCTCATGAATTGCAAATGTCCTTAATGCCATTAAGAATGGTGGTGAATCCAGCTAAAGCAGTGTTAAGAGGGAAATTTATAGCACTAAATGCCCACATCAGAAAGCTAGAAAGATCTCAAATCGACTCCCTAACATCACAGTTAAAAGAACTAGAGAAGCAAGAGCAAACAAATCCAAAAGCCAGCAAAAGACAAGAAATAACTAAGATCAGAGAAGAACTGAAGGAGATAGAGACACAAAAACCCTTCAAAAACTCAATGAATCCAAGAGCTGGTTTTTTGAAAAAATTAACAAAATAGACCACTAGCTAGACTAATAAAGAAGAAAAAAGAATCAAATAAAGGCAATAAAATATTCTAAAGGGGCTATCACCACTGACCCCACAGAAATACAAACCACCATCAGAGAATAATACAAACACCTCAACACAAATAAACCAGAAAATTTAGAAGAAATGGATAAGTTCCTGGGCATACACCCTCCCAAGAAGTCAAATCCCTGAGCAGACCAATAACAAGTTCTGAAATTGAGGCAGTAATTAATAGCTTATCAACCAAAAAAAGCCCAGGACCAGATGGATTCACAGCTGAATTCTACCAGAGTTACAAAGAGGAGCTGGTACCATTCCTTCTGAAACTATTCCAAACAATTGAAAAGGAGGGACTCCTCCCTAGCTCATTTTATGAGGTTAGCATAATCCTGATACCAAAACCTGGAAGAGACACAATAAAAAAAGAAAACTTCAGGCCAATATGAACATCAATGCTAAAATCCTCAATAAAACACTGGCAAACCAAATCCAGCAGCACATCAAAAAGCTTATCCACCATGATGAAGTCGGCTTCATCCCTGGGATGCAAGGCTAGTTCAATATATGCAAATCAATAAATGTGATCCATCCCATAAGCAGAACCAATGGCAAAAACCACATGATTATCTCAATAATGCTGAAAAGTCCTTTGATAAAATTCAACATGCCTTCCTGTTAAAAATTCTCAATAAACTAAATGTTGATGGAACATATCTCAAAATAATAAGAGCTATTTATGTAAAACCCATGGCCAATATCATATCGAATGGGCAAAAGCTGGAAGCATTCCCTTTGAAAACCGGCCCAAAACAAGGATGCCCTCTCTCACTATTCCTATTCAACATAGTATTGGAAGTTCTGGCTGGGGCAATCAGGCAAGAGAAAGAAATAAAGGTCTTCAAACAGGAAGAGAGGAAGTCAAATTATCTCTGTTTGCAGATGACATGATTCTATATTTAGAAAACCCCATCATCTGAGCCCCAAAACTCCTTAAGCTGATAAGCAACTTCGGCAAAGTCTCAGGATATAAAATCAATGTGCAAAAATCACAGGCATTTCTATACATCAACAATAGACAAGCAGAGAGCCAAATCATGAATGAACTCCAATTCACAATTGCTACAAAGAGAATAAAATACCTAGGAATACAGTTAACAAGGGATGTGAAGGACCTCTTCAAGGAGAAATACAAACCACTGCTCAAGGAAATAAGAGAGGACACAAACAAATGGAAAAACATTCCATCCTCATGGATAGGAAGAATCAATATCATGAAAATGGCCATACTGCCCGAAGTAATTTATAGATTCAATGTTATTC
This sequence comes from Pongo abelii, assembly GCF_028885655.2. Taxonomy (NCBI): domain Eukaryota; kingdom Metazoa; phylum Chordata; class Mammalia; order Primates; family Hominidae; genus Pongo; species Pongo abelii. The sequence goes on along the minus strand of NC_071989.2, from coordinate 178,501,322 downwards.
CCATCAAACTACCATTGACATTCTTCACAGAATTATAAAAAAAAAACTACTTTAAATTTCATATGGAACCAAAACAGAGCCCCTATAGCAAAGACAATCCTAAGCAAAAAGAGCAAAGCTGGAGACAACATGCTACTTGACTCCAAACTATACTACAAGGCTACAATAATCAAAACAGCATGGTACTGGTACCAAAACAGACATATAGACCAATGGAACAGAACAGAGACCTCAGAAATAACACCACACATCCCCAACCAACTGATCTTCGACAAACCTGACAAAAACAAACAATGGGGAAAGGATCCCCTACTTAATAAATGGTGTTGGGAAAACTGGCTAGCCATATGTAGAAAACTGAAACTGGACTGCTTCCTTAAACCTTATACAAAAATTAACTCAAGATGGATTAAAGACTTAAATGTAAAACCCCAAACCATAAAAACCCTAGAAGAAAACCTAGGCAATACCTTTCAGGACATAGGTATGGGCAAAGACTTCATGACAAAAATGCCAAAAGCAATTGCAACAAAAGCTAACTAAAGAGCTTCTGCACAGCAAAAGAACCTGTCATCAGAGTGAACAGGCAAACTATATAATGGGAGAAAATTTTTGCAATCTACCCATCAGAAAAAGGTCTAATATCCAGAATCTACAGGAAACTTAAACAAATTTACAAGAAACAAACAACCCTACAAAAAGTGGACAAAGGACATGAACAGACACTTCTCAAAAGAAGACATTTATGTGGCCAACAAACATACAAAAAAAGCTCAACACCACTGATTATTACAGAAATGCAAATCAAAATCATAATGAGATACCATCTCATGCAGTCAGAATAGCAATTATTAAAAAGCCAAGAAACAATAGAGGCTGGAGAGGCAGTGGAGAAACAGGAATGCTTTTACACTGTAGGTGGGAATGTAAATGAGTTCCACTATTGTGGAAGACAGTGTGGCAATTCCTCAAGAATCTTGAACCAGAAATAATATTTGACCCAGCAATCCCATTACTGGGTATACACCTAAAGGAATAGAAATCTACTATAAAGACATATGCACATGTTCATTGACAGAGTGGATAAAGAAAATGTGGCACATATACACTATGGAATACTATGCAGGCATAAAAAGGAATGAGATCATGTCCTTTGCAGGAACAGGGATGAAGCTGGAAGCCATCATTCTCAGCAAACTAGCCCAGGAACAGAAAACCAAACACTGCATGTTCTCACTCATAGTGGGAGTTGAACAATGAGATCACATGGACACAGGAAGGGGAACAACACACACTGGGTCCTGTCAGGGGGAAGAGGCAAGGGGAAGGAGAGCTTTAGGACAAATGTCTAATGCATACGGGGCTTAAAACCTGGATGATGGGTTGATAGGTGCAGGAAACACCAAAGGACATGTATACCTATGTAACAAACCTGCATGTTCTGCACATATATCTCGGAATTTAAAGTAAAATTTAAAAAAAAAAATGGTGGTGAATCTTTTTCAGGTTTTCAATTGACTTTCCCAGATCCATCAGAGGAATCACTATCTACAGCAGCTATAGCCTTATGAAATGTATTTCTTACACAGTAAGACTTGAAAGTCCAAATCACTCCTTGATCCATGGGCTGCAGAATGGATGTCCTGTTAGCAGACACGAAAACAACATCAATCTTTTTGTACATCTCCATCAGAGCTCTTGGGTGACCAGGTACACTGTCAATGAGTGATAACGTTTTGAAAAGAATCTTTTTTTTCTGAGCAGTAGGCCTCAACAGTGGGCTTAAAATAATGGACAGGTGATTCTCCCTCCTCAGCCCCCTGAGTAGCTGGGATTACAGATGTATGCCACCACACTCCGCTAATTTTTGTATTTTTTGTAGACACAAGGTCTTGCCATGTTTCTCAGACTCATCTTGAACTCCTGGGCTCAAGCAATCCACATGCCTCAGCCTCCCAAAGTGCTGAGGTTACAGGTGTGAGCCACCTTGCCCGGCCTGTGCTTTTGTTCTAAAAGGATGACTATGCTGGTAGTTCAATTACAGAGAACAGAATCTACTCTCACTAATTTAAGTTGGAAGCAGAGTACTAAGTGGATCACAGAATTGATGAGCGGGCTGAAACAACAGAAACGGGATTTCCAGGAATACCTACAAAAACGATGCTATAGAACTGAAATGGTAGAGTTCCCTGATTCCTGTTGCAGGACATGCAACAGGAGTGGGGCTCGCCTGTCCAGTTGCCCCACAGCTCAAACCCCTAGCGGGGAGCATGCAGACGGGCAGGTGCAGAGGCCGGGGCATGTACTTTGGGCTTTCAGCCCCACAGTAGTGTCTAGGGGTGAGTGCCTGCAACCCCAGTGTTACATAGCTCTTTCAGCTTTGCCATCTGCAGATGGCTTGAGTGTTAATTAGCTCAGTGGACCATCTGCCTTATTGCAAGGGCAGAGGGCCAGTGTGACAGCTTTCTGTATCCCAAGCTCTTGCTCAGTGTCCAGGAAGAATCGGATCACATGTGGGCTCGAAGGATGAGCGCAAGGTGTTATTGAGTGGTGGAGATGGCGCTCAGTAAGACGGATTGGGAGCGGGAAGGTGGAGGAGTGGGGGAGATAATCTTCCCCTGGAGTTCATCTTTTCGCTTAAGTTCTTGAGGAATTTTTTTTTGTTTTTTCAGACAAGGTCTGGCTCTATTGCCCAGGCTGGAGTGCAGTGGCCCCATCATAGCTCATTGCAACCTCTGCTTCCTGGGCTCAAGCGATCCTCCTGCCTCAGCCTCCTGAGTAGCTGGGACTACAGATGCCTACCATCACACCCAGCCAATTTTTATATTTTTAGTAGAGACAGGGTTTGCCCGCATGGCCCAGGCCTGGTCTCAAACTCCTGGACTCAAGTGATCTGCCTATGTCAGCCTCCGAAAGTTCTGGGATTACAGGTGTAAGCTACTGCACCCACCCAAATTATTCATTGTTTTAAAAGCCTAATAATTTTGGCCGGGTGCAGTGGCTCACGCCTGCAATCCCAGCACTTTGGGAGGCCGAGGCAGGCGGATCATGAGGTCACAAGATCGAGACCAGCCTGACCAACATGGTGAAATCCCGTCTCTACTAAAAATACAAAAATTAGCTGGGCATGGTGGCATGCACCTGTAATCCCAGCTACTTGGGAGGCTGAGGCAGGAGAATTGCTTGAACCCGGGAAGTGGAGATTGTAGTGAGCTGAGATCACACCACTGCATTCCAGCCTGGTGACGGAATGAGACTCTGTCTCAAAAAAAAAAACAAAAAACAAAAAACTAATAGTTTACATTGTTCCCATTCAATTTTCTCAGTTTAGAGTGTTGTGCCATGGTTTATTTCTTCTTCATTTTGGCTTTTGTGGGGGTGGTGGGGAGGAGGAGCTCATCAGCTGAGGTAGTCTTGTTTTCTGTTTCTTTCATGTAATAGTTTTGTATAGCTTTAGTTTGTTTTTGCCTATTTATGTCATGGAAATTTGGCCTACAGCAATCCCCCCAGTAGTCTAGAGGGGACACATTCCAAAACCCCCAAAGCCATAGATAGTATCGAACAGGGTTGCTGTCAATCAAAACACGATTCTGTTCATGTCTTCCACCCACAAATGTAATGCCTTTTCCATTTTAACTAAGCACTTATCATGTGTTATGGCTATAATGTTTGCAGTTTGATGTGTGACAGCAAAACTAGCATGAATTTCTTTTTCCTTCTTGACAAATAATTTCACAAATAGAAGATTTGTTCTTAATGTAGATCTAGAAACTTCAGCATGTGATTTTTTTTTTCCCCTTGAGAACGTTCACCTTTTCACTTAAAGGAAGCACTTTATGGCTTCTCTTTGAGATATCTGAATTGCCATCATCACTACTCTTGTACTTTGGGGCCATTATTAAGTAAAATAAGGGTTACTTGAATAAAAACCCCATGATACTGCAACAATTAATCTGGTAACCTAGGTGGTTACTAAGTGACTAATGGCCAGATAGCGTCTACAGCATGGATACCTGGGACAAAGGGGCCCAGGGCAGGACAAAGCAGGATGGCAAGAGATTTTATGCTACTCAGAGCAGTGTGGAACTTAAAATTTATGAATTGTTTACTTCTGGAATGTTCCAGTTAATATTTTCGGACCGTTGTTAACCTTGGTTGACTGAAACCACGGAAAGCAAAACCCAGATAAGGGAGAGGGGGCTACTGTATTTTACAAGGTTCCAGGTTAAAGTGCTCCCCCTTCTGTCAGTGCAGCAAAGCACAGTCTTTAATAAATAATTTTTGTTGTCTGTGGTTGGGGACATGGGAGAGGAGTTCCGAGTCCTCTGATATTTTGGTTCTTTTTTGTCTTACAAGACCCTAAAGTAATACATTACAGGAGACATTTTATGTCTATAAGATTAATGATGGCCATCAGGCCACTGTAGTATCTTCTAGAAATGTTATAGTTGTGCATTTGATGTTTAGGTCTAAGATCCACTTTGAGTTATTTTTTCGTGAAACATATGAGGTCTATGTCTAGATTCATTTTGTTTTGTTTTACTTGTGGATATGCAATCGATCTAGCACCACTTGTTGGAAAAACTATCCTATCACTGTTGAATTGCCTTTGCTCCTTCATCAAAGATCAGTTGACTTTGTGTGGGTCTATTTCTGGGCTCTCTAATCTGTTCATTCATCGATTTGTCTATTCTTTCACCAACACCACACTGTACTGATTACTGCAGCTTTATATTAAACCTTGAAGTTGGGTAGTATCAATCCTCTGACTGTCCTCCTTCTTCCATATTGTCTTAGCTATTCTTTCTCATCTACATTGCCATATAAACCTTAAAACCAATTTATTGACATCCATCAAACAGCCTGCTAGAATTTTGATTTGGATTGCATTGAATCTAAAGCTCAAGTCAGGAAGAACTGGTATCTTAACTGTATTGAGTCTTTCTACATCAGGGGAAATTCAGCCAGATATTAGGCAAAATTCACCCCCAATATTTCATGTAGATTCTTTTCTATTTTCCCTAAGTGTCAGCCGGTCCGAGAAATAAAGGGACAGAGTACAAAAGAGATAAATTTTAAAGCTGGGTATCCAGGGCAGACATCACATGTCGGCAGGTTCCATGATGCCCCCTGAGCCATAAAACCAGCAAGTTTTTATTAGTGATTTTCAAAAGGGGAGGGAGTGTATGAATAGGGCATGTGTCACAGAGATCACTGCTTCACAAGGTAATAGAATATCACAAGGTAAATGGAGGCCGGGCGAGATCACAGGACCACAGGACCAGGGCAAAATTAAAATTGCTAATGAAGTTTCAGGCACGCATTGTCATTGATAACATCTAATCAGGAGACAGGGTTTGAGAGCAGACAACTGGTCTGACCAAAATTTATTAGGCGGGAATTTCCTTGTCCTAATAAGCCTGGGAGCACTACGGGAGACTGGGGCTTATTTCATCCCTACAGCTTCGATCGTAAAAGACAGCCACCCTCAAAGCAGCCATTTTAGAGGCCTACCCTCAGGGATGCATTCTCTTTCTCAGGGATGTTCCTTGCTGAGAAAAAGAATTCAGCGATATTTCTCCCATTTGCTTTTGAAAGAAGAGAAATATGGCTCTGTTCCACCCGGCTCACTGGTGGTCAGAGTTTAAAGTTATCTCTCTTGTTCCTTGAATATTGCTGTTATCCTGTTCTTTTTTCAAGGTGCCCAGATTTCATATTGTTCAAACACACATGCTCTACAAACAATTTGTGCAGTTAACTCAATCATCACAGGGTCCTGAGGTGACATACATCCTCCTCAGCTTACGAAGATGACAAGATTAAGAGATTAAAGACAGGCATAGGAAATCACAAGGGTATTGAGTGGGGAAGTGATAAGTGTCCATGAAATCTTCACAATTTATGTTCGGAGATTGCAGTAAAGACAGGTGTAAGAAATTATAAAAGTGTTAATTTGGGGAACTAATAAATGTTCATGAGATCTTCACAATTCATGTTCTTCTGCCATGGCTTCAGCCGGTCCCTCCACTGGGGGTTCCTGACTTCCCGCAACATTTCTAACCATAATTACGGAATGTTTCTTCATTTATTTAGATCTTCTTTGATTTCTTTCTTCAGAGTTTTGTAGTTTGTCTTACATAGATATTGTAATATTTTGTTATAACAATTTCATTTTGGGGGGTTGATAGTGTAAATGGTATCATGTCTTAAATTTTAAATCACACTTTTGTATTGTTTTAACAGTAGATAGGAAAGCAGTGGACTTTTGCGCATTAACCTTGTATCCTACAAACTTGTTATAATTGCTTATTAGCTCTAGCAGGGTGCTTTTTGTTGTTGATTATTTGGAATTTTCTACATACACAATGATGCTATTTGCAAAAAAAAAGACAGTTTTATTTACTTATTTCAAGACTGCATGCCTGTTTATCTTTATTTCCCTTTTTTTTTTTTTTTGTCTTACTGCATGAGCTAGAACTTCTAGTACAATGTTCAACAGGAGTAGTGAGAGGGGATATCCTTGCCAAGTTTCTAATCAGGAGGAAAGCACCAAGTTTCACAGTTGAGTGAGATATATATATATCTCACAGTTTCTTTATCCACTCATTGATTGATGGGCATTTGGGTTGGTTCAATGTTTTTGAAATTGCAAATTATGCTGCTGTAAACATGTGTGTGCAAGTATCTTTTTCATATAATGACTTCTATTCCTCTGGGTAGATACCCAGTAGCAGGATTGCTGGATCAAATGGTAGTTCTACTTTTAACTCTTTAAGGGATCTCCACACTGTTTTCCATAGTGGTTGTAGGAATGCGCCAAGTTTCTCACCATTAAGCATGGTGTTAGCAGTAGGTATTTCGTTGATGTCCTTTTGCAAGTTTGGAAAGTCCCTCTCTATTCCTGGTTTGCTGAGAGTTTTTGTCATAAATTGGTGTTAGATTTGTCAAATACTTTTTCTGCATCTATTGATATTATCATGTAATTTTTTTTGTCTTTAGTCTGTTGATGTGATGGATTAACCAATTTTTGAATGTTGGACCAGCCTCGCATACCTAGAGTAAATCACATTTGGTCATGACATATAGTTCTTTTTGTGCATTGTTGGGTTCATTTTTCTCATACTTTGTTGAAAAGTTTTGCATCTTTGTTCATGAGAGAGATTGGTCTGTAGTATTTTTTTTGGTAAGGTTTTTGTCTGGTTTTGGTATTGAGGTAATGCTGACCATGTAGAATGAGTTAGGAAGTGTTCTGTCTGCTTCTATTCTCTAAAAATGATTGCAGAGAATTGAGATACATTCCATTTAAATGTTTGGTAGAATTCAACTCTTTGAATTCTACCAAATGTTTGGTGCTTCCTGTTTTGGAAGGTGATAATTACTGATCATTTTATTTAACGGGTATAGGCCTTCTCAGATTATCCATTTTTCCTCACGTGAATTTTGGTAGGTTGTGTCTTTCAAGGAATTGGTCCATTTTATCTAAGTTTTCAGATTTGTAGGCGTAGAGTTGTTTGCGATATTCCTTTATTATCCTTTCAATGGCCATGGGATCAGTGGTGATAACCCTTCTTTTATTTCTAGTACTAATAATTTATATCTTCTCCCTTTTTTTCTCAGTTAGCCTGGCTAGAAGTTTATTAATTTATTGATCTTGTCAAATAAGCAGCTTTTTGTTTCATTGGTTTTCTCTACTTATTTCCTGTTCTTAACTTCACTGATTTCTGCTCTATTTATTATTGATTTTCCTCTCCTTACTTTGGATATAATTTGCTATTTTTTTCTAGTTTCCTAAGGTGGAAAGTTAGAGAATTGACTTTTAGATCTCCTGAATCTTCTAATATATGCTTTTAATGTGAGAAATTTCCCTTGAAGCACTTCTTGCAATGCATCCCTCGATTTAGATCAATTGTTTTCATTTCCATTTAGCTTAAACAATTTTTAAATGTCTCTTAAGACTTCTTAAACTCGTGTTATTTAAAAGTATGTTGTTTTATTTGGAGATATTTCCAGCTATCTTTCTGTTATTGATTTCTAGCTTAATTTCATCATGATCTGAGAGCATACTTTATATGATTTCTATTCATTTAGATTTGTTAATGTGTGTTTATGGCTTCAAAAATGGTCTATTAAGGTGAATGTTCCATGTGAACTTGAAAAGATTGTTGTATTAGTCCATTTTCACACTCCTATAAAGATATTACCCAAGGCTTGGTAATTTATAAAGGAAAGAGATTTAATTGACTCACAGTTCCGCATGGCTTGGGAGACCTCAGGAAACTTGTAATCATGGTGGAAAGGGAAGCAGGCACCTTCTTTACAAGGCAGCAGGAGAGGGAGAAGAGTGAAGGAGGAACTTTCAAACACTTATAAAACCATAGCATCTCATGAGGACTCATTCATTATCATAAGAACAGCATATGAGAAATCACCCCCATGATCCAGTCACCACCCACCTTGTCCCTCCCTTGATACGTGGGGATTACTGTTCGAGATGAGATTTGGGTGTGGACACAGAAACAAACCATATCAAATGTGTGTTCTGCTGTTGTTCTATAAATGTTAATTAGATCCAGTTGATTGATGATGCTGTTCAGTTCAACTATATCCTTACTGATTTTTTTGACTACTGGAGCATCTATCAATTAATGACGGAGGGCTGTTGAAGTCTCCAACTATAAAAATGGATTTGTGTATTTCTCCTTGACATTCACTTAGTTTTTGCCTCACATATTTCAACACTTTTAATTTATCTGTGTCTTTAAACTGGGATTCTTGCAGACAAAAAATAGTTGGGTGTCAGCTTTTTATCTACTCCAACAGGCTGTATTTGAATTGCATTTTAACCATTCACATTTAAAGTGATTTTGATATTGTTGGATGAATACTTAACATATTTGTAGTTGTTTTTTATTCATTACCCTTGTTCTTTGTTTCCTTTTTGTCTTCCATTCTTTTCCTGCCTTCTCTTGTTTTAACTGAGCATTTTGTATGATTTTAATTTCTCTCATGTCATCTTAGATTATAAAATTAAACTTTAAAAAATATTAGTTGTTACCCTATAGTTTGCAATATATATTTACAACTAATCTAAGTCCACTTTCTTTTTTTTTTTTTTTTTTTTTTGAGGCGGATTCTTGCTCTTTCACCCAGGCTGGAGTGCAGTGGCACAATCTCAGCTCACTGCAAGCTCTGCCTCCTGGGTTCATGCCATTCTCCTGCTTCAGCCTCCCAAGTAGCTGGGACTATAGGCAACCGCTGCCATGCTCGGCTAATTTTTTGTATTTTTTTAGTGGAGACAGGGTTTCATCTTGTTTGCCAGGATGGTCTTGATCTCCTGACCTCGTGATCCACCCGCCTCGGCCTCCCAAAGTGCTGGGATTACAGGCGTGAGCCACCGCACCTGGCCAGTCCACTTTCAAATAACACTATAGCACTTAACAGGTAAGGCAGGTACTTTATAACAGAATATTCTCAGTTCCTCTTTCTCATCCTTTATTACATTGCTTTCATTAATTTTACTTATCTATAGGCTATAATCACCCAATACATTTTGTTGCTATTATTATTTGAGCAAACTATTATTTGTTAGATCAATTAAAATAAGAAAAAAAGTTTTATTTTATCTTCATTCTTTCCTTGTCTAAAGTTCTTTCTTTATGTAAATCCAAGTTTCTGACCTATATCATTTTTCTTCTCTCTGAAGAACTTCTATGAATATTTCTTGTAAAGCATTTGTACTATGATACATTCCTTCATTTTTTGTTTTTCTAAGAAAGTATTTCTCCTTCACTTTTAAAGGATAATTTCACAGGGTGCAGAATTCTATATTTTTTTTCAAGACTTTATTTTATGCCCCTCTTCTTTTTCTTTGCATAGTTTCTTTTTTTAAAAAAAAAAAATATTTCCATAGGTTATTCAGGAACAGGTGGTGTTTGGTTACATGAGTAGGTTCTTTAGTGGGGATTTGTGAGGTTTTGGTGCACCCATCACCTGAGCACTATACACTGCACCCTATTTTAGTCTTTTATCCCTCACTCCCTTCCCACCCCTTCCCCCTGAGTCCCCAAAGTCCATTGTGTCATTCTTATGCCTTTGCATGCTCATAGTTTAGCTCCCACTTATGCGTGGGAACATATGATGTTTGGTTTTCCATTCCTGAGTTACTTCATTTAGAATAATAGTCTCCAATCTTGTCAAGGTCGCTGCGAATGCCATTAATTCATTCCTTTTTATGGATGACTAGTATTCTATCATATATATATATGATGTGTATATAATACATGTATATGTATATAACACATACATATATATGTATTACATATATGTACACATATATACATATATATATGTATTACAGGAGAGATAAGGATCCAGTATCATTCTCCTACATGTGACTAGCCAATTATCCCAGCACCATTTGTTGAAAAGGGTGTTTTTCCTCTCTTTATGTTTTTGTTTGCTTTGTCAAAGTTCAGTGGGTTGTAAGTATTTGGGTTTATTTCTGGGTTCTGTATTCTGTCCCATTGGTCTACACGCCTATTTTTATACCAGTGTCATGCTGTTTTGGTGATTATGGCATTATAGTGTAGTTTGAAATCACGTAATGTGATGCCTCCAGGGGAAGCTGAAATTATATCAAGCACTCTCTTAGACCACAGTGGAATAAAACTGGAAATCAACTCCAAAAGGAACCTTCAAAACCATGCAAATACATAGAAATTAAATAACCTGATCCTGAATGATCATTGGGTCAAAAATGAAATCAAGATGGAAATTTAAAAATTCTTCAAACCAAACGACAATAATGGCACAACCTATCAAAACCTCTGGGATACAGCAAAGGCAGTACCAAGAGGAAATTTCATAGCCTTAAACACCTACATCAAAAAGTCTGAAAGAGCAGAAACACACAATCTAATGTCACACTTCAAGGAACCAGGGAAACAAGAACAAACCAAACACAAAACCAGCAGAAGAAAGGAAATAACAAAGATCAGGGCAGAACTAAATGAAATTGAAACAAACAAAGAAACAAACAAATACAAAAGGTAAATGAAACAAAAAGCTGGTTCTTTGAAAACATAAATAAAACTGATAGACCATTAGCAAGATTAACCAAGAAAAGAAGAGAGAAAATAAAAATAAGCTCAATAAGAGATGAAACAGGAGATATTACAATGGACACTTCAGAAATACAAAAAATTATTCACGGCTACTATCAACACCTTTACGCACATAAACTAGAAAACCTAGAAGTGATGGATAAATTCCTGGAAAGATACAACCCTCCTAGCTTACATCAGGAAAATTAGATACCTTGGGCAGACCAATAACAAGCAGTAAGATTAAAATGATAATTAAAAATTACCACCAAGAAAAAATCCAGGACCAGACAATTCACAGCTGAATTCTACCAGACATTCAAAGAATTGGTAACAATCCTATCAACACTATTCACAAGATAGAGAAAAAGGGAACCCTCACTAAATCATTCTATGAAGCCAGTATGACCCTAATACCAAAACCAGGAAAGGACATAAGCAAAAGAGAAAACTACAGTCCAATATCCTTGATGAACATAGATGCTGAAATCCTTAACAAAATAGTAGCTAACTGAATCCAACAATGTATCAAAAAGATAATCCACCATGATCCAGTAGGTTTCACACCAGGGATGGTTTAACATACACAGGTCAGTAAATGTGATACACCACATAAACAGAATTAAAAACAAAAATTACACGATCATCTCAATAGATGCAGAAAAAGCATTTGACGTAATCCAGCATCACTTTATGATTAAAATTCTCAGTAAAATCAGCATACAAGGGGCAGACCTCAATGTAATAAAAGCCATCTATGACAAACCTACAGCCAACATAATACTGAAAAAAGTTGAAATCACCCCATCTGAGAACTGGACCAAGACAAGGATGCCCATTCTCACCACCCCTCTTCAACATAGCATTGGAAGTCCTAGCCAGAGCAATCAGACAAGAGAAAGAAATAAAGCGCATCCAAATCAGTAAAGAGGAAGTCAAACTCACTGTTTGCGGATGATGTGATTTTTTTACTTAGAAACCCCTAAAAACTCCTCCAGAAACCTCCTAGAACTGATAAAAAAAAATTCAGCAAAGTTTCCAGATACAAAATTAATGTACACAAATCAGTAGCTCTTCTATATACCAACAAGGACCAAGCTGAGAATCAAATCAAGAACTCAATTCCTTCTACAATAACTGAAAAAAAAAGAAAAAGAAGAATAACTTAGGAATATACCTAACCAAGGAGGTGAAAGACCTCTATAAAGAAAACCACAAAACACTGCTGAAAGAAATCATAGATGACACAAACAAATGGAAACACATCACATGCTCATGGATGGGTAGCATCAATATCATGAAAATGATCATACAGCCACAAGCAGTCTACAAATTCAATACAATTCTCATCAAAATACCACCATCATTCTTAATGGAATTAGAAAAAACAATTCTAAAATTTACATGGAACCAAAAAAGAGCCCGCATATCTAAGGCAAGTCTTTTCATAGTTTCTGAATAGAAGTCTGATAGAATTCTTACCTTCATTTGTCTCTAGGTAAGGTATTTTCCCCCTCTCAGGCTTCTTTTAAGATTTTTTTTGTCTTTGACTTTTTGAAGTTCGAATATGATAAACCTACATGCAGTTGTAGATTTTTTAGTATTTATCCTTCTTGGTGTTGTTTTGAGCTTCTAGGATCTGTAGTTTGGTATCTGTTGTTAATTGTGGAAAAATTTCAGCCATTATTACTTTAAATATTTTTTTCTGTTCCTTTTCCTCTCTGTTCGTCTTTTACTAATCCTATTACATGTAATGAAATGTAGACCTTTTGTAATTGCTTCACAGTTTTTGGATATTCTTTTTTTAAAAAATTTGTTCTTCTCTTTTCAGTCTGAAAAGTTTCTATTAACATATCTTCAAGCTTACTGATTCTTTCCTTGGCCATGTCCTGTCCTTTGATCATCAAAAACAATCATCAAAAGCATTCTTCATTTCTGCTACAGTGTTTTTGATTTCTAGCATTTCCTCTTGATTCTTTCTTAGAGTTTCTCTCTCTTGGTTTACATTACCCATCCATACTTGACTGCTGTCCACTGTTTCCATTACAGCTCTGGGCATATTAGTCATAGTTATTTTAAATTCCTGACCTGATCACCTAAAATTCCTGTCATATTTGAGTCTGCATCTGATTCCTGCTTTGATTCTCTACAGTGTGTTTTTGCCTTTTGGTATGCCTTGTAAATTTTTTTGAAAGCCAAACATAATATATTGAGTAAAACGAAGTGATGAGTTTTTGTTTATCTGGCTAGGGATTTGGCTGTGTTTGTTTGCTATAGCTATGGTTTAAGCCCAGTGTTTTGAGGGTTTTATCATGGATATGTTGACTTTTTTTTTTTTTTTGAGACTGAGTTTCGCTCTTGTTGCCCAGGCAATGGCATGATCTCGGCTCACTGCAACCTCTGCCTCCCAGGTTCAAGCAATTCTCCTGCCTCAGCCTCCTGATTAGCTGGGATTACAGGCATGCACCACCATGCCCAGCTAATTTTTTTTTTTTTTTTTTGTATTTTTAGTAGAGACGGGGTTTCTCCATGTTGAGGCTGGTCTCGAACTCCAGAACTCAGGTGATTCGCCCACCTCAGCCTCCCAAAGTGCTGGGATTACAGGCGTGAGCCACCGTACCCGGCTGATATGTTGACTTTTATCAAATGTTTTTACAGCATCAATTGAAATTGAATTTTTGTTCTTCATTCTGCTGCTAAAATGTATCACACTGATTGATTTGTGTATGTTGAACCATGCTTGCATCCCAGGGATAAATCCCACTTGGTCATGATGAATGATTTTTTTAATGTGTTGTTGAATATCCTTGTTTGGGCTATTTTAAAAATAATTCATTGTGTAAAAACTTGGGTTTGCTGCTGATAGCCTTTTGAACTCTACAGCCTGTGGCTGGGGGAGGAGTCATGCAAGCACTCCCTTAGCTGCTTTGGCTGGTGTCCCGGTAGGTCATGTGCCCCCCAGTCCACTGGCTCTGAGTCCTGCTCAGCAGTAGGACTCACGTAGGAGTTGCAGTCCTTGTGACCTAGTCTGAGTTTCAAGTTGACTTAGGATGCCAGAATACTTTAGCCTGGTGGTGAGGCTCGTCGAAACTCAAGTTCTGGCTGCTTGGATATGCAATTCCCCTCTGGCTAGAGCTGGTCTATATGCTCCCTCTGTTGGTGGGCATCAGCTGAGTTATGCCAGTTTTGCTTTCCACTGTGACAGAGCAGCACTGAGTTTAACGCAAAGTCTAATAATTGCTGTGCTTTTCCTCCCCAAGCACACAGATCCTTTCTCTGTGCCATGTGGAGGATGGCAGAGAGGAGGAATCAGCAATTCAAGACTGTCTTTCCTACCCACTTCAGTGCCTCTTTCAGTACTATGAAGTTAAAATCAGGTACTCTGAGTGCTCACCTGATTTTTGTGATTTTTAGTTGTTATGAAGGTTCTTTTTTTCTGTGTAGATAGTTGTTAAATTTGGTGTTCCGGTGGAGCCTTCTATTTGTCATCTTGCTCCCCACCCTTCTGCGGGATAGCTTTTTACCCACTTAACAGTGTCATTTGATGCACGAAAGTTTTTAATTTTGATGAAGACCATTTTACCTATTTTTTCTTTTGTTGCTTGTGCTTTTCATGTTATATATAAGAAATCATGGTGAAATCCAAGGTAACAAAGATTTAGCCCTATGTTTTCTATTAAGGGTGTTATAGTTTACGTCTTACATTTGGATCTTTGATTCATTTTGAACTTATACTTACATATGAGGTGATGTAAGGGTCTAACTTCATTCTTTTGCATGTGGTTATCAAGTAGTTCCAGCATCATTTGTTGGAGAAACTCTTCTCTCCCCATTAAATGGTCTTGCTACCATTGTTAAAAATCAATTGATCTACATGTATAGGTTTATTTCTGATTTACTTATGGTCTCATTTATTTCTCAATTATATTCCATTATCTATGTCTATCTTTATGCCAGTTCCACACTGTTTTGTTTCTTGTTTCTTTAGTAAGTTTTTAAATAGGAATATGTAAGTCCTCTAACTCTGTTTCTTTTTTTTTTTTTCAAGATTGTTTTGGCTATTGGAGTCTCTTGCAATTTTGTATAAATTTTAGAATCATGTTTTCATTGGGGTTTTGACAGGAATTGTATTGAAGCTGTAGATCACTTTGGGTAGTGATGTGGACTGAATGTATCCCCTGCCAAAATTCATATTTCGAAATACCAACTCCCAGTGTGATGGCATTAGGAAGTGGGGCCTTTGGGAGGTAATTAGGTCATGAGGGCTCCACGCTCGTGAATGGGGTTAGTGCCCTTATAAAAAGAGACACAAACTTATTCTCTGTCTCTGCTCTTCACCATGTGGAAGATACAAGAAGATTGCCATTTGCAGACCAGAAAGTGAGCCCTCAGCAGGTACTGGATCTGCTGGCACCTTGATCTTGAACTGTCTAGCATTCAGAACTGTGAGAAGAAATGTTAGTTGTTTAAGCTACCCGGTCTACAATAATTTGCTATAGCAGTCCAAACTGACTAAGACAGAAAGTATTGCTATCTTAACAATATTAAGTCTTTCAATCCATGTACATGAGATATCTTTCCATTTATTTAGGTCTTTAACTTCTTTTGATAATACTTGGTAGTTTTCAGTGTGTAAAAGTTTCACTTCCTTGGTTAAATTTATTCCTAAGAGCTTGTTCTTTCTGGTGCTGCTTAAATAAAGTTATTTTCTTAGTTTCATTTTCTAATTGTTCACTGCTAGTGTATAAGAATACTACTGATTTTTATATGTTGATTTTGTATACTGCAACTACTGAAATCATTTATTAGCTCTAATAGATTTTTGGAGAATTCTTTAATATTTTCTATGTGAAAGATGATGTCATCTGTGAATATAGATATTTTTACTCCTTCTTTTTTGATTTGGATGCCTTTTGTTTCTTTTTCTTGTCTAACTGACCTGGCTATCAACTTCAGTACAATGTTGAATATAAGTGTCAAGATAAGACATCCTTTTCTTGTTCCTGATATTACGGGAAGAGCTTTCAGTCTTTTACCAGTAAGTATGATTTTTTTCATACTTTCATTATTTTTTTCATTAATGCCCTTTAATTAGTTTGGAAATTCCTTTCTATTTCTAGTTTGTTGAGTGTTTTAAAAATCATAAACAGATACTGGATTTTTTCAAATGCTTTTTCTGTGTCAATTGAGGTAATCATGTCAGGGGTTTCCCCCTCTTTGTTCTTACTATGGTGTGTGTATTGGTTCAAATAGTATCCCCTCAAAATTTATCCACTCAAAACCTCAGAATGTGACCTAATTTTGAGTATGGTCTTTGCAGATATAATTAGTTAGGTATCAAGATGAGATCATACTTAGTTAAGGTGTCCTTATAAGAAGAGGAGAGGACACAAAGAGATGGAGACGTGGGCTGTGTGAAGACAGCCAGACATCGGAGTGATGGCTAAGAATGCCAAAGATTGCTGGGAGCCACCAAAAGTAGGAAAATATTTCTTCCCTATTGCCTTCAGTGGGATCAAGACCCTGCCAACAACTTGATCTCAGACTTCTAGCCTCCAGAACTATAAAACAGTACATTTTTATTGTTTTAAGCCATTCAATGTGTGGTAATTCATTTCACCGGAAACTAATACAGTATATTACATTGGTTTTCCTATTTTAATCCACCCTTGCATTCCTGGGACAAATCCCACTTGGTCATGGTGTATAATTCAGTATGCTGCTGGATTGAATTTGCTAGTATTTTGTTATGGATTTTTGCATTTATATTCATAAGGGATATTGGTTTGTAGTTTTCTTCTGATGCCTTTGTCTGGCTTTGGAATCAGGGCAATACTTTCCTCATAGAATTAGTTAGGAAATAATCTCTCTTTGATTTTTTGGAAGAGATTGAGACATACTAGTTTTAGAAAGATCAGCTCTTTTTTAAGTATTTGGTAGAGTTCACTAGTGCAACCATCTGGTTCTGAGCTTTTCTTTTTGAAAGTTTTTTTGATTACTGATTTGATTCCCTCTTTTATAGCTCTATTGAGATTTTTTATTTCTTCTTGAATAAGTTTTGATAGTTTGATTCTAGGAACTTGACTATGTCATCTAGTATACATAATTTGTAATTGTTTATAGCATTCTCTCATAACCCCTTTTACTTCTATAAGATTGACAGTATTGTCCCTACTTCCATTCCTTATGTTAGTAATTTGAGTCTTTTCTCCTTTTTCCTTGATCAGTCTAGCTAAAAGTTTATTAATTTTGTTGATTTTTTCAAAGAACAAACTTTAGGTTCCATAGATTCTATTGTTTTCGTGTTCTCAATTTCCTTTGTTTTTGTTCTTGTCTCTTATTTTCTTCCTTCTGCTGGCTGTGGATTTAGCTTTTTAGTTTTCTCTTCTTGTTTTAGTTCCTCAAAGTATAAAGTTAGCTTATTAGTTTGAGAGCTTTCTTTTTTTAAATGTAGGCATCTACAGATATAAATTCCCCACTGAGGGCTTTTGCTTTCGCTACATTTAACAAGTTTTGTTATTGTTGTGTTTTCATTTTCACTCATTTTAAAATATTTTAAAATTCATCTTCAGAATATTTCCCTAGTGATTTTTTCTTTGATTCATCTGTTGTTCAAAGAGTGTATTGTTTTATTTCTACATAGTATTTGTGAATTCTCCAGATTTTCTTGTTGTTGATTTCTAATTTCATTCCATTGTAGTCAGAGACGGTACTTTTTCAAATTTAAAATTTATTGAAACCAGATTTGTGGCATAACATTGGTCTGTTTTGCACGATGTTCTATGTACACTTAAGAAGGTGTATTCTCCTTTGGGTGGAGTATGCTACATATTTCTATTAGGTCTAATTGCTTTATAGTGTTATTCAAGTCTTCTATTTCTTTGTTTATATTTAGTTTATATTTATTATTGAAGAAAGTCTCCAACTTTTCTGCTGAGTGCTGGTCTCTATTAAACTATTATTAAACTATTATTAAACTGTCTATTTTTCCCTTCCATTCTTGCAGTTTTTGCTCCAGATATTTGGTGCTTTTGTTAGGCACATATGTTTATAATTGTTTCTTCTTGATGGATTGACAATTTACTATTCTATGTCCTTGTTAGATGTTTAGGTTCATGTTTTCAGAGAGTTCCAGGATTTGGGGGCTGATCAAGGACAAAGACACGACCATGAGAAGCAGTTACACAAAAGCCTTATTGAGTGGTGCATAGACAGTTGCATCAGAGGTAAGTCTCTCATAGCGTGAGATTGCCCAGAGCCTACAGCAGTGCTGGGGCCATCATCCAGAGGGGAGGAAGGCAAGGAAACTCCTGGGAGATAAAGAGGCCAGAGAGTGGGTTAACATGTCCAGGTGATGCAGCACAATGGGAAGTTTCTGGGTTAGAGAACTCTAAACAGTAACGGTAGTTTAGGACCTCGTAACTGCAAGATTCTCTCTTATCAATAAGCAAGAGCTGATGCGAGTGAGGTTTTGCTGGTTATGCAAAGCAGGTAGGCACTAAATGTTTAAGAATATCCTTGTTTGGGCTATTTTAAAAATAATTCATTGTGTAAAAACTTGGGTTTGCTGCTGATAGCCTTTTGAACTTCTGGGTCTCAGCCTGCAGTGAAGAAATAAGCTGGGACCCAATACACAGAGGCCATCTTTTATATACCAATACAAACAAGTGCATTTTATATACTAATGTTTTTGTATTTTGTTTGTCTGTTTATTTGTTTTTGTTTTTGAGATGGAGTCTCACCGTTGCCAGGCTGAAGCGCAGTGATGCAATCTCGGCTCACTGCAACCTCCACCTCCCTGGTTCAAGCAATTCTCCTGCCTCAGCCTCCCAAGTAGCTGTGATTACAGGCACGCACCACCACGCCCAGCTAGTTTTTGTATTTTTAGTAGAGACGGGTTTCACCATGTTGGCCAGGATGGCTTCGATCTCCTGAGCTCGTGATCCACCTGCCTCGGCCTCCCAAAGTGCTGGGATTACATGCTTGATACACTGCGCCCAGCCTATATACTAATGTTTTTCATCAAATATATACTAATGTCTTTCTATACTAATGTAGTACATACTACATTATATACTAATGTCTTTCATCAGATTTGGGGATTTTTTTGTCCATTATTTCTTCAAATATTCTTTTTTCCTGTTTTTCTCTCTTCTGTCCTTCTGAGATAGCTATAGCAAATATGTTGCTATGCTTCATAGTATACCACAGGTCTGTTAGGCTCTGTTCATCTTTCTTTCTATCTTAGCCTGGATAATCTCAGTTGACCAATCTTCCAGTTCATTAACTCTTTTTTTTTTTTTTTTTTTTTTCTTTTTTTTTGAGACAGAGTCTTGCTCTGTCACCAGGCTGGAGGGCAGTGGCGCAATCTCAGCTCACTGCAACCTCCGCGTCCCGAGTTCAAGCGATTCTCTTGCCTCAGCCTCCCGAGTAGCTGGGATTACAGACGCGTGCCACCACCCCCAGCTAATTTTTGTATTTTTAGTAGAGACGGAGTTTCACCATGTTGGCCAGGGTAGTCTCCATCTCTTGACCTTGTGATCCGCCCGCCTGGGCCTCCCAAAGTGCTGGGATTACAGGCGTGATTGACCACGCCCTGCCTCGTTAATTCTTTTTATGCAAATCTGCTGTTAAACTCTTCTAGGTTTCTCATTTGTTATTGAACTCAACTCTAGGGTTTATGTTTGGTCCTTTCTTATGATTTCTAGCTGTTTATTGACAGTCTCTTTTGCATTGTCCTCATGCTGTCCTTCAGCTGTCTGAGCGTACTTAAAATTGTTGATTTAAAGTTTGTGTCTGTTAAGTTCGGTGTCTGGGCTTCTTCATAAACAGTTTCTACTCTTTTGTTCTGTGCGTGAGCTACCCTTGGTTTCTTGCATGGCTTGTAATTTTATGTTGAAAACTGGAAATTTATTGTTGCTGCTCATTGTAGTTGTTGCTGTTGTTTAATGACTTTCAGCACTAATTTAGTAAAGTCCTAATTCTTTTTGTGTGTGGCCACTAGAGTCTCTTAGTGGTCAGCTAGTGACTCATCAGAGATTTCCTTAAATGCCAAGGCTCAGCTGTTTTTTTTCTTGACTAACTGTTCATCTGGCTGTTGTAAACCCTTAATTAGTTTCTGGAGTTTCAATAAAGTTGCCAGTTTATTAGCTGATTTTGCGGAGGGTCGTTTGGGCTTTTGTAGTACACTGTCTACCACTTTCCTCTGACATCACTCAGTATTCTTTTATCTAAGAATGAGAATTAAGATTCTATCTACTTACCTACATATCTATATCCTCTAAAAAAAGAAAGCAAAAAGAAGCCATAAAATCCAAACAAAATTTTGGTTTTGTTTCCCTGTGGGAGAAGGGCGGAAACAGGAATAGGAGTTAGATTTTTTTTTTAAAAAAACAAGAAGTTTATTTAAACAAGATGCTTGACTTAAAGGAAAAGCTATCTACTTTTTATAGAGTAATTTATCACTGTTTATTTATTTATTTATTTATTTGAGACAAGGTCTTGCACTATCACCCAGGCTGGAGTGCAGTGGTGTGATCTCAGTTCACTGCAGCCTCGACCTCCCAGGCTCAGGTGATCCTCCCACCTCAGCCTCTCGAGTAGCTGGAACTACAGTTGCACACTAATGCCTGGCTAATTTTTAAATTTTTTTGTGGAGAAAGTGTTTCACCATATTGTCCAGGCTGGTCTTGACTCCTGGGCTCAAGCCATCTGCCTATCTCAGCCTCCTAAACTGATGGGTTTACGGGTGTGAGCCACCACACCCCGCCAATTTATCCCTACTTAAAAATAGACAGATTGCCGGCCTGGCATGGTGGCTCTTGCCTGTAATCCCAGCATTTTGGGAGGCCGAGGTGGGTGGATCACCTGAGGTCAGGAGTTCGAGACCAGCCTGGCCAACATGGTGAAACCCCCATCCTTACTAAAAATAAAAAAATTAGTTGGGCATGGTGGGGGGGCACCTGTAATCCCAGCTATGTGGGAGGCTGAGGCAGGAGAATCGCTTTAACCCAGGAGGCAGAGGTTGCAGTGAGCCAAGATCTCGCCATTGTACTCTGGCCTGGGTGACAAGAGTGAAACTCCATCTCAAAAACAAACAAAAAGACCCTACCCAGATTGTCCTACATGTAACAGCTATGTGCAAAAATGTTATAAAATTGACCATAAAACAATTTACAACAATAAATGAAAAACATTAAAATTCTCCAGTTGAACAAGGTGCACAACAATTTTTATGTCATTTCCTTGTTAAAATAATGAGAGCACAATAATTTACTGGAATACAAAGATAAGAGCTGAATGAGCAACCCACTAATGAAGAAAAGGGATATTTTCACAGAACCAGTATTCTTTTCCATCTTATTTCCATTTGATGTCAATCAAAACATACCATTGGCCATTTAGTTAAAAAGAAAAAAATGCTGTGCACATACATCAGTTACTTTATGTACAATAAAGGAATGCAGAAAGAGAAAATGAAAAAAAATTGAGGAAACTATACTGCAGGAGTCAGAATGAAGTGGAACCAAACTGTGGTGTTTCTAATTGAGAATGCATTCTTGGTCTGTAAGAATACAGTCTGGAGTAAAGTAGCATGTCCTTTTTTTTTTTTTTTTTTTTTTGAGACGGAGTCTCCTCTGTCGCCCAGCCTGGAGTGCAGTGGCGCGATCTCGGCTCACTTCAAGCTCCGCCTCCCGGGTCCAAGTGAGTCTCCTGCCTCAGCCTCCTGAGTGGCTGGGACTACAGGCGCCCGCCACCACGCCCGGCTAATTTTTTGTATTTTTAGTAGAGACGGGGTTTCACCGTGTTAGCCAGGATGGTTTCCATCTCCTGACCTCGTGATCCACCTGCCTTGGCCTCCCAAAGTGCTGGGATTACAGGCATGAGCCACCGTGCCCACCCAGTAGGTCTCCTTTTAGTAGAAGCCTCTGTCCTCTGCTGGAACACATCAGCTGTATTTTCATCCTCTATTTACAATTGTGGACGTATGTCTGTTTCATTGATTGGCTTTCAAATTGGAATCTTATCGACAAACCATGTCATTCTCAATAGGCTTTCATTAGTTTAGTAAGTGGTATATGCCTTTTAACCTTAAGCTGCACCATAGAATCATTCTGCCCTACCACCTTATGATCTTTGTTCCGTCTTGACTTTTCCACATCGGTCTACTTCTCTTCAGCCTTTGGCTCTTATTGATTTAGAGACATGGCCTTGCTCTGTTGCCTGGGCTGGAGTGCAGTGGTGACATCTTGGCTCACTGCAGACTTGATCTCCCAGGCTCAAGCACTCCTCTCACCTCAGCCTCCTGCGTAGCTGGATCTACAGACGTGCATCACCCTGTCTGGCTAATTTTTGTATTTTGGGGGCAGGGGTAGAGATGGTATAATGGTTAATGCTAAGTGTCAACTTAATTGGATTGAAGGATGCAAAGTATTGATCCTGGGTGTATCTGTGATGGTGTTGCCAAAGGAGATTAACATTTGAGTCAGTGGGCTCAGAAAGGCAGACTCATCCTTAATCTAGGGGTACCATCTAATCAACTGCCAGGGCAGGTAGAATATAAAGCAGGCAGAAAAACGTGAAAAGACTAGACTGGCCGAGCAAACCAGCCTACGTCCTTCTCCCATCTGGACCTTTTCTGCCCTCGAACATCGGACTCCAAGTTCTTCAGTTTTGGGACTTGGACTGGCTCTCCATGCTCCTCAGCTTGCAGACAGCCTATTATGGGACCTTGTGATCATGTGAGCTAGTACTTAATAAACTCCCCTTTATATATGTATTTATCCTATTAGTTCTGTCCCTCTAGAGACCCTAATACAGATGGGGTTTCACCATGTTGGCCAGGCTGAGCTTCTGGCTCTGGGTGGAGATGCATTTAATGGGCTTCCACTGGTTCTGCTTAGAGGAGAAGAGGCTCAAGGCCTTAGTTTTGAGATAGACCAAGTTAGGTGGCTATATTTCTTTAAATATACTATGTTTTGTAGATTTAACTTTGGCTCCACATATTTATGTAATTATAAAAAAATTAAAATATTAAAAAAGCAGCATCTATATAAACTATTTCTGTCATAAACTTGCCTAGGTCTAACATTTATATGGAGGAGTTGAGATTTGGGTTTAGATAATCTAACTACAATCTTGATGCTAAACTATGTAACATTAAGAGGCATAACATTATGCTAAACTATGCTAAACATTAAGAGGCATAACAGGTAAAGCACCTAGCAAATCAATAAACATTAGCTCCCTTCCATCAATGCCTTACTTGGGGAGACAACAAATACTAATAATTGCTTTGCTATCTTCCTTCTAGTCCCATACTAAGGGTTCACTATGTTTAATTGTGGAAACTGAACAAATCAAGGCTATGATTTTAAACTTTTGACCAACAAGGTCACTTTTTGAGTAATAATGGGGAAAAAATGTGCCTACTGGAATAGGGTAATAAGTTAGTCTTAAATTTTCCTTAAAAAAAAAACAAAGATTTGCTCAACAGACTTATTTTTGTATAATCCTTGGGTACCTGAACAAAAGTGCTCATCAAAATGGAAATACCTCTACTTCTTCTGTTTTCTGTTCAGATCACTATGTGTCCACTAACATCAGAGTCCCACATCTCATTTGTCAACAACTCCTGACAACTTTGCTTTTCTTAAACAGTGTCTTGAATCCAACTACCGTTCTATATTCCCACTACGACTGCTTCAGTTTGTGATTACATTTCCTACTTGGACTATCAAATGACCAAACTAGTCTTTTTTTGCCTCCATTTTAATGTTTTTCTATATTTATTTTCTATTATGCCTTTGGACTTTTACTAAAAATAAATTGAATAATGGCACTATTTTGCTAATATAATTAACAGTTGCTTCCTGTCACTTACAGGGATGATTTTTCAAAATACATTCCTAGGACTCAAGACTTAATAGAATACCTGTTTCTAAGGGAGGGAAGACAAAAGCTAGATGGATAAGGTTCCCTTGTCATCCTTGTTCAACCTTCAATCACAGTTGCTTAATTTGTTTATGTCTGTGTTTTTGTTTGTAAAAGGATTTCCCAAATTCGAGCTCTTCACAATGTTGCTTGTAATTTATTCAGATTTAATTTACTATTGATTGCTATTCACAAGTCCTAAACTTCCAGCCATTTCTAAGTCTTCAGTTTGCTGAATTAGAAATGTCATTTCATGTTTTTATGTTCTGAGCAGCCATTTCTTCTCCTTGTAGTGCTATTCTCTATTTGGTTCAGGAAACTTCTTAAACAACCTATTCTTAGAGATGACAAAAATCTCTCATGTCCCTAGGCAGTTTCATTTCCCTCTCTGTTCTTATAGCACTTTGTACACAATGTCATCATAACCTCTATCACTCTTTTAATTTTTTCATCATATACAAGCACCTGTGACTTTGGATGAGTAACTTAACTTCTTTGGTTTCATCATCTTTAAAATGGCGATAACTGTAATATCTAGCTCAGAGATGCTGGGAGGGTTTAACATGGTAATACATGAAAGGGCTTGGAAGAATGCCCAGCACATTAGATTGATTCAAATTTCAGATGAAACAATTACTAGCAACACCACCACTACCACTTCTCAGCTACATGGGTATTTTAAACTGTGAGCTCTAAGGGCTTATTTTTGTATCCCTAGCACACAGCTCATGTTGGAAGGAATTGATCTACATTCTCTAATATGCAGTATGAATATGGCCACTCGTTTGATATCCTCAGGTTGAAATTACTTTTTCCTGATATGGTTTGGGTTTGTGTTCCCACCCAAATCTCTTCTCAAATTGTAATCTCCGGTGTTGGAAGGTGGGCCTGGTGGTAGGTGATGGAATCATGGGGGCAGATTTCCCCCTTTCCTGTGATAGTGAGTTCTCCTGAAACCTGGTTTTAAAAGTGTGTAGCACCAGGCCCTTCTCTTCTGTTCCAGCCATGTGAAGATGTGTCTGCATCCCCTTTGCCTTCCACCTGATTGGAAGTTTCCGAGGCCTCCCCAGCCATGCTACCAGCCTGCAGAACCATAAGCCAATTAACCCTCTTTTCTTTGTAAATGACCCAGTCTCAGGTATTTCTTTATAGCAGTATGAGAACAGACTAATGCAGTTCTAGTGCCTTCAGCTTCTTCTTGCAAGACATATTATTTAATATGTATATTCTAGAGTATGTTTTTTGCAAAAAATTCAAAGTAGTTTATTAATTTATGTAGATTTATGTAGTAATTTGTTTATTAATTTATTATAAACTTAAACAAGCTTATGTAATTTAAAGATAATTTCTTTTTACCTATGTTTCAATAGACTCATCTTATCTTTTTTTTTTTTTTTTTTTGAGACAGAGTCTCATGCTGTCACCCAGGCTGGAGTGCAGTGGTGCCATCTCGGCTCACTGCAACCTACGCCTCTGAGGTTCAAGCGATTCTCCTGCCTCAACCTCCCGACTAGCTAGGATTACAAGCATGAGCCACCACGCCTGGATAATTTTTTTGTATTTTTAGTAGAGACAGGGTTTCACCATGTTGGCCGGGCTAGTCTCAAACTCCCGACTTCAGGTGATCCACCCGCCTCGGTCTCCCAATGTGCTGGGACTACCGGCGTGAGCCACTGCACCCAGCTTCAATAGACTAATTGGAACAGATATCCGTTGCGAATGTCAACTTAGCTGGCCCACGGTGCCCAGATACATGGTCGAACATTATTCTGAACGTTTCTGTGAGGATGTTTTTGGGTGAGATCAGCATTTAAATCAGTGGACTTAAAGCAGATTGCCTTCTCTAATGTGAATGGGTTTCATCCAATGAATTGAAGTCCCAGATGGAAAGACTCACCTACCCCAGCAAAGGGAAATTCTGATGCGGACAGCCTTTGAACTTGAACTGCAGTGGCAGTTATCTCCCTGGGTCTTTAGTGTGATGGCTTTTGGACTTGAACTCATCAGCTCTTCCCTTCCCTGGTCTCCAGTCTGCTGGCCCACCCTACAAGTTTGGACTTGCCCCCACAAGCATGTGAACCAATTCTTGAAAATAAATCTTTATATACACACACATCCTATTGGTTCTATTTCTCTGGAAAACCCTAATTCTCCTACCTATAGAATATATGAAATTGTTGTAAAACTATAATCATTTAAATGAAAGAGTATTTGGAAAGTTTAGAATTAAATCTATGTATGTATGTATGTATGCAGATGCTCCTTGACCTGTATGTATGTATGTATGTATGTATGTATGTATGTATATATGCAGATGCTCCTTGACCTACAATGGAGTTACAATTCGATATACCCATAAGTTGAAAATATTAAGTCAAAAATGCATTTAATACACCTAACCTAATGAACATTATAGCTCAGCCTAGCCTGCCTTAAATGTGCTCAGAAAACTTACACTGGTTTACTACTGGGCAAAATCATCTAACACAAAGTCTATTTTATCATAAAGTGTTGAATATCTTATGTGATTTATTGAGTACTGTACTGAAAGTGAGAAACAGAATGGTCATATGGGTACTTGAAGTACAGTTTCTACTGAATGCATACTGTTTTTGTACCACTGAAAAGTTGAAAAATCATTAAGTCAAACCATTGTTATGTCAGGGACCGTCTGTATATGTACATATAATTAACCATAAAATTATATATAAAATTATACATAAGGGAATTACGAATTCCTGAGGTTTCTTTTTTCCCCTTATTTATTTCCCCCACTTTTTTTTAGAGACAGGGTCTTGCTGTGTTGCCCAGGCTGGAGTGCAGCAGTATGATCACAGCTCAACTACAGCCTCGACCTCCTTACTGGGCTCAGATGATCCTACCACCTCAGCCTCCGGACTAGCTGGGACTACAGGTGTGCACCATCATGCCTAGCTAATTTTTTGTATTTTTTTGTAGATACGGGGTTTTGCCATGTAGCCCAGGCTGGTCTCAAATTCCTGGGCTCAAGCGATCCACCCGCCTCAGCCTCCCAAAGTGCTTTTTATTCCCTTTTGATAACATCCTGTTACCTATAGAGAGTAAGAAATTTAAGGATAAATCACTGCAGTTTTATTTAAAATTTTAGACAAAATTTAAATCATGTATATAAATACAAAGATGAACATTGGTTGTTTAAACACTGACAAAATCCTGAAACAATATAATGTTTATATTTTTAGCCACGTTTCCTATTTTTACAACATAGTTTACAACCTTCCTATTTTTACAACTAGTTTAAAACTAAGTCTATAAAAAAAAGTACATAGGAAAATATGATTTAAGCGTTCTCAAATACATGGCTCTGAGGGTAGATTACTTGTTTTTATCATTTAATCCATATACAATGCAGCAAATAGATACATTAATTATAACATTTTCCTTCAGTTAATAGTTTATTCACTGTCATAGAAGCTCCATGAAGGGTCATCACTTAAGCAGCTCTCCAGGTTAGAGTCAAGCAAATTCTGAACACTTGGTCAAAGGCACGTGAAAATGCCAGGTTCTGGCACAATGAGTAAATAACCCAGAAGGTGATATACGTCAGATAAAGACAATCTTAAGCACCACAGTAACTTTTGAGGCAAGTGGTACCATACTCTTATTAAAGAAAAGTCTTTACTGTTGAGGGCACTGGGTCTCTGGAGTAGATTTAGAAGACACATATAGAATAGGGTGTGATTTCTTACAAGTTTCTTTTTCCAATTTGCTTGCAGTTTCTTTTCCTTCTTTAACTTCTGTTTGGAGCTTTGATTCAGCAGCTAACCTACAGGCATTAAAGCATCCACTCTGAATTCAAATGTGGTTATGAAGGATTGAAGAAACAAACCCCCAGTATAATGGGCCTCCAATAAGGCATGGTATTCAAAGAAAAAAAATATAGTTGACTCTAATACTGTAAGAATATCAAGTCACTGGCTCTCTAAAAGTCTTTTTAGATCAATAGGCTCAATTATTATTATTATTATTTTTTGAGACAGAGTCTCACTCTGTCACCAGGCTGGAGTGCAGTGGCATGATCTCAGCTCACTGCAACCTCTGCCTCCCAGGTTCAAGCGATTCTCCTGCCTCAGCCACCCGAGTAGCTGGGACTATAGGTGTGCACCCCCACACGCAGCTAATTTTTGTATTTTTAGTAGAGACAGGGTTTCACCACGTTGGTCAGGATGGTCTTGATCTCTTGACCTCATGATCCACCTGCCTCAGCCTCCCAAAGTGCTGAGATTACAGGTGTGAGGCACCACGCTGGGCCAATTATTTTTTTAAGTCTAAAGAATATCTTTAAAAAGTCATGGCAAGGTCTAAATTAAAGAATTAAAATATGACAGGGCACCTGTCATGATAAGCACACCTAACACAAAAACTGAAATGTTACAGCAATATTTTAATGTTAACATGACATACAAAAGACAAAAATAACATGGAATCTTGGGCTGCATGAATAGATGTCTATTTGTTTCATATTAAAAAATTGAGTTTCAACTAGTAGAATAAAGAAAAGATAAACAGTAGAGAGATATTCTTAAAGGCATGTAAAGATTCTTGGTAACAAGAACACCAATTAGTTTTGTAAAGCATGCAATAGTGAAGTTCCCAATAAAAGCCATATTTATTTTTCCAAAATTATCTTAGGATTGTGTATCTAAGTTAAACAGGCAGAAAACAAAGAGTTGGAAACATCTTAAGTTAGCAGATGGACTCACACACACACACACACACAAATGTTTCGTGGTTATTTTATTTTTTGTTTAACTAACAAGACAAAAAGTTTCCAACGTGCTACTTGAGTCAATTAGCCACATACATTTGCTTAAGTGATTTTTTATCAAGCAAAAAAAGGCAGAAAAAGGAATGAAGACAATACAGATAGCAAGGCTGGCACTTATCAATTCTGGAAATCCACCTCTAGAAATATACACTGGTCAAGGATGTTTATACAATGCATCACATATAAACAGGCATAATCTGCTGGATTCATTTCAGAACTCTTTGAAACCATGGGTATGCGGCAGACACTCATTTGAAGTTACTTTTTCCTTAAGAATGGCAAGCTTTTATTTTATGTGACTCAAAGGTTATAACATTATATAAAAATCCAAGGAAGGAGTAATAAAATTCCTATGCCTTATAATAACAGCAGCTAACATTGTTAAAGTGCTTTTACTGTTGACTATTACATTTAGTAGCACTGAAGACTTGGAGAGAAATCAGATAAAACATATAAGGAAGCCCTTTTACATTGGGCTGTCTTACTCTCTCTACTCAAATGCACATTAGTAAAATGTCTTATTAATCTGTCTCTACTCTCTAAGACTAATGTAGCCCTAG
Source organism: Pongo abelii (assembly GCF_028885655.2). Classification (NCBI taxonomy): domain Eukaryota; kingdom Metazoa; phylum Chordata; class Mammalia; order Primates; family Hominidae; genus Pongo; species Pongo abelii. The sequence goes on along the minus strand of NC_071989.2, from coordinate 178,471,920 downwards.
TAGCACCTTCAACATCTCATTTCATAGGAGATAATCCAGGCTAGCTATTGGCACATCTTTTTGAAAGTCTAGATATTTGTTTTAAATGCCTCTAACAATCCCATTGCAAGCAGACATCCTTCATCTTTCTTTTACTTTCTTCAATTTCCTCATTCACTTCTCCTGCTGCACACATCCAGAACTGGAGCCTCAGCCACTGCTACTTACCTTTCCCTTCCATTCACTTTCTCGTACCTTCTGACCTCGATTATTTTTATTTTTTTAAAGGACAAAGCCCTTGGGACATTAATTCCTTCAGACACACATATCTGACACTATTTCTTTTAGTCACAAACTCAATTATGCAGAAACTAGGGCTTTCAAGTTTTGGAAACAATGAAAATGAGTTAGCTTTGATATGTAAAAATGTCAAAATAAGTATTAAAGCCCATTTTTGAAGGCCTAGGATAAGCAACTTCAAAAGACATAAAAAATTCACCTAAGTTTCCTAGAAGGCTGAAATTTCTTAGACTACTGGAAAGCCCTTTGAGACAGTAAGTTAATTTTTCTTTCATGGCCATGCTTGAACCAGGAGAAAAATAACAGTACATTTATTCAAACTGATAAAACATTCAGAGACGTGTTAGACTGTGATATTCCCTTTCATGAAACAGAAACGTGTAACTTTTTAATGTGATTGCCTTATTCAGGAGTCCTTTCCCTTTCCAATCAGTTTAGTCTTTCTTAAAGTTCTGGAAAAGTTGAAGGTAGGTAGATGAAACTGAGGAATTATACTGCATGCAATTGTAAGAAAGTAGATAAAGAAACAGACAGCACAGTTCATACAGCGAGAGAGGAGAGATGGAGAGGTCTGCTGGCTGCCTGGAAGAAAAGAGGACACTGACCTGGGAGAGTTAGGGGTGTTTCCACTTCTTTCACTTAAGGCTTCAGCGTCAGCGGGAACTCCTATGAGTCTCACACATTTCTTTTCCTTCTTTAGCTGCATATCCACGGGCAGATTTTTGTGAGGAGAGAGACTGACTACTGGTGTGTGTATAGAAACTGATTTTTCTAATTGCAAGTTGTTATCTTCTAAACTGTTAGGGCAGGACTGTGTCTCCTCTTTCTGAGGTTGTAATCGATAAACTTCTCCCCCGACAGCACTGTTGTTGACACGTGCATCTTTAGAGGTGGTTATATCCACAGGCAGCACCTCACGCCTCTTTTTCAGTACAGGCACTTCAACTGTCTCTGAGAATAAAAACGAGTGGGGAAAAGAAAAAATCTAAGAAAGCAAAGACACAATCAACACAAGAAGCCAGAACTAGTTATATGTATACCTTTTTCCATTCTTTTAAAATGCAACCATCTCCTCACTGAAATGCATCGTTTGTTTCAACCTTTTATTCTTTATCATGGAATCTATATAAACTACATATTTTAAAGTTTATTTGGCTATATATTTTTCCTTGGGAATTCAATATTTTGACTCTAGGCATGAATGCTTCAGTGTTCTCTCTTGGTGTTTTGAAAAAGGTGGTTCATAAGATCTCAGTGTGGAGATGAAGAGACAGTGGCAGAGTTGAGGTTCGAATCCTAATCCTTGTATTTGGCAGCCATGTCTTTGGGGAATTATTTAACCTCTCTGAGCTTCATTTTATCTGTAAAATGGGGATTAAAAGCACCCACTTCACTTGGTATTGTGTGTTAGAAGGATTAAATGATAAGAATAGGCCAAACTTTCTGAATATTGGTAATATATGCCTGTTAGCTCTACCTACAAAATATAAGCAGAATCAGACTACTTTTATGATGGATACTTCCCTAGTCCAATCCTATCATGTCTCATCAAAGACTACTGCAATATCTTCTATCCTCATGGCCTAATACCATTCTATCTAAACAGGTCATACACACAGCCACTGAATTAACTGCTCTAATATCTTTTCCCTATGACCATTATCAATGTGTTTCATTTTCAAAATCAAAATGTTAGTGGAGTCTGAGGAACCCTGGTAGCACAAGGGGTTGCTGTTTTTGCTCTACATTGTTGCTTTTAGGCCATGATTTCCCCTTTTTCTGGCACTGCTCCTTTGAAACCCACATTATCAGGATTCACTACCCTGCCTCCTGTCTATTTGCTGTGTTCAGTTCAACAGATGTTTGAAATTCATAACAGATAATTCTTAATCAGGGGAACCTATCAGAATCATGGAAGAAACAAAACGAGTAAGAGCAAGAGAAGCCTTTTAAAATTGTGTAAAAACCTTCCTATTTTTGGCAACCTCCCCACTATTGGTGAGAATCATAGCAGTTCACTGAGACAATACGAAGAGAGACTGAGGCATGTGCAGAGTGCAGGGACAAAAGCTTGTTGAGAATCCTTAACCTAAAACATGTAACACTCTTTTAGGGAAGGGGTGCTGTAGAACCATCACATTCTTAGACTCCTTCACACTTGGCCTTTTGTTTTTGAATTTACATACAGTAAACTTCACTCTCTGTAGTATGTAAGATGCAGAGACTGTATGGTTAGGCTACTTTCTAGCTCAGTCATTAAACTTGCTAGATATTCCCTAATATGTTTCACTGTTCTTTCCTTTTTCCCCCCCTTTTGGTGGAGAATGGGGTCTTGCTATATTGCCCAAGCAAATCTCAAATTCCTGGGCACAGCTATCCTCCTCCCTCTGCCTCCCCAAGAGCTGGGATTACAGGCACGAGCCACCATGCCTAGCTAACTGTTCTTCCTTAAGAAAAGAATTCCCAATATTTAGTTATGAACATGGTCCCTGAGAATCAAGACTGCATTTCTCAGCCTTTCCTGTCAGCAGGTGAGGCTGCATGATTAAATTCTGCTCAACGGGATGGCAGCAGACCAACAAACACAAGAAGCCTGAATCTTGATACCATGGAGTGCTTTCCCAGTCCTGGGAGGCCTCCTCCAGACTTCCATCAGAGGCAGAGATAAAGACCCACCTTTTTAAAGTCTCCATTACTTTAGATATTCGATAAACAGTCCTACCTCTTATAGCTTCCAAACATCAGCTGCTTCAACATAATTAAACTATTAGGTATGACATAATATACTGTAATCTTAAAACGGGAAAGTCTCAAATCTCAAGTTTCTACTATACAGTATGATGAATTTAGATATCCAAAAACGATACATGTTATATTCATGCACACCCAGTATCCAGTTCTCTCGGAATTTTCCTACCTATTTTACACAATAAATTTGCTTTATTAACTATAGGTATATAACTACAAATGAGTTTGTAACAGATTTGCATAAAACTACAGTAAGAAAATAATTTGATATAATTTCTCAGGATTACTCATAATTTAAAAGACAAAAATATATGAGACATACATACCTTCAGGTTCATATTTTAGTTTCAATTCATCTAGTTTAGCTCTCAGTTTCATATTTTCACTTTCTGAAAGCTGGAGGCATCTTTCATTTGCAAAAAGTTTTCGCTCAATATCTAGAGCCCGTTGGCTCTCAAATAATGCTTTCATTCGCTGTATGGACAATTCACCTTTAGTTCTTTCAATTTCTTTGCTATGATAATAAAAAAGGAGAACCAACGAGTATTAAAACAGCATATAATAAGTGTAGTGGCATAAATATTTCATTGCATATTTGAATTCTTAGTTAAAAATACATTTTTCTGGGGTTTTTAGTAACAAAGAAACAATAAACAATTTAAATAATCCTTAACAACAGTAGTGTTAAATTTAAAAAATACTCATGCATTCTTGAAAGGAAATGGACAAAGGAGGAAATAGTCTTTCAAATGTATTCACGCATGAATATCTGCACAAAGATATTTTTGTTACCTTTCTTTTCGGAAAATTTCCTTTGGCAATTTCAAAAAAACTTTGTAGTCACTGACACTACTATAGTAAGCAAGTGACATGTCCATCTTTCCATCCACCAACCCAGACACTTACTTTAAGTTATCCAGCTTCATCTGAAGTAAATCTGTATAATAGGTGTTATCTTCCAGAGCACCAGAGTCGACTGAAGGCTTAGATTCCATACTTTCATATAAATTCTTAAAAAAGCAAAAATTTGTATTACTTAAAATAAATAACAAATAAGGTTAGTGTATGTTTATTAATAATAGCACCATCACTTCCTGAATTTATATCCCTTGGTGTGTACTACGCTAAGAACTACCCATTTAACTTATTTGCCTTCTGAAGTAGGTAAATAATTAACATTCCTCTCTTACAGATAAGGAAACAGGCTCCGAATGCAGAGGAAAGTAAACCAAGAAGAGAGAATCTGAACCCAAATCTGACTCCAAGGCCTAGGCTTCTAGCCTTACCTACATGCTCTGCCTTCCCTCTCCTGGCTTTGAAAATAGAAAAATAAATGCCTGCTGGATTGAGTTCTGGCCTTTGCAACAAAACCATAAACTGGAAAAATATGACAGAAAGATGAGAGCCTTACATTTATATTTCGTGTCCCCCTCTTCTGAGGTTCTTCCCCCCACCCCAGGCAAGAATGTAGTGCAAGCTCTTCTGAGACTGATGGAAACTATACATTTCTCTAGTGGGATAAAAAAGGTAAATCTGCTTGAAAACTTGAAACAATTTCAGGTTATAAATAAAGTTCCCCTGATTTAAGGCCATAATTTTCTTTTTTTATTTTATTTTATTTTTTTATTTTTTTTTCTTTTTATTATTATTATTATTATTATTATTATTATTATTATTATTATTCTTATACTTTAGGCCATAATTTTCAAAGTATAGTTCTGGGGCCACTGATGGAACACATAAGGCTGCCAATTTAACCAAATTTGTAATTCTTTCAACAGTTTTTATAAGACACAGAAATAAAGTTATGTAAACTTAATTAAGATTTTATGACATACTAATGGCTACAATTTAGAATGCCTAAGAGGTTATTAACATTTACAAAAATTTGTCATTTAAAACTTTAGTTCATTAGGAGGTTAATGAAGATATCAATGTTCCGTAAGTTAATTTATACAATCTTAAATTGCATGCAATTTTAATAGAAAGCCAACAAGCTTTTTTTGGTGCTAGACAAGATGTTTGTAAATGAAAGCTAACATTCAAAAATAGACAGGAAAACACTGAAAAATAAAAAGTACAGTGAGGAAATAGTCCTACCAGATAAACATACTTAAAAGCCTTTATAATTAATAAAACAGTGTGGTACTGACACACAGAGAAGCAGACCAATGGCGTAGACAGAAAATTTAGAAACAGACTCAAGTATATAGGGAAACTTGATGTATGATAAAGGTGTCAACTCAAATCACTGGGATCAAGATTGATTTTGTAACAAATGACTCTGGGACAACTGTCTACTTATTTAGAAGAAGATAAAATTAGATTTATACCTCAAATTATATACAAAAATGAACTTCAATGGGGATCAGATCTCTAAATGTAAAAAATGAAAAAAAATGAAACCACACATGTACTAGTAGAAAACATGGGTGAATTCTTAAACACACACACACACAAATGCTTACACAAATACCATTCTCCACTAAAATAAACCAATGTTCCTTGAAGAAATGCTAATCCCAGAAGTGGGGCAGGTGAGCTAGGAAAACCTTGTTGTGCCATAGATTAAGGAAGTATTCAAGTAAGAGCACTTTGACTATCAAATCTGGGACAATTTGAGTATCAGAGTAAATAAAGTAAGCAATGGATTATAACTCATAGGATAAAATAAGAATCCATGAGGCTATACAGATATAAATAAATGAATGAGTAAGTGAGGAAAAAGATTTTTCTCTTCTGTCCCTGTATTAAAATTCCAACTAATAAATATAGAAGAAGTGATGGAATTACTCATTTAGCAATCATCACAGAATTATGTTTCAGGCAAGAATCACCAATGGATGTTTAAGTATAAGGAGAAACAGGCATTTACTTAGTCTCAAAGTATCTCCCACAAGATATTTATTAATAATTTAAACTTAAAAAACAAACCAAATTTTAAGGTATTCAAATCAAAATTTGGATGTGTGTTTTTTTAAGTGTTATACATACCTTAAATTTCTCCAGATTTCTAATTTCACCTAAAAGATGTTTTATTTCACCATTCTTCTGTTCCAACATGGCAAGCAACCGTTCCTGCTGCTCAAATTCAGTTTGAGACCCTTTCATCTGTAGCAACGTGGCGATCTGTAACTAGAAAAATAAAATTACCCCCTCTAATTAAGTGAGAGAAAGGTTCTAACAACTACTTTTTTGATACAATTCATAATTTGTACTATATTACTTTGAACTCATTTTGGAAACTAACTAAATTAGCTATTTCTAATCTAATAAGAAATTTTTTTGTAGACGTAACATTTGAATACTTATTTTGACTACTTATGAATGATAACTGAAGTCTGTAATGTAATTATTTGTACTTCTGTGAAACATAAAACTGACTTGCATGGCTATGGTCTGAAAGCACACCACTGAACCGGTAAGTAAGCCTGGCCAAATGCTGCAGACTGCTTATCATAAGCACTCACTCTTATTAAGGTTCTGATGGGTTTCTCAAAAATTTTAATTAACTTTAATTAAGTGAGGAAAACCAAGCTACTGACAGCCACAAATGTTAGATTCACAAATGACATGAAAAGCAAAGATAAAAGGCTATCTTGGTATACTGGGGTAATCTTCAATATACCATGTTTTAATTTTTTTAGAGCAGCACTCAACTTACCTAATTATACCTCCCCCACCCCAAATCTGGAGTTACAAAGCTACCAGAGGGAAATTAAGTAGACTCTAAATCTAGCATTTCTTTCTGCCTTTGGAAATTTCTGGAGTTGAAAAGAGTGCCTATTAGTTTAAATATAGTTTTGAGTAAAGCAAGCAATGATATGAGGTTGCAGATGACTTTTAACATTTTAAAGGATATCCTTTTTGTTCCTGTTTCAAATTGGAGGCTAGGCCCACTTAGCCTAAGATTCACAATGCTTCTAGTCTCTAAAGATAGTTTGGAATATCATGCCACATTGGTAGATTAAAAGTAACCCCAACAAATTCTGTAAGAAAACTAAAGTAAACGTGAGAAAATTTATAAAGAAATACTTCCCAGACAGGGGAGAGTCTCAGGAAATGAGGCAGCACAGTCTGGAAATCCTTAGAAATAAAATTCACAGCTGTTGTTCATTAAACACTCATTTGCTAAGCAGCAGGTAAGTATTTTACTACACTTTCATTGAACTGTAGGACAATTCTAAGAGGGGGTTCTATCATCTCCACTTAATAGATGAGGTACTGATGCTTTGAAAGTTAAAATACTTATCCAAGGTCACAGAGCTAGCAAGTGACAAAACTATGATTCAAACCCAAATCCACCTAACTCCCAAGTTTAACCATTAACCTTTCCCATTTCTTTGGCAAAGCCCATCATTCTGAATAAAAGGAAGGAAGCCTTTTCAGATTCCAATTACTACCTCAGTAGAGTGAGGCACAATGGATGAGGGATCAGGATTCTAAGGACTGTTACAATACTGAAATCTTTCTAATTTCCACATGTTTTTCTGCTACCTCTTATTTGGCTAGAATGACAACCAACAAAACCCATAAAATTAAAAGGGTCTATGTGCTTGACTTGAGGGGCTACAAGGAAAGGGAACCCTGAATAATCCAAATTTCACTCCATAATAAGCCTTGGTGAAAGAGCAGAGGAATGGTGAGGCAGCGAGTTTCAGCTGAAGTAGGAACCCTAGGGCTATGCTTGGAAAGAAATCAGGCCAAGAATAAGAAATAAATTCTTCTACTCCACAAAGAAAGATTTAAGTCAAAGCTAGTGAGTAACCATTAAAACAAACAAACAAAAATCATTGCTAAATATACTATTACTAAATATTTATTCCAAGATTTTTAAAGTATAAATGAATCTTTTAATTTCAAAACTGATTTTTTGAAATCATGCAGTTCTAGAAATAACTACATAAGTACACTCCTTGCAGAAAAAGCTAGTTTCTTTGATGTATTTGTACATGTAATGCTGACACAAAATGTTTAATAAACCTTTGAAAGTTCTATACCTTCATTCTCTGCATCTGTTCTCTGTTAAATACATTTTGCTTCTTTAGTGACTGATACTTGACTTTCATACTGATAAGCTGACGTTCCATTGCTGCCCTTCGATCTTCCACCTACAAAATATTAACATGCTTAATTGTTCTGGTAGTAAATGAAAATACCAACTTAGTAGTTAGGATACTTATAAGTACCTCTGCAAACAAAGAGTTGCCTTTACTATTGGGATCCAAGGCTTGCTGGAGTGCCTGGTCCAACTGTACCTGAAGATCCTGATTTGCTACACGAGCTTTCTAAATTCAAAAGAAAACAATATAGGCAACAGAGATTAGATTAGCAAGAAAATAAGTTATGATAAATGAAAATATGATGTTACTGTAATCATAGTACCTCCAGGGCATTATAGTAAGAAACTGCTTCTTTCTCTCGCTCCTCTTTTTCCTCTTTAAGCCGGTCTACCTGGCGCATTAGGTTAGCGATAAGAAGTTCCAGCTGTTCTTGTCTGTATTGTAGTTCATTCACTTCTTCTTTGAGGGTGGTCTATTTAACAGGAATTGAAAAGGAGGAAATTCTCTTGAATAATCTTTCGTTTGGCAGCTGCTCAGTTTATCTCAGTTGTGGTTCACATCCAAAATTAAAACTAAAGAACCAGTCAAAAGTTGTCAGGCACATACTAAAATAACAGAAATTACTAGTACTGTTACATTTTTCAGCAAGAAAACAAACGGCTTTAGAGACTGCCCTTTTTCCTCTATGAATTTCAGGCTTTAATTTTTAATTAACCTTAGCTTTCAATGAAAAAACCAAGTTCACATGCATTTCAACTTCCACTGAGCCAACGTTTTACACTGGGCTCTTATGATAAAATCTGGGATCAGAGTATATGCCTCTAAATTCTTCCAGAGATTTCATTAATCTAAAAGAAAGGCTGCCTTACATAATCATATAATCTAAAATTATATTACGAATGAAGTCATCCACCTAAAAAAAACCCCATTTTTTAATTAGTTAGACGCAAGTTAGGTCAAAAAATGTTTCAGCCTTCAAACTAGCTCTTAAGAATTATTACCAAAACATGTAAAAATATGCCAGAAAAAAAAAGAGAAAACCCTGAGAAACACATGCCATTAAAAATTACCTTCATACTCTCCATTTCTGTCAGCTCAATTTGAAGAGCCAGCATCTCTGAAGACATGCTTTCCTGCACACGTTCAGACATTACGCGCAGTTCCTCTGACTTACAAGAGAGGAGTTCCTTCTGATGATCTACCTGGTGCTTCAGCTGCTTTTCACTAAGCCTGGCTTCATCTAATTCCACTTTCAGTTTTTCTATCTAAAGCCAAAAAAAAAAAAAAATTCATAAATTGAAAGTCATTTTCTTTCTAAAAAAACATCACTGATTGAACTGATTGAACCAAACTTACTGAATGATGATACTATTGGAGTTTCCTATTTGCCCAAGGTTAGGCATCTTTTAACAGATAGTGACACACCTTGTTTAATAAACATAGAAATAATCCATGAGTAATCAGGGTGGGTCTGGATGCTTCAGAAGCAATCTGGAGGCACTATGATGCTGACCACTTGGCTACTGTGTGAAGAATGAGTGGCATGAAGAGAAACAATGGAAGCAAGCAACCTGGTCAGAAGACTACAGCAGTAGTCCAGAGAAGAGATGATGAAGGTCTGGACTGGAGTGGCAGTAGCATCATAGATGTTTTGTAGGTCAAGTTCTTAGAACTTGATGAATTTAATGTGAAAAATAAGAGAAGAAAAGGTACTGAAAAAAACTCCAAATTTTGGCATAAGTGATTTGAGAAAATCAGTAAAACAAAATATTTCACTAATGTACTCTTTGCTCCACAAAAAAAAAAAAAAAAGCCATCTCTATAATTAGCCTTACCTCAGTCCCTGAATACTCCCTTTATTACTCTTTTTTGTTTAGGTGATGAAAACTATCACAAAAATAAAAATAACAACCAGAGGGGGAAAAAAGCACATCATTATCAGTCATTAGGGCCTCAAATCCAACTAGTTTCAGACAAGCTGGATGATATTACCTGTCAGAGTGGTATGCAAGATGATTATATATTACACAAAGGTATATTTAGATAGCTATGTTTGTTTTAGTGTATACTACGAAAAAATAAGCAAGCTTAAATATGTAATTTTGGCCAGGCATGGTGGCTCAGGCCTGTAATCCCAGCACTTTGCGAGGCCGAAGCAGGCAGATCACGAGGTCAGGAGTTACAGACCAGCCTGACCAACATGGTGAAACCCCGTCTCTATTAAAATACAAAAATTAGCCGGGAGTGGTGGCACACACCTGCAATCCCAGCTACTTAGGAGCCTGAGGTGGGAGAATCGTTTGAACCCAGGAGGCGGAGGTTGCAGGTGAGCCGAGATCATGCCACTGCACTCCAGCCTAGGCGACAGTGTGAGACTCTGCCTCAGAAAAAAAAAGGAGAAAAAAAAAGAGGAATTTCATTGATGTTTCTTAAAATCAGTAAACATTTAAAGAGAGTCAATGAGAAATTAAGTAATAGTATAGGTGGCATACAGAAAAAGAAAAATCTTAGAGGCTGCTATACAAGAAGCTGAAAATTGGGTAACAGACTTCTGAGAAAGGAGGACAAAAGTCAGGCAAGTTTTGGTAGACAGTGTCTGGAAAAGTCAGAGTATAGACTATACACAAAGCAGATCCATGATAAAAAGTTCTGGATTCCTTAGAAGCAACCTGAAAGCGTTGGGTAGCTGGGAAAAGGGAAAACCACTGACCAATCATTTATCTTGCATTTATGTTTGAAATGGAGCCAGTGTAACATGCTGTTAGACTATGTAGTGATTCAGTAACCCAGCCTTTGGAGTCAGACAGCCTCAGTTCAAATCTAGATGGAGAATTTCTAGTTCTTGAATTGCGTCCAATTTACTCAGTCTGTCTAAACACTGGCTCTTTCATCTGGTATATGGAGATAATAATGGTACCTTCCCACATAATTATTGTAAGAACTGGATCACATGTATTAGTTTATCTTCAGTAAACAAACTATAAAGTGTCATTTGTAATACACATTAACTAGTAAGAAACTACTGGTCTGTTTTACAGAATTACAAAGCATACCACTGACTGCAGGGAAGGCTAGGAGACCAGGCTTTCTGCAAGGGGCTGCTGTACCCACTATCAGCAAAGAGGCCATGCTAGTCACTAAACTAAACCTTCACAAATATCCAGCAACCAAAATTAAATAATTGTATTTAAGTAGTAGGATATAATTTATACAAGTCCCTTAGACAAACTCTTGTATCTCAGTGTTCCCATCCCCAATATTAAGATAATGAAGACTTAGATCTTGGCTATTTTGCAAAGCTGACACTTAAGAAAATCTTTATCATCTAAAGTTTACAGATGGCTGCATAAATATGGACTATTTTGCGCTGAAAAACGCAGATATCCCAACCTTAGCTCTTAGTTCATTCACTTCCTGTCCATGGCTTCTGCTTAGTTGTTCTTCCAATTTCTCCAGGTGCATTTTTTGTTGTTGTTTAATAGCTTCACATTCGCAGCTCAAACTTTCTAACATTCGACTCTTGAGTTCAACTTCTCTTTGAAGGGTATATTTTTCTTGTTCATAACTCTGAAAACAGATTCAATTACAATTCAATTACATAAAAATAGCCTAAAGCCATTACATATAATCAGTTTTCAACTTCAATTGTTTCATTCTTATTTCAAGCATTTGCTGCTTTCCAAATAACGAAGACATGTTAAACCTGGAATAACTTTGTAGTTAATCAGTCTTAATAAACCCCTGAGATGTATTTCGAGACTATGTTAAACCCATGCAAGGGATACCTTACTGCTTCCGTGCCTTGTCAAGAAGTAAAATGTGCTCCATGGTATGTCAACACGTCAAGTCAAGTAATCTCTGCTAACAACAAAAAAAGATTTACCAGCACTTAAGCTTTCCTCATGAGAATTATTAGTTTGATAATGAGATGCTCTACTTGTAGCTCTGAACACAATGTAGTAGTAATAATAGTTGAAAAAAAAAGAAATACTGAATTAGCCTTTACTTTCAGAATGTAGTCATCTGAGAAATGTTCACAAAATGTCTATCAAAATGAATGCAGTGCTGAGACAAAAGGAGTAATTAGAAGGGCTTTTGCTTACTCACAGGGAAGTTTAGACATTAAAAAGGTTATGAGTATGAACTCCTTCAAGAGGCTTTAAAAAATGATAAAATATTCCCCTCAAAAACCATTTTATTTTAAAGGAAGGCAAAGAGTATTAACTGTTAAACACTGAAATATAAGTTATGACTCCAAATGATTAAGTATAACAGTTTTATTTTCTATTAGTGATATTTGTAATCTTTACTTTGCCTTTATGACTTTGCACTCAGTTCTTGGTTTACAACAGTACTATGTAGAAACACAAAGGTTGCCATCACTAGTTATTTTTACCTGCTACAGATATTTTTTACCTGCCATATTTACAATGTTGAGATTCAAGTTTAAATATGCTACTGAGCATTTGCTAAATTACCCAGATTTATTCATTCATTCTTTTAAGAAATAATTGTGTGGCAGGCATTCAGGATAGTGAACGAGGCATACAAGATTCCCTCTCTCATGGAGTTTATAATCTAGAGATAATTAGCAATGCAGATAATTAAGAGTGAATCAGGGCCGGGCACAGTGGCTCATGCCTGTAATCCCAGCACTTTGGCAGGCTGAGGCAGGCAGATTACTTGAAGCCACGATTTCAAGACCAGCCTGGCCAACATGGTGAAACCCCATCTCTACTAAAAACACAAAAATTAGCCGGATGTGGTGGCACACATCTGTAATCCCAGCTACTCGGAAGGCTGAGGCAGGAGAATCTCTTGAACCCAGGAGGTGGAGGATGCAGTGAGCCAAGATTGCGCCACTGCATTCCAGCCTGGGTAACTAAGCGAGACCGTGTTTCAAAAAAAAAAAAAAAAGTGAATCAGGGCAACTTTACATTACATAGTAAGGGTTGGCCTCTCTGCTGAGGTGACATTTAACTGAAAGCTGAAGTCTGAGGACTCAACCCAAGAGCAGTGAGGGGCAAACAACTCAAAAACAGGCAATAGCTGGTGTAAAGCCCATAAGGGAGGACTAGTATAGTCAAGAATAAGGCAAAGCAGTTTGAGGTGAGGTCAGAAGCTTGGCAGGAGTCAGGTCACATAGGGATCTACAAATCCAAGGATGGAGCTCAGATCAGAATAAAATCAGAAGCTGTTGTATGGTTTTTAGCAGGGCTGTGGCATGACCTTTGGTGTATTCTTCCATGACCACTTAGACTCTGAGTGAAGAATGAATGGCGTGAATGGCAACAATGGAAGCAGGCAACCCGGACAGAAGGCTACATTACTTGTCTAGGAGCGATGATGGTGATCTGGACTACAGTGCCAGTAGCAAAGATACATGCTTTGTAGTCCAGTTCTTAGAACTTACTAATGAGTGAAATGTGAGAAATAAAGGGAAGATATTGACTAAAAGTTCTAGATTTTTGTATATAAAGAAACCAAAAATATACCAAAAATCTTTATATACCAAAGATTTTTGGTGTTCAAGAAACTGAATGCTATTACATTTACTAAATAAGCTAAAAAAAATTGTAAAAGAATATTTGGTTAACGGACAGGGAATCCACTCTTCTGTCTGTGTTAAGTTTGAGAAGTCTATTAGTGTGCAGTTGAACACAAACCCAGATTTCAGAGGGGGAACTAAGGGCTTGGTGTAGTGTCATGGGGCACTTAGATGTTTAGAGGTCTAAAACAAGCGAGGTCATCTAGGAAGTGTCCAGACAAAGCAAAATCTGGTAGTAAATGTGGCAAAGAGAGTAATGATAACTTGATCTTTCAAACTCTGAATATACTAGGTTGGAAAGAATAACAGGAATTCATTTAGTTCATTTTTTTTTTTAACAGGGACGGGGCAGGGCGGGAACTAGATCTAAAATCTTCAGAAAAGAATAAACTACTACTACTATTAATTACTAAACAGGACAAATCTTCAATAGCTAGGCACACTCTTGCAGACAGAGGAGTCCAGAGTCCTACCTCAGTCATGGTCATCATTTCATTACGACATTTATCCAGTTGATTCTGTAATTCATTTTGACTCTCTACTAGTTGTAAACCATACTGTGCAGCTTTTAGTCGCTCTTCTTCAGCCTCTTTGAGCCTGCATCGAAGATTTGTGATTATATCTGCCTCCATGTTCTTTTCTTTTTTTTAGCCAACTGTAAATAGAGGAAATAAAACTACTTAAGCTTATACAAAAAACTCCATGCAATAATATCAATAATAGAAGAAATATATCTACTCAATACTACTGCTGTATAAAAACATTAAAATTTTCTTCCTGACTAATAAGTATTTTGCATTCTTGTTCCAAGAGCAAGAACTGTTCTGACAATTCTGTTACTGATTTGGGATCAAAAATTAAAGAGTGGAATAGAATACGTTTAATTTTGCTTCTAAACAGTTCACCATCAGAAAACTGTTTCATTGTTGTATGCTAAGCTTCCAATACGTTAAGGTAAGGTTGGTCTCATAATTGGACCACTATCCATATAATCAAAATTAAGGGAATAACAAAAAAAGTAATCAAGAAACCTCATAGTAGCAGTTATGGTGGCTCATGCTTATAATCCCAACAACTAGGGAGGATTACTTGAGGCCAGGAATTTGAGACCAGCCTGAGCAACATAGCAAGACTCCATCTCAATCAATCAATCAATAGAAATAAGGTGGGGATGGTGGCAAGCCCCTGTAGTCCTAGCTACTTGGGAGGCTAAGGAGGGAAAATTGATGGAGTTAGAGGCTTCAGTGAGTTATGATCATGGCACTGACAGAGCAAGACACTGTCTTGAGAAATAATAATGATAATAACAATAATACCACCAGAAAAGGAAGGTCTGGGTACTATAAACACATAAAATATAAAAAGGCAGCTGTGAATGAGGCTCATAAGGTAAAGTAAGGAATATCATGTCTGTAATTTTTCACAACAGTGTTAACTTCCTGAATATATTAAATCTGCTTTCCTGGAAAGAGATTCACTAGTATTTTTCTAGTTATTCATAAAAGTATGCAAAAATAGAAACCATATCCATAAGAATTAAAGGATGTTGCTTTCATTCTAGATTTATAAACAAAGACTTAAACATTATATATAGAAACGTTCCACTTTAATCAACCTTAGTAATTATCCTTTACTATTTGGTCCCAGCCTCCTAAGCAAGACTCAAATTCACCTTTGCCTTCAAAGGGCACCAGGCCATTACAAGATGTTCCCCATGTCTCAAGTCAATGTAGTCATTCACTGAACAAGTATTTCTTGAATGCCTTATATACTAGGTTCCATTCTGGGCAGTTCAGATTCATCAGGGAACAAAATGGATGAAAAAAAAGCTCCTCCCTCATGAAACTTACATTCCAGGAGGGGAAGATAAACAGTAAGTAACAGAATATTAATAAATTAGAAAGGGGAGATGAGAAAAAATAGAACAGAATAAGAATCTGGGAAGAAGAGACAGGTGATGTAACCAGGAGGCAGAAGATGAGAGAATCAGCCATGCAGCTATTTAGAAGAAGAATGTTCCAGCAAGAGGGGAATCCTTAAGGCAGGAAGAAGCCCAGGGAGTGAAATTTGGCTAAGAGATAGTAGAGAGTGGGCAAATCAGGCCATTATAAGGACTTTGGCTCCTACTCTGGGTGACATGGGAAGTCATTCCAAAGTCTGGAGTAGAGGATCTGATACAATTTAAAAGAATCATTTTGGTTGCTATGTTGACTAGTTTAGAAGGGGAACAAGGCTGGAAGCAGAGACCATGTGAAATGGCTCAGATTAGGGTGGCAGCATTGGAGGCTGTGAGAAATAGCCAGATTGTGAAGGTTTTGAAGGTAAGGTCAATATGATTTTCTGAAAGATATAATTTGGGATGTGTGAAAAAGGGAAAAGTAAAAAATGCCTCCAAGCCTTCTGGCCTGAGCACCTAGTAAAATGGAATTGCTATCAGCTGAAGCACTGATGTAAATAATGTTTTGGAAATAAAATCAGGAATTCGAGTTTTGAACATGAACTATGTCAAGTAGGCAATTGGATATATGAGAAGAGGAATCTTGGCTGGATATGTAAATTTGAGAATTATCAGTCTATAGAGGATAAAAGTATTTAAAGAGAAATGGACCAAGGACTGAACCCTGTTATGAGGTAGGGAAGAAGACAGCGGAGAATCAGGAGTGACCAGTGAGGTAAAGGGAAAACCAGGAGTATGTGTTGTCCTAGAAGGCAATAAACAGTGTATTAAGGAGGTGGGAGTAATCAATCATGCCAGATGCTGCTAAGGCAATTAAGGTGAGAGCAGAGAACTGGCCATTGAACCTGAATTCCTGGAGGTCTCTGGTGACAAGAGCAGTTTTGATATACAGGTGGGGGTGAAAGCCTAACTAGAATGCCTTCAAGAGAGAATGGTAGGAGATAAATAAAGACAGCAAGCACAGGTTTGATGCAAAGGATAACAGATAAACGGAGCAGCAGTTGGAGAGGAAGCAGGGACAAGTTTTTTAATTTATTTTTAAGATGGAAAAAAATAACACTGTTATTTTGTAGGCCATGGGATAAATCCAGGAGAGAAGAAAAACTGATGATCTAGAAGACACTGGAGAATTGCTAGTGATGTCCCTGAATAAACAGGATGACGTTTAATGCAGAGACTGGTTTTAATAGAAGTATGGATATTTCATTTAAACCAAAGTATATGAGTTCGGATGCTGATAAGCAGGTATAGTGGTGGAAGTCTGTGTAAGTAACCTTTTAACTGCTTCAATTTATCAATGAATTAGGAAGCAAGGTCTTTGAGAATGAAGACAAGGGAAGAGATACAGGGTTTTAAGAGAAAAAAAGGTGTTCTAGGTAATCCCAGCTTGGCAGTCACTGCTCTAAAATGCAAGACCTTTTCAAAGCCTGTACATGATAGGGCCAGCCAACTAAATGTTGTACTGTTTACAATAACTTACATTTGTTAAGGATTTACCATTTGCCATGCTAAGTGCTTCAAATATATTATCTCATCTAATTATCTTGATAAGCCTGAGTTAAGTAAATACTGTCATCTCAACTACCAAAATAAAAATAGGGTTAACCTCAAGACATTCCAGCCAGGCATATCCAGAGAAGCCAAAAAAAATTTGCTCTAGTTTATTCAAAAGATTTGCTGGAATTCTTACTGTGTCAGACATTGTGCTAGTGTTGACAACACAATGGTAACCTAAAACAATATTCCTGTCTTCTTGAATCCTACAATCTATTAGTAAAAGACATTAAATCAAGTAATTGAACTATCAAGTTACAAGTATGATAAGTGCAAGAGAGAGATGTATGCTACCTGAGCCTGTAACAAGGGGGAGCTGTCCTAATCTGGGGGGCAGCGCGTAGAAGCGAACATGGACAAAAAAATTTTCCTGAGGAGGTAACTTTTCAGCAGAGGTCTAACGGATGAGAAAGAGTTAATCTATCGATCTACAAAGAGAGATAGCCGTGGTTGATTAAAAACTACTAATGTGTGACAGACATTGTGCTTGGTGCTTTATACACATTCTTATTCAATCTCAACAACTTCAAGAGGTTGAAGGTATTTCCCTCATTTTACACATGCAAGCTGAGGCATAGAAAGTTTTAGGTAACTTGCTTAGGGTTACCCGCAAGTTAAAAGGCGAAGTGTGATGGGAACTAGAATCTACCTACAAACCCTGGTGCGGCAACCATTTTTCTGTCCTGCTTCTCAAAAATATAGCACACACAAAGCATTTGGGAGACAGGAAACTCTGGGAATCAAACTGCCTGAGTTCTTACCCCGCCTCCACTACTCACTGGCTGCATGAACTTGGACAAGTTATTTAATTTCTTGTTTAATCATCTATAAAAACAAGCGCAATAACACCCACCTAATCGGTTATTGAAAGGATTAAATGAGATAACGAATGAAAAGCAATTAGGGTAGAATCTGACACACGGCTGGGGCAGTGCTGTCCAGCAGAAATATAACGCGAGCCATGTACGTGATTTTAAATGTTCTAGGAGCCATCACGTTTTAAAAAGTAAACACAGATGAAAAATTAATTTACCTATTTAAACAAATACATTAAAAACATTATCATTTCAACATGTAATCATTATAAAAATTATTAATGAGATATTACTCTTTGTGCGCTATCTCTGAAACCCAGTGTGTATCTCCCATCTGCACCATTTCTCAGTGCAGGCTAGAGGCTACCGTACCGCACAGCGCAGATCTAGTGGCGGTTATCGTTTTGAGGACCCGGCAACCGACCCAGCCTTCCATATTTGTCCGGAATCCCTGAGGGGAGCGAGGCGGTCCAACGGAAGATGAGACCGGCTCGGAACCCAGTGTATAAGACCCCAGAGTCCTGGGGAAGGAGATGTTTCAGCTAAAGGCCTCGGCCGAGACCCCGGACCCTAGCTTTCTTTAGGGCCTGTTCGACCCTCCCCACTGCCGCTCTCTACACCCACCTCCCATCAGGACCCTTGCCCCTACCTCTCACGCTGGTCCCCTGCTGCCGCAGCCAGCGGCTCCTAATGGGAGATCAGGGCGTTCACATTCAGGACGCTAACTCCACAGTCGCCGGCTCATTCACTCAGCTAACCCTCGAGTAAGCGCCTGGGCTTTTTGAATGCAGTTCCCGCGAGAAGTCCCACATCTCACGAGACGTCCGCCCAAGCCGCGCGTAAAGGAAAAACTAAGAGAAACGCCCAATGGAGCGCCCGCCCCCTCCTACAGCTACTGCGCATGTGCAAGTGGCGCACCGTGAGCTTGGCGCAGGCGCAGGCGCAGACGTGGCTCCTTCACATAAATTTTTCGTTGGGCTGGTTTCTCGCATGTCTTCTAAGTATTTGCTTTTAGTTTCCGTGTTTTGGTGTTTTGTTTGTTGGTTTTTTTTTTTTTGTTTTTACGACAGTGCCTTCTAGGGGAACAGTGTCGCTGGGCTGGGCGGTGGAGAGTCACCTTTGGCACCATCGTGCGATCTCATGCACCCTACCAGTGGTAATACTGGCGTTAATATTTGAGTTCCCACCATGTGCTAAAGTTTACAGATTATCTCAGTTAAGCCCACAGCCTTATGAGGCAGATATTACTCCTCGTTTTCTACAGAGAAAAAGCCCGAAGAAAAAAAGTGCCTTGTCCAAGTGGTAGAACTAGAATTGAATGCAGTCTGACTTAGAGTCCAAGCTGTTTGCATGTGTTTTTAATAATAATGTTTTGTAAACCTATAATAATGTTTTACAAAACCTATAATAATGTTTTGTAAGCCTATTCAAAAATCGAAGCGATCAGAAATAATAATAGCTAACATTTAATGAGCACTGATGAGTCCTAGTAACTGTTACATGGATCATGTCGTTCTTTCGAGCCCATCTTTTCTTGCCTATTTGAGAACTTGGCTCTAACTGCTCTTTTTTGCATCTTCAGTTTTTTCTTCTCTATTGGATCGTCCCTATCAGCTCATAAACATGCTGCAGTGATTGCCATAAAATCATTTCATGATTTCATTTTATAAAAAATCCTCCTTGACCCCAGTCAGCAACGACCCCATTTGTTTTCTTCTCTTTATAACACAATTTCTGGGGAAAAAAAATCTTTACATCCATTATCTCCATTTTCTTACCTTTTGTTCTTTTGTTTGTTTTCCCCACTTTGACCAGGATTTGGTCCCAACCAATACTGTGAAGTGGCTCTTGTTAGGTTTACCAGTGATTCCTACCTTGCAAAATTCGGTAGTCAATATTTAGTCCTCACTTCTGGTGAAATTTGACAGAGTTGCTTGCTCTCGTTGATTTGAGTCTTTATGTCTTGGGATGCCACACTCTCCTTGCCCTCCTCTTCTCAGTTTCTTTTGCAGACTACAATTTCTGCCTGAGCTAAGCCAGACTCAAAGGGTTGATCTGAGCTTTAAGATTGGCAACAAATTGCTCACAGTGTAGTCTCACAGATTTGTCTGGGACTCCAATGAACCAGATGCTCATTCATTTGTAATCACACCTATGTTCTTGGATAAATGAAACAAATACCGTTTTCCCTATCATTGAACAAAGATTCCTTAACTCAGGAGCCAGGACAAGATTGTTCTAGCTTAGGCCAATCATGACTGGCTGCAATTAGGTAATCTAAAATCGATCTGAACTTATTTTTTTCTCCTTTGTTACAAGAGAAAGTATACCCGATGTTATTAATGTTTCTTCCTATTCTATTTTTAAAATATATATTTTAAACTATTAATTGAGTGACCGCAATGTGTTAGGCATAGTGGAGGAATTCAGAGATGTGGTAAACTCGACTATTGCCTAGAAGATGCTCGCAATATAGTAGGAGATTTTAAAAAATAAATAGAACTTACAGGGCTGTAAATGCTATACAAGTGGTATGTGCCCCACACTAAAGGAGTTGTGTGAAGGGAGAGGTATATTTTGTCTGAATGTTCCTTTAAAACTTCCAGTGCATGTGACACTTGAAGCAGGGCCTTGAAGGATGGCAGAGCTAAGGAGGGGTGCATTCTAGGGGAGGGGACAGCATTAGCAAAGTCGTAGAGGCTACCCCATGTCTTAGTAAAGGTCATTCTTTAGGGATGGCCTGAATACAGGACTGCCAATACCACCACTGGACGCTAGATGTCACAAGTGAAATGAATTCTAGATGGGTTCTATTTTTAAGATAACTTACATGGAACTTCTGATTCACAGTACCAGATGCAGATCTCCGTACTCAGCCAAGGTCCGCATACCATGGCCTAAATACCAAAGGTCGGGAAGAAGCAAAAAACAGCTACCTTGTATCTGTTATTTTCCATTTACGTAAGGAGAGATGGGACTTGGCCTCCTCACACAGTAGTGGATTCACCAAGCATAGGATGGGAGTTCAGATTCTGGGAAACAACATCCACCCCCCAACTCTGTGGCCCTCAGTTACAATTCCTAATATTATAGCTGTTCAAAACTGGGATAGACTCCTGTAGTGAACTTGTCATCATTTCTTCATTTTGACTGTTCTAGACGAAACGAGAGGATTAGACTGTTAACGTTGTATTGAAAGCTGCATATATTTTGACAGGAACTTATTGAATGATCATTTATTTTGGGCATTATAGATGAATAGTCTCTGTATTAAATGAACTTAGAGTTTAGTTGAAGAGACATTTACCAAACAATAAACAGTAAATCCTTACTTAGAGGATGACTTAGACTTTCTTGTTCCTCCATGTTATTAAGTAGAGCTGCAAGCTAGTCTTCACTGGGATCAAGCAAAAACAAGCTCAGGACTCTGAGACACAGAGTCTGCAAATAAGAATGAGATTAAATGTAGAGTTCTGTGATTTATAGGATGGGCTGGAATATGAAGTTATGAAAGTTACACTCAAGGTTGTGGTCACTGAAACTTGGGGGATGGCCGAGATGAAGAAAAAAAGCTTTGAGAGAGAACAGAGGGGTGTGTGCAGGACTTTTGGGATTGTCCTAATCCATGGCACAGGAGGAGAATAAGGATCCAACAAGAAAAACAGGAGCCATATGAGAAGAGATCAGGAAATTGAATTGTCACAACTTGCACTGTGATAATTAGATATCAGAATGAATCATTGTATCAGGCAGGTGGGTTTGACTGTTTAATAGTAATAATGATAAGGAAACCCAGTCTGCGATCTCTCTTATATCAACAATGTATAGCACCAGCTTGAACTCTGAATGAGACTTATAGCTATACTATTTTTTCTTTAAATAGGGAGAATCTTCTCTCAGAGAAAGAGTGCACCATCCCAATATAGTAGACATTTATCAGCTAACATCCTAGCATGAATTCTTTCCTCCTGTTCCCATCAAGAGAATTCTGATTATTCTTTTGTATAATTTCTATTTTCTCAATTTTCAGCCATATGAATTCTTTAAAATTGATGCTACCTTTCATCTCTAGGATATCCCATCACCCTGGTTACAGTAATTGATTCAAAGATGTGCATGTGATGGAATCTAAGCCAAAGAGATTTTTCACTGGGACAGATGGAAAAATGGATTTTGTTAACTGCCTCTGTTATAGTCTGAATTGTGTCCTCACCCCCATTGCCTGCCCCCCCCACATTCATATGTTGAAACCCTAATTCCCAATGTGACTGTATTTGGAGACAGGGCCCTTTAGGTTAAATGAGGTCACAAGGGTGAGGCCTTAATTGATAGGGCTACTGTCCTTATAAGAAGAGCAAGAGACATCAGAGATAGATCCCCTTCCTCTTTATCTCTCCCTCTCTTTCCCCCACTACTCCCAAGTGCGCACAGTGAGAAGGAGGCTGTCTGCAACCCAGGGAGAGAGACCTCACCAGAAACCAACCTTAGTCTTGGACTCCCAGCCTCCGGAACTGTGAGAAAATGTCTGTTATTTAAGCCACCCAGTCTGTGGTATTTTGTTACAGTTGCCTGAGCAGATTAATATACCCTCTGTACTTAAACTTTATAACCCAGAGCTTCCAGCTGCCAACTTGGGTTCATGAAAGACAAATCTGCTTGAAGGAGAGGGAGCAAAGAGTTCTGGTCATGCCATTTGAGCCCTGCATCAAGCCTCTCATGAAGCTAGAGCTATCCCTGGACTGTTCAGTTTTTGCTCAAACCACACAGCGTCACTATGAGTTTTCTGTTTTCTGTTGTTTGCAACATAAAGGTTTTTTGTTGTTGTTTGTTTGTTTTGAGATGGTGTCTTACTCTGTCACCCAAGCTAGAATGCAGTAGTGTGATTTTGGCTCACTACAACCTCTGCCTCACGGGTTCAAACGATTTTCCTGCCTCAGCCTCCCAAGTAGCTGGGATTACAAGTGTCCACCACCAAGCCTGGCTAATTTTTGTATTTTTAGTAGAGATGTAGAGATGGGGTTTCGCCATTTTGGCTAGGCTGGTCTCAAACTCCCGACCTCAAATGATCTGCCTGCCTTGGCCTCCCAAAGTGCTGGAATTACAGGCATGAGCCACTGTGGCCAGCCAGCAACGTAAAGGGTTTTAACCAATACACATAGCAATACTTGTGTCTGATCTTGAGTAGACTAACCTGTGACGTTTAACCTGTCAAGTTCCCATTCTACATTTCGGCTAAAATGGAAAGTTGCTAATTTCCAGAGACTGGATCTGGCTTCTTTGAGAAAAATGTCTTAGTTGAATGAAAAGAAAGCTTATCCTAAAGGGGCTTAATCGTTTGTGGAAGAAAATAAAGATTCAAACAGCTTACGTGGAATCTTTGTTTCACTTCAGATTACCGCCACACCTCTAAACTAACTTCTTCAGGTGATTTTAGCACCTAAGCCAGTTAGAATTAAGACTGCATGTTTATATCAGTTATAGTTTTTACTTGCTAAGAAGTGTACTCACTCTGGTTAATTTAAGATATACATGATATTAAAAACGAAAGTCCTAACTTTCGCAACCATTTAAAAGACTGTAGTTGTTATGGATTCCTCCTTTCTAGCACTCATTACATATCCCTTATATTTTTTGACAGTCCCTCAACTACTTGGAGGCTCTTTATCCAGTAAAGCAACCCGAAACTTCACTGTCCAATAAAACATATTCATTAGCCGTGATTTAGATTGCTCACCATTCTGTTGGCCCAAATTTATTTGGCCCAAGTCACAGAGGGATAGGATAAAACTTGGGGTCTTTTTCTGTCTCTGAGGGCTTGAGACTGTGACACCGTCCTTTTCTGTTTGTATCTCAATTCAGTTGAAAGAAGTGGTTGCTGATCTCATAATGTTTAGGTTAACGTATTTTATTTCTAGGAAAATCCATTTGGGATTGCCCAGTGCACACGGTAGACATGGAAATTGATGATCAGCATCCCCAGGTAAGCAACTGTATACACCTGTTCAGAAATACCAGCCCAAAACCCACCTCCTGCCTGTTGCCACTAGGTGACAATCTTTGCAAATATTTTGTTCGAAGGCAGCCTCTTTCTGTAACAGAAATTAGATTCTGCTGGGAAATGTTTCTTTGCTAGTTTCAGTTAGATTTGCCAAGTGCACATATTTGTTATAATCTGCGCTCTTAGTCATTTGAGATTATAGTTATTTCTCATCTGGAACACTCTTTTCCTCCCTTTATTTAATTCACTCGTCTCATCCTGTTCTCTGGAGAGGTACTATAACTAATAGTTAAGCATACAATACGTGTTCTGGAGTCAGCATCTGGGTTTAACTGCAGGCTCTGTTACTTCCTAGATGTGTCTACCTTTGACAAGCCACTTGCTCTTTTTAAGTCTCAGTTTCCCCATGCACAAAATGGCAAAATCAAAGTATCTAATTCAATAGATCATACTAACACTTTCAAAGCACCTTTAGCATAATGTCAGTAAATAGGAGCTGTTATTATTAAGAGCGCTGTCTTAGCTTAAATGTCACTCCCTCCAGGACTCTTTTTCTGAGTCCCTAGTCTAGGGCACGTCCCCTATATACAATTCATAACACCCTGTGCTTCTTCTTCAGGCCACTTATAATAGCTTGTAGTAATTTGTGTAATTTATGTCTGCCTCCCTCTCTAAGCTGTATCTCCCAGCAAGTACTATAGTGCCTGAAGCATGCCAAGGGCTAAAGTTAAGTTTGATGAATGAATGAAAAAATGCATACTCAAATCACTAGTATCAAATGAAATTCATTGATTTAAGTGGGAAATCTATGAACTGTTTTATATCTGTTAGAGATCAAAGTAACTTGTAGAAGAATTGTTATTCTTAATTCTGAGTGAAAAGTGCTGAGCATGTATTAATCAGTTTCCATGAAATCAATTAAATGTTCCTGAGTATACCAGTATACCAAATAACTAGTTTGGGGTATTTGACACCCTCTGCAAGTTTAATTGCTTCATTCACTTATGACAATGTAGGTGTTCCTCACTTGAACCAGTATTTTTTCACCAAGAATTTATTTATTGATGTAGTATCTGTAATTCAAGCATTTTTAAATGTACTTGGGAATGTGCTACGTAAAATAATTGAAGAGGCCTGGAAAGTAAAGAATGCTTGGCTGAAGTAAATGTTCACCTTTGTGTAAATACTCAATTTCACATATTAAGTTATCTTAAAGCAATAACTTGATGAACTTAAAGCTTTAAAACATATATTTCCTAATATTTTATCATGTCATAGATTTTATGTGTATCCTTCAAAACAAATCTGGCCCGTGTTGTCATATTAATATTTCAAACTAGAAAATATTAAAAACATTGTATAATTTCAGGAATCTTTAAAGTCCTTTAGTTATGAAATGATCAACTGAGCAAGTAAGAAAGTCCAAAAGTACAGTCATGAGAAATGTTAGATGTTTGTTTTTAAAAAATAATTTTATGTTTCCAAAGTTTTCTCAAAATATGAAGAATGAGAAGGTTTTGTGGACTTGAAATACCCTAGACAGACAGCAAAATCTCCTTTTCTTCCTACCATGGTGATAAAACTTGAGGTGGTCCTGACAGTAGATGTGTTCCTTTCTTTGTATTAATCATTGCTTTTCTGGTCTGTTTACCTCTCCACTGCCTGGCAAGATGCTGGGACTCTGGCTTCATCACAAATGAATCCCATCAACTCACCCATGACATACTACACACTGCTAGCAGTATTTGGCCACTTTTGATAAATTGTTTAGTCGTGTGAAATACTTCCCTAAACTGAAGTTCTGGAACTCATCAGGTGTCTTCTCTGACAGTCATATCTTTCTTTGGCTCTCAGATTACCCAAACAGCTGGGGTAAAGCCCATATCCTCCCACAAAGCATGCTTCTTTGGAAATTCGTATCTATTGGCTTTGGCACTCAAGTAATGTTCTTGCATTCTCTGTCAAGTCAGGGATGAATAATCTCTTGAGGGTGAGTAACCTTTTAAATGTTGGAGGGATCAGTGTGCATTTAGCAATTTGTAAGAAAGGTCAGCATCCCTTATGACCACATTTGCGTTAGCAAGGCACAGATTATTCTTCTCCTTCTTTGACTTAGTCTGGAGGTTGGCATCACACTCTTCTAATGTCAATCCATCAGTTTGTGCAATCTTGATATACGAATGAAGTATGGCCTCTGAGTTTCATGAGTGTGTAATCATTATCATTATATATGATTGAAAGCAGAGAGTTATAGAAGGGTCTTGGGTGACTGTCGTTCTCCCATCTATAAAACTCCTGGCAAAGAGATTAATACGCATCCTATAAACAGAGCCAGAGTTAAGCTCCTGAAAACAACATCCCATTAATAAGGTTTAAATCTTGAAGTCAACATGGGAAAAATAGGTTTAAAAAGTAACATCTAATTTATTTTTCAATATGGTTGGAAGGTCAGATTTCATTCCTACTCCCACGAAAGTAATTAGAGCTGCTCTCTTCTTAAGAAACAGAGGTATATTAGGGTCACACAGTGTTTTCCACACTTTCTTCTGTATTAGAAAAGCCTGAGGAACTTTTACAAATCCTGATGCCCAGGCTGTACCTAGCACTAATAGACCGAAATGTCTGTGGTGGGTGCCAGGTGTCAGTGATTTTCAAAAATCCTTGGGTGAATCCAATATGTAGCAAAGTTTAGGAACCTTGAGTTGAAACAATCATGCATTCTCTACCACACTTCAGCTTTTCTTCATTGCCTCTTTAGCTCAGTGCATCTTAACCTGACTGCTCTTTAGAATCAAGGAGCATCTTTATAAAATTCCATTCTGATTCATTAGGTCTAGGGCAGGGTGCACGCATCAGAAACATTTAGCTTTCCCTAGTGACTCTAGCCTGCAGCCAGGGTATAGAATCTCTGGTCTAGCTGATCACATAAAGAGGCACATAAGGTGGATCTTTTGGCATTTTTCTGGCAGTTAAGAGCTTCATACATTTTAAAAATTCCTCTTCACTAGCTTTGTTGAATGAATTTTCTTCTTCAATGCACTAGGCTGTAAAGTCCAACCATCTTTCTGAATCTGTTCATAGCAGGGTTACCTGATAAAATACAGGATACCCAGTTAAATTTGATTTCAACTAAATGGATATTTTTAGTATAGGTATGCCTATGTGATATTTGGGATTATAATAAAAATTATTTACTATTATTTGAAATTCAAATTTAACTTGCACCTTGCAATTTTATTTGCTACATCTGGCAACACTAATGGTGGGAGAGCATGGCTTATTCTTGGGAAAGTCAGCAGCTGAATTCGGGTTGAGGAGAGCACCATCCCTTGAAACTTCAGGGTTTGTGGCCTTTTAGCACTTACTGTCTTGCTGCGAAGGTGGTAAATAAAGAGCCACCAGCAGTTTGGGAATTAAAAAACTTCTAAAATCCCCCAGTGAGCCAAGAAGACCGAGGAGGTTTACTTTGCAAGAACTAGGATGTGGATAAAGGTGAAGACCTGAATCTTGATTATAGGTTTTGGTTCCAGGAACCCCAGCTCTGTACTCTCTAAGGGATCACTGTTTTGCGACTTTGAACTTTTTTGATGATTTCAAGTGCCTCAGACTTGCTCCCATATTCCCCAACCCCCTTCACATTTTTTTTTACACGTTATTATTTCTTCTTTAATCTATCTGAATATCAAATGCTTGCTGCCTTGGCTGAAATTGAGATAGTTTCCAGGTGGAACTGCTCTTATAACTCAGTGAGTCTGAACTAATGGAAACTTTGGAAGTCCTTTGCAGTGTTGAAAGAACCCCCTAATCTCAGGAGGCTTCCCAAGCAGTCTGGATGCTTTTCTGCCTCAGTCTCTAAGGTCTGTTCACTACTAGCTGATTCCTGAAATTTCCTTCCTTCCCACCATCCCAAATAGACCTTGAACTATAAATAAAAGTCGTGGGTGGGTGTATTTCTTAGCCAACAGCAGGTTCTCTACAAAGGGAAAAGGAGTGAGATTTCACGATAATTCCCAGAAAGCAGGTGTTATAATGATTTTACCAAATTGGAGCCTGACATTTTGATGAATAACTCTTGAGAACCCCTCATAATTTCCCCCATGGAGGAGATAGGCAAACAGGTAATATGTCAAATCCCCCTTTGCTGGTCCAAGTTTACTAATGGACGGAGGTGAAACAGGTGAAGCACATTAACTTTTAACCTGTTAACATTGATTTTTTTCACTAAGCATTAGCTACTTAAGACAGAAATGCACACTGGCAGAAAGGAGACAAGACAAAGGGTGATACGAAAGGGCTAGAAACTGGCCTGCGTCTTGGAACATATTTGCAAGCCAGCTGGGCCCACTTTGCACAGATGTTTTTATAGGAACAAGAAGGAGGGAAAAGTGTGCTAGTGTTGGATGCATTAGCACAGCAGTGGAATATCTTTGTTAGCATTGTTCCTCCTTTCTCACTGTGGCTGGACGAGGGTGGGGACTTGGTCAGAGGCTTTGGGATAATTTTATTGCCCAACCTAAATTCGAGGAAATTACATACATTGATAATAAGGCTCTTTACCAAGTTCATTTAAAAATGGTTAGTTTGTATTTGTAGGATGTCAACTCTGAAAAGCAAAGAGTTGCGTGTTTATTTGCCTGTGGATAAAACAATCCAATCATCATTAGCTATTTGGAGAAAATATATTCAAAATTTATCTCCTTAGGCATAAATGTTGTGGTTGTTTTATTACAATATAGGTTTACTCTTCCCCTCCACAGATGATTGGTTTGGTCTTCCACTGTTTGGTGTTTCAGTTGCATGTCTGTGTGATTAAGGAGCTTGTCTGTAAGAAGGTTGCTTCTCTGTCTCTCTTCTTCCAGAAAATGGATGAAGTCGGTTTTTCAGTATAAGTTGTAGGTTTGCAAATTAGTGGCCCACCATTGTGCTGTTTGGCCCACACACAGTGCAGAAGAAAAAAAAAATCTTTGATTTAAAGCTAGAAACTTGGGAATTTACACACACACACACACACACACACACACACACACACACAATGTGGATTTCCAGCATATTCTGAAAAATCAGATTTGGCTATTTTGTGTCCATACTCCTCATGTCAACAATCCACCAGTTCCTTGGATCTTATACTGGGTATGCTTTTTCCAGTTCACAAGGCCTGTCACTTTGTCATCGGCTTTTCTCAAAAGGGCCAGATATAAGAAGATATTTATATTACCTGTGTGTGTGATTCCTGTATGCATTTGAATTTGCCATCCATGCCATGAGGCAAAATTCAATTACATTATCACTCCAACCTGATTCTAGGATTCTTCTCCTTTATACAAATGAAGTTCTTAACATTGCAATAGACTATCGGATACTCTGCTTGAGGAAAAATTTGACTGTGTGGTGGCTCTAAAAGTCATTTTTGTCATATTTCAATTTAGTCTGCTTAGCATATGAATAAATTTATGACTAACATAATAACTCTTAAGTTGGTTTACTTCTTTGTGTTCTCACTGATGAAGAAGTAAAGTATCATCTGGATAAGCTCATCTATAAATGAAAAATAAAATTAGTAATTTGAATATTTAGAAGTGATTGCCTATACAGGTAAAATATAGCAAAGAGGTGTTTAACTGTTGACTCTGCTTTAACTGATATCAGACAACTTTAATGCTAGAAGGGACCTTAGGAATAAAATCTGGCCACTTCATTCTGCAGATAAAACTGAACTTAATAGAGGTAAAGTGATTTATTCTTTTTTTTTTTGAGACAGAGTCTTGCTCTGCCACCCAGGCTGGAGTGCAGTGGTATGATCTAGGGTCACTGCAACCTCTGCCTCTTGGGTTCAAGAGATTCTCCTGCTTCAGCCTCCTGAGTAGTTGGGATTGCAAGTGCCTGCCACCACACCTGCTAATTTTTGTATTTTAAGTAGAGATGGTGTTTCACAATGTTGGCCAGGCTGGTCTTGAACTTCTGACCTCAAGTGATCCACCTGCCTCGTTCTCCCAAAGTGCTGGGATTATAGGCATGAGCCACCGCGCCCAGCCAAGTAACTTATTCTTGATCACACTATGGGTTAGTGTCAGAGCTGGGACCCAAATGATATCTCTTTTGACTTTAACCAAGGCCAATTATATTTTAATTACCCTTAATTGCCTGTAATTACATAGATACTGGTTTAGGTTTATTTCTTAGTTTTCAATGTTCTTTATTGTTTATTACAATAAGCATTACTTACAGTGAAAATTATAATGTCATAATTCTTAATTATAAGTATCAGAATTGTGATGAAATATTTAATTCTTTCAAAGGCATTTTTCTTGAAAATATGAAGATGACCTTTAATAATGAAAAATTTATATTTTAAGAAAGGCTTCCAGACAACAGGCAATGCTAACAGTAGTTGTCTTTGCATGTCTTTAGACGGCTTCCTCTGCTTCTTTGCTTTTATTATCTGTATGTACACACTTCCCATAATGAATCCGCATCACTTTTAGAATTACTGGAATTTTTAAGCAGCTCTGCAAAGGAAACAAAGCAAATCCAGTCTGATAAAGACATGAAGCATTTGTATGAAATTAAAATGTTCTCACACTTCATTCATTCCTATGAGTGGGATATAAAGACCATTTCCTGTGACTCAAATACACACACGCAAAGAGAAACGATTTGACACTTTCCCACAGTGAGAGAAAAATGTCTGGTGGCTGTGATTGCAAGGGGGCATGTGCTGAGAGCTGTGACCTAGAGTGCATTCCAGGCTGAGTAGCGCCAACTTTAAAATTAAAAACTCAGCAGTTCCAACTCTCTCAACTATGATGCCTTCATAGCATGTGGCTGATATTCTGGTATAGCCTTTTGGTTTCTCTGAAATTCTGAAAGCTAAAGAGAATTCAGATTTTGATTTGCCTTTGCCTAGTTTGAGGGAACTTAAAGATAGGAAAGTTAGCACCCGCAATCCAGCCTCTTTCCCAAAGGCGACAGCTGTGTGGTTTCCAGGGGAAGAGTTTACTTGGATGGGGAGAGAAAATACTTCTTGATAAATAATGTGTTTTTATGACTCCTGTTTCTGGGAAACCTGATACATACAATGCACCTACAAGTATTTGAGGTCAAGTTTCAGCCGTGTTTTTATTAAATATTTGACTGTTTTATGTGTGATTGTAATTGACTGAGTTTGAAACCTGAGTGATTAAGGAGCTTGTCTGTAAGAAGTTTGCTTCTCTGTCTCTCTTCTTCTTTTTTCTCTTCTTTCTCTCTCTCTATCTCTCATTCTATATTTTTATATAATGTTAAGTTTTGTAATTAGCTGATTCTACTTTCTCATGCTCCTTAATTTTGATTTCTTGAAAGATGAAGCATTGGAAAGTACTGCATAGCTCCATGTTATCAATCAATTAATGTCTTCAATCCTTTAATGTCCTCTGCACAGCTGGGATGCTTGGGAGAAGACTGTTGACAAGTATTGTATGTGTGGAAGACACCATTTTACTTACTTTCCCTTTATCATGGAAGGAACACAGGCCTGTCTTACAGATACCTGGGACCCCAGAAGAACAATTTTTATTCTGAATCTCTATAAAATATTCTGTCACATTTCTTTGTATCAGTAACTAACTCTTAGAGCGAACGTTCTCTTTTTAAGTTTTGGTATGTTTCTAAATAAGTCATGAATCCATACACAAACACACACCCACACACACTTCAACTCTGCATCTATAGACCTCTCCGTTGCAGTTGGGATGTGGTGTTGCTGCTGATGGGGTTGGACAAAGGATCCTTTCAGGCAATGCCTAGTGCTATTTCGTATAACATGGGAGTGAAATCCCTCCACTCTGATTTTCCTGCCAAGTATTTTGTTACATTGTCTCTCTTACTTCCTCAGAGTCGGGAATGACAAGCTACAGCCTCAGGCTGGAGTGGCTGAGGCTCTAACACATAGACAGGAGAGCATTTAGGAGTAGCACAGAGTATCTTCACTCTGAAGGAAGAGTAATTGAAAAATCCCAAGCTGCTCCCAGTTGGTTTTTCTTAGGTCATTCCTGGAAACAAACTTTGATAGCCCAAACTCCCACTTCATGAGTCTTCTTGCTTTTCCTCCTACAATGATGATTCTCACCTACAATTCTCACCCTGAACGAAAACGCGCTTACACTTGCAGATGTTGGTAAGGACAATTCCAAAGGAGAGCTTTACCACAAGATTTAACTTCTTTGGAGAGTCTTAAAAATAATTTTTCAACTAGTTGTTCATTTAAAATGCTACTTAATTTGTAGAACAAGTGAACCTTTCAAATTACCTTACAGTTTATAAAGCACTTACAGATATATTATATATTTAGTAGAAGAAAATAGAGGTGTTCCACCTATGGGAAGTGGGCTGTGCCACTTAGTCAGATCCCTATTGAGTGTGCGGTATTAATGTGCAATGTGCAAATTTGGGAAGGGAAATTCAGACAGGCAGTATAGCGAAGGAAAATGACGTGGGAATCACTGGCTCTGAAAGTCCCAGCCTAGCACTGTGGAGTGGGAGGTCCTGCTGCTGGAGCCATACAGAGCTTGATTGTAATCTCAGCTTTGCCTCTTCATAGGGTGGAGGCTTTGAAGCCACATTTCTTGGATCCAAATCATGCTTTCACTACTTATTTTGTAAACTTGGGCAGCTTTCTGGTGTTTCTTATCTTAGGAATGGAGACAATAATACCACCTGATGCGTAGTATTGTGAGGACTAAATGAGATATGATGTACAATGTTGGGAAGGTGCTGGTGCATTATATGTCTTCAGTAAATATTAGCTATTATTCTATGAGTGACCTTAGCAATGACCAGTCACATGACTGCCCCCTAGTCACTGTCCACACATGTAAAAGGGGAAAAGATAATTGTTATAAGGATTCATAGAAAGCATGTGTTTTGTTAATTTAATTTTAACCTTTTAATTTAAAAAATTACAAATGCATGCAAAAGTAAAAAGACTAATGTAAATAACCCTCATGTGCCCATCATCGAGCTTCAACAATGATCACTTTTTGCCATTTTTCTTTTAATTATTTTTCACCAGTTTTGTTTCTGGGATGTTTTCAAGCAAATCACAGATAACATATTATTTTAACTATGAATTCTTCAGCATGTAGGTGTGGAAGATTGTTTTCAAGATGACCACAGTGATTCTTCTATGAGCAGCCCCTTTGCAGTGTGACTTTGCAGCTCATCCCATGAGGAAGTAGTCTGTTTCTCAACCTTTGAATCTGGGTTGGCCTTGTAATGCACCTTGACTAATGAATGTGGCAAAAATAATGTGGGATTCTAAACCATGCCTTGTAATTCCTAGGCAAAAGAATCGTCTAGCTGAACCTAATCCATGTTGCTGACATTACCAATTCGTAAGTAAATAACACCACTAAGTTTTGAATGGTTTACCATGCACTGACAGCTACCTAAAATAGTAATGTGTTTTTTAAAATCCCTAACAC
Organism: Pongo abelii; assembly: GCF_028885655.2. Classification (NCBI taxonomy): domain Eukaryota; kingdom Metazoa; phylum Chordata; class Mammalia; order Primates; family Hominidae; genus Pongo; species Pongo abelii. The sequence goes on along the minus strand of NC_071989.2, from coordinate 178,438,500 downwards.
GGATCTTCATATATAACAAACACAAAACTTTTAGCTTCCTGTCCAAAGGACTGAACTCACAAGGCATGAGACATTTTATAACCCTGAGGGTGAGTGTCAGTAGCTGGGGTTTGTGTGAAAGTAGTATTCCATGACATTCATTCTAACCAAGAGCCTTCTGTGGCTGAATTATATATTCCAGCTCAAGTTCTAAAGGATACTCATCCTTGGTCTAAGATGATAGTTCCTAAGCTTTACTGGGTTACAGTCTCCTTTGAGAATCTGATGAAATCTATAAGAATTTTTCCCAGAAAAAATAATGTACATGTACACAGCCCCCTTGCTACACACACACACACACACACACACACACACACACAGATATCTACCTATGGATAATGTGTGTGTGTGCGTGTGTGTGTGTGTGTGTGTGTGAGAGACAGAGAGAGAGAGAGGCTTGCTTATATCATAGGGTTTGTGGACCAGCCAGTGCATGGATACCAGTTAAGAAACTCTACTGGGTGCTGTGGCTCAAGCCTATAATCCCAGCTACTTGGGAGGCTGAGGTGGGAGGATCACTTGAGCCCAGGAGTTCAAGACCAGCCTGGGCAACATAGCAAGACCCCTTTTCGTAAAAGAAAATTTTTTAATTGGCTGTGTGTGGTGGTGCATGCCTGTAGTCCCGGCTACTTAGGAGGCTGAGGCAGGAGGATTGCTTGGGTCCAGGAGTTCAAGGCTGCAGTGAGCTATGATTGTGGCACTGCACTCCATGTACTCGAGCCTGGGCTACAGAGCAAGACCGTCTCTTAAAAAAAGAAGGAGAAGAAGAGAGGGAGGAGGACGAAGAAAGAAGCAGAAGAAGAAGAAGAGGAAGAAGGAGAAGGAAGAAGAAGTAGGAGGAGGAGGAGGAGAAGAAAGAGGAAAGAAGAAGAAAGAAGGAAGAAGAAGTAGGAGGAGAAGAAGAAAAAGGGAAGAAGAAGAAACAAGGAAGAAGAAGAGGAAGAGGAGGAGGAGGGGGAGTGAGAGGAGGAAGGGACGAAAGGGAAGGAGAAGGAGGAGAATAAACTCTGGTCTTATTTGAGCAGACCTCTACTTGTATACCCAAAACTGCATGGTCAACTCTAACTGCCAAATAATCTGTTTGCCAGATATTTATTTCCATTGCTGTTGCTGTTGCAGCTACTTCTGAAAGAGGAGTAACTGTTGGTATGGGTTTCTGGCTGCATTTTAGGTTTAGGGTCTAAAAGCTCCTTGACCAGTGCTTGGTTTAACCAGATTTGGTTCAGGGTCTTTTGAAGCTCTGGGTTCATTCTTCCACCTCCCACCCCTTGACCTTCATTTAACCCAAGCATTGAGCAATATAATGCTCAGGAAGTTAATTGGCAGCTGCCAGCAGGACCTCCACAGCTGTACCTTACCACGCTACTGGCACTGTCCGATGTGCTGGATGCTTCCACCATGTCTTGGCCTGTGTGCTTCTTGAAGATTTCAGTTGATAATTTATTGGGCGTAGGTAGGTTGTAAATATTGCCTTGGTTCATATTTTATCATTGCTTGATTGCTGTCTAGGCTCTTTATTTACCACACATTAGTTTGTTCATGGTCCTGTTGATGGAGAAGGCTAGCCCTTTGGCCACTGAGTCTATCCCTTGCTAATACCCCATAGGACCAGAGGTCCCCAGGAATAGGTGAGGGTGGAAGGAAGCAAGAATGTGTTGAGGACGAGAGAGGCAGCCCCAAACTCAGGTGAACTGAGAAGTTGGAATGCCTCTAAGATTGATTTTAAAGTAACTTTATTGTTCAAAAAAAGAGACAAATGAAAGTTATAGATTATTAATAAACCTACAGAAGTACTCACCCCCCATCACTGTCTTTCCTCTTACTTTGCTTTAGTCTTTGTAATAGCACTTACCACCTTGCATAACAATGCATGTTTTTTGTTGTTGTTGTTTGACTTCCTCCATTGTAATGTAAGCCCTATTAGACCATGGGCTTAATTCACTGTTCCATCTCCAGAACAGTGGCTGGCACATTGTAGCTGCTCAGTAATTATTTTAATTACTCTTTGAACAAATGGATGAACAATTGAATGAACTGAAGTTACTAAATGGGTATTTTCCAAAGTTTTTTTTTTTTCAAAATTGGTGCATGTAGGAATCTCCTAGAAAGGGCCTTTACAACATGAAGCTATCTGGTATATATCTTTAAAGACTCTCATCTTTAGTGTCTGGAGGATTAAATTCCAGAATTGGATATTTAAGCTCTTCGAGTGATGCTGAGGCAAGTGGTCCTAGGAAAGTTGAAAAGTTGCCTTATGTGATTCATACCCCCACAAAGATGTGTACCAGCAATACTTAGCAAGACAGTAGTCTCATTTTTTCTCCTTGCCAATTCAGGGCATGTCAAAATAATAAGTCGAATATAATCAAAATAAAAAATAATCAAATAAATAACTCAGTAACTCATTCTTATTTAAAATAGCTTTCTTCTGTTTTTTTCCCCACATCTTTTTACTATTTCCTTTTCATAGATTTTTCTAAAGAGATGCACATCTCACAAAGGCTGAAAATTCCTCTTAACCAGCTATTTCTTTCAAACTGAGAAAAGTTTGGTAGCAGTCATTGAGAATGCGAAAAGAAATGTTTGAAATATTGTCAGACTCCCTTTTGCTGTTGGACTCTTTAATTTAAAGGGCACATAGGTCACCTGACCCCTACAACAAAAAATCCATTAAGCCTCTAAGGACACAATCAAATGATTCATTAAAAATATGAATGATTGGCTGGGTACAGTGGTTCACGCATGTAATCTCAGCACTTGGGAAGTTGAGGCAGGTGGATCACCTGAGGTCAGGAGTTCGAGACCAGCCTGGCCAACATGGTGAAACCCCGTCTCTACTAAAAATACAAAAAAATTAGCCAGACGTGGTGGTGCATGCCTGTAATCCCAGCTACTCAGGAGGCTGAGGCAGGAGAATCACTTGAACCCGGGAGGCGGAGGTTGCAGTGAGCCGAGACTGCACCATTGCACTCCAGCCTAGGCAACAAGAACCAAACTCCATCTCAATATATATATGAATGATTAAAAAACACTTAGAAAATTTTAAACCTTTTTACATATTAAAGAAATGTGAATTAAAAGAGTAATGAGAATTCTCACTGCTGGTTTGGCAAAAATTAATGTCTAGAATGGGAAGACAGACCTTCCTTTATCCAAAAACAGTCAATTCCTACATGGCTTTGAACAAGCTTTCTAAAGAGCAGCTTGAAAATAAGTGTCAAAATTTAAAGTGTGGATATCCTTTGGCTCAACAATTATATTTGAGGGAATGTATCCTTGGGACATTATTTGACAAGATATATTTTCAAGGATATTAATGGATGGGCCATTTATTAAATCAAATATTTTAAGATAATTTGAATATCTACCAATTCAGGATTAATAAAATTCGTTGACATATTTCCATACAATAAAACTGGCTGACATTTATAGAGCGCTATTATTTGCCTGTCACTCTACTAAGTGCATTACAGGGATTAACTAGCTTAATTTTCACAAAAATCCTGTACATAGATAGTATTATTATCTCATCTTTAATATGACAAATTTGAACCACAAAGAAGTTATGCAGCTGATAAGTGGTCACGTTGGGGGTGACACCCAGACGGTCTGGGGTGATCTGTATTCTTAACAATGATACTTCATAATGGGATATAACACAGCAACCATATGCAGAGGGAACGAGGATATATTCGGTAGATGAAAGCAGATTTCAGAAGAACTTAGCATAGTTACAGAAAGAACAGAGTGGAGAAAGGAAGAAAATATGTAGAACGCTTACAAAAAATGTTTTGAAGGGAATGTACCAAATATGTAGGGAGTTACTTTTAGATGACTTTCACTTTCTTTTTATGATTCCCTACAATCAAAAATTCTTGTTAAATAAGCTTATATTTCTTTTACAATTAGAAAATATATTTTTTTTTAATCAGCCAACTGCTAGCCTTAATGTATTTTGGCAAACATTGAGGCAGTCTTTTCTGTTTGACTCAGTTGGTACTGGTTTTACCTGCTAACATTTCCTATAAGCCAGTGCCTTCAAAAATCTCAATTACTCAATAGTTTAATGTTGGCTCTATGTCCGTATTTTAGTCAAACCCTAGATAACTATCCTGGGAGTTGTAATTAAGGAGATGCGTAGGGATATGAAGATATAATACAGAAATTATTGTGGTAGACATGGTTGCTTGGCTGACCCAAAAACCATAGAAAAGACTGGGATTTCCACAATTCAGTCTGGAGGAGCAAAGTCGTAGGCACTTTGGACCTAGAGTTGGTCATGTGACACATGAAACCAAAGGAGTTGGCTGCTGCAGGAGCTTCTATAAAATACTTTTTTTTCCCCAAATAGAAAGATAAACCTGGATGGCACTCCTCCTGCCTCTACTAATCTCCCAGCTCTTCAGTCAGTCATGAGGGTATGATTTTTGCAATTGTGGCAGCCAGTTTGTGAACTTGAGGTGACAAGATAAGGAAAAGATCAAGGGATATGCAAGGGATATGCTGACCCTAACATTGTGATGCTGCTGAGCAAAAGCCACCTAAAGTCTACCTCCAGGCTTCTTGTTATGAGAGAAAAAGAAAGCCTTATTTGTTGAAGCCACTGTTTACTTTTTCATTAGTTGCAGCCATGCATGTTCCCAATGGATACAGTGCTCAAAATGCTCAGATATTATTCTTTCTTGAATTCAAGCAAATGTTTTATATCTTCCCTTGCAAGGAAATATTGTTTGAATCATTTTTAGGAAATCTAAAAGACTAAAATTCAAATTTAGAGTTCATCTGTTTAACTTTTTTTGACATGCAAAAATTAGTATTTAGGGAGAATAAAGGATTGCCACAGGGTTATAAGACTAGTGGTTATTTTCTCAACAGCAGAATTTTGCATGAGGACACCTTCAGGTGGCTATTTGTGTTGTCTACAAGTCATAAGCCATAAGAGTTATGGTATATGATGTACAAGATGATAGATAAGAACATTCTACAGCATCTCAATAGATAAACTTACTGACAAGAAATATGTCTGCTCCTTACCCTGAGCATGGGAACTGCTGGCTGATGGATTCACAGAAGATATGAGTGTAAGAATGCTTGCCTGGGTGTTCTGGTAGCTGTTCTTCATCATAAGCACTTAAGGAGTCATTTTGTTGGATGATTTTGGTCACTGATAGAGGCTGAGATATGCAAGTCGATGGCAGTCGACAAAGAAATGACCTCTTTATTTTTGTCTAAAAGGCCAGCTCAATCCCTGCTGGAACATCTTTTTGGGATTTCTATATCACTTATAGCTAACGGGTCTAGCTTTGCCACTTACGTTTCTAAAATGTCATTTTAGAATGAAGCTTAAAAAGGAAGTGGGAGGTAGCTGAGGGTATAATATAGAACCCTATCCACCAGGTGTGTATTCTAGTCACTTCATTTAAATGTGCATGAAGGAGCCACATCATAAAATGACCTGAAAAATTAGACCATAGAGCTATATCCTAAACACTTGTGATTCAGGTCTCAGCTCATAAGTAACCTTCATTGGCACATTCCCTGATCTCTCAATCTGATGCAGTCCTACAGTCGCTCTATGACATCACTCCATTTTAGTTTCTTCTTGGCTTTTACCACCATCTGGTGATTGTTTTATCGATTCTGTTCTTTGTTCATTGTCTCTCTTCCCTCTAGCACTTGAGAGGTAGCAGGACCCACTTTGTCTTGCTTGCTGTAGCATTCTGAGTGAAGATGTCAGGCCCCAGACTAGAAGTTCCATAAATGTTTGTGGAATGTACAAAAGATGATCATGATATTCTCTGTGACAACTTTGGCTACTTAAGTGACTATGTTGTCTTTTAAGGGTGGGAGGGATGATAGATTACCTCTCTTCATTTTCATTGGTATGTCAACCAAGCACTTGTGCACCTTAGTCCAAAGAGTTACAATATAAATATGTAAAAAAAGTGGGAGTGATTAGAACTGGCACATGCCTCAGTCACAAATACATATTTGAGCATGTGCATGTATGTGTGTGTGTTTATGTACAGATACAGCTCAGGTTAATTTGTTTTTGCCTGAGTGCCCAGTGGTCTTGGTTACTGAGAAAAAGATATATATTTAAATTGTACCAGAATTTTATAGATATTTTCACATTTCACTGAGTAATATGTTATACAGATATTTTCACAACCTACAATTGATCCTGTGCTCTATGCATGCATATGTATTGGTCGGTGAGCCCAATATAAAATGCACTGGAAACAAGGCAAGCATTAGCCTAGCTTAGGAAACCTGCAGCACAATTGATTGGAAGGAAACCTAGGCATATATGCAACCACTACATAACTAGAAGAAGAGCTTGACACTGAGCCCAAGAGAAAAGAGCCCATAGAGAGCCCCAGAGCTCCCCACCCCACTCTCAGGATAGAAAGTCATGTGGGACGTGGTGTAGATAGAGCCTTATTCCGCTCCAAAGAGCAGCTAAGCTGCCAGCAAACTAAACTTTAGGAGTAAGATAAAAACATTAATTACAGATGTCAAGATTAGAGTTTGCTTTTTCTGCAAATTCCATGGGGTCTCTAAGCAACTTGATCTTTGAATCCCTGGGGTACTAAAAATCTACAGAGAAGAGATTGTTATCTTAATGTTGCGAAAATCCCCACCTTGAGTGCTGCCAAGTAAAAATCCAGCTTAATGACACAAAGTAGAGGGAATATTCCTTGTCTTTTCTTTCTTTAAAAGAGGACTGACATTCAAACACAATTTAAGCTGACAATTATAACTGTAAAATTCTTCCAAAATTCTATGAGTATACAAAGTGCCTTGCCTGAGCTTAAGGAAACAACTATGTAATCACTAAAATTGGATTTTGATTTTAGAAAGCCTTTCTACATACTACTTTTAAAATGTATCAGTCAACTTAAAAATGTTTGTTACCCTGACAGAGAGGCACTTCCTAGAAGAAGAACTCGACTGCTGGAAGGCAAAAAGCTGAGCCCTCATTATTTGATATTCATAAATGTGAAGTCACCTTCTCTCTTCTCGCCCCAGTCCGTTAATACTGATCACAGGGGATCCCTGGGAAGAGAATACAGATTAAATTACCAGTGTTCAAAGTAGAGAATAAATTACTACTCTCCAAACAATATGTGTTTGTTAGAAAATATTGCTGTGAGTATAGACTCTCATGCCACAGAAACACGGGTATATAAAAAATGTAACACTCCATTTTTTTTCTTAAGCACTGAGCTTCATATCAATCCAGAGCCCCCATTCTGTGGAATAAATTTCGTGGAGTGGAATCAAATTAGTCAGTTGTGGGTAAGATCAGTCTTTCCAGATTAAACTCAGTAGTTTGAGCATTTCTTTCGCTCTACCCTTCTTCCTGGAATGGCAGGTAGCGTAATGGCATCAGGGAGAGAAGCCCACTGTCAGCCATTCACTAATTCCTCTGCAGTATGGGAAATGATGCAAAGCCTTGGGTGATGTGGTTGGCTGCCCTCAGCCCTCTTGGCCCTCAACATCCCATGCAGCCCTCTTTACCTTATTCCTCTGTGCAAGGTTGCTGCCTCCCATGAATCCAGGTGAGAAGTGGGGTACAAATTCCCTCTACCATCATTTTCCCAAACATACTCCGGCATGTACTTTTCCTTTTGCAACAAACACTAGCTCCTTTGCTGAGAGTCCCCGACCAGCATCTCACTATTTAGTTTTTCTTTCTGATTCTCTTGTCTCCCATATAAAAAGTGTGTTTAGCTTTGAAAAACCTCAAAAAGTCTTACAACCTTCACAAAAGTTGTAAGACTAATATAGTGAACATTTGTATACCTTTTATATAGATACAGCAACGGTTATGTTTTTTGTCTCATTTGCTTTGTTTCTATCCTCTCTCTCTCTTTTTTCCCTATATCAATGGAGTTAGTTACCTACATCATGACATTTCACCCTGAAATACTTCATCATTTGTCTCTGTAGAATAAAGCATTTTTCTACCTTATCAAATTTGGGGATTTAGTATCGATGCAATGCTATTACCAATATACATACATATACAACAATTTTCACTTGTCCTAGCAATGCCCTTAGAATGTTTTCTTTCTGATCTAGGATCCTATCTGAAATCATTGACTGAATTCTGTCATCATGGATCTTCACTCTTCTTTAATTGAGAATATCAGCTCCAAGAATGATCTTGTCAGAGTACAGCAGTGAGTGGGGAGGTGAAAGTTGGGAGGGAGAAACTAATTTTATTCTTTAGGTCTAGTCCTTGGTTTTTAAAGTTTAGAATCCAAGAGATTAATTCTTTTGTCATTATTTGCATTTTTGCATTTAGATGCCTAAACTGTGAGCAGTGAGTACCAGCCAAGGAAGACTGAAGGGGGAATAAAGCACGCTAGTTAATATTAATATTACACTTCCAATTATTGTTCTGCCCAATGGATTTGTATCTTTCATTGAAGTGGATTCTTCTACTGTGAGAGTTTTTGACAGTCCCCCCATGTCATCTTGTTCTGCTTTACAGAACTCAGTTTCTGGAGGACAATGTTCTTCCCTCTCATCTTGGTCTCTCTCTCCTCTGATTCCCTCCCTACAGGTGTATTATTGCAATTGATGCGAGAGAGCAAATTCTTTTAGCTGGCTTTTGGAAGGACTTTTTGGACATGCCCTAAATTTTAAAGGACAATTATGTGATTCAAGTATGAAATCAGTGATATTGTGGAGGAAAATTTGAAGGACCCTGGTAATGAAGTAATTGCTTTCACACAGGCCTAATTTAGCTAAAAGCCTCAGTAGCAGTCTCAAATTAAATATTGCAAGTTAAGAGTGTCTGTTTTTTGATAGTCTCTGAAAATGTTTTTTGGAGAATGAGCTCAGTTTATTAATTACAGCTGATAACTTCTGAACTTTAAATCAGTCACAGGCTTCTAGCTTAACAACGTCACTACTTTTGAGATGCTTGTATTATAAGGCCAACAACTTTATGACAATGAAATAAAAGCCCTTTGTGCTAAACAGTATTTTATTTGACATCAGGGGATATTGTGTAAATACTTCACTGGTGGGAACACAGAACAGTAATTATTCTTTTTCAAATAATAGCATAAACAGTTGAGCTTGGATTCTGGGATTTACTCAATAACTCTCAGAGCATGATTTGCTGGTGCTGAGATGTATGAAAAAAAGAAAAGAAAAGCAAAGAAAAAAGAAAAGAAAAGAGACCCTTTGAAAGACAAGTCACAGACTGGGAAAAATATTATCTATGTATCTATATGGCAAAGGACTTATATCAAGAATATACAAAGAACTCTTACAGTTCAGTAAGAAGGCTAACAACTCAATTAAAAAATGGGCAAAAGGTGTAAACACTTGGCTAGTAAGTACACAAAAAAGTGCTCAGTAACATTAGTCATCAGGGAAATGTAAACTGCAGTGAGATATCACTTCACACCCACTAAAGTTAAAAAGAGTACTGATATCAAGTGTTAGCAACCCAAATGTCCATCAACATGTGAATGAAGAAACAATTTTTATCATGTTCATGCAATGAGTTCCTACTCTGCAATACAGTAAGCAGGGATGAGGCAACAGCATGCATGGATAAGCCTCAAAATAGTTATGCTGAGTGAAAAAGTTAGGTAAAAATGAGTCCATATTGTATTATTCCTTTCATATAAGATTCTAGAAAATGCAAAATAATCTATGGCAACAGAAAGCATACCAGTGGGTGCCTGTGAATGGGGATGGAGAGGAGGCAGGGTGAGGGGGAATAGATTACACAGGAACATGAAGCAACTCTTGAGGGGATAATGCATGTGTTCAGTATCTTGATTGTGGCGACGGTTTCATGAGTGTATAGATATGTTAAAACTCATAAAATTGCACACTGTATGTATACATACTTGTGCACATAAATATATGTAATTTATTATATGTCAATTATACCTCAAGAAAGCCATTAAAGCAAGAAAAGCATGGGTTGGGAGAAAATATTTGCAATACATAAAACTGGTAAAGGACTAATATCCATTATATTAAAGATGAAAAAAGTTGCTATAAATCAATAAGGAGAAGAGGCAACTCAATAGGAAAATGGACAAAGTTCTCTAATGGAATATATATCTGAACACAGTAACATGAAAGTAAAAAGGCAGGAGAAAGGTAAATAGAGTTAAAATGCTTGCACATCTTTGAGTTTCTTGGGAAGTGGCCAAGATACTCATTTATATTAGACTTGGATACATAAAGAATGAATATTGTGATTTCCAGGAAGACCACTATAAGGTAAGAATGTATGACTAATGAGACAATAAAGAAAATTTAATAATAAAAATATTTAATCTAAGAAAGATATAAAAAGAAAAAAGAGAAAATAGAATGGGTGAGAGAATTTAAGACCATTGACTTAAATTTACAATAAATTATTATTCATTTATAAAACTAGGATATATGTATATTGCTTAGTTTGTTGTGTTTGTGTACAAATTTTTTATACTTTTAAACTATTTCAAAATAAAAAAATAAAAGTAGACAAAGAAAAAAGACAAATTACTCACAAAGAAGCCAAAAATAACACTGACTTCTAAACATAAATGATGGAAGTCAGAAGACAATGGAACTATGTCTGGAAAACATGGAAAGAGAATAACAGTCAATTTGTAATAGAGTGTCAAACACAATTTTATATGAAGACAAAATTAAGACTTTTTATACAAATAAATACTAAAAGAATTTTTGAGCAACAGACTCACTGTAAAAGACATAATAAATTACTCAAGGGGAAGAAAAATGATCCCAGATTGTAGCACAGAGATGAAGGAAGTAGTGAAGAGCAATAGGACGGGAAGTGTGTGTGTGTGTGTGTGTGTGTGTGTGTACAGATCTTTTAGAATAAGTTGCACATGAATTCATTGTAGAAGTTTGGGTTTGCAGTTTGGGTTTCCTGGGATGCCAGCTCTGAGGACTCTGAGACAGTGTGTTGTATAGGATGTTTATTAAAGGGTTCCCTTGGGATAAAAACCTGTGAAAGTGAGGGGAAAGTGTCATTGTTGTCATTGTTGAAAGTGTAAATCAAAAAATTTTAAGGGTAGGGATTCTATCTTAAAGGTGGGGAAAGAGTCTTTGTTTTCATGTCCCTTGACTTATAGTTACAGGGTTACTTAAGGAAGCAAAAATCATAGAGAATTAAAATATCCAATAAAATATTTGTTAATAAGCTGACCATTTATAAAATTTGTTCTCACTCAGAAACACATTCTATGCTAATTAGCTTGCCAACAACTCTGCCAATCTTTTATAATAGAGAGCTTCTCTAAACATTTAACCAAATAATATAAATACTTAAAAAATGCAAGCATATTAGCTTTCTATTGCTGCATAAGACATCACCACAAACTTAGTGGCTTAAAACAACACACATTTACTATCTCACAATTTCCATGGGGCAGGAGCCCTGGCATGGATTAGCTGGGTCCTCTGCTCAGGGTTTCATGAATCTTGTGAGTCTGAAATTACAGTGTTAGCTGGGATTCTGATCTCATTTGAGACTTGCGGTTGTCTTTCAAACATACTAGTTGGTGGCAGGATTCAGTTCCTTGTGGTTATAGGAATCAAGTCTGCATTTCCTTGCTGGTTGGCAACAGGTATCATTTTCAGCTCCTAGAGGCTACCCTCTTGTCTTTGCACATGACCATCTCCATGGGCAGTTGTCTTAGTCCATTTTTGCATTGCTATAAAGGAATATCTGAGACTGGGTAATTTATAAAGAAAAGAGATTTATTTGGCTCACAGTTTTGCAGGCTGTACTTGTATGGAACCAGCATCTGCTTGGGTTCTGGTGAGGCCTCAGGAAGCCTTACTCATGCTGCAAGGTGAAGGGGAGCAGGCATGTTACATGGTGAGAGAGGGAGCAAGAAAGAAAGAGGAAGAGGTGGCAGGCTCTTTTTAACAATCAGATCTTGGGGTAATGAATAGGGTAAGAACTCTTTACTGGGAGAATGGCACCAAGCAATTCATGGGGCATCTGTCCCCATGACCAAAACACCTCCCATTAGGTCCAACCTTCAACACTGGAGATCAAATTTCAGCATGAGATTTGGAGAGGACAAATACCCAAACTGTATCAGCAGTTCACACATGGCAGATTGCTTCTCCAAGGCCAACAAGAGGAGCTCACACCAGTTGGCTACAACAGAGACTTGCAAAAAGAATGACATATTACAGGTGTGACTATCCCGTCATATGTACAGTCCCCACTCTCACTCGTGAGGAGGAAATTATACAGTTCATGTAGACCAGGGGGCAGGAATCTTGGGAGCTGTCTTAGAATTCTACTTACTGCAGCAAAATTTAATGACATCAATGAAAATGATGTTTAGAGAACTGCTTGATTTCTACTCAGATCTATTGATCAGAGGGTGGGCCAGCTAACAACAACAACAAAAAACACACAGTAATTATAATGTTTCAAAAGGGAATGATTTGGCTATCAAATCTATCAAATGATTGAGATGCCCTTGGGAAAAAACTGTTAAATGCCCTATTTTTACAAAACACTCAGATAAACTGTCTTGAAATGAAGGCTGTTGTATTCATTTCCATTCAATTTATTAGACAAATTTTGTTTCTCTAAATACAATTAAAAGCTGATACTTTTTGTCCTAATAATTCTAAGGCAATTATAACTTAAATTTTGTAAATTATAAAATAAAAACAGAAGTAACTTCATTTTTAAAAAATTTAATTTTCTAAAATAAAACCCCAATCACTTTTCTACCCCCTCTCATTTATTAGGAAATTTTGGTCCCTTTTTATACCACTTCATGTGGCCTTTATCTGGGAACAATTTCTGTTGGGTAATGAATGCCTACACTTGATAAATGCATGATTTGGGGGGAGATGATTTGGTGTGTCATATTCAGGAACTTTTGCCAGCTAGTGGTTAGCTATCATTCAAAGCTGCCACCCAGTTAAGAGGACTAAAATACCATTTTTAATATCTATAGGTATCAGCTCAGCTAGTAGATTAAGCATGAAACTATTCATTGAACCATAGTTTTAGTTTTTCCCAGGGATAATATTCAAAGTTATTTACAAACAGTAAGGCATGGTTACTGATTAATCAAAATGGATGTCTTCCATACCCAACCAGTAGTGGCATTCTGGGACATTTCAGGCAAATATCATCTAGTTTTGGTTATTGCATTTCACACTGGGCCAATGTCCTACTGCATTTGTAACCCCAGCTAATTTTACAAATTATTATGCTGATACCACACTAGCTAAAGAAAGAGGGTAAATTTCCTGTCAAACCATTTAAGAGTCCAAATCTCAGTACTCAAGTACTTTAAAAGATTCATAGAAACTCTTCTTCTACCCCTAAACAGTCTCCTTTTCTCAGAATGACATCCCCAAAGGGAAGACTGAATAAGGAGGGAGAGAGACTTGTTCAGTCTGCATTCTGGGAGACGGTACATGGGATACCTTAAACTTAAACTCCAGATGTTAAAAATAAATTGTTATTATTACTATTTTTGTCTTGTAAAAAGAGGTGAGGAGAGAAAGAAGTCTGTGCTTTATGGTCAGAGCAAAAGCTTTGTGCAATACTGGCTGCTAAGAAGCAGGTGCTTTGACCTTGGTGGCATTTTCAATGTAAGGTTAGATCAGTGCCAAGCCTAAGGGTTGTGCATGTCATGGCCCTAAAGGTGGGTGCCTGTTAAAGTTTTTGTACTCAGCACCTCATCTGACTCATTGTAGTCCTGTCCTTGTGTTAGACCCTTGACCTTAATAAACAGAGAATTCCTACATCTCCTTTCCTTGGAAACAGATTTTTGAAACACTGCAAACATTCACGTGTTCAGACTTCTTTTCACTGTTCTTGTTGATCCTTTACTTATCTACTTATTTTCAAAAGTACATATATTTAAAAGTATATATATATATATATATGAATGAGTTGTGTTACAAACATATATAGATATATGTTTGTAGATAATATGTATCTGTAGACATATGTTTTACAAACATATAGATGTATGTTTGTAAAACAACTCCCCAAATGTAGAAATACAGAGAGGAAGAAGGTGAAGATCTCCTTTCAGGTCTTCCTGTCATCAGATTACTCATTCCCTTCTCTAGAGATGATTGTTACTATTGCCTGGTCCTTCCACACTCTCTTCTATGCATTTGTACACATACAGATGCACATCTGCCTACATGAGCTCAAAAAATTAAGAGGATCATCCTTTACATATTGTTTTGCAACATTTTATTACCTCACAGTATACTTTAGAAAGTTTTCTATGGGAGGAGCTATAGTTGGATCCTAGTCTTTTTTTTTTCCCTTCAACTTTTATTTTAAGTTCTGGGATACATGTGTAGGATGTGCAGGTTTGTTATATAGATAAACGTGTGCCATGGTGGTTTGCTGCACAGATCAACCCATCACCTAGTTATTGAGCCCAGCATCCCTTAGCTGTTCTTCCTAATGCTCTCCTTCCCCTTACCCCACCCTCAATAGACCCCAATGTGTGTTGTTCCCGCCCATGTTCCTGTCCATGTGTTCTCATCATTTAGCTCCCGCTTATAAGTGAGAACATGCGGTGTTTGCTGAGGATAACGGCTTTCAGCTCCGTCCACGTCCCTGCAGAGGACATGATCTCATTCCTTTTTATGGCTGCATAGTATTCTATGGTGTATATGTGCCATATTTTCTTTATCCAGTCGATCACTGATGAACATTTGGGTTGATCCCATGTCTTTGCTATTGTGAATAGTGCTGTAAGGAACATAAGCATGCATGTATCTTTATAATAGCATGGTTTATATTCCTTTGGCTATATATACCTCATAATGGGATTGCTGGGTCAAATGATATTTCTGCCTCTAGATCTTTGAGGGATAGCCACAGTGTCTTCTACAATGGTTGAACCAACAGTGTAAAAGCATTCCTTTTTTTCCACAACCTCACCAGCATCTGTTGTTTTTTGACTTTTTAATGATAGCCATTCTGACTGGCATGAAATGATATCTCATTGTGGTTTTCATTTACATTTCTCTAATGATCAGTGATGTTGAGCTTTTTTTCTTATATTTGTTGGCTGCATATGTCATCTTTTGAGAAGTGTCTTTTCATGTCCTTTGCCCACTTTTTAATGGGGTTGTTTTTTTCTTGTAAATTTAAGTTCCCTGTAGACTCTGAATATTAACCCTTTGTCAGATGAATAGATTGCAAAATTTTTCTCTCATTCTGCAGGTTGTCTGTTCACCCTGATGATAGTTTCTTTTGCTGTGCAGAAGCTCTTTAGTTTAATTAGATCCCATTTGTCAATTTTTCCTTTTGTTGCAATTGCTTTTGGTGTTTTCATCATGAAATCCTTGCCCATGCCTATGTCCTGAATGGTATTGACTAGATTTTCTTGTATGGTTTTTATAGTTTTGGATTTTACATTCAAGTCTTTAATCCATCTTGAGTTAATTTTTGTATAAGGTGTAAGGAAGGGGTCCAGTTTCAGTTTTCTGCATATGGCTAGCCAGTTCTCCTGGCACCATTTATTAAATAGGGAATCCTTTCCCCATTGCTTGTTTTTGTCAGGTTTGTTGAAGATCAGTTGGTTGTACATGTGCAGGTTTATTTCTGAGTTATCTATTCTGTTCCATTGGACTATGTGTCTGTTTTTGTACTAGTACCATGCTGTTTTGGTTACTGTACCCTCTTAGTATAGTTTGAAGTCAGGTAGTGTAATGCCTTCAGCTTTGTTCTTTTTGCTTAGGATTGTCTTGGCTATGCAGGCTCTTTTTTTTGGTTCCATATGAAATTTAAAATAGTTTCTTCCAACTCTGTGAAGAAAGTCAATGGTAGCTTGATGGGGATAGCATTGAATCTATAAATTACTTTGGGCAGTATGGCCATTTTCATGATATTGATTCTTTCTATCCACGTGCGTGGAACATTTTTCCATTTGTTTGTGTCCTCTCTGATTTCCTTGAGCAGTGGTTTGTAGTTTTCCTTGAAGAGGTCCTTCACTTCCCTTGTAAAAATATGGAATGCTTCATGAATTTGCACGTCATCCTTATGCAGGGACCATGCTAGTCTTCTCTGTATTGTTTCAGTTTTAATATATGTGCTGCCAAAGCGAGCACCCCTAGTCTTTTTAAATGCTACATGATAGTAAGTTCAAAATAGCAAACATGCTGACATGAATTGTGTACCTGTTATGTCAGGCAGTGTTCTGGCTCTTTAAGAGTGGTACCTCATTTAATTTTCACAGCAAAACTCTACAAAGAAGAAAATCTTATCATCTTCTTTTTACATTTGAGGGAAACGGAATCACTGAGAAGCTAAGCAATTTGACCAAAGTCACACAGCTAGTAAGCAGTGGAACTGAGCTATTAACCCAAGCAGGCGAATTCTGGAGGCTTTGTTCCACTTTGCTCCTAATATAAACATACTATGATTTATTTGATATTCCCTTGTTCTTGGATACTTAAATTACTCCAATTTGATTATTATAAATAATGTTGTACTGGAAATCCTTGTTTATGGCAAGTGTCCATGTGCAAATATTTCTGTAGGATAGAGCCCTAAAAATGCATTCTCTGGGTCAAAAGACATGTGCATTGCAAAGTGTTATCATTCAGATAAGAGGAGGCCTATTGCATTAGGTTAATTATTTACCTTGACCATGACTGAATTCAGAGCATGATATAACAGGTATGTCTTCAGGACTTGAGAAATGCCTAAGCCCTCAAACCCAGTTTATCCTTTATACCATGATCTCATTCTTTGTTTCCTGGACTCTCCAATACTCCTCCCCTGATTTGTCTCTAAGAAGGAGTTCGCTAGTCCAGATGTTGCTATGACCCAAATTACTATTTATTTCATTTGTATTTGACTTGTCTTATAATGGTGCAATTAGCATGCCTAGGAAGTCCTTTTGCCCAGGGGATTGGGAGTAGGGACCAGAGTTCTCTCTCACTGGGACCTCCTCAGGTCTTGTTGGTTGAATCCTAACAGTGCTGTTGGTTATGCTTTTTCTTGTGGTCACAAGAACATGAACACATCTTCTTTGTCTTATTTTGTTTATTCAAAGATGTCATCAACTTATACTTTTTTTCCTAGAATTTTAAACTTTACTCATTTTGCTTTTACTAATCTTACTACGTTTTTCCCTTCCACTATAACATATTCACTTTTTGAGCAATATTGAAACTCAACATAGATGTCATTTGTTCAAGGTCACACATATCTATATTAAGTGCCTCATTTAGATGGGTGACTTAACTGGGTACAGAAAGCTAAAATATCTGAATAGTGAAGTATTTTTATCTTGATTTGCTGTAAATGCAAGCAGAAATTCATATCTGGGTGCCTTAGGCATGGAGTGAAAAGGGGATATGTTACTGAGAGTATGAAATCACATTTAATATGAACACTTCTCTTCCTTGGGAACCACATGAGAGTCCTCACCTGGATATACAAAGGGACCATTTTTATGAGACCCTGACTCCGTGATAATTTTCAGAGAAGAGAGAATTTGAGCTTGTAGGTAGAATTGTATTCTGCTTTCCTAGAACATATTCTTTCTGTTTATACCTCAAAAACAACCTATGCTTTACTGGATCTTTAATAAATATTTGATACTGCATTTTGTTCTTTGTCCCTTAGGCAAACTGATATAGAATGTCTAAATCAGGTGTTTAAGAGAAATTCAGTTACAAGCCTCCTTTCATTTTTACATCCACCCTACAACTTAGTCAAACACATTTTTTTTTCTGTATTTTAACTCTCCATTGCCTATTTAACTAATGACCTTTCTCACCCTCCACAAAGACAGAAATTAATTCAAAAGTCTTATCACTGAGTTAAAGTCAATTTCTGCCATATAACTTTGACCTCTTTATATGTTCTTGTGAGTCTCCCCCATGAAAATCTTCCCTGCTCATGAGACAAGGGGGTTATGAGGACAAGTCTTCCTGCCCGAAGGGGGCTCTGCCAGTGAGCAGTGAGTGCAGTAAGTGAGTTGCAGTCAGATGTGAACCATCAGTGGAGATGTTGAGGGGTCTCCCGAAAATAGTATCTTCTGTTATCACCGAGTCTGCCATCACACAGAATAAGCCACTCAGGCATTTCGAGTTCTGGAGCATTTCCCAGATATAGTCCATCTCTTCTGCTCTCCTTTTTGGTAGGAAATGCACAAGGTTAAGTAAACAAAGCACAAAGGCAGGCTGCCCGTGGACAATAAACTAGAGGGGTAAGTGAAAGTTCTTGCATTTGTTGATTAGATTTGAGACACATAATCTGTTTTCTACTAAAATATGATGTCCTAGCAAAAGCATTTCTGGGGAAAAAAAACTAGACAAAATACTAACAAAGATGTATCTATTTTAGTTGAAATGTCTACCTTATACTCTCTTGGCCAACCAGCTGTCATTAGATTGATTAATTGGAAAAGGTGAAATATGTATATCATCTAGTTTCTATTTAAGTTTCAGACATTCCCTCTTTACTGATAATTAAAACATCATTTGAGTCCGTACTTTGAACTTATTTACACCTGATTCCTGAGACCTCCTATTTTCCACAGAAATAAGTACCTTGATAAAAGCTAAGTTCACTCTCCTCTTCCTGCTCATTGTCATATGACAGCACATTCGCACTGAGGAAAAGAACATTTTGATGTTGTAAGCATCTCTGAATTTTCATAGCTCTGCCTTGCAGTTTCCGTATGTTCTAAAAATGCATGGAAATTTCCATAGGAGACACTAAACCTGCCCATCACTTTGGTGTAATGGGCAAGTAGACTTTGTGGAAACTGTTTCCTTACAGAATTCATAGTTAGAAAAATATATCTCACTTCTCTGTGGGATCTGATTAAATGGAAGGAAGGCACAACACATGTCTTACCACTATCGACATCATAAGGTAAATTAGTTATATTCATGAGTCGCTCTTAGTACAATCTAGCTGAATCACAGGGATGTCTGAATAGTTCTAACTATAGCCACCATGAGGTTTCATTTGAAGGCACTGCTGCATATTTACAAATAAATACATTTTTGCTGGGTTACCTCTGGAAAATATTATTAAATGGGGAAGGAGCTTGTTTGAGATGAATTCCTTTGAGCAGGAGAACATATTGAAACTACTGTGAATTCTGAATTGGTAGTATTTTTCAGGCTAAGGTCCATCTAAACAGAGATTCCTAGTTCATTTAAGTGTGAGATGTTATGATGAAGTTATTGGTTTCTTGGACTATTCTATTGAAAGAAAGGGGAGAATTTAAAACATACATGGAATTGCTTTATTTTTTGAGACTATGTCTATACTAGAATGAGATTGACTTCATGAGCTCCATATAAAAATCACCTTCAGCTTCCTGCCATTGAATGCAGCACCATCCTGAGCTTGAGACAGCTACATTGCTGCCGTGACATTTTGCTGATCCCAGGCTCCCTTGCCCCAGCTGCTGACTAAGAATCCTCCTGGAGTAGCCTGATCCTGTGGGACCATGAGTGAAGAGCTCACCTAATGCTAAGGATTGTCTCTGCCTGGAATGCTAGACAGACAGACTCTACTACCAGACTGGGAACCTTTAGATATTAGTTCAAGCCTGGATCTAGGCTGACTTTCCCACATTCTTTTAGGCTTCCAATATTGGTAGCCTAAAGTAATGAGCCTCTAGTCTTGGAAGCCAGGTCTAGAGTCAGTTAATTCTCTGAGTCCTGGTCCTATCTATCCCCACTTTCCTTTTCTATCTACCAGCCTATGACATTGGCAGACATCACTGGAATTATAACAGACATGTGCTCAGAAAAGGAAAAAAGACAAATGAACTCGAATATGAGATCTCAAACAACTAGATAGGCAAATCTACTTCAATAATCTCCCAAAGTAAATCTAATGAACTATTGTCTAAGTATCATCTTTTGTTAAGAGTTTTATGTATTGTCCTCCTTTCTATTTGAAAGGATAATGGAGAGCTGGTTAGATTTCCAGATGTATTACAATGAGTGGTTAAGTTATAAGCCACTGGATGTCACTCTTAGGCTATGCAAGTGTAGCCAGCTGCAGTGGAGATTTTCCAGAGTAAACTGAAGGTAGAGAGTTACAGGAGATAGCCGGGGATAGAAACCAATTGAACTGTTTGGATAGGTACATTTGAAATATCAGTGAATTACGGCAAAGTTTACCCTTAGGTTCCTATATATTTTCTCTAGACTCATTTCTCAATGGCAGTTAAACAGGACTAATAATCAGAGAAAAATCCCCTTAGCACCAAAAAGCCAAAAAGACATTCATTTATCCATTCAATACCTCCATTAGTCACATGCTATAAGCAGGGTATTGGGCTAATGAACTATGGGATTACAAGAAAAAGTGAATTCATAGCATGCATACATTTAACTTACTGGAATTCAACTATGGCAAAAAAATGAAAGAAAAATAATATAAATATTGTAGGAAATTCTGCCTGTGATTTCACTCAATGAATTTGTGCCTCGGAGTAATTGTACCTACTGTCTGTCTCTCAGCCTTAAGCCCAGGCTTTTATACTCTGCTCTGTGACACTGGAGGCAGGAATCTGCAGACTGCATTTCCCAGACTTTTTTGCTATCTAGCTTCTGGTTAGATTCTGCCGACTGGAGGCACTGGCAGGAAATCAGAGGGTGACAGGAGGGTAGAAGGGATGTTCTTTCTGTTTTCAGTTCTGGTCGAAGTCCCTCCATCAGTAGCACTCAAGTAGGACTCCAGCTTATTTTAGCATTTCCAGCATTAGTTCCACAGTGGCTCCTTCAAAGGTACCACTAGGAACTGCCACGTTCCCTCTTAGCACTCACCACTGGAGTCCAAGTAGCAATCACGTGACATCCCCTCAGAGGTTGCTGAGCCAGCTGTGCAGTGACACATTGGTGGTTGGGGAATCTGCTCTGTGGAGACCCTTCCCCCAAGAAATGGTGTCCTGGTAACACCATTTATTCTCTTTTAATCTTCCAGCCCTAAGAATCATAGCTGCTTTCTAAACTACAAATACCAGAGGTACCTGAACACCATTTTTTGTTTGTTTTTTTTCTTTTTGCTCTTTCAGCCCTCCAGTCTCTGTATAACTGATCTCCTATATTAAATCACCTCTGTTTGAAACACTTGGCATGATTTCTGTTTCTGTTTTCCTGATGGGAGCCTGACTGCAGTAAGAATAAGATGAGAGGCCAGGAACACGCCTGTAACCTCAGCACTTTGGGAGGCTGAAGCAGGTGGATCAGTTGAGGTCAGGAGTTTGAGACGAGCCTGGCCAACATGATGAAACCCTATCTCCACTAAAAATACAAAAATTAGCCAGGTGTGGTGGCATGCGCCTATAGTCCCAGCTACTAGGGAGACAGGCAGGAGAATTGCTGGAACCCAGGAGGCGGAAGTTGCAGTGAGCCAAGATCACGCCACTGCACTGTATCCAGCCTGGGCAGCAGAGTGAGACTCCATCTCAAAAAAAAAAAAAAAAAGAAAAAGAAAAAAAAAGCATGAGATGAGAGACAGCAATGTTCTCTTTTCTTATGCAGTATCACACTTTGTGTTCCTTTCATGGTTGAGACATCTCGTAACACTTATATTTATATTTATATTTTCAAACAATATAAGCCTACTCACCAGCCAACTGGTTGTCAACCAAAACCAGTAGAATGTAAAGCTTCATAAAAATAAAGGATTTAATGATACACTGGCCTGTTCCAGCACTGAGAGAAAACTGGCCATGTTGGACTTAATGACCCATGGTTGTCAAATTGCCCCTTTCTAAGAAATTTCCAAGGATGATTTGGCCAGATAAGACTTTTGCCTTATATTGCTTTATAAACTGAAACTTTAATAACGATGTTTCCATAGCATACTCTTGAAAAGATGAGCAAGACCAGAGTTATTTCCTTCAAAAGCTCTCCAACTAGTAGAAGACATAAGGCATGTGCAAACAGACAATGCATGGCAACATTTGATGGGAGCAAAACACACAACGACCAACCCATTTGTCACTGGTTAGTAGTAAGAGTTTATGAAATAGGTTGGAAGAGGAGGAAAACATGATGCACTGGTTCTGCTACAGACTTCATTCACTGGCTTGCTCAGAGCAAGAAATGATCATTATTTCAATTTTAAAGACCTATTTGGAAGAAGATGCTTGCCTGATCATGAAGTGTTGCTTAATATATAACTTGTCTTCTCCTGGTATTTGTCAATGCCATTTTATTTTATTTTTCTCAGCGGCTATGGAGAATACAGGTTTACTTCTTCAAAGACTCTCAATAATACACTCTTTAAAGGTTTAATACATTCGTGTTAATTTTTTATTTTGTGCTGGGTTTCTTTTTCAGTGTGTTTATTTCCTTTCCTCTTCCTAGAAAACATGATTATATTCCTTAGTTCCAAGTTCTATCAGCCCTAATTCTTCATGTCTCGCCTCTGGAGTAGATGAAATAATCACTCTCTTTTTAGCATAGAACACCAGCATAAGAAAGGCAAGAAAAGGGACCTTCCAGCTATAGTGCTGGGACCATCAGTCCATGGGAGCTTTTGAAACTCAGTATGTTTCATCTTACCAGGTCATCCACCTCTGAAGGTGGTGACTCACTAGGGTGAGAGATGACTTACTGATGAGGATGTCTTCACAAGTTCTCATTTGAAGTGGCTTTTGAAGAATAAGGAGTAGATGTGGGAGGGGGTTAGCAGTCAACTCTTTTCTTCCATTATTAAATATTTTTTAACATTTTTAAAATATATATTTGCCTAAAATTCTTAAGGATTCATTTAAAAGAGAGGAGCAAGAAGAAAAGAAAGAAGTTTGAAGCTGAAGAGAAAATACTTGTTGCCCTTTTTCCTCATGATTTGAGCTTATTTGAACAGTTTTTGTCCTGCCATGTGACTTAGCTTGAGGAATTTTTTGCTGGTTTAGGACAGTAATGGGGATGTAGAACAAATTTTCCCTGAAAATGCCCCTCCTATTTCTTTGAACTATATCAAAGCACACTCCAAAATAATTCTGTGCATTTATTTCCTCTTTTCACGGCAACTCGTTCCAGATGAATGTGACAACCTGATAGGTACCAATACAATGGAAGTAATAAGCTTATTTAAAACGGATTTTACTTTTCCCTAAAACAAAATATCTATGTAACTATAGCTTGCTGAGTAGAATGTAAAGCTTTTTTTATTTTTTATTTTTTTACAAATGAAGGATCTAATGAGATACTGATATGTTTTGAATATTGGTCCATGAGATTGCTGGAAGAACTTGGCTGCCTTACAACATTACGTTATAGACAAACTTCAGCATGGAGTAATATAATTCATATACACCTTAATGGGAACCTCCTGGCTCTGACTCACAGCAAGAAATAAAGCCAAACACTCCAATCTGTGGTGCTTATTCAAGTTTCTGCATTTAAATCTGGAGTCACATTTACTTTGTATTTATTTTCTGAAGTGAATGATATTGTGGTGGCCAGGATTCCAGGTATGATTAGGGGATGCCTCACCTTACAAAAAAGGTCAATATTAGATTTTCAGAAGGTAAGCGAGAAGAGAGACTTCATTTTCAAACAGAAAAGACATGGGCAAGGCCCATAGACAGCAATCCAATGGGGGAGTTTAGCTTTATTTGAAAGTCATCTAAGCAGGATATGTGAAGGAGGCAAATGCGAGGTTATAAAAAAAAAAAAAGGAAAAAATAATTAAGAAGGCTAAATCTTAGCTTGCAGCACCTAGAATATAGGTATCTAAAAGAATTGCAAATTTGCCACAATTAAATAAAAATGTCAAGTCAGCTGTTGTTATCATTTGGGTTAGACAATTGGTTGATTGACTAGTCATTTTGCTATCTTATAAAATGAAACTGGGAGAAAAAGTTTAATGTTAGTCATATCTATGTAATATGATTAAATTGCTTTAGGACAATGAAATTAATATGCTTTACTATCCCCACAACTGATTGTGTTAAGGGTCGTTTGATCCACAGTGATGCAGCAAAATTCTATTTTTGAGACGGGCCTCCATAGCTGGTTCAACTATAGTTATTTTAGTTGTGAAAACACAGTTTCAGTCTCCATGACCTAACTAATACAGGTGGTTGGGGCAATTGTCCAGGTACTCTAATTCAGAGAAAACATTGGCTTTTCTGGAAATTACCTGGGTCATCTGACATGTGTTTTGCTTAAACTGGTTCAATAATTTTTCCAATTCTCTACTTTGGCCAGAAAGATACAATCTACAATGCCTGGACACAAAATATAAACTGTATATGGGGAATTTTCTTAACTAGAGGGCTTTAAATAGGTTTTTTTTTTTTTTTTCCTGAGCTGACAGGTGCAGTCTCACCTAAAAGTAGAAAAAAAATAGTTGATGTAGTTCTGTGTTGCACTGAGGGTGCAGTGGGATGAAACAACAGAGATCTGTAGCTCCTCTGAATCAGGAACCAGAATGCCAGAACACTAGCTTCACAATGAGACTTACAGATACGAGATCTTCCATACCAATGGTTTTCAAATGTTCACTAACCATTCTATTCAATAATCAGGATTGCACTAACGTAGAAAAAAAATCTATTTTCTAAACAGGAACATTTATATGATTAGAGTAGGAACTGCAAACTTAAATGCCAAGACAAGATGGCTAAGTTAAATGACTGGGTGTAAGGTAATATGGAGTGGTGGAGACTATGGCAAACAGGAGAATTCATGTCCCATATAAAGGTGACAGCCGTTACTCAGCTTCAGCCCAATTGATACCATGTGCAGATATGTCCCAGCCCTGCAAAATAATCCATTTTTTGACATGTCAGAAATCTAGATCTTTACATGAAATTTCCCAATGTTTAAATGCTGGCAGTCTCTTGGAGCTTGAGGCAGCCAATTAATAACAACACCCCCCTTCTCCTCTTTGTTCATTATGAATTAAGAAATGACATAGGAGTAAGACAGATGGAGATCAAGATGTCAGCATTATTACTGATAAAACTGATTGGAGAACAACGCTACAATCTCTAGCCAAAATATATTTTCTAATTACCGCTCTCAGAAGAAATCTTGGGTATGCAGAACAGCCTTGTCAGGGGAGAAAGGGTGAAAAAGAGAAATCATCATGCTCTCAGATTGTTAATAACTTTACCCAATGAAGAAAGGACTAATGAATGTTGGAAATAACCTCCTACCCATCAGGGAGAGAGTTCAGAGAGCTCCTAGAGTAGAAAGTCCCCCTACTTCAAATCACCACATTACTACATACACGAGAATACCTCAAAGATTTTGCAGGTTTGGTTACAGACCACTCCAATAAAACAAATATCATAATACAGCATATCACATGAATGTTTTGATTTCCCAATGCTAATAAAAGGTATGCTTACACTGTAATGTAGTCTATTAAGTATGCAATAGCATTATGTCCAAAAAGACAATGTACTTCATTAAAAAATACTTTATTGCTAAAAAATGCTAACGATCATCCAAGCCTTTACTGAGTCATAATCTTTTTCTGCTGGTGGAGGGTCTGGCCTGGATGTTGGCAGCGGCTGACTAATCAAGGTGGTTGTTGCTGAAGGTTGGGGTGACTAAGGCAATTACTTAGGATAACAATGAAGTTTGCTTCTTTTCATGAAAGATTTCTCTGTAGTATGCAATACTATTTGACAGCATTTTGACCAGAGCAAACTTCTTTCAAAATTGGAGTCAATTCTCTCAAATGCTGCCACTGCGTTATTAACTAAGTTCAGGTAATATTCTAAATCGTTTGTTGTCATTTCAACAATGCTCACAGCATCTTCACCAGGAGTAGATTCCATCTCAAAAAACCACTTTGCTCATCCATAAGAAACAACTCTCATTTGTTCAAGTTTCATCATGAGATTGCAGCAATTCAGTCACATCTTCCGGCTGCACTTCTAGTTCTCTTGCTATTTCCACCACGTTTGCAGTTACTTCCTCCACTGAAGTCTTGAACCTCTCAAAGTCATCATGAGGGTTGGAATAAATTTCTTCTAAACTCCTGTTAATGTTAATATTTTGACCTCCTTTCATGAATTATGAATGTTCTTAATGGCATCTAGAATGGTGAATCCTTTTCAGAAGGTTTTCAATTGATTTTGTCCAGATTCATCAGAGGAATCATTATCTATGGCATTTTTAGCCCTACAAATTGTATTTCTTTCTTTTTTTTTTTTTCTGAGATGGAGTCTCACTCTGTTGCCCAGGCTGGAGTGTAATGGTGCAATCTCAGCTCACTGCAACCTCTGCCTCCTGGGTTCAAGTGATCCTCCTGCCTCAGCCTCCTGAGTAGCTGGGATTACAGGTGCATGTCACTACACCTGGCTGATTTTTGTATTTTTAGTAGAGATGGGGTTTCACCATGTTGTTCAAGCTGGTCTTGAACTCTTGACCTCGCGATCCACCTGCCTCAGCCTCCCAAAGTGCTGGGATTACAAGCTTGAGCCACTGCGCCTGGCCTACAACATGTATTTCTTAGATAATAAGACTTGAAAGTCAAAATTATTCCTTGATCCATAGGCTGCAGAATGATGTTGTGATATCAGGCATGAAAACAACATTAATCACATTGTACATCTCCATCAGAATTCTTGGATGACTAGGTGCATTGTCAATGATCGGTAATACCTTGAAAGCAATTTTTTTTTTTTGCAGCAGCAGGTCTCAACAATGGGCTTAAAATATTCAGTAAACTGCTGGATGTGGTGGTGCATGTGTATAATCCCAGGTACTCTGGAGGCTGAGGCAGAAAAACCACTTGAGCCCAGGCATTCAAGACCAGTCTGGGCAACATAATGAGACCCTGTCTCAAAAAAAGAAGGAAAAAAATTCAGTAAATCATACTGGTAAACAGATGTACTTTCATCCAGGCTTTATTGTTCCATTTCTAGGGCTCAGACAGAGTAAATTTAGCATCATTCTTAAGGGCCTTAGGATTTTCAGAAAGGCAAATGAGCGTTGGCTTCAACTTACGGTTACCAGCTGCATTAGGCCCTGACAAAACAGTATCCCGTCCATTGAAGTTTTGAAGCCAGGCATTGACTTCTACTTTCTGGCTGTGAAAGTCCTGGATGGCGGCATCTTCCGATAAAAGGCTGTTTCAGCTATTAATACAATGACAATCTGTTGTGTAGTATAGACACCTTCATCAATTATCTTCTCTTCCTTTCCTTCAATTATCAGTTGTCCCTTTCAGTTTAACACTTAGAGGCAACTGTAGGATTATTAATTGGCCTTAATTTCAATTTTGTTGTTTCTCAGGGAATAGGAAGGCCCAAGGAGAGGAAGAGAGATGGGAGAGCAGCCAGTTGGCTGGGCAGAGAGGACACATATTTATCAATTAAGTTTGCTGTCTTACATAGGTGTAGTTTGCAGCATCTCGAAACAATTACAATAGTAACATTAAAGATCACTGATCACCATAACAGATAACAATAAAGAGTTTGAAATACTGTGAGAATTACCAAAATGTAACATAGAGACCTGAATATGTTGTTGGAAAAATGGCTCTGATAGACTTGCTTGATGGAGGTTTGCCACAAACCTTCAATTTGTAAAAAAAAAAAAAAAAAAAAAAAAAAAAAAATAGCAATGTCTGTGAAGCTCAATAAAGCAAAGTGCAATAAAATGAGGTATGTCTGTAAAGCCAAAGAAATGGAAGTTCCATTCTAACTGCAAGTAGTTCTTTTTAAAAAACACTGTTCAAGGCAAGCACAGATAGACTCAGCCCATAGATACCCAATCTGCAACCTCTGGCTTATAGTCATTCTGTTTTTAATTTGTCAGTTAGTTTCAATTTTTAGGACTAAAACTTGCAGTAATGTTGTAGGCATAAACACTAACATAGAAAATTTTTTTTACTCTTACGGAAATTCAGCACACCACTTAGAATACTTTTTGATGGCTTTGTATAATAATCGAGTCTTTCTCAGTGAGACAGGCTTTCCCAACAATGCATGTCAGGAAATAGATTTTAGTTGATGTCCAGCCCTATATTCTTTATTTACCCAACCTCATAAAGAAAGGTGGTATGCACTGTTCGCAGCCCCAGTTCTGACTTCCCACTTCTCTCCCACTTACGCTTTAGGTTCATGTCTGCTAAGACTGCTACTCACCTCTCAATTTCTTTCCTTGCCTCACACTCCTATTTTGACATCTGCAGTTGTTTTCCTGGTGACTATTTTGACTCCCCCATGATTCTGATTCCTCCTTCCCTACCCACTTCCAGCCATCCTCCCTTGAGATATGCTAAGTATACACTCCACCAAGTTCAACAGCGGAGACCCTCCTACACTGTGTGGGTCTCCCATTCGGTTTCCTGTAGACCTTTGAATGGGAAATGGCATTCATAGTTTTTCCATTCTTGGTGGTTCTGCAAATGTTTATTATTAAATATAGTTTGCAATGAATAGTCTGTAGGCCAGGGCAATGATATTTGCCATAACAGGATCAATTTTGTTATCATGGTTTGGCATTGTAAATGGGTTTCTTATTCAGCAGTGAAAGTAAACAAAGGCCAGGTGCAGTGGCTCACACCTGTAATCCCAGCATTTTGGGAGGCCGAAGCACGAGAATCATTTGAGCTCAAGAGTTCAAGACCAGCCCAGGGATTGTGGCGAGACCTCTTCTCTAATAAAATTTTTTAAAAAAATTAGCTGGGCATGGTGGTACATGCATGTAGTCCCAGCTACTCAGGAGGCTGAGGGAGGAGGATCACTTGAGCCTGGGAGATGGGGGTTGTAGTGAGCTGTGATTGCACCACTGTGCTCCAGCCTAGGCAACAGAGTGAGACCCTGTCTCAAAAACAGCAACAACAACAACAAAACACAAAACAGTAAACAAAGTCACCCTTGACGGAAATGTCTTAAAAAAAGATTCCCACCCACCCCTACAACATGACTGAATTTCAATAAGTGATTTAAAATCTAGCTTTCATTTAAGAAACCTCCTCTCCTAGAATCATAATTAATTAAAAAGATCTTTTAAATTTTGTTGTAGCAGTGGTCTGGGGCATTTTTGATGTGCAGCTCTAGTTTGCTGTTTTTTAGTTTGTTTCTGATTATTCAAAAGCTGTTTTTTAGGCAAATGGCATCCACATATCAAAATGATAATCCTTTCCTTGCATACTATTTCTTGCATTTCCTCATCTGGAGCTTTCTTCCACCAATATTCAAGGGAGGCCTAGAGGGACAGGGTGCTTTGAAGGGGGCACTAAACAAGATGTTGGAATTTATTCCTGGTTTTGTCCTTTTTTGTTGAAAGATGACCCTATTGTATAGATTTAGCTATGTATAAGGGCATGGAGAAAAACATCTCAGCCCTGGCTTTCTCAGCCTGCTCAGATATGGACCTTGAACTGCAGCACAACCCAAGAGGGAAGTTAATCTCCACCAAGGCAGACAGACAGCCTAGAGGCTCAGGTCCACCAGCCAGGGCTGGGCAGTGATCCAGGTATAAAGTTGTAGGTTCTAACTAGAGTGAACCCTAGGCACGTGTCATCTACCAAAACTCAGCTACCACATAGCTTCTATTTATTGAGTACCAACCATGGTTTGGAACTGCACTAAATGTATCTCACACATTATCTTTTTAATTTAATCCTTGCTACCTCCATGAGGTAAGGAGCCTCATAGATGAGGAAACTCAGACTCACAGTTATTAAAGTCACACAAAATCACACAGCTAGTGAGAAGCAGAGCTAGGATTTTACTCTGGATGTCAGATTTAATGCCTCTCGAACCCTGTCCATTGGCCTGTTCCTGCAATTTCAGTTTTACCTAGGCATTTTGATTAGCATTCTACTTCTCTATTTGGCTAGGAGCCATGGCATCCTGCCTAGATTTTAATAAGCCCTATCTAGGTGGATGCAGAGCTCCCAGCCTTGAGGTTGACTGTGCATCTCTTACTCTGAACTATCAGGTAGGGACAGTCTTAGTTTGCTGTGTCATCACAAAGTAGCACAGACTGGGTGGTGTAAACAACAAAAATTTATTTACTCACAAATCTGGAGGTCGAAAGTTTAGGATCAAGTGTCAGCAGCTTTGATTTCTTCTGAAGCCTCTCTTCTTGGCTTGCAGATGGCTACCTTCTCACTGTACCCCCACATTACATTTTCTCTCTAGTTGCACATCCCTGGTGTCTCTCCTTCTGTTCTCAGCTCCTCTTCTTATAAGGACACCAGTCCAGATTGGGTTAGGGCCCACCTTAATGGTTTCATTTTCATTTAATTGCCTCTTAAAGGCTCTGTCTCCAGTAACAGTCATATACTGAGGTTCTGGGGGTTAGGGCTTCAACATGTGCATTTTTGGGGGAGTGGAGAGACAATTTAGCCCATAACAGAGATTGAAGGGCCTGCTGCCAATAAATTGATTACTTAGGTCTCTGGTAATATATCTGACTGCTTTTGACCATCACTCTTGGCCCTGCTAGAATGTACTACTGTCTTGAACTACCCTATAGGAGGGGACCCCTTTGAATGTGAAGACAGCTGGAAATTTGTCTTGTTTTTTATGCCCCATTGCTGCATATTCTGACTTCTACCCTGCTATAGTCTGAATGTCTGAATCCCCTCAACTTTCATATGTGGGAAGCTAATACCCAATGTGATGGTATACAGAGGTGGGGCCTTTGGGAAGTGATTAAGTCATGAGGGATCCACCCTCATAAATAGGATCAGTGCCCTTTGTAAAAGAAGTTAGAGCGAGCTCCCTGGTGCCTTCCACCATGTGCTTATACATAGAAGGTGCCATCTATGAGATATGGGCACCCGCCAGACACCAAGTCTACTGGCATCTTCATCTTAGATTTCCCAGCCTCCAGAACTGTGCACAATACATTTCTGTTGTTTATAAGTTACTCAATCTAAGGCATTTTGCCAGAGAAACCTGAACAGACTAAGACATATTCTTTCCCTACTACCCATCCTGCAGAAAAAGATTTGAAAACACCAGTTTTTGTGCCTGGACTGAACAGACTGATGCTCAAGGCCATGCTAACATTCTCTTAACACAGAAGACTCCAGTTATAATACAGATTAAAGAGGCTCTTTATTTTCCCATTAAGGCCACCTTTTAATCTTTATACCAATAAAGTGACCCAGTGACCTTTATAGCTGGTGTTTAAAAGTATCTTTGGTAGGGGGCGGGTGGCGAGAGGTTCTTAGCAATAAAATATAGCAATTTAGCACTCAAGCTCTGGGATATCAGATTGCCTGAGTTAGTATTTGAGTGCCATCTTATTACTGAGTGATCTTGGGCAGTTTTCTTGACCTCTTAATGCCACACTTTCCTCGTCTGTTAAGGGAAAGAATAATGACACCTACTTGGTGGATTTGGGGTTAGGATTAAATGAGTTAAAACATACAGTGAAGTTAAAACAGGGCCTGATGCACAGTAAGAACTCAATTTCAGCTCTAACCTTTATTATTACTGTGAGAATTTACAGAATTGCCTTTATTTCATCATTTACTATTAGTTTATCCTGGGTAATTTTTATAAAATGTACATTCATGTCATTTATTTGTCCATAAAAGACAAAAATTCAACCAAAACTCGCTTAAGTAGAGGAAGGAATTTATTGTCTCTTGTAAATCAAGCAATTTAGGAGCATAACAGCATCAGATATGGCTTGATACAGAGCCCAAGAGCCCAAATGATGTCACCAGAACTCAATTTTTTTCTGTACATTTCTCAGCTATGTTGCTTCTATGTTTCTCTATTCTTTGTGATTTCTTTCTTATGGTTGAAAGACTACTGTCATCAGCTCTTGGAACTGCATGATTCTAGGTTAAAATCCAATTGAAAAGTGAGCATCTTTATTCTAGCATTTCCAAAGAAAATGCCACTCTTATTGGAGTAGGTTAGTCCATGTGCTTAGCTTTGGTTTGATTACTGATGCCATAAAAAATCAGGACTTTGATTGTCCAGATCTGGTTCATCCACCCCACTCTTGAGTTAAGGTTAGAGTCAACTCCACTGGAAGCACATGAGTTGAAAGTGGGGAAATTAGGATATCACTGCCAGAAAAAAGGTTACAAGATTCCAGACAGCAAAATAATAGATGTTCACAGCATGATTGTGTTTTAAATAGATTTGGAAGACTTTGGGCATATGTGGGGGCTCTGGCACATATCACAGTTTTTTTCTGTTCTACTATGTGTCCAGATCCACAAACTGGATATGAATTATGCCTGGCATTATGTAAAGACAACACTAATGCGATTGAGATAGTGGGTCTCCTAAAGAAAGCAAGAAGACATATGTTAACATATACAATTGTGAGAATATTGAGGATTTTTACATTTTAGTTCTAGGAATGGAGAAGAGCTCATTAACTCTTCTCTCCTTCATTCCAACCCCTTTCCTCCACCTGGCAAAAGGGGAATTATGGATAGGGTCAGCCACTTTGGGTGGAGTGAGTCACTGTACAGCATTAAAAGCTCCATTTCCTCTCCTTCTGGGTGGTACACTGGCCTGGTCCTGTTGCACTGGGAGAAGGTCCAGGCATCTCTTTTTGGATGTTTTTCTCCACTAGATCCTAAGAATGCCCAGTTCTGCTTTAGGCACTGAAAGCTTCCCAGAGATAAATATACAACTAGTTAGGCTTTGTTCAGCCAGAATAGTCTTTCCACTTGCTTCTAGTCCGTTCAAACCTGTCTTGCTTGACTACAGAAGCTCTCTATGAATTCTAGTCCAGCCGGCTTGAATTCCACTTTGGCATTTGGGGTCAAAGCCCTTGTACTTTGTTTGCTTTGTTGACTATCTCCCTTGGAGATATTCTGAAAGAAGTAGTGGTGCACCCAAGGCAAGAATTTAGGTAGTGCTAAGGTCCTTAGCTAAAATACCACCATATTATCTTCCTATTACCATTTAATTGCACCTAATTATACATTCCAAACACAACTTTTGAGAACATTTAGTTTAATCTCATTGTCTTTAAGATCCAGAATTAAAGGTCCAAAGAACAAATAAAGGGGAAATCAAAGGCACATTATATTGCTCATGGGCTTGAAGAATATGGATCAGTAATCTGAACTTGGCTGTCAAAACTCTTCTTAAGAATAAAAGAATCTGGCTCTGACAACCAAACTTGAGTAAAACATCTTAATGGAACCAACTGTTTACTAATATGATTTTCATGGGAGGATCTGGCCCTAGCTCAAAAAGATTTTTAATACAAACTAATCTACTAAGAGGATTTGTTTTCTTAACCCAAAGCCTGAACACCGTGTCTGTGAAGTATACCTCTGTATATAGTGTAATTGTTGTGTATTCCCCTCATTAGGAGAAAGAGTGGAAAATATCAAATCCTGTCAAATGAAGCAAAGGAAAAAAATTGGTCTTTCATTTGTAGAAGAGAAAATAACACCCCAGGGACTCCAAAGCCTGCTCTGTATTACCCAACATTCTCTAATTGAGCCCTCCTTAAAAAATCCAACTTCACAAGTGATGTCTTAGAAATTCCCTCTAATTTAAAGTACTCTACAGTTCAGCATCTGTGAATGTCCCCTTGTGAGCTAGAAAGACTAATGATCAAAAAGGAACCGGTGAGATATAAAGTATTTAACTTCTCTCATGTAAGTTTAGTGATTTAGAAAAGACTGTTATGACAGTTTTTTTCTTATTTTAATGACCTTTCCTGCATGCAGCCTCCCTGATTCCCATAATAACGCTTTGTTTATACAGATAATTTTCTTTCCAGCAGGAGCTCTTACATGCTTTCATAACCTTTTTCATAAATCAAGTCAATGCACTGTGAAGTTTGATGGGGCACAGGGGTCAGGAGTCTTCCCCTTGAGTCTGCCAATTGGGACACTGATTGCTTCGTTGCCCTTCCTGGACTTCTAAGTGGGCTGATGCTGGTGCAGGGACCTGGGGGCATGGCTTGATTGGACAGGAAGGCCACCCCACAGTGGCCCAGGGGTAAGTGCAAACTCTATGAGAAACAGAATGTCTGAGAAGGTCCCCCATGAAGAAGCCAAATTCCGAGTGTGTGTCCAGATTTTGGAAAGCTTAAGTCAGAGATTCTTGGGTTGAGCTTTGGTTATCTCTTAGGAATGCCATAATTTTTATTTACTCAAGTGTCCATTTAAAATTAAAAATAACTTCACTGAATGACTCAAGCAAATCAGATGGTATTCTTTTGGTAGCACAAGAAAAAAAAAGCCAGCCCAAATTAGTATATACATATAAGAAAAAATAATGAATGATGTTACTGGGATATGCAAGGAGGGTATCAGGTACAGTCTGATCCAGGGGATCAAATGGTATGAAGGAATTTTTTCTTTCTCTCATCTCTTGCCTTAGGTTCCCACTAGATGTTTTCAGGTAGGCTTTTACACAGACTGAGAAAGATGGGAAAGACGGCAGCTAGCAACCTCCTGTTCTCATCTCATCCAAAGGAAGAGAGGAGCCTCTTTTCTCTTGTCATGTCTCTGTCAGACTTTAAGGAGTTCTATGACTCTGTGATTCACATGTATGGATGGGTTTCCCAAAGATGTAGTAGGAAGGAAAATGCAAAATTTCACTGTACTGACCCATCTTTGTCAGCTCTCTACTCCTCTTTTCTGAAACCTGCCCCGCTCCACCTCAACACGTGTGTGCGTGCACACACACACACACACACACACACCCCTTGCTAAAATATTCTGAAAGGAAACCTCATATGATAAACATAAATAAATATGGTGTGACCAACAAATTACAGTCATTTAGGATCTCATCATAACCCCACAGACAGTTGCCTGACGCCCTGATGCCACTTACAATATGTATTTCACAAACACTGTTTTATCTAACATATGTACCAGGCACATGGTTCTAAGTATTTTACAAGTATTAACTAACTCAGTTCTTTTTTTTTTTTTTTCTAAGATGGAGTCTCACTCTGTGGCCCAGGCTGGAGTACATGGCATGATTTCTATTCACTGCAGCCTCTTCCTCCTGGGCTCAAGAGATTCTCCTGCCTCAGCCTCTTGAGTAGCTGGGACTATGGGTGTGCACCATCACACCCAGGTAATTTTTCTATTTTTAGTAGAGATGGGGTTTCACCATGTTGATCTAGATGGTCTCAAACTCCTGACCTCAGGTGATCCGCTGGCCTTGGCCTCCCAAACTGCTGGGATTATAGGTGTGAGCCATTGTGCCTGGCCAACTAACTCAAATCTTTTAACAAACCTATGAGGTAAATACTGTTGTTGGGCCAGGCACGGTGGCTCACCCCTGTAATCTCAGCACTTTGGGAGGCCAAGGTGGGCGAATCACGAGGTCAGGAGTTTGAGACCAGCCTGGCCAACATAGTGAAACCCTGTCTCTACTAAAAATGCGAAAAATTAGCTGGGCATGGTGGTGGGCACCTGCAATCCCAGCTACTTGGGAGGCTGAAGCAGGAGAATCGCTTGAACCTGGGAGGCAGAGGTTGCAGTGAGCTGAGATCGTAACACTGTACTCCAGCCCTGGCTACAGTGTGAGACACTGTCTCAAAAAAAAGAAAAATACTGTTGTTAATCCCATTCTACAGATTAGAAAACTGAGGCTCAGAGTGGCTAAGGCACCTGTACACAGGTGGTAGATGTCAGAGCCTGGATTTGAATCCAGATGGCCTGGAAACATTTTCTTTGAAAAGAACTTAAATATATTAAGTACACTCTCTCCTGTTTATTAGCCCTTGTGCTTTTGAAGTTACTGCATTAATGCTTTCTGTGTCCCTCTGCTTGAACCACACTTCAGAGTTACCAGCACACGTCCTGTGTTCTCCACTGCTTTCTGATCCGTCTCCTCATCAAGTACAGATAGCAAGGCTGGCGTTGCTTTTAAGCTAGCCAGACCTTAGAGATTCCATGTAAGGAATTTGACACATAGTGGACTCTCAATATGGGTTCATTCCTTCCACCTGTACCCTATTTTTCCAGCTAATATTAACTTTGCTCGTTTATTTATTTATTTATTCATTCATTCATTCTTTTCTCTAGCTTTAATCTTGGAAAATGAGTAGGCTATTGCATCCCATTTGAAAAAGGCAACACCTTGAGCTTTGAGCAGTCAGGAAGAGCTTTGTCTTCTATTTTTTCAACTTTTAAATTCAATGGTACATGTGCAGGATGTGCAGATTTGTTACATAAGTAAATGTGTGCCATATGGCTTGCTGCACAGATCATCCCATCACCTAGGTATTAAGCCCAGCATCCCTTAGCTATTTTTCCTGATGCTCTCTCTCCCACCACCCAAGTGCTTTGTATTCTTAGAGAAATACAAATGCCTCTTTTCTTGGGATCTGCTATCCTATTGACCACTTACTCAGACAGATAATCCAGTGAATGAAGTCTCACTCCAGCCCTGGGCTTCTCCTGGCTTCCAACCCTGCCACAAAAGACTAAAGCCTTTGTACTAGGTTCAACAGTGTCCCCTCCACAATTTCTGTCTGCCTGGGATCACAGGATTTGACTTTATTTGGAAATAGGTCTTTATTTGGTAGATGCTCATTAGTTAAAATGAAATTATATTAAATTAGAGTGTCTAATAACTGATATCCTTATTAGAAGGCCAGGGGAAGACACGGGCACACAAAAGGAAGATGGCCATGTGGACAGAGGCAGAAATGGTATCAATGTAGCTACAGGCCAACGAATGCCAAGGACTGCCAGCTACCACTAGAAGCCAGAAAAGGCAAGGAAAGATTCTTCTCTACAGCCTCCCGGGGAGCATGACACTATCAACATCTTGATTTCAGATGTCCAGCCTCAAAAACTGTGAGAGAATAAACTCCAGTTATTTTAAGTCACCCAATTTGAGGTAATTTGTTATAGCAGCCCTAGAAAGTTAGCAAACCCTTTGCACTTCTTATTGTCTAACGCTTCAAGTACTCCTTTCTGTGTTCTGCTCCGTGACACTGTGGCTGGGGCTTTGAAGCCACATTTCTACTTCGCAGCAGCTCCCTTTGCTCTTTGCCAATAAAGACACTGGAGGGCTGCTTCGGAGTGGGTCAGAGTCATAGGACATGCCTCTATCTGTTTGTCCCTCTTCCTTTGTGTATCAACACAACAATGCTTCTATAGCTTGCATAGACAGTTGATTCCCAATAGTGGCAGTTGATGATGTTTCCCATTGTGGCCGTGGAATGATGCAACAGCTCCAAATGTCATGGGAAGGGTGAGCATCTGCAATGAAGAAAAGTGAGGTGCTCCCTCTTAGGGAGTCAATCTTCATACAATCCCCCAAGAGATTCCCCTCAGGTCATATCAATGGGAATTGGGGCACACACCAACACTCCAGGTGGGAGAGGTGTTGAAAGTGAGCACCTGGCATTTGTAGTCTCCTATATGAAGGGCAGTCACTACCAGCTTACCAGCTTCCTGCGCTTGCCAAGCCCTTCTCCAATCTGAGCCTCAGTTTCTTATCTATTTTTTTGTTTGTTTGTTTTTGAGACAGGGTCTCACTTTGTTGCCTAGGCTGGAGTGCAGTGGCGCCATCAGAGCTCACTGCAGTGTCAAACTCCTGGGCTCAAGTGATCCTCCTGCCTCAGCCTCCACCACACCTGCAGTTTTTTTTTTTTTATAGATGGGATCTTGCTATATTGCTCAGGCTGGTCTCGAACTCCTGGTCTCAAGGAATTCTTCCATCTCAGCTTCCCAAAGTGCTGGGATTACAGATGTGAGCCACCTCACCCAAGCTTCTCTTTTATTAAATAGGACTGGTGATAAGTATTCTTGCAGCAGTTTTGCAAGAACTAAATGAGGTAGGTGGGTAAAAGGTTTCCATCATAATGTGTGGCATTCAGTGCACATTTAGTAAAAGCAGATCTGTTCTCCTGTTACCTGGCTGCTTGTCCAAGGGTACTGCCCATGCTTCATAACCAGCTGCTCTTGGTTGACTGAGGTATATCTGGGAACTAAGGGCTCAAATCTCCTGCTCTAGCTTGTAGGTGTTCCATTTTTGTGGCACCTTGTCTTTTTTGAAACATTGTCACCTCAGGTACATTCTTTACTCACAGAATCCCTGAGAGGAAGGGATTCACCCTCTTCCAAGTGTGTGAAGCACCAAGAAGGAAAGGGTTGGGATTCCTGTCTCCAACCTGTTCACCAGTATGGGTTTTCTTAAGCCTAGAGCTATGGAAACCATTCCTCCTTTAAGAATGGGTCTATATATCTGTAGTTATTTTGCCAGGAATAATGCAGACACCCTTCTGTGGTAATAGGACTCCTGTTCAAGGTCTCAGCCAGTGAATTTTTTCTGAAGATTCCTGGGAGAAATATTTCTGTACACAGTTGCAAATGCATTCACCTACAGCCTGAGAAATATTTCTATCTTTGCACTTTGATTTTGACATCCAATTCCTCCACCTTGTTCATCTACACAGAAGACCCTTTTTAAATTCCATCTGCTTTTGCTTAATTCATTAGCACATTGGCAGCATCAGGGAGAACATGAGGCTGTTGGATCTGGAGTAATGGGTTCTGGGGAAGGCAGGATGTACAATATGAAATGGCCCAGGGCAGCCTCTGGGACTAAGGGCTTCTCAGCTGGTTTCTAGGGCTTTTTGAGCATCTTCATGTTTCAGCCTTGCGGGATGTTGGGAGAATTACTCCTCTGAAAAATTAGGGATGCTCTGCCTTCTCCTTTCCTGTGTTTTGGCCTGTGTGTCATGCACATATCCCTCCTGGCATGGGCTAAGTGAACAGATTTCTTTACCACAGTGGATCAGGATGCAAAGAATATTCAGACAGATTAAGTGAGAGGTAAATTACCAATCTGCCTTGAATTCTAAGCATCCCTCTGAATTTTTCAGGAGTTTCCTATGGCACTAGTTTCCGTACCCTACCTTTCCCATGTTACTGTTGCCCTACCTCTAGGGAAACATTTTTTCTCTTTAAACCATGGAGATTCTTTCAGTGCAGTCACTCTCAAACCACAATGAAGATATTAGGTTCTACCACTTCACGTCTTGAAGGACAGTTTAGATGTGATCTGGTATGTGTGTGCACACACAAACAGTATATGGTGCATTGGAGAGTAGGCAGTAAAATGTCGCATTCTTCTCTAGGACAATGAGAATTTCTCATTCTCTTGTGTCCTCTGCAGAAAAAAAGCTGAAGTCCTTAGAGTGGCTATAAGCATCCTCTTGCCATTTTTAATGGCGCCCCCTGCATGCCTTTCTGCAGTTAGTACTTAAAAGACTGCTTCTAAGACTGTGACTATTCTTGGAAGGGGACAGAGAAGGCAGGAGGTAGAAGGGGTGCAAGTTTATGAAAAGCTTCCCCTTCAGTCTGCAGAAGCTTCTTGTCTGCTCTGTGGACCTCAGAGCCCAGCCAGCCATCTATAGAATCTGTGGGAAGTGTTATCAGGAAGGAAACTATTGACAAGTGAGGATTAAACTGGTCTTCTGAGTGATAATTGGCATTCATGTATGCGCAGTGATGAGGTTATCAGGTGAACTCGTCAGGGCAACCTTTCATTTGAAGAAAATGCAAACAATGTCTCTGAAGCCAAATAAAGAAGGGCTCTCAAAGCATTCTGGGAAGTAGTGGAGACAAAACAACAAATAAAAACAAAGCATTTCCTTTTCAGAGAATTGCATGCAAAAGCTGCGGAGGAACAGGAAACAGCCTGATTAGGAACAAAGATTTTCCTCAGGTCTGGGTCCTGGTCTCAACCCTGCTGCTCACCCAGAGATCATGAGCAGGCCACTTAACCTCTTAGGGGATAAGTCTTTCCTTTTGGGAAATTTCAGAAGTGCGGGGGCATCCTGCTGTGAGTTCTGGGGCAAGCTGGCATGAACTTTCTGGTGGCAATTAGAGGAGAAGGGTAGAAATGGGACATCCACTTACAACTACTGAATTTTGTTTTGCAATTTGGAGTATCTAACACTT
Organism: Pongo abelii; assembly: GCF_028885655.2. Lineage (NCBI taxonomy): Eukaryota > Metazoa > Chordata > Mammalia > Primates > Hominidae > Pongo > Pongo abelii. The sequence goes on along the minus strand of NC_071989.2, from coordinate 178,398,599 downwards.
GGTATATTTGTACATGTACAACATTATCTTTGTATTGCACATTAAGCACGGAACAGTCACTCTGAGGGAGCGTTAGATTTTGGAATTCTGTACTTATGTGGCTCATTTGTAAAAAGTCTGAAATGAATTATTCTGTTTACCAAAAATGTTTTGGTGGAAAAGTTCAAACCTCAAATTTCTCTCAGTTCTTCTTCCAAGGAAGAGACTCTTTGGAGTTGAATATGAAGTCAAAATTTCTACACTTCTAAATAGGCTACAACGGCCAAAAATTAATCTAATAATTTCTCAGACTCAACAAACATGGTTCTCTGCACTGGAGACAAACTTTGATGCTCAAAAGATGGGGGGAGGTGAGGGAGATAATCACAGGTCTTAAATCTACAAGCTTTTCATTTTCCATCAATCTGCCTCTTCTGTCACCTCTGCCACACCTTCCAACCTCTGACAAATGAATTCAGATACCTTCTTGCTAAACTGTGAGGACATCAACCATGTTGATTTCAAGAGTTAGAACTTAGCATTAAAAAACATTTTGTCTAAAGACATGATGGAATCACAAAAACCACACTCTTGCCTCATACCAGTCCAAATTGTTTTACTATTAATAAGATAGAGAAAACCACTTTTTCATAAGTCTTTTACTAGGCAAATAACATGTTAACTAGTTCAATAATAGTTCATTCAGAGATAGAGCATATGACTAATCCCCAAGGACAAAAGTACTTCATTACATGCTATTGTGAGCAAGGCTTCTATGAACATTCTTGCATTGTCTTCTGGTGCATGTACACAAAAGTTTGTCTGGTGCATGGGCTTAGGAGAGAAATTGTTGGAAGGCAGCAAATGTATTTGTTCAGTCTTACAAAACAATGTTTCATTGTTTTCCAAAGTGCTTGTCTTAGTTCGTTTTGTGTTGCTATGAAGAAATTTCTGAGGTTATAAAGAAAAGAGGTTTATGTGGCTCACAGTTCTGCAGGTTGTACAAGGGCACCTGCGTCTTCTCAGCTTCTGATGAAGCCTCCTGTGCTGTGTCAAAACATGGTGGATAAAGTCAAGAGGGAAGCAGGCACACACAAAGAAGGACCAAATTCGAGAAGCATCTTGACTTTATAACAACCCACTCTTGCAAGAAGTAATCTATTCCCCCAAAAACCAATCCAGCTTCACAAGCATGAGAACTCACTCACTATTGTAAAAACAGCACCAAGTTATTCATCCACCCCCATGACCCAAACACCTCCCACTAAGCCCCACCTTCCAATACCACCATGATATGGTTTGGCTGTGTCCCCATCCAAATCTCAACTTGAATTGTATCTCCCACAATTCCCACGTGTTGTGGGAGGGACCTAGGCGGAGGTAATTGAACCACAAGGAGGGCTGGTCTAGTCTCATGAGATCCGATGGGTTTATCAGGAGTTTCCACTTTTGCTTCTTCCTCATTTCTCTTGTGGCCATCATGTAAGAAGTGCCTTTTACCTCCTCCCGTGATTCTAAGACCTCCCAGCCCTGTGGAACTGTAAGTCCAATTAAACCTCTTTTTCTTCCCAGGCTTGGGTATGTCTTTATCTACAGTGTGAAAATGCACTAATACAGTAAATTGGTACCAGTAGAGTGGGGTGTTGCTGAAAAGATACCCGAAAATGTGGAAACGACTTTGAAAGTGGGTAACAGGCAGAGGTTGGAATAGTTTAGGGGGCTCAGAAGAAGACAGGAAAATGTGGGAAAGTTTGGAACTTTCTAGAGACTTGTTGAATGGCTTTGCCCAAAATGCTGATAGTGATATGAACAATAAGGTCCAGGCTGAGGTGGTCCCAGATGGAGATGGGGAACTTGTTGGGAACTCGAATAAAGGTGACTCTTGTTATGTTTTAGCAAAGAGACTGATGGCATTTTGCACCTGCCCTAGGGATTTGTGGAACTTTGAACTTGAGAAAGATGATTTAGGGTATCTGGTGGAAGAAACTTCTAAGCAGCATAGCATTCAAGATGTGACTTGGGTGCTGTTAAATGCATTCAGTTTTATAAGGGAAGTAGAGCATAAAAGTTTGGAAAATTTGAAGCCTGACTATGTGATACAAAAGAAAAACCTATTTTCTAGGGAGAAATTCAAGCTGACTGCAGAAATTTGGGATAAGTAGCAAGGAGCCTAATGTTAATCCCTAAGACCATGGGAAAATGGCTCCAGCGCATGTCAGAGGTCTTCATAGCAGCCCCTCCTATCACAGGTCTGGAGGCCCAGGAGGAAAACGTGGTTTTGTGGACCAGGCCAAGGGTCCCTGTGCCGTGTGCACCCTAGGGACTTGGTGCCCTGTGTCCCAGCTGCTCCAGCCATGGCTGAAAGGGGTCAACATACAGCTTGAGCTGTGGCTTCAGAGGGTAGAAGCCCCAGTCCTTGGCATCTTCCACGTTTTTGAGCCTGCAAGTGCACAGAAGTCAAGAATTGAGGTTTGGGAACCTCTGCCTAGATTTCAGAAGATGTATGAAGTGTCTTGTGCTGTGTCAAAACATGGCGGGTAAAGTCAAGAGGGAAGCAGGCACATGCAAAGAAGGACCAAATTCGAGAGGCATCTTGACTTTATAACAACCCAGTCAAAAGTGTGCTACAGGGGTGGTGCCCTCATGGAGAACCTGTGCTAGGGCAATGTGGAAGGGAAATGTGGGGTCAGACCCCCCACATAGAGCCTCTACTGGGGCACTGTCTAGTGGAGCTGTGAGAAGAGGGCCACTGACCTTCAGACCCCAGAATGGTAGATCCATCGACAGCTTGCACTGTGTGCCTGGAAAAGCCACAGACACTCAACACCAGCCCATGAAAGCAGCCAGGAGGGGGGCTGTACCCTGCAAAGCCCCAGGGGTGGAGCTGCCCAAGACCATGGGAACTCACTCCTTGCATGATCTGGATGTGAGACCTGGAGTCAAAGGAGATCATTTTGGAGCTTTAAAATTTGACTGCCCTACTGGATTTCGGACTTGCATGGGCCCTGTAATCCCTTTGTTTTGGTCAATTTCTCCCATTTGGGATGGCTGTATTTACCCAATACCTGTATCCCCATTGTATCTAGGAAGTAATTAGCTTGCTTTTGATTTTATGGGTTTGTAGGCAGAAGGGGCTTGCCTTATCTCAGATGAAACTTTGGACTGTGGACTTTTGGGTTAATACTGAAATGAGTTAAGACTTTGGGACTTTGGGGGACTGTTGAGAAGGTGTGATTGGTTTTGAAATGTGAGGACATGAGATTTGGAGGGACCAACGGCAGAATGATATGGTTTGGCTCTGTCCTCACTCAAATCTCAACTTGAATTGTATCTCCTAGAATTCCCATGTGTTGTGGGAGGGACCTGGGGTAGGTAATTGAATCATGGGGGCCAGTCTTTCCCATGCTATTCTCCTGATAGTGAATAAGTCTCACAAGATCTGATGGGTTTATCAGGGGTTTCCACTTTTGCTTCTTACTCATTTTGTCTTGCCGCCACCATGTAAGAAGTGCCTTTTGCCTCCCACCGTGATTCTGAGGCCTCGCTAGCCATGTGGAACTTAAGTCCAATTAAACCTCTTTTTCTTCCCAGTCTCGGGTATGTCTTTATCAGCAGCATGAAAATGGATTAATACACACCACACTGGGGATCAAATTTTAGCTTTAGTAAGGACAAACAAACCATATCTAATCCATAGCAGTGCTTATACCAATTTACATTATTACCAGCAGTGCAGGTTGCTCTAAATTCTCACTGATACTTGGTATTGTCAGACCTGTTAATCTTTGCCTAATACCCATCTACATGTTAAATCAATAATATACTAAAAAGAGTCACAAAAGATGACATAGTTTATATTATTTATATAAAGCTCATTTAAAAATAAAATAATACATTATTTAGGGATACATGCATAAAACATTTTAAAAAATTAATGATAAGCCTAAAGCCCAACAATGGTTACTTTTGGGAGTGTAGTGGGATAGGATTGAGCAGGACCACATGAGTATTGATAATGTTCTAGCTTTACTATTGTGATGGTTGATTGCAACTTGACTGGGTTAAAGGATGCCCAGGTAGCTGGTATGACCTTTTATTCTGGGTATGTCTGTCAGGGTGTTTCTGGAAGAGTTTAGCATTTGAATCAGTAGAAAATCTCCCTTGCGAATGCCACTGGGCATTCAAAATTGAACCGTAGTTCAATCCATTGTGGGTCTGAATAAAACAAAAAGGTAGAGGAAGACAATTGCTGTCTCTGGTTGAGCCAGGACTTATTGGTAGTCCTGGTTCTTGGGCATTTGAATTGAGACCAGGACTTAGGACCAGGGCCATCACACTTCCCTCTCCCCGATTCTCAGGTCTTGGGATTCAGATTGAATCACACAAGCAGCTTTCCTGGTTTTCTAGGTTGCAGAGTGCAGATCATGGGACTTCTTAACTTCTATACCACATGAGCCAATTCCTATAGTACATCTCTTCATTTTATACACACGCGCGCGCACACACACAAACACATATAGATAAATATGTGTGTGTATAAATATATAATCTTCTAATGCTTCTGCCTCTCTGGTGGACCCTGACTAATACAACTACTGTTCTTTGTAACTTACATGTATGTTGCATATATTCTTTTGTGTGCATCTTTCATAATAATTTAAAAGTAAAAATATGTTTTCTTTCATTGAAGTTGAGATCCTGGAAAGGACTCAGAGGTTTAACTTAATTAGCTTTTTTAAACTTTTATTTTAGGTTCAGGGGTGTGTGTGCAGGTTTGTTATATAGGTAAATTACAGGTCATGGGGGTTTGGTGTACAGATTATTTTGTCACCCACATAATAAGAATAGTACCTGATAGGTAACTTTTAATGCAACTAAGAAAAAGTGCAGTGGCAGGGAATGAGGAGCAGAGAAATGGCACTGAAAGGATTTGTGAGGCAGCTCAAACTGGACAGAAAGAAGGCCATTGCCACTTCTGAATTTGCGTCTTGATTCTGTCACTTAATAAGAATGTGGCTTTGGAAAGGTAACTTTACCTCTTGCTGTTCCATTCTTCCTCTCTGTAAAATGGGGCTAATGAAGAGCATGCGTTTCTTAAAGTTGTTGTGAGGACTAAATGAAAAGATGCAAGTAAAGCCTTTTCTTTATAGCTGGCAACTTGAAATATTTTAGTGTTTGTTTTGCAAGAACTCTTGTTGGAGCTCGAAGGCTTAAATAATAGGATAGGTATATTTACATTTGGAACCCAAGCACCTTTTGGAAGGAAAGCATTTGAAACTTTTCTTACTAGACACCCACAGGAATTGAACTCTATCAGGATAAGTTGCAGTTGGTCTTTGCTAAGTCCTTGGGGCAGGAATGCATTATTACACCCTGAAGTAAAATCATCTTGGTGGTAGAATGATTTGGGGCCAGCGGACAGGTGGCTAAAAGAGGCTGTGACTTGACAGATGCACCAGAACTTGTCCTGATGCATGCATTGGACTTCAGTTGTAGAACACAGACGGCAGGAATGAATTGAAACAGTCAGAATCAAACCACCACCATCACACTGTGATAGTGATTTGCATCACTTGCGGTGTCAGGAAACTCTGCCCCAGTCACATTTCTTCGCATTGCTGGGTTTCCCTGAATTTTGACCTGGGCAGCAACAAGTGGTGACATCCCAGGCTCTTATGACCATGTTTGGATGCCTATTTCTGGAGTGAGCAGGACTCCAATGGGTAACACTCTACCTCCAACTAAGGCATCTGTGGCAAACAGGCATTTCTTTGGCGGTGGCTGGGAAACCCCAGCCTCAACTGGAGTTCTGAGGACAGAGTAAGCAGGTCTGGATCCTGGAGCATGATGAGTAAGCACCACACAGTTTGCATTTATGGACATGACAGAGGAAGGGAACCCCATGTGGGGGAAAGACAGGCCTTCCCTGCCAAGTTGGCCATGAGAGGGTTGAGTGGTTGCTGTATTTTGGACTATAGCTGGGTAGGGAGTGAGGACCATTCACAACCCAACTTGCAAAACCAGATACTTCAACATGGATTAAAATAAGATGGCATGTCTTCGAGGGACCTGCATTACACAGGCTGCTGCTGCTTGAGGTAGGTTCTGCAATTATGCTTTGCCATCAGGAAACTGGTATGTGTCCTCTTGCTTAGATATTGTGGGATGGGAGGAAAACTCTTTTCAGATGACGTACACTGGACAACTCAGGACCTAAAGTGATAGGGTGAAGTCTTCTAAGTTACATTAATAGTTTTTTTAAAATTACATTTGTATAATTTTAAAAAAAGATAATAATATAACAAACACCCTTATTCCCACCATATAATATTGTTGAGATTTCTTCTACTTGCTTAATTTTGAAAAAACGAACAAGACATTACAAGTAGATCAAGTTTAAGTTCTGTTCGCTCACTCTTTCCATCTCACTTCTCTCCTGCTCTCCCTAAACCCACAGAGGCAACTAACTGATAGTGAAATGGGAAAGGTTCCCTTGCCCCCCTTGCAGGGTATGCAATGGAGTTGTGACTTGCTTCTTCAGTGCCCTGCTGCTCAAACCTCTAGGGGAGCATACAGATGGGCAGGCTGTGGGGCTCTGACCCCACGGCAGTGTCTAGGGGTTTACAGCTGAAGCCTCAGTGGGCGTGTGTTACAGGGTGCTCTTTTAGTTTGCCATCTATAGTTCGCTTGTGTTAGTCAGCTCAATGAGACCCCTGCCTTATTACAAGGACAGAGGGATTTCTGTGTCCTGGGGTTCCTGCCTTGGTGTACCAGAAGAATTGGATCACACGTGGGCTTGGAGAATGAATGCAAGGTTTTATTGAGTGGAAGTAGCTCTCAGCAAATAGGGGAGCCAGAAGGGAGATGGTTTTCCTGTAGAGTCAGGCCACTTGGTGGCCGGGATCTCCTTTGACTGCCTTGGCCAATCTCCATGTCATTCTGCCAGTTGGTGGTCTGCCAGCATGCCGCTGTGCTCCTATGCTGGTGCATTCCTCTCAACATCCAGCTGTCTGTGTATCTGCCTGCTAGGCTGTCAGGGGTTTTTATAGGGACAGGATAGGGGCATGGCAAGCCAGGGTGGTCTTGGGAAATGCAACATTTGGGCAGGAAAACAAAAATGCCTGTCCTCACCTAGGTCCCTGGGCACAGGCCTGGAGGTGGAGCCCTAGCCAGGGACCATGCCCTCCTCTACTCAGCACTTCCCTTCCTCTCTTCTGTAGCATTTAAAGGGACCATACCCTTCTCTACCCAGCACTTCCATATCAGTAGCACAATTTGGGAGGTGCTCTCTCTCTCCATGTTTGTATACCTTTACTACACATTGATGGATCCATAAATAATAGGTTTCTGTTCTTTGATTTTTAAATAATCATCTGTGCATTTTCTTAAATTTTCCTTTTTCACAGTTTTTTTCTTTTTCGTTTTTTGTTTTTGCTTTTGTTTTATGAAATGAGGTCCTGCTCTGCAGTGCAGTGGTGTGATCTCAGCTCACTGCAGTCGTGAACTCCTGCACTCAAGTGATCCTCCCAACTCAGCCTCCCAAAGTGCTGGGATTACAGATGCACACCACACGCCTGGCCCATTTTGTTTTTGAGACTATCCATGTTGATGTATATAGAGCTAGTTAATGCATTATCACTGTGGCATAAAATGAATTCCATAATACAAATATACAATGTTTTATTTATTGATTCTTTTATCACTGGATATTTAGATGTATATTTTTAAATCTTCACAATTATAAGCAAGGCTGTAATGAATATCCTCTTTAAAGATCTGCCTACTTTACAGGAATACATAGACTACTGTAGCATCAACATTAATATCAAGGACAACCAACTGCTTCTGTGATCACACTGTGCTATGCTGAGGTCAGCTTGTTTGGTCTGCAAGAGGTAATAAAAATTTCAAAAATGTTGCGAGCCAGTTACTAACACAGACATTATGAAAAATAAAATTTTGTAAATGTACAATGGAATAATTTATATTTTAAAAGGTAATAAGGACTCGAACCCCATCGTTTCTCCTCCTCCTATTTTATAATTCTTTAAAAATGGGAAAGAAATAAAAAAAATCAGCTAATGAACTTTCCAAAACTAGGAGCCCATGAGCTGTAACTGGCTAAGTCCTGGTGATAGAGAAAATGTTAATAATGCAGATTTGACTTAAAAGTGGTTGTGGGCTGGATGCAGTGGCTCACGCCTGTAATCCCAGCACTTTGGGAGGCCGAGGCAGGTGAATCACCCAAGGTCAGGAGTTCAAGACCAGCCTGACCAATATGGTGAAACCCCGAATCTAGTAAAAAATACAAAATTTAGCTGGGCGTGGTGGCACACACACCTGTAGTCCCAGCTGCTCAGGAGGCTGAGGCAGGAGAATGGTGTGAACCTGGGAGGTGGAGCTTGCAGTGAGCCAAGATCCTGCCACTGCACTCCAGCCTGGGTGACAGAGCGAGACTCCGTCTCAAAAAATAATAATACTACTAATAATGAAATAAAATAAAAATTAGCTGGCACCTATATTCCCAGGTAGTGTGCACCTATATTCCCAGCTACTCTGGCAGCTGAGACAGGATAATTGCTTAAACTCGGAAGGCGGAGGTTGCAGTGAGCTGAGATCGAGACTCTGTCTCAGTGGGGTGGAGGTTGGGGGGCGGGGAAAGTGGTTGTGTATATAGTTTTTACATTGTAAACAGCAGAAAAGCCTGAGGAAATATTCTTCCAATGTTTGAAAACTATTGCCCAGTTCAGCAAAAAGTTACTCAGATCCTTCAAAAACAAACGAAGTTTTGACATATATTTTCATTACATATTTCACTTTCATCTTACTCATTAGTGTAAATGAAAATATCAAGCAACATTCATCATCAACTACACCTGGAAATCTAGTTGTTAAACATTCATCAACATCACATCCATTAACTTTATGCAGAGAAGATGCCCTCATTCATCTAATTGAGATGTCGTATTACACTTAAATTGCATCTTTTCCCTCAGTCACATACACACACCACTCACATGGTTGCCAAATCTTCTTCTGTCTTATGTATAGTCTTCTTATTTTTTACTTAAAACTGTATTCAAATGATGTTTATTATTAATGTTATATCATCATTAGCAGCAGCATCACCGTTTTACATCCTAAACCCCCACCAGACCATGAACTGCTCAAAGGCAGGGCCCATGGTGCAGTTATTCCCTTTGTACCTCAGTGTTCTCATTAGAAAAATGGGCTTAATAATAATAACCACCTCATAAATTTCTTATGAGAATTCAATGATATAATATATGCAAAGTGCTTATAATGGTGCCTGGCATATAGTAAGCGCTCATCACTGTTAGCTATTATAACCATTATTAACTGTAGAAGTATTAGTATTATCCTCATCATCCTCAATATTATGGTAGTTTTAAATCTCCAAATAATTCCTGGCCTATAGCAGGCACATTGCAATATGAAATTCACGCATATGACCTCTTTTTAGCATGTAGAATGTGACAATCAGAAAAAATAAATCAAACTAAACCACTTCTCATGTCTCTAGGACAGGGTGCTTGATGAGGTGGTGGTACTAAACTGAATAGGACATAAATGTCACTTGCCCCTACAACAACAATCTACTAGGGAGGCTGACCACCCTAAACAGTAGAAGGAAAGTACCAGCAGAATGGAACAGGTTCTAAGAGCCAGGGAAGCCAGTGGGGTGTTAAAGTCTCCCAATATTATAATTAATAAGTTCTGGCCAGGGCAATCAGGCAAGAGAAAGAAATACAGAGTATTCAAATAGGAAAAGAGGAAGTCAAATTGCCTCTGTCTGCAGATGACATGATGACATGATTGTCAGATGACATGATTGTATATTTAGAAAACCCCACAATCTCAGCCCAAAATCTCTTTAAGCTAATAAGCAACTTCAGCAAAGTCTCAGGATACAAAATCAATGTGCAAAAATCACACGCATTCCTATACACCAACAACAGACAGAGAGCCAAATCATGAGTGAACTCCCATTCACAATTGCTACTAAAAGAATAAAATACCTAGGAATACAACTTACAAGGGATGTGAAGGACCTCTTCAAGGAGAACTACAAACCACTGCTCAAGGAAATAAGAGAGGATACAAACAAATGGAAAAACTTTCCATGCTCATGGATAGGAAGAATCAATATTGTAAAAACGGCCATACTGCCCAAAATAATTTACAGATTCAATGCTATCCCCATCAAGCTACCATTGACTTTCTTCACAGAAGTGGAAAAAACTGCTTTAAACTTCATATGGAGCCAAAAAAGAGCCCACATAGCCAAAACAGTCTTAAGCAAAAAGAACAAAGCTGGAGGCATCAGGCTACCTGACTTCAAACTATACTACAAATCTACAGTAACCAAAACAGCATGGCACTGTTACCAAAACAGATATATAGACCAATGGAACAGAACAGAGGCCTCAGAAATAATGCCACACATCTACAACCATCTGATCTTTGACAAACCTGCCAAAAACAAGCAAAGGGGAAAGTATTCCCTATTTAATAAATGGTGTTGGGAAAACTGGCTGGCCATATGCAGAAAACTGAAACTGGACCCCTTCCTTATACCTTATACAAAAATTAACTCAAGACGGATTAAAGACTTAAACATAAGACCTAAAACCATGAAAATACTAGAAGAAAACCTAGGCAATACCATTCAGGACATAGGGGCAAATACTTCATGTCTAAAACACCAAAAGCAATAGCAACAAAAGTCAAAATTGACAAATGGATCTATTAAACTAAAGAGCTTCTGGACAGCTAAAGAAACTATCATCAGAGCAAATAGGGAACCTACAGAATGGGAGAAAGTTTTTGCAATCTATCCATCTGACAAATGGCTAATATTCAGAATCTACAGAGAACTTAAACAAATTTACAAGAAAAAGCAAACAACCCCATCAAAAAGTGGGTGAAGGATATGAACAGACACTTCTCAAAACAAGACATTTATGCAGCCAACAAACATGAAAAAAAGCTCTCATCACTGGTCATTAGAGAAATGCAAATCAAAACCCCAATGAGATACCATCTCACACCAGTTAGAATGGTGATCATTAAAAAGTCAGGAACAACAGATGCTGGAGAGGATGTGGAGAAATAGGAACACTTTTACACTGTTGGTGGGAGCCTAAATTAGTTCAACCATTGTGGAACACAGTGTGGCGATTCCTCAAGGATCTAGAACTAGAAATACCGTTTGACCCAGCAATCCCATTACTGGGTATATACCCAAAGGATGATAAATCATTTTTCTATAAAGACACATGCACAGGTATGTTTACTGCAGCACTATTCACAATAGCAAAGACTTGGAACCAACCCAAATGTCCATCAATGATAGACTGGATAAAGAAAATATGGCACATATACACCATGGAATACTATGCAGCCATAAAAAAGGATGAGTTAATGTCCTTTTCAGGGACATGGATGAAGCTGGAAACCCTCATTCTCAGCAAACTAACACAAGAACAGAAAACCAAACACCGCCTGTTCTCATTCATAAGTGGGAGTCGAAGAATGAGAACACATGGACATAGCGAGGGGAACATCACATGCCAGGGCCTGTCAGGGGGTGGGGGGATGGGGGAGGGATAGCATTAGGAGAAATACCTAATGTAGGTGACGGGTTGATGGGTGCAACAAACCACCATGGCATGTGTATACCTATGTGACAAAACTGCACATTCTGCACATGTACCCCAGAACTTAAAGTATAATAAAAAAGTCAAATAGATTAAAAATAAAAAAAAATAAGTGCCCAAGCAAATACATAATCACAAGTCTTTTTTTTTATTTTACTTTATTATTTTTTTGTTTGTTTTTGTTTGTTTGTTTGTTTTTCTTTTTATTATTATTATTATTATTATTATACTTTAGGCTCTATGGTACATGTGCGCAACGTGCAGGTAAGTTACATATGTATACATGTGCCATGCTGGTGCGCTGCACCCACCAACTCGTCATCTAGCAGTAGGTATATCTCCCAATGCTATCCCTCCCCCCTCCCCCCACCCCACAACAGTCCCCAAAGTGTGATGTTCCCCTTCCTGTGTCCATGTGTTCTCATTGTTCAGTTCCCACCTATGAGTGAGAATATGCAGTGCAAGAACAAAAATCACAAGTCTTAATACATTGTATGAAGCAATCCAGCAAAAACCTGAGATAAAGAATAATGGGAGGCATTTAGGCATTTATTTAGTTAGTGAAGAAGAAGGAAAGGAGGGTCTCTTTAGAGAGGTGCATTCAAGCTGAGTCCTAGAGAGTAAGAAGACAAAGGTAGGAAGGGAGTAGATAGGATAACAGGGGTGTGAAGAGCTTTTTCTAGGCTATCTATAGGATTGGCTGTTTGTTGGAGACAGAGAAAGCGGCCTAAACCACCCAATAGGGACTGGCCTGTTGATTTTCTCTCTTTACGCAATGCTGACAAATTGGTAGTGGCTTCCCAGATTGTTGTGTTGAAAAGAATTTTGAGATCCTTAATTGCTTACTAGAAAAGTGGTCCATAAAATTTGGTCATGTCTGCCATGGGAGTGGAGGGTTCCAGGGGCATATTTACTCTTCTGGCTCTATTTGTCCATTGGCCGGAAGTCCAAGAAGTGAGCTGGGAAGACAATGGGGATGATGTCCAAGCCCACTGCTATCCACCTCCATCCTTTAACAGCAGAAGGGTCAACAACTCATTCAGAAAACAATTAGCCATGAGCCTCAGGGTTGAATATACCTGACCCCATCTTACTATTCCGTGTCACTCACAGCAGATAGACAAATCCCTAGAGAAGAGAGAGATGAGGAATGAGACCCTACTTTCCCATTTTTAGAATCTTCTCATGTCTCTACCATATAGAAAGCTGGGTGGGCTGTTCCTATGAGGTTGGAGAGGTGCTGAGAAGTGCTTTGCAGCACTGGAGCTTCGGGAACTACTACCTCTTAAATTAAATGGGATTTGCCTCATTTAATAAAATACCCATTGACAAATGGGATCCCATCTCATGCGGAATGTGTGCAAACCTGCATACTCACAAACCATTTGGATTTGTGTTTCCAAAACAGTGATGTGCATACCAAGGGTGATACAGGAGATAATGTTAGTTGGTATGAGAACTTTTAAATTTTCGTAATTATTTTAATGCATATTGGAAAAGCATTGGCTTACGATTCATACAACAGATAAAGCTACCTTTTAACATAAATCTATTTTATGAAAACAAGGTGATGTATAAATATTAAAGGTGAGTCACGTGCATGGTATGTGAATAGAGGAAATGTGTGATGATGATACGTAAATGGCTGAAATTTGGGAAACACTGGTTTAAAGTTTGTTGTAGGTTGAACCATTTCTCCCTCCTCTCCCAAATTCATACATTGCAGTCCTAGCCCTCAGTCCCTCAAAATGTAATCTTATTTGGGATGGAGTAATCAAGTTAAAATGAGGTCATTAGGGTAGACCCTAATAATCCAATAGAACTGGTGTCCTTAGAAAATGGGGAAATTCAGACACAGAGACAGACACACATCAAAAGAAGACAGTGTGGAGACACAGGGAGAACACAGCCAACAACAAGCCAAAAAGAGGGCCCTGGAACAGAGCTTTCCCTCACATCCCTCAGAAGGAACCAACCACGTTAACAACTTGATTGAGAACCTCCTGTGTCCAGAACTGTGAGACACTCATTTCTGTTGCTTAAGCCACTCAGTTTATGGTACTTTGTTACAGAGGCCTGAGGAAACTAATAAAGAATTTATTTTCTTTGGCTCATGCCTGTAATCCCAGCACTTTGGGAGGCTGAGGCGGGTGGATCATGAGGTCAGGAGATTGAGACCATCCTGGCTAACATGGTGAAACCCCATCTCTACTAAAAATACAAAAAATTAGCCGAGCATGGTGGTGGGCACCTGTAGTCCCAGCTACTCAGGAGGCTGAGGCAGGAGAATGGCGTGAACCTGTGGGACGGAGGTTGCAGTGAGCTGAGGTCACGCCACTGCAGTCCAGAATGGGAGACAGAACAAGACTCCATCTCAAAACAAAAACAAACAAAGAAAAAAAGAATTTATTTCTATGCCTGAAGCCAGTTTCCTGGTGGATGACTGTTGCTATCCATGAGATGTGGGCTTCTAATGAATGGGACCTCTAAGTGCCGCTAATGCTCAGCAGTAGGTGCAGAAGATGGATTAATAAATCCTGTTTTCACAGAATGTCAATACTTCATCAAGTGTGGAAAATGGCAAAATGTTCCTCAGTGTCCAAGCCAGATGGTAGAAACAGCATTGGCTTTGGAGTCTGAAGACCTAGGCTCAAGTTCTTACTCTGTCACAGACTGTGGGGTCTTGAACAGGTTCTCTCCCTTGTAAGCCCTTCATAGCAGGGAGATCCTATGGTCCCCACTTAGCTCTCCCCCTCTCCTGCTTTAAGACTCCATGCTGAGAAGGTACACGTCCCTCAGGATTCCAGAATGTCAGTCATCTCCACAGCTGGAGGGAGGGAGGCAAAGGGCAGGGCTCATGGGAGATGTAAAGAGGTTTGCCTAGCTGTCTAGACAGATGGCCTCAATGTTTAAACTTGACTGCACATCTGTTAATTATCCAAGATGCTTCTGATGCTATACTGGCCTGCAGACAGTCACCAGGGGGTTGGCCACCAAAGATGTCGTGTGATTGTGGAAACTCAGGGGCCACAGGATAGTTAGTGGGAAAGACACTACCTACAGCCTACTGAGAACTCAGATCCTAAGTGACAACTAGGAACTTGCCCGAGCTACTACCTCTGGTCTACCATGAATGAAACTCAATTTTCCTTCTGACTGACAGGATTCCAGGCCCCAAATGCCTCATCACCAACTGTTTAGTCTGGATATAAGAAAGTGGGTAAATTTTATTCTCAAAAAGTAAGTTATTTAGATTGGAAACAGTATCTCCTCCTCTTGTCTTTCCTTGGAGAGATGCCCCTTCCTCTCCAGCCACTCCCAACTTATTCTGAAATTGGATATTATCTCCTGATTCCTGGTTGTTCTTTCCCCCTTGGGTGTGGCAGAATTGGGGGTGAAAATAAGAAAGGAATTTGCAGATCAATCAGATGAAATCAAATTAATCAAATTAAATGGTATCAATCAAATCAAAGCAAGTGTGTAGCATGCTGCTTTGCGGGCCCCATCTTGGGGAGCAAGAATCAGACCAAAGCTCTAGTTTGGTTGATGTGGGTTAATTCCTGTCTCCCCATACCATGACACTTCCTGAAGCAGCATAGAAAAACAGGATCTTTAGGTGGGAAAGAAAGAGGCTCTCCCTCAGCAATGTATTTAGCTGGCTTCAAATAAGGGGGGAAGGTGGTCTGGGGAGGATGAAGTCCCTTTTTCAATACCACAATATCAATAACAGCAATACATATTTTCTGAAGCACAGTGTTAGGAGTTGGGGAGCTACTGATTAGTAAATGCAGCAATGGTCCCTGCCCTCTTGGAATTTCGGGTCCAGTGTGTCAGAAGAGGAACTCAATGTTTGTAGAGCTCTCCAGATGTGCTAGTATGTGATGTGGATTATCTTATTAAATACTCCTAACGACCCTGTGGGGGGCATATTATGATCCCTGTTTTGTAGGTGGGAAACTGAGGGTGCAAATGGCTTAGCTTTGCTTATATTCACAAATCACAGATGTGGTGATGGTGGCATTTGGTTTTCAGGTACTCTAAGGCAGAAGGTAGTTCACCTATCCATCCTCTTACCCCACCTCCCAATGCGGTCTCATAGACAGAGTTAGATATCTTACCTCTGCCCTGTTTCTGTGTGTGCTGGTGCCAGGAAAGCCAGGACACACACCTAGAAGGCTTTAGCTGACTCATTGACATCTGCCCTCTCCCTGTGGGTCCTGGAGTTCAGGCTCGGCATTCTGGTTGGAATTCAGCTCTGTACCTTGAAAAGCTCAATTGTGGAAATGTTATTTCAGTTTTGCCATACAATTTTCCTCCTTCTCTCCGCTGACCCTCTTGTTCTCTCATGGCTAGTAACAATTTGATGAAGAGAGGTTATGCCTGAACCTGGGCTTGTATTTCTTCCATAGTTTGGTTCTGTATTTGGGGTTTGAGGATGCCAATTATCCATTTATTTTCTCTTTTGAGTTCTTTACTAGCAGCCAGCAGAGGTTGAAGTTAATCAAATTCCAGGATCAGTATCAACTTCATGAACTCCAAATTTGGGGCTGGATAAGAACTTGACATTTGAAGTCCTAATTGCGCTTCCTAATTCAAGTCCCAAATAGTCTACTTCCTCTTTTCTATGCCCCAAGTTTAAAATTTTGGTATGCTCTCAGTGTCTGCACAGCCGATATTTAGCCAGACAGCTATCTGGAAGGCTGTAGCAAGAACTACCTGGTGATTGGTGGGACAGGAAACTGAGGAGGGGGCTAAGACTCCAGGTCTTCCCTTGGAGGCAGATCCACAGCTGGCCTGGCATGCTTTCTGCCTGGCAACAGGAGCAGAGGGTGCAACACAGGCTGCTTGCCAGCAGGCGGGATGTAGAGAGAGAGGACTGTGTACCATTGTGGTAGAGCATCTTCACTCATTAGATCCAGGACCTGGCTTTTCTGAGAATTCACTGGGCAGGGGGGTAGTGACCACATTAGAGGGTGGAGAGAAGAGAAGCATGGGCAGATGTCCCCTCTTTTCTGAAAGAGCGAAGGTGAGAGGAATAAGCATTTCCTTCAACACTCAGATGTGTGACATGTGATTTCTCCAGGTAGTAATAGACTGTAAAACTCTTCTTTCTGGATCGGAAAAAGAACCAGAGAAACAGAGGTGCAAGAGGCAAAGTCTTCATGTGGCTGATGAGAAAACTGAGAACCTTGGTGACTTGCCCAAGGTGACTTGCCCAAGGTGACTTGCCAAGGTGACTTGCCCAAGGTGACCTTGGGTGACTTGCCCGAGGTCACATGTCTGCTTAGGAACTGCATCAAGAAACCCAGAAGTCTCTCCTTCTAGCACCATGCCCCTTCCCTGAGAACATCCACACTCCTGCACAGGGTTTCAGCTTGCTCTTGATGGTCTCACTTAATAGCTGAGGTATCTTTGTTCAAGAGCTTTGATCAAGCAGCCTGAGGCAGTACATGGCTCATCTCATTCCCGATTCAATAGGCTCTGTCTGTTGACTGTCACCTTCTTCCCAGCAGCCTTTTGTTTTATATGAGGAACCCTAAGGGCACAGCTGGAAAATCAAAGAGCTGTCTTGGTACGTGCCATGCCACTCTGGACCAGAAGGGGACTGAGGAAGATGCCTCATTACCCTTCTTCCTTATCCCCTCCTGCTTCAGGAAGTTTTAGTTTGAATTTCTATTTACTGTACAAATAATATGAGGACTAGAAAGAAAAGATGGTTTTTTATCACTCCAGAGAGGGATACAGGCAAAGCTCAGGCTTTGAATCAAAGAGGCCTAGATGCAAATTCCAGCTGTGCTACTACATCAACTTACAACACTGAGAAATTGACTAAATTTCTTTGAACCACAGTTTCTTCATCTCTAAGTGGCAATAATAACAACTTCCTGTTTGTGTGTGTGTGTGTGGAGGGGGGGGTTGGGGGTGGTAAAGAAATAATTTATTATATAAGGTCCTGGACATGTAAGTTGAATAAATTTAGTTCTTTCTCACTCTCCTTCCTCAATGTAACTTTTAAATTTTGTTGTTCTCCATTCAAGTTCTTATCCAAATGCAAAGATACTTTCACATATTGTAGATGTAATTTTGCTTTCTGTATTTTTCATCTAACATTATACCATCATCTCTTTTCCTCTGTTACTTTTAAGGTGAATGGAATAAAATTGCTGATACACAACTATTTTGAGCTAGAAAGAGCAATTTCATGATTCCACCTAATACATAGTTTTGAGAATCACCATTGTAAAGGAACAAATAATATTCTTTGGAGTTGATGTACCATGATTTATGCAAGAACTTCTTATTGTTGACCATTTTGGTTATTTTTCATTTTTCCCTATTAAAAATAGTTCTGTAATAACAATCTTCACATACACAAATTATTTTCTTTCTTTGAATTATTTTTCTGGGATAGATTTCCCAAAGAAGCTCCACTTTTATTTTGAGGCCCAAGGTACTGTATTCATTTTGCCCATATTAATCACTTCCATAATCTGTTCCTTAGGTCTGGCTGGGAGTTAAATTTGTTGACAGAACCAACTCAGAAAACAATGGGAATTCTAGAAACCAGAACCTGGTGCTTGTCACAGCTGAGGCAGAGGGGCAAAGAGCAAAGATATGGCAGGAATTCTTCTCTGGAGGCCTGTTAAATTTCAGCAAGAATTAAAAAAAAAAAGACATTTCATTCATATTGACCTGTCAAGGAAGTCACGAAAAAAAAATGCACAGAAAGGAGAACCTAGGAAGTCACTTACATGTCCATCAATGGACTAAATCTACATATAGCAATGTAAAAATTCTAAAAAAGAATGAATTTAAAAAATCAAGTCATAGTATCACATAGTATACCATTTATGTAAGCTGAAAAACCACACACAACAATATTTTGTATTTTTCATATCAACACACATTTAAAATATTCAAAATACACTGGGAAGATACACATTAAGATTATGATCCCCTTTGCCTATGGAAAGTGGTAATGGAGGATATTTGATTTTTCTGTACTATTTTTCACTTTTTAAACAAAACTACAAAAGCAAATATGACAAAAAAGTTAACAATCTATAAATGTTTGTTTATTATTTTTGGCTCTTTTCTGCATTTGTTAAATGTCTCAAATCATCATCAGTGTCAACAACAACAACTCCAGAGCATCTAAACATGAGAAATAGCATGGGTGGCAGATTGGAGAAAAGAACCATCCCAGTGGAAGCAGCAGCCCTCCAAGGCAGCCGTGAATTGGCAGGCTAGTACAGTCCCCTTGCTGCCCTATGTTAAATCAGTTTTTCTTTCCACATTAAGTTAGCTCTATCCTGTTGTTGGCTTCTCAACATTTCCAAGTCTTTGGTCAGCTGGTGTTTCCAGGAAATGCTGAATCCCCAAAGCTATCTTGCCAGTCTTGTTTCAAATGGACCACGGAAATTGACTCTCCTGGGAAGTTGACTCTCCTGGGAAGCCCTTCACTGGAGATTGCAAAAATTATTTGGTGGGTCAGTTACTTATTTGATTCCAGAGCAAGTGCTGATGATTTGGACACTGACCAGTTACTGGTCCAGCTAATAAACAGTTTTTGATTCTTTCTTTTTGATAAGTGGAATGAGAAACTGCAAGGAAAGGAGGATTTGTGAAGGATTTTTGATCTACAAGGGAACATAAAGTCAGATTAAGCATGTAGGACATCATAGCCAGAAAATAGAATGATCCCAGGTAGAGCTGAGTGTCAAGCGCAGAGGTTAAGATTAAAAAGTCAGTAGCTCCTGCTGTCATGCTACCCAACTGTAGTGGATGATACTATGGTAGATTATCAGACTCTGGCTTTAGGAACAGGGCACTCATTCCCCCATCTGCTAGGTGTGTTGGCTCCTGACAGCTGACAGCTGAATCCCTCCTATGGAATTATCGAAAGCAGTTGTCTTGCTCAAAGTTGTTTCCTTTCCCCAGGTACACCCCACATCCAAAGAGTGGTCTTAGTGGACATAAAAAGACCTGGTTTCTTTGCTTCAATTGAGACAATTTGATGATCACGCCAGGACCAGAGCTCCCTATGAGACTGAATGAAGGCTGTTAAAACTACATCACAAATCAACTTCTTACTTCTTTCCCTGCCTTATCCTTCATCTCTTGTCCATCATCCTCCAGAGGTGTTGATCCCAAGAGTGGTAACTTTCTGAATGCATATCTCAGAATCTCAAAACATCATCTTCATCATTAATAACAACAACAACAACAAAAACCTCAGAATCTCATGATCAATTTTCCAAGAAATCTGGTCTATAACACCTACCAACCTTGAAATCCAACCTTTTCTTATACTTTACTTACTGCCGTTTCAAAAGTGTAAATTAGTCTTATAAATTGACATCCCTCATTCCCATCATCCCTAGTAGTCAATCAATTACTGTGCTTGCAAGAAGAAGAATCAGATACAAGTCCTGATCTTGAGGAATTTGACGTCCAGACTGAAAACCAAGATTTCAAAAAAAAAATTAGCTAACCTCCTTTCAATTAAAATAACAATATAAAATTCTAGCTGAAGGAATACTACAAATTTCTTTGCCTAGTGAGTGGAACAGACATACTCTGTGACTTCAAAAGAGAGAACATGTGGTGGATTAGGGATGTTAGCAAAGAGATTGGAAAGATAGCAACAAATTTTTAAAGAATTAGGAAACTGACAAAGAATCAGAAAGTTTACAGATTATCTATAGATTTAACAATGAATTTGATGGTTGAGGGGAGAATGGAGGTAATTTCATATTGGAGTTTGGATAGAAGCAGGAAATAGAGGCCTAGATGGAAGAACTGTCAGAAAAATGATAAGAAAAGTATGCTAGGAGACATAACTGAAAGCAGTTTAATTTCAGATTCTGAAGAGGGTTGACTATTAGGCTAAGGAGCTTGGTTTTACCCTGAAAGCAATAAGGTAGGGATAGAGGTGAGGGTAGAGACGGGGGGAACAGACAAGCACTGAATACTTAGAGGCAGGCTAGAGACAAGAGGGCAGCAGTGTTGGAAAAGGCTGACCTTGGGGAGGGTATGCAGGATGTACTGGAAGGGATGAACCCAGAGGTAGCCTGAGGCTTATGCAGAGGCCCACCTAAAGGTATAAGGCACAGGATAAGGATGGTGGGAAGCCAGTCACAGCACTGACCACTGAAAATTAGTGCAAGATGTTCAGTGCAACATATGTTATAATCATATCTACCTCTCTGCTTTTGATGCTGTTTCCCCAGTCACCTCCTCCTCTATCTGCTCATCTATATCCTACTTGTCCAACACTGCCCAGGACAAGTCATGCCTTCATGAAGTCTTGCCTGCTCCTTCAGTTCACAGTGATCTCTCACTCTTTGAACTTCTAGACAACCTGTTTAATGATTTGTTCTAAGTTTAACCTAAGTTAGCACTGTCTTACAAAATGTTGTATTATAAATCTAGAAAAGTGCTAGGATCTGACTTGGTACCTCTGTGCTGACTGATTTTTAATTCTTAAGCAGTTGGTGAGCTTCTCTTCTTCACCATCGTCCCTAAAATATTCTTTTCATTTATCTTTTCATCTTCTGATTAACCAAATACTTGTGTTTGGCACTAAGAGAGATAATTTAAATTCATTAAGCACTTACCATATATTGAAACGCTGTTCTAAGTATTTTGCATCTATAACTCGCTAACTTTCACAGCAATCCTAAGAGGTAAGTCTTGTCATTATCCCCATTTTACAGATAGGAAAAGTGAGGTCCAAGAGGTCAAACAACTCTCTGAAATTTACACAGCTAGTGAATAATAGAGTCAGAGTTTCAAATTAGGCGACCTGATTGTGGAACACCCATTTGACTTCCACCTTATTCAATAAAGGTCTCAAAAAAAAGTACTTGACGGATGTATGGATGCATGAGGAATGAATTCAGCAAATGACATGTCCGAGTCTTGCTGCACAGTGAGAGATGAGGTCCTCAAATACTCTATGAATGTTTACAAGGGAAGAAACTGCTACTGGTTTTGGGTATTCCCATAGTGAATCTAATGTGGTATATATGATCTGCTGCTGACCTCTTAGGCCCTGTCCACTAAAGATTAAAAGATTGTAAAACCTGCTTTCAGGAAGGGTATTGAGACTTTGGGAATTCTACAAAGTGTGATTGACTTAGAGGTGTATTTACATTTAAGGTGCTAATTCACAAACCCTTTAAAGTATTGTTCATCTTCAGCTGTAGCTTCAAATCCTCATAAACCTCTCCAGATACTAGATAGGCCTGTAGGATTTGGGATTCCTCTGAGGGTCAGTTAATTTAAAAAGACTGAGGCAAATGCCAGCCCGGGTGTTTATCGCCAACGCTCATCATTGTTTCCCACTTTCCTCTTTCTTATCAGAAGTCAAAAGCAACATGTAAGATATGTGGCTATCAGAGGGTTATCGCTTGTTGCCAAGTGAAAAAGCACAGCTGAGTTCGGTTTAGCTTGATGGCCCCTCTGTTGAAATTCAGGATCTCTTATCTTTGCTTCCACTTCTCCTGTCTAGACACTTGACAATGATTTGCAGGAAATTGAGGCACTTACCCCTGCTGAGAAGCCAGAGCTAAAACATTTCTAAATATAATTTTACTGTGTATGTGTGCGTGTGTTTAATGCGAGTTAATGTTAATTCAAAAGGAAAACAAATGTTTTTTTTCTCTCTCTCTGGGAATGGGATTAACTGACCCCCACTCAGGCAGAGCTATGTGATTTTTCAGTCTAGTCTTCCTAGGCTGGTAAGCTTGTCTAGTTATTTAGGGCACAAAACACCAGGCTCTCTTCTCTGACAAAAGAAAATTGTAGGATCTAACATTCTTGTATTCAAACACCTTTTCTTTTATTTGCTTTCTTTTTATTTTCCTTCTCTCATATAGATGGGGAAATAATTTTATTCTCTCAACACTTGATATCAGAATCTCTTATTTGAAACACTGGCTTTTGTTGAGAAAATGCTCTGATAAATTCACTTTAGGATCTTAGGGCCTTGGTATTATCATCTGGTATCCAAGTTCTAAAAGAGTGAAAGAGAGGCTTTGCTACTAAACAGAGGAGAGGGGGACTGGGGATTTAGCTTTCCTAGGGGCAGCTAGAGGGGATGCCTTCAGGGTGAAGGCTGCTGGGGAAAGAGAAGAGTAATGACTTTCAAAGTTGCCAAATTTAAGAAAAAAAATGGAGAGAGAAGAAAAAGGCATTAAGATTTTCTCTGCAAGATGACTAGTGTAAAGTACTTCCAGTTCATTCCCCATCTCTCCTGTGAAACCTTCCATTTCGGGGGCTGGGGGGAGAGAAAGGGGAGCTAAGTCATATGTTCATGTTGATGACCAAAAATGCTTCCCTAGATTCAAGAGCCAGAGTGTGGAGTGGGGGAAGCAGCTGCTTGGACCATGTTTTAGGGCTATTGAAAGGATTGATTTTTGTACAACATACCCAAATGGCCTCAGAGTTGATCTGATTCAGTTAAGATATTTGGGGCCTCAATGACATTAGCTTTCATTCCAAAACACACTCAGGAAGGAGGAATTAAGGGCAAGCCAGCCATTTGTAAAATATAAATGAAACATTCCACATATAGTTTTATCTTGTGCAAATTGGTAAGTATATTAGTTTGTTAGGGCTACCACAACAAATACCACAAACTGGCTTAAACAACAGAAGTTTACTTCCTCACACCCGTGGAGGCTAGACATACAAAATCAAAGTGTTGTCAGGGTTGACTTTATTCTGAGGCCTCTTTCCTTGGCCGCCATCTCCCTTTTCTTGATGTGGTCTTTCCCTGGTCTGTTTTCTATGTGTCTTAATCACCTCTTCTTATAAGGACACTAAGTTTTGTAGGAATAGGGCCCACCCACGTGACCTCATTTTACCTTAATTACTCCTTTAAAGGATCTATCTCCAAATACAGTCACATTCAGAGGTACTGAGGGTGACAATGAACATATGAATTTTGGCAGGGGACATAATTCAGCCCATATCAGTAAGGCATCTGCAGTTTGGGCAAATTTCTACACACATATACACACATTTAAATGCACCATCTACCTCTGAAGACATACATGTTTTTAGCTGTTGCATTAAAAAGACACATACATCTTCATGAAGCTTGAAGGAGTTCTGCCATTGCTGGAGGCATGGTGGTGGGGGACATCCAGTAAATTCTACCTAATACAGCACAGTGAAGCCCACTAGGAATGTCTCCTCTTTTGCAGCACTCTTTGCAGTCACACTGGGGCTTCTTTCCCCATATCTGTAAAATCCAAATGGTACTACATTAAGTAATGCTACACTTGTGAAACTCAGACCTTGACTTTGTCTCCTGCAAGAGCCAATGCTTTTTTTGCTTGTTTCAACCCAGTTCCCAGATTTCCTTAGTGCTTCTACAATTGCTCAAGCAGGACAGTTATTCTAGTACCTATCAATGAAATTAGCAAGTCCTTTAAATCTCCAGCTACCCATCTTGCTTTTCCAAGAAACCCATCAACCGTAACTGTGCCTAAAGATGTTCCATTTATAGCTAGAGATGAAGTTAGCCACAGTGTGGCATACTTTCTATCAGAGTCCAGATTTGGTTTGGATGCCTCTTTTTGTGGCCATGTGCTTGAGAAAGAGGGGACCCTGCTCTTGGGGAGCCTGTGTGAATCCTGATTTCCTTAAAGCCATTGTGATATTTTCCATTCCTCTTACCAGTGATTAATTGGCCATGGAACCTTAGAGAAAGTCTGCTGGGTGGCTTCTGGAAAGGAGAAGCACACAGGAGACAGCACCCCTTCTCTTTATTACTGGTTCCCTTTTGGCCTGCATTTGGTACTTGGCATTGTAGCAGACCCTTGTGACAATGAAGGGCCTCTACCCACCTCGATATAATGGTTATCTATTTCATAGGAGTGTTGAGAGGACCCACTAAATTAATGATTGTAAAACATTTAGAATTGTCTGGAATATAGCAGGCATTCAATAAGTATTATTATGAAAACAAGGGATAATGTTATCAGCTATGTTGAAGATAGATGGCGTGGTTGAATGAGGGAAATCACCTCCAATGATGCTATTGCTGAGTTGCTGAATTAACCCTAACCTAGCCCTGCAGTTGCCTAGCCACTGGATATCTTGTTTTGTGAGATAATACATACCCTCCTTATTGATGACGACACTTTTATTGGGGCTTATGTAACTTGCAGCAAAAATCATCCTTACTGTTAACATAATTACTGATATCAATAGACTCTTTTGAGTAGAGACATGATATCCATAGAAGCTTCCATTGTTACCAGTGTTACTAACTGTGCTTGAGAAATTAGCCATTTGTTAAAGGTTAACCATATTAAGGGAAGCATTTTTAGTCTCCCAAGTTAATCATGCCAGGTACTATGGGATTTCAAAAGCAAGTGGCTGGGTACTCACACCTTTAATCTCAGCACTTTGAGAGGCCAAGGTAGGAGGATCATCTGAGCCCAGGAGTTCAAGACCAGTCTGGGCAACTCAGTGAGACCTGTCTCTACAAAAAATAAAAAAAAATTAGCTGGGCATGGTGGTGCATGCTTATGGTTCCAGCTACTTGGGAGGCTGAGGTGGGAGGATCACTTAAGCCCAAGAGGTTGAGGCTGCAGAGGTCGAGGTGTGGTTGTGTCACTTCACTTCAGCTTGGGCAACAGAATGAGACCTTGTGTCCCCCCTCACAAAAAAGCAATAAAGTCTGTATTTCTTGAAGGCTGTAATAGTGTAGTAAAAAGGCATGAAATTTGTAGTCTAAAATAAATAGGTTTAAGTACCTAATATGCCACTTACTGGTCTGTAACATTGGGCAATTTGATTAATATGTATGTGTCTCAGTTTCTTTATCTGTAAGATGGAAATAAATAATCTTCATGTACGAAGGTTAGTGAGAGGACTATATAAAATTACACATGTAGTACAATATTGAGGTTTTCCTGTGAACCTCCAGTCACTTTGTTAGAACAGACATTTTTTTCCCATTCGTGAATCTGCCTAAAACTGTATTAAATATTTTATCAAAGCAGGGTTCTATTTTACCCATAGACATTTCAACTACCCTGAATGAAATTCTTGACATTGGGGCTCTTGAGCATTGAATTGAAACCAGTTATAGAAGAGCCTATTTGTAGTTTATTGCAATTTGTGACATGTTTGGAAATGGACATTTGGTTTTCAATGATGTGCTGAGAAATGAATTTTCCTCCCACTTGACATGAGTGCCTTAAAATTATCTCTCTAGTTTTGCTGTATCAGTCAGAAAGGCACTTATTTGATTTCAACATCCTTGAGAATGCTGCCAACTAAAAGACTGTGGGTCAGAACAATTTGGATTGAACAAGGTCCTAAGCAGGCTAAAGGAATGCTTGCCAAACACAGTTTACCTGGGAAAAACGTGTGTGAGGACTGGCTCACCGTCAGACACTCATGTAACTGCTGCGTTGTGAGTTCAGGTAAAGTGAGTGACAATGTTTCCATTAGGTTGGCCATTATTCCTTAAAATACTTTATAAATGAGTTCTGATTTTCATGTTCTTCTATTTAGGCAGAAAACAGTATGCTTTTCTTATATGCTCATAATGAAGTTTACTTTTTATACCTTAGATACCAGAAATCCCAGTGTTAGAATTTCCCAGTTAAAATTTCAATAGCAAATACATGGAATCAACCTCAATGCCCATCAATGGTAGACCAGACAAAGACAATATGGCACATATATACCATGTAATACTATGCAGCCATAAAAAAGAATGTGATCATGTCCTTTGTGCAACATGGATGGAACTGGAGGCCATTATCCTAAGCAAAGTAACATAGGAACAGAAAACTGAATATCGCATGTTCTCACTTATAAGTGGGGGCCAAACATTGAGTACACATGGATTACAAAGGAGGGAACAACAGACACTGGAATCTACTTGAGGGTGGAGGGTAAAGGGTGGAAGGAGGGGGAGGATAAAAAACAATTACCTATCAGGTGCTATGTTTATTACCTGGTTGATGAAATAATCTGTACACCAAACCCCTGTAATACACAGTTTACTGGTATAACAAATCTGCATATGGACTCCTGAACCTAAAATAAAATAAAAGGTAGCTCTTTGTGTTTAATAGTGGTAAGCAGCTTCAAGAAAGGGTTATGAGCAAATTATATTTCCCTTCTCCACCATTACATGGATCTTAATCAAATGTCCTTAAAATAGTCAGTGTATACTTTATGGTGAGTCACCACAAATCTTCTTCTGGAAGTAGCTATTAGTTGTGCATTTATTCACTCACCCAACTACCCAACAAATATTTATGGGTGTACATTATGTACTGTGCTATTTGCAGAAAAATCAGAAGTAAATAAGACCCTCTGCCTCCATTTTCATGATTCTCATAATCCACTGGATATTAAATAATATTACAGATAATTTTTTAAATTACCGAAAAAGGAGAAGGTACTATGAGAATGTGCAATAGGATTTATGGGAATTCATGGTCTTCACACGCACATTCTCTAACAAGGCTTCTAGTACTCCATGAATCTGAGTTGTAGATATCACTAAGCTCTTTGGCTGATATGTATAGAGATAGATTGAAGGAGATGCTTTACACATTAAGAATTGGAACCTGGCCAGGCATGGTGGCTCACTCCTGTGATCCCAGCACTTTGGGAGGTCAAGGAGGGAAAATTGCTTGAGCCCGGGAGTTGAAGACCAGCCTGGGCAACACAGCAAGACCCCGTTTCCGTAAGATTTTTTTTAAAAAAGAATTGTATCCTGATCATTATTTGGCATTTAAAAAATTTATTTATGTCTAGTTCATGACCATCATCAACAAATATAATCTTTGAAACCCCAAAACCATAGTATATACTTGAAAAAAATTTAGTTGGCATACATTTTCTAAACACCTGGATTCTGCTATTGTGATCCCTTTTCCCTTTATCTGCTAATAACTTGGAATGAAATATAAGTTCCCAGCAGGAGGGTTCCACATCTTCCTCCATCATTTTGCAGCATATAGTGCACCCGGTATGTGAGCTTGTTTCAAATAGGCATTTTGATCATTTTATTTTGAGATATATTTTCTCTACCAAGTATTTGGAGACATGGTGGGCAGAAATCACAGCCAAGCATGTATGTTGACAGAGGCATAGGGAAAATTATCCAAGAATTTAGAAATGTAAAATTTCAGAATTGGAAGGACCGAAAACATTATCAAGACCTAACCCCTCATTTGCATCTGGGGAAACTGTGTCCAGATAGGAGAAGTGACATAACCAAGAACACATTCTCTCTCAGGGTACTGCTTATATCTTATTCCTGGTAGACTCCAAATTTCTTACCACTTATGATCAGTTTTACTCAAGTTGTTGAACTGACAAAGGGGGTGACGACAAAAGCATTCCAATATTAGGCCATGAAGAAGGTTGCATTTGATTGCAGTATTTAACTTCTTTTCTGAGCAGCGTCTTGCTCTTTATCCAAATATAAATCAGCATGCAATAGATTGAGTACAAAATGTAAAAAATGAAGGTTTGTACAAGGAAATACATTTATAGGAAAAGCTCAAGGAATCACTTTATGTTTTGGTTTCGTCTGGATACACATGGTTAGAGCACAATTTATGTGGAGAAAATAAAATGTGACATTGTTAGTTTTGAGGAAGGATGTGCCCTCTAAATCCAAGACAGTGAACTGATTATTACTTTTTTAAAAAAAACCTATTTAGCCTGACTGAGAAACCTGCTGTTTCTTGCTACCCTTTGCAAAATTGCTGTTTAAATGTAACCTAATAGAAAATTTCATTGTTTTGCATCAAGGATTTCTGTGGCCTTTTGTCTAACAGAAAGTCAAGGTCATAAAACACTTTATTACTTTGAAATAACTTAAGTTTCTGAAGCACAATGGCTGCCTAAGATGTCCTTTCAGGTGGCTTTGTCATTTTTTATGTAAAGGAGAAAAATGGGGCGCCATGATATGAAATTTGCACCAGATGGTTATTTTGGATGGGAATTTTAAAGCAGTGGTTCTCAATTCTGGCTGAACATTCCAATAATCTAGGTTCCCAGACTATAGGTTTCCAATACTCTAAGTTCCCAGACCTTCTGATTTAACTGGTCAGGGGTGAGATAGGGTCAGAATTATAATGGACACAAGCTTTGTGTACCTTCTAAGCTTCCCTTGATCTCTTCCATCTTTCTGAAGTCTCTTCCTGGATCTCTGACCATGTCCTGCTGCTTCTGTCTTTGCTGACCCTTACTGACCACTCCCCATCCCTCCAACTCCCACCTCCCATGAGTTGGCTGGAGCTCAAGGCAAAATCCTAGGAGCACAGCTCAAGACCCATATTCTGAACTCATGGTACACCAAGTCATGTGTCTTTTGATGTAGATTTTGATAAATGTCATACTTCAAGGCAGGGGATCTGACTTTCTGAGAGCAGCCATTAGCTAGATGAGGCAGGGAGCAGCTCACCTTGACTGAAAAGAAAGTGGGGACGAGAGAGAACTGGGTGATAGATTCCCCTCTCTTTCTCTTCTGTGGACTGTCCCGAGGTGTGGCTTCTCCTTGTATATATCTGGACAAGTCCTGTTGAGCAAATGCTGTGTCTCTGCTCTGTCTCTTCAGTACTTTTTATGACGTGTTGGCCAGCAAAGAAATACCACATAACAAAACGTAGCATCTTTCCTGGCCCACGTATTTCTTTATGTTTATTACCCTTGGCTTATGCCACCCAAATAAAGTGTCAGCATTTTAATCCTTGCCTCAGGGTTGCTTCTACAGTACCTGAGTTAAGATAGGTTTTTTTCTTTATTCCCCAAGTGATTCTACAATATAGCCAGAATTGAGAAACACTGCTTCTGAAAAATACCTGAACTCTCATTTCTTTAACATCACATACAACAAAATTTTTCCTGCTGTCATTTTCTTTTATTTACTTTTCAAAACAAGTATAGAATAAAACTTAAAACTCTAATTTTTCCCATTCGCCTTTCTGACCATTTCCTATCCATTCACTTACTCGGGGTTCCAGAGTTAACCACAGTAAACAGTTCAATGTGCTGCCTTGCAAAGATGCATTTCATCCATAGACATAGAATCTCAAGGTTCTTTTATGTTTTGCCTGAGCATGATCATCTATCTATCTTGCTTTGTATTGGCTTTTGTCATTTAGCAATGTCTCTCAGAGATTATATATTACAAAGGGCTTCTTTATTTTTTTCAGTTCACATGATATTTCATAATGTGGATGCACTGGAAATAATTTCCTCTTAACCTTACTAATAGAGATTTAGATTACCTACAACTTTTTGACATTAAAAACAATGCTGACTTGAGGCTGGGCACAGTGGCTCAAGCCTGTAATCCCAACACTTTGAAAGGCCGAGGCGGGCGGATCATGAGGTCAGGAGATCGAGACCATCCTGGCTAACACAGTGAAACCCCGCCTCTACTAAAAATACAAAAAATTAGCTGGGCGTGGTGACACGTCCCTGTAGTCCCAGCTACTCTGGAGGCTGTGGCAGGAGAATCGCTTGAACCCGGGAGGTGGAGGTTGTAGGGAGCCGAGATCGTGCCACTGCACTCCAGCCTGGGCTACAGAGTGAGAATCTGTCTCAAAAACAAAAAACAAAAAACAAAAACACTCTACCAATGGTGGCATGCGCACAGCAAGTGGGGTGTTAGTAGTTAGTTGTTGACACACTCAAAAAAAAAAAAAAGAGCCAGGCGCGGTGGCTCACTCCTGTAATCCCAGCACTTTGGGAAGCCGAGGCGGGCAGATCATGAGGTCAGGAGATCGAGACCATCCTGGCGAACACGGTGAAACCCTGTCTCTACTAAAAATACAAAAAATTAGCCGGGCGTGGTGGCGGGCGCCCATAGTCCCAGCTACTCAGGAGGCTGAGGCAGGAGAATGGCGTGAACCCGGGAGGCAGAGCTTGGCAGTGAGCCGAGATCGCTCCACTACACTCCAGCCTGGGCAACAGAGCAAGACTCCGTCTCAAAAAAAAAAAACAATGCTGACTTGAACATCTTTACATGTGTATCTTTGTACACATATGAAAGCGGTTGTCAAGGACAGATAGCTAGAACTGAAATTGTTAGATTGAAAGGCATACACTCCCATTAGGTTTTGACAGACATTTCTAAAATTCCCTTAAAAATGGTGCCCCAGATTATATTCCTACTAACAGTATATGAGAATTATTGTTTCTCCATGCCTTTTGCCAACACTGGATATTATCCATTTTAAAGCTTGTCAATTTGGGCAAATGATGCTGTCCCATAGTTGCTTTAATGTGTTAAATAGCGTTTTAGAATCTTTATTTTAAGCCACTTTTGACCTTATATCTCCAGTTTGGAAGAATCTATTAAACTTTATTAGACTAGGATGTGAGTGCCATGTAGCTGCTGAGAAGTTGGACTGTTCTTTATAACTAATAGTCTTCTAAGCCAGGCCTCATTACTTCACACTCTCTGTAATGCTGGGTCTTGGAATTTGGAGGGCTGAGCCACTCCAGCTCTTCTCTGAGAGGAACCAGACCTGGGCACCAGACAAGATGATTGAAAAGACTTCCTAATATTTGGGTTACTGAAAGAAGCCTTCACACCTGCCTGGCCTGCTCGCCAAATCCCCTGTTGATTCTAGCTCCACCCAGTCAGTTTGAACAGAAGCAGAACATGCTGAGAACTTTCCCCAAAGACAGACATGCTCTGCCAGGGAGTTTGTGTCCAGAGGAGCTGGGCCAAGATTTCCCTGGCAAACAAGCTTTAGGCAAAGCTGAATTAGATTTGCTAGTATGGAACAGCCTAGCTCCTCAGTGTGATGGGAGCAGGATTGTTACATGAATAGGGAAAGTGTGGTGAAATTAGGCTTATGACCAGCCGTGGCTGCAGACCTCAAGCCTGCCCTGCATCGTCACTTCTTGCATAGATAATCAATATTCGTGGGCACTACCTTTCCCCGGGAGAAAGAGTCATGGTCCTTATCCTTGGGACGCACCTGGTCTCTTAAGAAAGACACGGTCCTTGCTCCTAAAGTCTTTCCAAACTACCGAGAAAATGGGTGTTGTTATGTCTAGTTGGAATTTATGATATGATTGATGAGGTGAAACATCTTTGCCTAAAATGACTCAAAGACACTTCAAAAAGCAATGTATAATGCATGGTATAAGCACATTCAGCACAGAAGGGAGCAATAAAAGTGGTTAATTTGGACACAGTTCTAAGCAGCAGTGTTTATCACTTGGGAGCCCAGAAAGTTGGCTTCCTTCCATTCTTTACACTTAATTTTCTATCCTTGCTTATACCGAGGTATCTCCTTCACAGTGGCCAGAAACAGGAAGTCAGACAGTGCCCCACACTGGATCTGCTTTCTAATCCATCCTTTCAGGAACAAGGCAGGTCCTGTTCAGTATGATAGAGTTTCACTTAAATTATTTCTCTCTCCTCTCTCTGACAATTTCCCTTGTATGTAGGATTTAATTTAATTAAATATATTCATTGAGAAGCTCTTGAGTTCAGGAGTTGTGCTAGGTGCTAAAAAATGATAAAAACATAATCTCTGCTAACAATCTAAAGGCAAAAAATATTTAAAAAAATGCAAATAGTGTGATGAATGCTACAGGGAGATTTAAATATGGGGATGATAGAAACTTGTAGGGCGGGGTGCTATTTATTTTCTACATATTGAGTTCAAGCAGCTTATGGGAATCTAGAAAAATACGACTAGTAAGTCATTGAATAAATAGGTCTAGGAATTAAGATAGACTGAGATGATAATGGAAATTTGAGATTCAACATATAGGTTTGTTTGAAACTTTGGAATAAGATCTCTTAGGGAGAAAGAGATGAGGTGAGGAATGGTTGCATGAAAAACATGAAGTTTTAAAGAGTGAACAGGAGCAATATCGGTGAAAAACTGAGGAGGCACAGCCTTAATTGAAATCCTATAATCGGGAACATCCATGTTCACTTAATGGAGGATAAATGTGACCAAATTTGCCCTCCCAGGTGAAACAACAGCATAAACAAAACAGAAAAATATTATAAAACTAAATTTAAAGACACTGAGTATCAGGCAACAACAGATGATGATGCATGTGGGATAGAAAACAAATGAAGCAAATCCTAAAATTGCACCAAGTTCCTGCCTTGAGAAAGTTTCTAGGGCTTCCGCCCAGAGGAGGGACCTCTGGAGACCCTGGCAGTGCCCTCTGGAGTTTATGAGTTAAATAGACAGAGTGGAGAGTCTGGGAGATGAGGCAGCTAGTATTCATAGGACAGGATACCAGAGGAAGAGAACCACACAGAAAAAAGAACTTTAGAGGGTGCCCCTTGAGTATTCAGAAGGGCACTAATCAATGCATGCGAGAAAACTACCCCCAAACCAAGGAAAAAAAATGACCTGACACCAGGGCTCATATATACAGGGCTGGAAGTAGTGTCAGGACTACCAATCAGAGTGAAAAGCTCATACTTAATTGTGTATTAATATGAGGGAGAGTACTCAGAAGGAGTTTATCTAGTAGTATGGTAAATTAGCCCTACAATCAATGCTGATCTGTTTTCACCTAATAACATATTTTTTCAATTCTTTTTTTTTTTAGTTTTGATACAGGCATGCAATGTGTAATAATCAGATCATGTAAAGTGAGATAGTGATCCCCTTAAGTATTTATCCTTTGTGTTACAAACAATCCAATTATACCCTTTTAGTTATTTTTCAGAGTACAATTAAATTATTATTGACTATAGTCACCTTGTTGTGCTATCAAATACTAGGTCTTATTCATTGTTTCTACAATTTTTTGTACCCATTAACCATCCCCACCTCCAACCCCTTACTACTCTTCCCAGCCTCTGGTAACCATCCTTCTGCCCTCTATCTTCATGAGTTCAATTGTTTTGATTTTTAGATCCCACAAATAAGTAAGAACATGCAATGTTCGTCTTTCTGTGCCTGGCTTATTTCACTTAGCATAATGACTTTCAGTTCCATCCATGTTGTTGCAAATTACAGGATCTCATTCTTTTTTATGGCTGAATAGTATTCCATTGTGTATAAGTACCATATTTTCTGCGTCCATTCATCTGTTGATGAACACTTAGGTTGTTTCAAAATCTTTGCTATTGTGAACAGTGGTGCAACAAACATAAGAGTGCAGATATCTCTTCAATATACTGATTTAATTTCTTTTGGATTTGTACCCAGCAGTGGGATTGCTGTATCATACAGTAGCTCTATTTTTAGTTTTTTGAGGAACTTCCAAACTGTTATCCATAGTGGTTGTAATAATTTACATTCCCACTAACAGTGTACAAGGTTTCCCTTTTCTCCACATCCTCCCTAGTATTTGTTATTGCCTGTCTTTTTGATAAAAGACCCATTTTAACTGGGGTGATATGCTATCTCATTGTAGTTTTGATTTGCATTTCTCTGATGATCAGAGATGTTGAGCACCTTTTCAAATGCGTTTTTGCCATTTGTGTGTATTCTTTTGAGAAATGTCTATTTAAATCTTTTGCCCATTTTTAAATTGGATTATTAGATGTTTTCCTATAGAGTTGTTTGAGCTCCTGATATATTCTGATTATTAACCCTTTGTCAGATGGGTAGCTTGCAAATACTTTCTCCCATTCTGTGGGTTACCTCTTCACTTTGTTATTCACTTCATTTTATTTATTTATTTTTATTTGTATTTTTTTTTCCTTTTGAGATGGAGTTTCGCTCTTGTTCCTCAGGCTGGAGTGCAATAGCACGATCTCGGCTCACTGCAACCTCTGCCCCACCGGGTGCAAGCGATTCTTCTGCCTCAGCCTCCCAAGCAGCTGGGATTACACCACCACACCCAGCTAATTTTTGTATTTTTAGTAGGGACGGGGCTTCACAATGTTGGCCAGGCTGGTCTTGACCTCCTGACCTCAAGTGATCTGCCTACCTTGGCCTCCCAAAGTGCTGGGAATACAGACATAAGCCATGTTCCACCCCGGCCACTTCATTTTATTTATTGTTTCCTTTGCTGTGAAGAAGCTTTTTAACTTGCTGTGATCCCATTTGGCCATTTTTGCTTTGGTTGCCTGTGCTTGTGAGCTAATGCTCAATACATTTTTGCCCATACCAATGTCCTGGAGAGCTTCCCTGATGTTTTCCTGTTGAGGTCTTAGATTTTTTTTTTTTTTTTTGAGATAGAGTCTTGGTCCATTGCCCAGGCTGGAGTGCAATGGCACGATCTCAGCTCACTGCAACCTCTGCCTCCTTGGTTCAAGCAATTCTCCTGCCTTGGCCTCCCAAGTAGCTGGGATTACAGGCACCTGCCACCATGCCCAGCTATTTTTTTTTTTTTGTATTTTTAGTAGAGATGGGGTTTTGCCATGTTGGCCAGCCTGGTCTTGAACTTCCGACCTCAGGTGATCCACCCACCTTGGCCTCCCGAAGTGCTGGGATTACAGGTATGCGTGACTGCGCCCAGCCAGTGGTCTTAGATTTTAAGACTTTAATCCATTTTGATTTTATTTTTGTATATGGCAAGAGAGAGGGATCTAGTTTCATTCTTCTGCATATGGATACCCAGTTTTCCAAGCACAATTTATTGAAGACTGTCCTTTCCCCAATGTATGTTCTTTAAACCTTTGTCTAAAATGAGTTCACTGTACATGTATGATTCATTTTTGGGTTCTCTGTTCTATTCCATTCATCTATGTGTCTGTTTTTATGCTAGTACCGTGCCATTTTAGTTACTATTGCTCTGTAGTATAATTTGAAGTCAGGTAATGTGATTCTTGTTTTATTCACTTTGCTTAGGATAGGGTTGGCTATTATGGGTCTTTTGTGGTTCCACATACATTTTAGGATTGTTTTTTTCTATTTCTTTGATTGTCATTGGTATTTTGATAGGGATTGCATTGAATCTGTAGATTGCTTTGGGTAGTATGGATATTTTAACAATGTTGATCATTCCAATCCATAAACATGGGTTTTCTTTCTATTTTTTGGCATCCTCTTCAATTTCTTTCACCAGTGTTTTGTAGTTTTCATTATAGAGGTCTTTCACTTCTTTGGTTAAGTTAATTCCTAGATATTTAATTGTTTTTGTGGTTGTTACAAATGGGATTACCTTACTGATTTCGTTTTCAGATTGTTCACTGTTGGCATATATAAATGCTACTGATTATTGTATGCTGATTTTGTATCCTGCAACTTTACTAAATGTGTTTATTAGTTCTAATAGTTTTTGCTGGTGGAGTCTAGGTTTTTCCAATTACAATATTACATCATCTGCAAACTAGGATAATTTGACTTCTTCCTTTCCAATTTAAATGCCCTTTATTTTTTTCTCATCTGATTGCTGTAGCTAGTTCTTCCAGTACTATGTTGAACAACAGTGGTGAAAGTGGGCCTCCTTGTTGTGTTCCAGATCTTAGAGAAAAGGCTTTCAGTTTTTCTTCATTCAGTATGATACTAGCTGTGGGTCTGTTGTATATGGCTTTTATTATTTTGAAGTAGGCTTCTTCTATACCCAGGTTTTTTAGGGTTTTTTTAATAAAGGGATATTGAATTTTATCAAATGCTTTTTCAGCATCAATTGAAATGATCATATGGTTTTTCTCCTTCATTCTGTTGATGCGATGTATCATATTGATTTCCATATGTTGAACCATCCTTGCATTCCAGGGATAAATCTCACTTGGCCATAATGAATGATCTTTTTAATGTATTGCTGAATTTGTGTTGCTAGTATTTTGTTGAGGCTTTTTGCATCAATATTCACCAGAGATATTGGCCTGTAGTTTTCTTTTTTTCATTTTTGGTTGTGTCTTTTCTGGTTTTGGTATCAGGGTAACACTGGCCTTGTAGAACAAGTTTGGAAGTATTCCCTCCTTTATTTTTTTTGGAATAGTTTGAGTAAGATTGGAATAGTTCTTCTTTAAATGCTTGGTATAATGCAGCAGTGAAGCCACTAGGTCACAGGCTTTTCTTTACTGAGAGACTTTACTACAGCTTCAATATTGTTACTTGTAATTGGTCTGTTCAGGATTTGGATTTCTTCATGGTTAAATCTTGGTAGGTTGTATGTTTCTAGGAATTTGCCCATTTCTTCAAGATTTTTCAATTTATTAGCATATAGTTGCTCATGGCAGCCACTAATGATCGTTCAAATTTCTGTGATATCAGTTTGTAATGATTCCATTTTCATCTCTGATTTTATTTATTTGGATTTTCTCTCTTTCTTAGTTTCTATTGGCATGAAATGTCTTTTTTCTTTTCTTTAAGTCTATATTTATTTTTATAGATGAAGTGTATTTCTTGTAGGTAATAGATAATTGAGTCTTTTTTCATCATCCATTCAGCCATTCCATATCTTTTTACTGGAGTGTTTAGTCCATTTACATTCAATGTTATTATTGATAAATAGGGACCTACTTCTGCCATTTTGTTATTTGTTTTCTGGTTATTTTGTGGTCTTCTCTTCCTTCTTTATTTACTACCTCTCTTCCTTTTAGTAAAGGTGATTTTCTCTGATAATATGATTTAATTTATTGCTTTTTATTTTTTGCATGTCTGTTGTATGTATTTTGGTTTGAGGTTACCATGAGGCTTGCAAATACTATCTTATAACTCGTTATTTTAAGCAGATGACAACTTAACACTGTTTGCATAAACAAAGAAACCAGCAAAAAGAAAACAAATACTCTATGCCTTCATTTAATACCCCACTTTTAAACTTTTTGTTATTTCGATTTATGTCTTATCGTACTGTCTATGTCTTGAAAAGTTGTTGTAGTTATTGTTTATCATGTAGTCTTTCTACTTAAGATAAGAGAAATTTACATACCACAGTTACAGTGTTATAATATTTGGTGTTTTTCTGTGTACTTACTATTATCAGTTAGTTTTGTACCTTCAGATGAGTTCTTATTTCTCACTAATGTTCTTTTCTTTCTGATTGAGTATTCCCTTTAGCATTTCTTGTAAGATGGGTTTGATGATGAAATCCCTCAGCTTTTATTTGTCTGAGAAAGTCTTTATTTCTTCTTCATGTTTGAAGGATATGTTTGCTGGATCTACTCTTATAGGGTAGAAGTTTTTTTCTTTCAGCACTTTAAATATGTCATGCCACTCTCTCCTGGGCTCTAAGGTTTCCATTGAAAAGTCTGCTGCCAAATGTATTGGAGCTCCATTGTATGTTATTTGTTTATTTTCTCTTGCTGCTTTTAGGATCCTTTCTTTATCCTTGGCATTTTTTTCTTTTTCTTTTTTTTTTTTTTTAATAGAGACAGAGTCTCACTATGTTGCCCTGGCTGGTTTGGAATTCCTGAGCTCAAGCAATCCTCCTGCTTTAGCTTCCCAAAATGCTGGCATTACAAGTATGAGCTACATGCCTAGCCTAGTTTTGACCTTTGGAAATTTGATTATTAAATGCCTTGAGGTAGTCTTCTCTGGGTTAAATCTGCTTGGTGTTCTACTATCTTTTTGTACTTGAATATTGATATCTTTCTCTAAGTTTGGGAAGTTCTCTGTTATTATTGCTTTGAATAAACTTTATGCCCCTATCTCTTTCTGTACTTCCTCTTTAAGGCCAATACCTCTTAGGTTTGCCCTTTTGAGGCTATTTTCTAGATCCTTTAGGCATGCTTCATTGTTTTTTATTGTTTTTTTCTTTTGTCTCCTCTGACTGTGTATTTTCAAATAGGCTGTCTTCAAGCCCACTAATTCTCTTTTCTGCTTAATTCTGCTATTAAAAGACTGATGCATTCTTCGGTATGTTGATTGCATTTTTCGGCTCCAGAATTTCTGCTTGATTCTTTTAAATAATTTCAATCGTTTTGTTAAATTTTTCCAATAGAATTCTGAATTCCTTCTGTGTTATCCTGAATTTTTTTGAGTTTCCTCAACATAGCTATTTTGAATTATCTGTCTGAAAGGGCACATATCTCTGTTTCTCCAGGATTCATCTCTGGTACCTTATTTAGTTCATTTGGTGAGGTCATGTTTTCTTGGATAGTGTTGATGCTTGTAGATATTCTTCAGTGTCTGGGCATTGAAGAGTTAGATATTTATTGTAGTTTTCTCAGTCTGGGCTTATTTGTACCTGTTTTCCTTGGGAACACTTTCCATATATTCAAAAGGACTTGGGTTTTGTGATCTAAATTGTATCTGTTTTAGGGGGAATCCCAAGCCCGGTAATGCTGTGGTTCTAGCAGACTTGAAGAGTTACTACCTTGATGATCTTGGACAAGATCCAGAAGGATTCTCTGGATTATCAGGCAGAGACTCTTGTACTCTTCCCTTACTTTCTCCCCAGCAAAGGGTGGCTCTGTTCTGAGCCACCTGGAGCTGGGTGTGGTATGACAGAAGCATCCCTGTGGCCACAACCACTAGAACTGTGCTGGATGAGATCTGAAGCTAGCCACAGCACTGGGTCTCACCCAAGCCCTGCTATAACCACGCCCTGGCTGTAGCCTGTGTTCAGTCAAGGCCTTGGGGCTCTACAATCAGCAGGTGGCAAAGCCAGGCAGGCCTGTGTCCTTCCCTTCAGAATAGTGAGATCCCCCAGGCCCTGGGCATGTCCAGAAGTGCTGTCTGTGGGCCAGGGACTACAGTCAAAACCCTGAGAAGTCTATCTGGTGTTCTATTGTATTGTGGCGAAGCTGGCACTCAAACCATAAGATATAGTCCTTTCACTCCCCTTTCTGAAGCCTGTGGAGCCTCATCCCATGGCCATCACCACCACAGGCCAATGTGGAGTACTGCTAGACTGTGATCAATGTTCCTGTAAGACCCAGTGGCTCTTCAGTCAGCTGTGGTGAAAGCTGCCTGGCCTGAAACTCACCCTTCAGAGCAGTGGGCTGCCTTCTGGCCCAGGGAAAGTCCAGAAATTCCATCCAAGAGTCAAGTCCTGGAATTGGGGGCCCCTAGAGCCCATTTGTTGCTCTGACCTCTGTGGCTTTGCTGGTACTTGAAGCCAGCAAGTCTCAGAGTCTTACCAAGGCCCTAGATATAGTATCTGGGCATTGCTGCTGGTTATTCAGGGCCCAAAGGCTCTTCAGTTAGCAGGTGATGAATGCTGCCAGGGCTGGGTCCTTTCCTTCAAGGCAACAGGTTCCCTTTTGGCCCAGAATGTGTCTAGAAATGTCATCTAGGAGCTGGGGCCTGGAAAGAGGGCCTCACAACTCAACTAGTGTCCTATCCTGCTGTGACTGGGCCAGTATCCAAGATGTAAGACAAAGTTCTTCCCACTCTTCCCTATTCTCTCCTCAAGCAAAAGAGAGGGCTCTCTTTTGGAGCTACAAGCTGTGCAGCCTGGGGTTGTGGGTGAGGTGATGCCAGCACTCCCTTAGCCACCCCAGCTGGTGCCTCAGTATGTCACATGCCCCCCTCAGTCCACTGTCTTTGGGCCCAGTTCAGCACTAGGCCTGGCCTAAGGGTTGCAGTCCTTAAGGCCTAGATTGGGTGGGCATCAGCTCAACTGAGTTTGGTCTAGTTTTCCTTTCTGCTCTAATAGGACAGCACTGATTTCAATACCTCACAATTGTTGTGTTTTCCCTCCTCCGGGGACCAGAGAAGCTTTCTGCACCATGTTGCTGGGGGTGGGGAGGGGTGGCATTGGCAATTTAAGACTCTTTTTTATACCTCTTCAGTGCCTCTTTCAGAGATATTAAATTAAAACCAGGTAGTGTGGTACTGTGAGTACTCACCTGATATTTGGTTCTTATGAAGGCGCTTTTTGTGTGTGTAGATAGTTGTTAAACTGGTGTCCTTGGAGGAAGAACAATCAGTGGAGCCCTCTATTCCATCATCTTGCCCTGCCTCCTGAGCCTTCACATAATAAATCTTAAAACCAAGATTGAAAGGATCAGCTTTCTTCAATTAACCTAAGAATTCCACAGAAGAAAGCTCAAGAGTATTTATAGGAATACAAAAATATCCAATAGCCCATAAGGTTAAATTCTCAATGTTTTGTATTCAACCAAAATTACCAGCTAACCAATTGAAACTGCTTCAGAAATGGCACAGATGATAATAATAGTAGACAGGGACATTAAAACATTGTTATAACTGTATCCTGTATGTTCACAAATCTAGAGGTAAGATTGAACACATTAGTTAGTTATAGAAGATATTTTTAAAAGCCAAC
The DNA here is from genome assembly GCF_028885655.2 of Pongo abelii. Lineage (NCBI taxonomy): Eukaryota > Metazoa > Chordata > Mammalia > Primates > Hominidae > Pongo > Pongo abelii. Next base: position 178,357,812 of record NC_071989.2, on the reverse strand, counting down.
TCAGATATTTAGAGATAAAAACTACGATGTCTGAGATGAAAATACAATGTATAGGATTAATGTCACATTAGACATTGTAGAAGAAAATACTAGTGAACTCAAAGACATAGCAATAGAAATTATCCAAAATGAAACACTAGGCAAAAAAGAATTTTTAAAAATAAAGGGAATATCAGTGAGCTGTGGAAAAAGTATAAGAAGCCAGCATACATGTACTTCAGGTCTCTGAAGGAGAGCAGGAAATATCTTTTTAAGAGTTAATTAGTGGCTACAACTTTTTGAATTTTGATGGAAACTATAAACCCATACATCATGAACTTTAATGAACTCAAATATAAAGATATGCAAAAAATGATATCTAAGCACAACATAATTAAATTGCTCAAAACATGATAAAAATGGTAAAAGCAGCTAGAGAAAAGCACATTAGATACAGAGAGACATGGATAAGGATGACAACAGGTTTCTTACTTAAAAATGTAATAATGAAGACAGTAGGATAATCTCTCTAAGCAGTGAAAGAAAAAACAAAAACTTTTAAAGCCATAATTATATACCCAATAAAAATATCTTTCAAAACTAAAGATATAATGAAGACATTTTCAAATGTATAAGAACTGAAAGAATTCATCAACGGAATACCTGCACTACAGGAAATTTTAGAGAAAATAACTTACGATAAAAATGATACCAGATGGAAGTTTTTGCACAAAGACATGAGAAGAATCAGATATAGATTCTAATGGGTAATTATGTACAGTTTTTCTTACTAAGTGTCACTAAAAAAAAAGTACTCTTTAAACAATGATAATAGCCATGTATTCTTGGATTTATTACATAGCTATAGGTAAAATATATGACCAAAATAGAAAAAAAATGTGTAAGAACAAAAAGAAGTATACTATTGTAAAGTCTTGTATTATGCATAAAGAATTATAATGTCAGTTTAAGGTAGACTGTAATAAGTTAAACCTGTATATTATAACCCTAAAGCAACAGATAATTAAGAAAAGAGTTATAGCTAATAAGCCAACCAAAAATAAAAATGAAACAAATACAAATTATAAAAATATTTAATCTAAAAGAAGGGTAAAGAAAAGGAAAAGAGGAACAAGGAACAAGTTAAACAAATATAATAAAAAACAAGTAGCAAGTAGCAAGGTGACAGACTTAAGCCTGACTGTATCACTAATCCAATTAAATGTAATTGATCTAAACACATCATTTAAAAGGCAGAGATGTTTAGATTCAGTAAAACACAACTAGATGCTGTCTGTAAGAAACATACTTTAACTATAAAGATAAAAATGCATTAAAAGTAAAGGAATAGGGAAGATATACCATGCTAACACCAGTCAAAAGAAAGAGTGACTACATTATTGTTAGACAAAGTAGAATTCAGAGAAGATAATTTTACCAGAGATAAAATGGTCATTTTATAGTGATAAAGGGGCCAATAATTTAGAGGCTATAACAATTCTTAGGGTATATACCCATAATAATAGAACTTCAAAATATATGAAGCTGGCTGGGTACAGTGGCTCACACCTGTAGTGCCAGCACTTCGGGAGGCCAAGACAGGCATATCACTTGAGGTCAGGAGTAAAGGCCAGCCTGGCCAACATGGTGAAATCCCATCTCTACTAAAATTACAAAAATTAGCCAGGTGTGGTGGTGCGTGCCTGTAGTCCCAGCTACTTTGGAGGCTGAGGCAGGAGAATCACTTGAACCTTGGAGGCAGAGGTTGCAGTGAGCCGAGATCATGCCACTGCACTCCAGCCTGGGAGTGTGACTCTGTCTCAAAAAAAAAAAAAAAAAAAAATGCGTGGAGCAAATCTGATTAAAAATACTAAGAAAAGTTAAAAAAATCTCCCAATTACACTGAGAAAAATCACTCAATCTCAATAATTTTAGAACAAGTAGATAGAAAGCAAGCAAGTATATAGTAGACTTGAATAACACTATAAACCGACTTGTACTAATTGACATTTATAGAACACTCCCCTCAACAACAGCGCAATGTATATTCTTTTCAAGTGTTCACAGAACATTTATGAAGTTAGATCATATTCTAGGCTATAAAACAAGTCAATAAATTTAAAAGCATTCAAGTCATATGTAGTATGTTCTTTGACCACAGTGAAATTAAATTAGTTACCTATAATCAAAAGGTAAGTGAAAAAATCTCCAAATATTTAGAAACTAAATAGCACTATTCTAAATAATCTGTGAGACAAAGAAGAAATAAAAGGAAAAATTAAAACGTATTTTGAACTGAAGGAAAATGAAAACATGACATAGCACTTGTGGGATGCATTAAAAGGAGTATTTAGGAGAAAATTTATAGCAACAAGTTACTACATTAGAAAAGAAAAAAGTCTCAAATCAGTGCATTCAGCTTCTTCCATTAGAAACTTGAAAAATAAGAACAAGTTAAAACCAAAGTAAGGATAGAGAGGAAATAATAAGGATTCAAGCAGAAATCAATGAAATAAATAACAAATGGAATAAACAATGGAGAAAATAAATGAAAACAAATTTTTTTGAGATGAATAAAATTAACAAATTGTAGCCAAATTGCTCAGGAAAAAAAAAATCACAAATTACCAAATATCAGGAACCACTGAGGTAGTATTACTATAGATTCTACAGATATTCAAAAGATTATAAAAGGGATATGATGAACAACATTATGCTATACATTGAATGAACTAGAAAACTTGGACAACTTTTATTAAAAGACTCAAACTACCAGAGTAGTTTCAATCAAGAAGCAATGGACAACCTTAATATCTGAAATATATTTAGAAAATTGAATTTGTAATTAAAAATTTTCCCATAATGAAGCCATCCAGACCCAGATGACTTTATTGATGAATTCTACCCAACATTTCAGGAAGAAAAATAATTACAGTTCTACACAAACTCTTCAAGAAAAATAAAGGAGAGAGAATACTTCCCTACTAATTCTTTGATGCCATTCTTACCCTGACCCTAGAGTAAGATAGAGACATCCTAAGAAAAGAAAACTAAAGCTTGATAAGTTCAACTTCATCAATATTAAAAAACCTCTGCTGTTAACAGAATGGAAAGACAGGCGAAAAGGTGGGAGAAAATATTTACAAAGCATATATTTGATAAGTTACCTGTACTTAGATCACAGAACTCTCATACCTCAAAAATAAGAAAAAAAATCAACCCATTTAATAAATGGGTAAAGATTTGAAAGGACATTTCATCACAGAAGATATCCAAATGGCAAATAAGCACATGAATAAAATGCTCAATGTTATTAATCATGAGAGAAATGCAAATTAAACCCATAATGATATACCCCTATTAGAATGGCTAAAATTAAGAAGACTAAGCCTTGTTAAGTGTTGCCAAGAATGTAGAGGAACTGGAACTGTCACACACTCTTGTTGCAAAATGCAAAATGCTACAATCACTTCAGGAAAACATTTGGCATGTTCTTAAAAAATCAAATATATGACTTAAATATTAAGCTATTTTATTCCTAAGTTTTTCCCCAAGACATAAAAGCATATGTTCATATAAAGACCTGAACATGAATGTTCATAGGAGCTTCATTTGTAACATCCCCAAACTGGAAACAGCCCCAAAGTTCAACAGGTGGATGGATAAACAAATTGTCATATATACATACAGTGGAATACTAATTATCAATAAATGGGAGTAAACTATTGATACAGGAAACAGTACTGATAGGTTTCAAAATAGCTATGCTGAGTAAAAAAGCAAGACTAAAAAAAAATGTTCCTTGCATGTTTCCATTTATACAAAACTCCTGAAAATGCAAACTAATCTACAGTGACAGGAAACAGATGAGTGGTTGCCTGAGAGTGAGGGGTCAGGAGGGTAACAGGGAAGGATTACAATGCAGCATAAAGAAATATTTGTGAGATGGGAGAAAAATGGCAGATAAGAGTCAGGACTAGATTGCAGCTCCCACTCAAACAGACAGAGCAGTGTGTGGAGACTCTCATTGTGAACTTTTGCTCCAGAACTACTGCAGGAACATACCAGGAAAGCCAAGAGAACCCACAGACCCTCTGAAGGAAGCAGATTGCCCCTGCAGGACCCGGGAGATGGCCCAAATACTGTGAGTGCCCAAGCTGTGAAAGTGGGAAAGGGGGATTATCTGCCCCCAAACACACACCCTCACTGGGAAACATGATGATCTAGGTTACAGGAGAAGGATTTGACGTTAACTGGGGCTGAGTCAATTTAGAGAGCCAAGCTAAATAGAGGGGTAGAGGAAGCAGTGGGAAAAGCCCTGTGGGCTGTCTGGGTCCCCAGGACAGCCATTTCAGACTTGTCTCACAGGGGTCTTTGGGGAGGGCTGCCAGAGGTACATGCAAGGTACAGGGAGAAGGAAACCTCCAGCTGAACTTTGTAACAATTCCAACTGAATGCCAAGTCTCCTGGCCAGAATTTGGGGGAGGGTATGAATCCAGTGTGCAGACTTGACAAGCAGGGAGGCGCAAAAGCCCTGCTTGCTTTCACAGCTGGGAGGTCTGTATACTGGGGCAGGTTCTCAGCCCTGCTCACCCACTGCCTAGAAACAAACTCAGTGCTGTTGTTGGAGGGCACAGTGGGAGTCAGACCGGCCTTTTGGATTGTGTGGGAGCTGGATGAGACCTGTAACTGCTGGCTTTCCTCCACTTCCCTGACAACCTGCATGACACAGCAGAGGCAGCCATAATCCTCCTGGGGATATAACTCCATTGACCTGGGAACTCTCCCCCATCTCCCACAGCAGCCACACCAAGCCCCACTTAAGAAGAGTCTGAGCTCAGACACGCCTAACCCTGTCCCCACCTGATGGTCCTTCCTTATCCACCTTGGTAGCTGAAGACAAAGGGTATATTCTCTTGGGAGTTCCAGAACCCACCTACTGCCTGAACCTCCCTATACTAACACAGCTAATGCTCTCTTGAAATCCCCACCTCCTGGCAGGAGGCCAACCAGCACAAAAATAGTGCATTAAACAACCAAAACTAAGGACCCTGACAGTCCACTTCACCCTGTGCCATCTCCACTAGAGCAGTACTGATAGCCACGGCTGAGACACCTGCAGATAGTTCACATCTCAGGACTCTGTGCAGACAACCCGTAGTACCAGCCTAGAGCCTGGTAGTCCTGCTAAGTGGCTAGATCCAGAAGAGAAATAACAATCACTACAGCTTGACTCTCAGGAAGCCACATCCCTAGGAAAAGGGGGATAGTACTACATCAAGGGAATACCCGGTGGGACAAAATAATCTGAACAGCAGCCTTGAGCCCCAGATCATCCCTCTGATATAGCTTACCCAAGTGAGAAGGAACCAGAAAAACAATTCTGGTCATATGGCAAAACAAAATTCTTTAACACCCTCCAAAAATCACACTAGCTTACTAGCAATGGATCCGAACCAAGAAGAAATCCCTGATTTACCTGAAAAAGAATTCATAAGGTCAATTATTAAGCTAATCAAATAGGCACCAGAGAAAAGTGAAGTCCAATTTAAGCAAATTTTAAAAAATGATACAAGAAATGAGAGGAGAAATCTTCAGTGAAATAGATAGCACAAATAAAAAACAATCATAACTTCAGGAAATAAAGGACACACTTAGAGAAATGCAAAATGTTCCGGAAAGTCTCAGCAATAGAATGCAACAAGCGGAGGAAAGAACTTCAAAGCTTGAAGACAAGGTTTTTGAGTTAACCCAATCTAAAAAAGGCAAAGAAAAAAGAATTTTAAAAAATGAACAAAGCCTCCAAGAAGTTTGGGATTATGTTAAATGACCAAACCTAAGAATAATTGGTGTTCCTGAGAAAGAATAGAAATCTAAAAGTTTGGAAAACAATACAAGAAGCTCAAAGAAAACTGGGAAATTCATTGTAAAAAGATCACCACCTAGGCAAATTGTCATCAGGTTATCTAAAATCAAGACAAAGGAAAGAATCTTAAGAGCTGTGAGGCAAAAGCACCAGGTGACCTCTAATGGAAAACCTATCAGATTAACAGCATATTCCTCAGGAGAAACTTTACAAGCTAGAAGGAATCAGGGCCCTATCTTCAGCCCCCTTAAACAAAACAATTATCAGCTAAGAATTTTGTACCCATCAAAACTAAGCTTCATAAATGAAGGAAAGATAGTCTTTTTCAGGCAAACAAATGCCGAGAGAATTTGCTACTACCAAGCCAGCACTACAAGAACTACTAAAAGAAGCTCTAAATCTTGAAATAATTCCTGGAAATACATCAAAATAGAACCTCTTCAAAGCAGAAATCTCACAGGACCTATAAAACAAAAATACAATTAAAAAACCCCAAGGTATACAGGCAACAAATAGCACGATGAATGGAATAGTATGTCACATCTCAATACTAATGTTGAATCTAAATGGCCTAAATGCTCGACTCAAATGATACAGAATTGCATAATGGATAAGAATTCACCAACCAAGTGTCTGCTGCATTCAGGATACTCACCTAACACATAAGGACTCACATAAACTTAAGGTAAAGGGGTAGAAAAAGATATTCCATGCAAATGGACACCAAAAGCAAGCAGTTGATATAAGCAATTCTTATATCAGACAAAGCAAACTAAAGCAACAGCAGTTAAAAAAGCCAAAGAAGGACATTATATAATGATAAAATCTTTGTCCAACAGGAAAATATCACAATCCTAAGTATATATACACCTAACACTGGAGATCCCAAATTTATAAAACAATTATTACTAGACCTAAGAAATGAGATAGACAGCCACACAATAATAATGAGGGAATTCAGTACTCCACTGACAGCAATAGACAGGTCATCAAGAAAGAAAATCAACAAAGAAACAATGGATTTAAACTATACCCTGAAATAAATGGACTTAACAGATATTTACAGAATATTCTACCCAACAACTTCAGAATATAAATTCTGTTCATCAGTGCATGGAACTTATTCCAAGACAGACCATATGATAGGTCACAAAACAAGTCTCAATAAATTTAAGAAAATTGAAATTATATCAAGTACTCCCTCAGATCATAGTTGAATAAAACTGGAAATCCACTCCAAAAGGGACTTCAAAACCTTGCAAATACATGGAAATTAAATACCTGCTCCTGAGTGATAATTAAGTATACAATGAAACCAAGATGGAACTTTAAAAATTCTTTGAACTGAATGGTAATAGTGACACAATCTATCAAAACCTCTGGGATACAGCAAAAGTGGTGCTAAGAGGAAAGTTCATAGTCTTAAAGGCCTACATCAAGAAGTGAAAGAGCAGAAATAGACAATCTAAGGTCACACTTCAAGGAACTAGAGAAACAAGAACAAACCAAACCCCAGACCAGCAGAAGAAAGGAAATAACCAAGATCAGAGCAGAAATAAATGAAATTGAAACAAACAAATACAAAAGATAAATGAAACAGAAAGCTGCTTCTTTGAAAAAATAAATAAAACTAATAGACTATTAGCAAGATTTACCAAGAAGAGAGAAGATCCAAATAAGCTCAATTAGAAATGAAACGGGAGATATTACAACCGACACCACAGAAATACAAAAGATCATTCAAGCTTACTATGAACTCCTTTACATGCATAAACTAGAAAACCTAGAGGAGATGAATAAATTCCTGGAAACATACAACCCTCTTAGCTTAAATCAGGAAGAATTAGAACCCTGAACAGACCAACAACAAGCAGCAAGATTGAAATGGTAATTGAAAAAATTACCAACAAAAAGAAGTCCAGGACCAGATGGATTTACAACTGAATTCTACCAGACATTCAAAGAAGAATTGATACCAATCCTATTGACACTATTCCACAAGTTAGAGAAAGAAGGAATCCTCCCTAAATCATTCTATGAAGCCAATATCACCCTAATACCAAAACCAGGAAAGGACATAGGCAAAAAAGAAAACTACAGACCAATATCCTTGATGAATATAGATGCAAAAATCCTTAACAAAATACTAGCTAACTGAATCCAACAGCATATCAAAAAGATAATCCACCATGATCAAGTGGATTTCATACCAGGGACACAGGGATGGTTCAACATATGCAAGTCAATAAATGTGATACGCCACATAAGCAGAATTAAAAACTAAAATCACATGATCATCTCAATAGATGCAGAAAAAGCATTTGACACAATTCAGCATCACTTTATGATGAAAACCCTTGGCAAAACTGGCATACAAGGGACCTACCTCAATGCAATAAAAGCCATCTATGACAAACCTGTAGCCAACATAACACTAAACAGGGAAAAGTTGAAAGCATTTCCTCTGAGAACTGGAAGAAGACAAGGATGCTGCCCACTCTCACCACTTCTATTCAACATAGTACTGGAAGCCCTAGCCAGAGCAATCAGACAAGAGAAGGAAATAAAGGGCATCGAAATCAGTGAAGAGGAAGTGAAACTGTTGCTATTTGCTGATGATATGATTGTATACCTATAAAACCCTAAAAGTCCTCCAGAAAGCTCCTAGAACTGATAAAAGAATTCAGCAAAGTTTCAGGATACAAAATTAATTTGCACAAATCAGCAGCTCTTCTACACACCAACAGTGACCAAGCTAAGAATCAAATCAAGAACTTAACTCCTTTTGCAATAGCTGCAAAAAACCCCAAAATACTTTATACCTAACCAAGGAGGTGAAAGACCTCTACAAGGAAAATTACAAAACACTGCTGAAATAAATCATAGACAACATAAACAAAGGGAAACATATCCCATGCTCATGGATGACTAAAATCAATATTGTGAAAATGACCATACTGCCAAAAGCAATCTACAAATTCCGTGCAGTTCCCATCAAAATACCATCATCATTCTTCACAGAACTAGAAAAAACAATCCTAAAATCCATATGGAACCAAAAAGAGCCTGCATAGCCAAAGCAAGACTAAGCAAAAATAAAAAATAAAAAACAAAAAAAACCCCAACCAACCAAACAAACAAAACAAATCTGGGGGTATCACATTACCTGATTTCAAACTAAACTACAAGGCTATAGTCACCAACGCAGCATGGCACTGGTATAACAATAGGCACATAGACCAATGGAAAAGAATAGAGAACCCAGAAATAAACCAATTTGTCAAATGATCTTTGGCAAAACAAACAAAAACATAAAGTGGGAAAAGGACACCCTATTCAACAAATCGTACTGGGATAATTGGCAAGCCACATGTAGGGGAATTAAACTGGATCCTTATCTTTCACCTTATACAAAAATCAACTCAAGGTCAATCAAGGACTTAAATCTATGACCTGAAACGACACAAATTCTAAAAACTAACATAAGGAAAACCCTTCTACGCATTGGCTTAGGCAAGGATTTCATGATCAAGAACCCAAAAGCAAATGCAATAAAAACAAAGGTAAATATCTAGGACCTAATTAAACTAAAGAGCTTTTGCACAGCAAAAGGAACAGTCAGTGGAGTAAACAGACAACCCACAGAGTGGGAAAAAATCTTCACAATCTATACATCCAACAAAGGACTAATATTCAGAATCTACAATGAACTCAAGCAAATTAGCAAGAAAAAACAAAACAATCACATCAAAAAGTGGGCTAAGGACATGAATAGACAGTTCTCAAAAGAGGATATATAAATGGCCAAGAAACACACGAAAAAATGCTCAACATCACTAATGATCAGGGAAATGCAAATCAAAACCACAATGCAGTACCACCTTACTCCCTCAAGAATGGCCATAATCAAAACATAAAAAAATAGTCGATGTTGGTGCAGATGAGATGAAAAAGGAACACTTCTACACTGTTGGTGGGAATGTAAACTAGTGCAACCACTATGGAAAACAGTGTGGAAATTCCTTAAAGAACTAAAAGTAGAACTACCATTTGATCCCAGCAATCCCACTGCTATGTATCTACCCAGAGGAAAAGAAGTCATCATATGAAAAAGATACTTGCCCATGCATGTTTATAGCAACACAATTCGCAATTTCAAAAATGTGGAACCAGCCCAAATGCCCATCAATCAGTGAGTGGATAAAAAAACTGTGACATATATATATATGATGGAATACTACTCAGCCATAAAAACATATGAACTAATGGCATTTGCAGTAACCTGGATGGGATTGGAAACCCCAACCTGGATGGAATTGGAGACTATTATTCTAAGTGAAGTAACTCAGGAATGGAAAACCAAACGTTATTCTCACTCATAAGTGGGAGCTAAACAATGAGGATGCCAAGGCATAAGAATGATACAATAGACTCCGTGGATGTGGGAAGAAAGGGAGGGAAGGAGTTGGGGGATGAAAGACTACCAGTTGGGTTCAGTGTATACTGCTCGGGTGATGGATGCACCAAAATCTCACAAATCACCACTAAAGAACTTACTCATGTAACCAAATACCACCTGTTCCCCACCAAACCTACGGAAATAAAAATTTTTAAAAAATTGTTTTTAAAAAAGAAATATTTGGGGATGGTGGATATACTGACTATTTTGATAATGGTAATAGTTCCATGGGTGTATACATGTGTCAAAATGTATCAAATTGTAAATGAGTAGTTTATTAATAATGGATAGTTGATTATGTATCAAATCTTAATGAAGCAGTTTTACAAAACACTATAATCACTTTTGTGGATTTCTATAGGTAACATTCATGCCCCATGTGAAATGTTGGATGAGGAGTTGTTTAAGGTGAATTACAATTCTACATGCCCTGCTGTCCAACCACCATCACAAATCAAAACAACACCATTTGACCATGACGTCTAAAATACATTCAGTAGGTAACAGAGCCAATATTCCAACTTAGATAAGGCTTAAAGCTTCCAGGGGTACTTTGTGATTTCCCACAGATATGCCATATGAGAGGAACCTCCTTTCTGTGTTTAGTAGATGTAACTTGGGATGGTATAAAATAGTGAGCAAAGAAGAGCACTGGAAAGAGATTCTTTTCTTTGCTAGTAACCAGCTGTGGAACTTCAGGCAAGTCACTTTCCTCTCTGTGCCTTTTTTAAGCTTTAAAATAAAGGATTTGGACAAGATGGTTTCTAAGGCTCTTTTGGGCTGCAAAATTAAATTCTTAACTCGCCCTACCATCACAGAGAGGTCTTTAACACTGTTTCCAGCATGTGGAGCAATAATTTCACCTGTTATCCTTTAATAACATGATGATCCCACAGTTAGGTGGATTTACTGCTTACTACAGCCACCTCCTGGCGTATTGCAGTGCAATGCAGGGCACATGAGCATGTCAAGGCCTCTGGGGTGTCCTGCAGAGAAACAATGAATTTAATTGTATTAGCTCTCTCTTCCCACGTTTTGACCACAGAAAACTTGTGGTCAAAGTTTTGACCACAGAATCATATGTTTCACTGAACACTTAATAAATATCTCATGATCCAGGGAACACTGATGTTGCAGGTTGTCTTCGAGAGAGCAAGAATTAATGTGGGGAGGGTGCTCTTGGAAGGCTGCTGGTATGCCAGCCATTTAGGACCAGGAAAGGGAGAAGTTGAAAAGGACGTGCATGAGAGTGACGAAGGATGTGGAAAGGGACAGCTGAAGGATCCCAAAAATGAGTAGACATTTTGGACTAGGCTGCTGGGGAAGGAGGGAAAGTGACTTCCTCTGGGGTGTGTATTCTGAGACCTTCAGAGTTGCCTTCATTCCCTGCCTCCCCCAGCTCCATGCAGAGCTGCTGCAAAGTAGTTTCTGCACATCCATCAGTCTGCATGTTCTACTTGGCTTTGAGTCTCTCTAATTGGATTAATAGCAGATGGGAGTTTTTCTATTGCTTTGGCTCACTATCTCCTATTGTGTACAGAAGAAGAGTGTTTGGCGGGAGGGGGATCTAGTCAGTACAAAGTTCCTCTGAGGCTGCTACTGCCGTCTCTCACAGACCTTTCAGATCCAGTGCTTCAGATACTTGAGGGAGCTCAGGTCTCACACCCCACTAAAATTGATGATTTTAACCAATGAAACAAGCTTCACTGCTTTTTGCTGTACATAAATTTGCTTTTTTTTTTTTTTTTTTTTTTTGAGGCAGAGTGCTGCTCGGTTACCCAGGCCGGAGTGTAGTAGCTCAATCACGGCTCACTGCAGCTTCAATCTCCTGGGCTCAAGGGATCCTCCCACCTTAGCCTCCTGAGTAGCTGGGATTACAGGTATGCACCACCACATCCAGCTAAGTTTTTTAATTTTTTTGTAGAGCTGAGGTCTTGATACATTGCCTAGGCTGGTCTCAAACTCCTAGGCAAAATAGCAAGCAATTCTCTCACCTCAGCCTCCCAAAGTGCTGGGATTGCAGGTGTGATCCACTGCGCTTGGCCAGATTTACAAATATTCAAACAGATAAAACACTGCATAAAATTTTGAGAAAAACATGAAGTGAATTGACTTCTACTCCCTGTGAGAACCACTATCATTTTGATGACTCATCTTCCACTTTATCACTTTGTTACTTTACATATATATACATGCATTTCCTCTTTGTCACTTTATGTATCTATGCATCCACATTTGCACAAATGGGATCATAATGTATAAAAGGTAGAATAATGGCAACTTTAATTCCATCAGCTACTTTAACTCCCCTCACCATGAAATTTAACTTCATAGGTTCTGGGGACAGGGACATCCTAATGTCATCCTGATGACATCACTGTCCTAATCTCCAGAACCTGTAAATATGTTACATTGCCAGGCAAAAATGTAATCACCTGGATCTTTAAATGTGGAAGAGGGAGGCAGAAGAGTTGATATCAGAGTGATGTGATATGAAAAGGAGTTGACTAGCGAGTGCTGGCTTTGAAGATGGAAGGGCCAGGAGTTATGGAATGTGGGCAGCCTCTAAACGCTGAAAATCCATAGAACTCTATACATACCGTAAATACCGTTATTATCAACAACTTTTCCTCTCCTGAGTCTTTTGCCCTCCTTTCCTGGTCTTTACTTCCCCACCCCTGGTAAACAATGTTAATGACCTGGTATGAACCTTTTCCTGCATTTTCATGCATATACAGTCACACACATACATTCACATATAAACACATATACACATATGGATAGATGACTTTAAGATTATTTTATAGAAATGGAAGCACAATTCTCATTTTCATCATACTTGCACTTTTTAGATTACTTTCATAACTAAATACAGCTGCAAGTGACAAAACTGGGGTGGGAGTCTACCTGCCTTACAGTGATTTTCTCAGTGGTCTGAATGGGGCCCAGGGATGAAGCTAATACCATAGAAGGTGAAAGGAGAGATGCAAGGTTCTAAACTGTTGGTGACAGTTTTTCAGCTCTTGGATTAAGCTTTGCTGTCTGTATGTGAGAGTCACCTTGGGACTTTTCAACTACCTGGGCCAATATAGTTTGCTAATTTTTCAGCTGTTTTGATTTTTTTTTTTTTTTTTTTGGTAACTTGGCAATACATTGCCTTACTTTAGATATCCTAAAAGTCTTTTCCTCTTTGGCTACTATATTTTACAAGGTTTAGGTGGCTAGATGGCTTAATAGCTCCTTCCCTGCCACACCACCACATTTCAAATGCTGGCCACTAGTCAAACAACAGAAGCCCAATTCAAACAATTTGCCATATTCAAAAAGGAAGATTTATTAGCTCATGTAACCATGAAATGGAGAATCAGGAAACCACAGAAGTCATCCTCTCAGCTTATTATCTTTCCATTTTCTCTGACCAGCTGCCTTCAGTGGACCAGAATGGTGGCTGCAAGCAGTGCTCAACTTATGGTACAACCAAAAAAGAAGGTACACTTTTCAATCCCAGCTTTGAAAAACCTAGGGAAAGGATTCTGATTGGCTGGCTTGGGTCTTGTGCTCACCCACTGACCTAACTTCTGTGGACAGGTGATAAGCTCTGACTGGCTTAGCCTAGGGCACCCATCCACCCCTATGGCTATGGGCCGGGTCAGGGTCTATTCCCAGATAAAGGAAACAAAACACAGACATTTCCACAGAGGATTGTCATTAGTCCATTACAGGGAATTGAGAGGTAAAAGGAGATAGAATCAAAGAAAGATAAACCAGAGAACTCTCAGAGTTTCAGATTCTGTCCCTCTTGGGTCTCTGGGGTTTCTTGCTAAAATATGAGTAAATAGGACAAAATGAGGTATTTATGATGCACCATTGAGTGAGAGAAACAAGATGCATGCAAGTTACATAAAATGCATGATTTGTCTCCTACATTTAACTCCTGGAAATGTAGGCTGAGGCCAGTGGCTAATGAGGAAGATCCCTCTTGCCTTATGAAACATTCCCTAATAGGCTGGTAATTTTCAGAGGTCACAGCCTCACCTGTGGGCAGAAACACCTCGCAGATGCTCACGTTCCTAGAGCTCTTCTGGCATGAGGGCTCTGGCTGTCATGTTTTCTGTCCCTCACTGCTGGATAAGTCCTCATGCTTCCCCTGGCAGCCAGACTGGATGGCATTTTGAGTCAAGCTGTCTCTTGGAAGCTGAAACCATTATGAGAGCCTGGGTTGGGATGGAGGGACAACTGGCATTCGGCTGAGTGGGAGGACAAGGAACAGCTTACCAGCTGCTGAGGAGCGTGTTTGCAAAGTATGAGAGAGGGGAGTGGGGGGAGAGAGAGAGAGAAGAAAAACTGTGTGTGTGTGTGTCTGTGTGTGTATGTCTGGGTGTGTCCATGTAACATTCAATTTATTATTATAAATACTTTGTTCTTTCATAACAGACTCTTTTGTATTCTGAATGTTTCTAGAACATATGCTGACTTCCTTAAGATTATTCTCCCATCCAAGCCTGGGAAGGAAAAATGGCATGGGAGGCTCAAACCTCTCAGGGATGGAGGAGGGTCCCTAGGGGCTATGAGGCCAATGCCTACCTTACCTTACCTCACCTCCTGGGATAGGCTGTTTTGCATTGCTATAAAGAAATACTTGAGGCTGGGTAATTTATAAAGAAAAGAGATTTTATTTTGGCTCATGGTTCTGCAGACTGTGCAAGAAGCATGAGTCCAGCATCTTCTGGTGAGAGCCTCAGGAAGCTTTTACTCATGGCAGAAGGTGAAGGGGGAGGCACTGGGGGAGAAGCATGTCACATGGCAAGAAGGAGCAAGAGAGAGAGAGAGGGAGAAAGTGCCACACTCTTTTAAACAACCAGGTCTTACATGAATTCAGAGCAAGAACTCACTCTCACAAGGAGGGCAATGAGCTATTCATGAGGGATCTGCCCTCAAGACCTAAACACCTCCCACCAGGCCCCACCCCAACACTGGGGACTACATTTCAACATGGGATTTGGAGGGGACACCCATCCAAACCATGTCACCTCCATTGTCTGTGGAGGACTCGGTGCTCCTCCCTCATTTACGTTCCTGATATGGGTACTTTCAGCTGTTTTGTGGGTTGGTCCTGGTGAAAGGTCCCTTCCATTCACTTCAGCTACCAGCCATCACATGATATAACAGACCCTCTTTATTGAGCTCTTGTTATGTCTCACTCATTTTAAATCAGAGAGGTCATGGAGTGCAGTGGTTGGGAGTGTGGACTGTGCAGTCAGATGCCTTGACTTCAAGGCCTTCAAGGAGCTGGCCTTTCCAGCTCCTAACTTGGAAGCATCTCTTAAATGCTCTGTTTCTGATTTCTCACCTGGGACCTGGGGCTAAAAAAGTAGTACCCATTCCCATAGAGACGCTTGGAGCAGTTAATAAGATAATAGGCGGAAAGAACTTAGAAAGTGCTTGGAGAACACGCAAAATATGTTAGCAGTTGATGCTAATCCTCATAACCTTCTTGGAAAGGAGGTATCTTATCTGCATTTTGGAAATGAGAGAAGTTATTCTCCAGGACCAAAATAATAACTAGTCTGGATCACAAGAAATCTAAGTGATAGAGCCAGAATTCATATTCTTCCTTCCAAATGGCAAAGCTGACCCAAAAAAGGGGGACCCCTTAACGTGCATGAGCTTTTGGGAAGGCTCATTCCTAGCTACAAGACTTTGAGCAAAATATCATACATAACCTCTCTGACTCTGTTTCCTCATTTGTGTGAAATGGATGAAAATACTTTTGCATAACAGTTGTTATGATGGCTAAATGAAATAATGTAGTGGAGATAGTAAATATTCATTTCTTTTCAGCCTCCTTTCTTGCTTTTTTATTGAAACAGGGTCTCACTTTGTCACCCAGGCTGGAGTGCAGTGGCGCCATCTCAGCTCGCTGCAGCCTCAACCTTCTGGGCTCCTGAGTAGCTGGGACTACAGGCCTGCGCCACCACACCCAGATAATTTTGGTATTTTTTTATAGAGACAGGGTTTTGGCATGATGGCCAGTTTGGTCTCAAACTTCTGAACTCAAGTGATCCGCCCGCCTTGGCCTCCCAAAGTGCTAGGATTACAGGCATGAGCCACCGCACGCAGCTTTTTCTTACTTTTTATTAAAACAGAATAAAATATGGTGGACAAGGTAGATTTCTTACCTAAGAATATGTTCTCAAACGTTAAATGAATCCTTTTTGGTTTATTCAGTGTTGGAGGTCATCTGCAGTCCCACTCTCTTTGTGCTGACAGAGTCAACAGCTAAGGATCAGCATTTTCTACCCAAACAGCCTCTTTCCTCCCTGGAAGGACATGGGATACATGTGCAGTAGTAGGTGGCACAGGGCAGTGACAAGCATTGGACAGGGAGCCAGAACATTGGAGCTCCAGCCTGGCTGCAAGCACCCATCATGTGTGACCTTGTCAATCCATGAATATTGTTTGGATCCCATTTCCAATTATAAAATGTTAGTAATGATGTGTCCTCTGATGTCCTCACATGGTTATTCTGAAAGACCTATGAAAGGATGAGGATGAAATATTAGTATTGAATATTTCATCCTCAAAATCAAAATGAGTAACATGCTATACAAATCCAGGGATCTTGATTAATGTCAGACCCAAGCCTATCACTCTTCTTGGGAACTTCAGGTAGTCCCCACTTTCTCCTCAGTAGCCTCATAGTCAAGCCTGGCCCTAAATGGAGTTGGGCCCTGGAGGTCAGGCCATTTGGAGATTCATAAGGCTTTAGGCAATGGCCATCTGGCAGCCCCTCTGTGGTCCCTAGGAAAGTGCACAGAGAGAGTGGTGAGCTGCTGGTGTGAAATTTAAGCAGCCTGGACCCTCTTTAGTCTGGGAATGGAATTCACAACTGCCAGAAAGAGCAGGCAGGAAAGTGAGAAATGCAGAACGTGATAACAAGTGCTCGTTCCTGACAAGGCTGGGCTTGGCATCTACACACCACAGTTCAAATCTTAGCTGCAGGAGTCAGCAAGCCACATCTCTTCTCTGGACATATATTTCCTTCTCTGTGAAAATAGACTCATCGCCCCTGCTCTGCCTACCACAAGATTTGGCATGAAGATCAAGTGGGATCATGTGTGTGAGTTTTACAAACTGTGTGACGTCATATAAACTGTACAGCACCCAAAACAGGGAGTCCTGTGAATTTTTTTTTTATGTAACAAGAAGACTTCTGGTTTTTCTTCTCATCCTCAAAACTTTACAGTGACCCCGCCCCATTCCCCCGCTCTCTCCCAGCCTGTCCATCGCCTCCATGCCCACACAATCCCCTCTAGCTATGATCGTTTTGAGTACAGGGCAGTGAGAGCATGGGACCAAAGGCAAGTTAACTGCTGACATCAAACGGACGTGGTGACTGTTGTTCTCAGACCATCAGATGCTCAACCAGTGACAGGAGTGAACAAAGAGAGGAAGACTAGGGAGAATGGCAACCTCATTCCCAGGCTGCAGAATAAGGATTTCTGCACAGGGGTGATATTTAAAATATTTTACAACCTGTAGGGCAGGAAGATTGGCCAATGCCCACTTGGTACTGGAGGAGGCCCCGGGAGCTCCCTGCAGTATTAGGCATACTCTTTTGGTTGCAGGGTGGTGTGGACGTCTTGGTCATGGGGGATGGACCAAGCACCCAGTGTGATGGTGGAACACTCACAGGGCTGGGAGCAATGGATATTGACCAACCAGTGTGCAAATCTTTCAGTATTTTCAGTTTACAACTATTTCAGTACTGACTTAACTGAGACTATCAGATGAGTATCAGACTAACTTTGTTTATTCAGACAAGCGAACAAACATTAACTTTATCTCCAAGGAGTTGGGCAAGATGCCTGGAGCTGCCTTCACTTCCTCCTCCTTCTTCACTTTTCCTCCTCTCTCTTATTCATCCCTTTCTCTTTCTCCACCCTTCCCTTCGTCTTTCTCTCCCTCCACACTTTTAACACAGTATATAAGAAAAAGTATGAAAAATAGTGGGTGCTTTCATGCGCATTCAGACCTCATGAGACTTTGGCTCTCTCCCTTCTCAGTCATTATATTGAAATAATTTAATTCTCTCTTTAGCCTTAAAAAGATTGTTTATATTTCAGCCACAGGGTTAAGTAAACAATTGATTCAAACAGGAAGAAGGCCCCTCCTTTTCTCCCCCAGACTTCCTCTTAGAGCCAGACTTGAAGGTTTTCTTTTTAGAGAGGGATTTGTGGTTGCCACAGAGAATAATGGGGGAACCAAAGAGATGATTAATTAGGTCCTGTGTCAAGGTCAGGATGCAATAAAGAACATTCATGGAACAAATTCATATACATTTACATGAAAAAAATTTGTATGTAAAACTGTTTTTGTAACACAAATAGTGCTGCTTGTTGGTTTTTTCAAGAAAAAAGAAGCTGAATTGAGAACTAAAAGGTTATCTAAAGAAATTCCAGGGTGTGTGGCCCCTGGGCTGGTCTATCTGAATCCTGCTCTACCCTTTACTGACTGTGTTAACTTACGCAAGTAACTTAATAGCCCTGTTTCTCAGTTTTCTCATATGTAAAATGTGAAAGAAGAAATAGTCCCTACCTCAGAGTTGATGTGAGGATCACATCAGATTGTACAAGAAAGCACTTAGAGCATTTTCTGGCATGTAGTAATTGCTCAATACAAGTTGATTTTTTTCATGTGCTCTCATTCCTCACTGTGGTAGAGACAATACTCTGTGCCCATCAAAACCATGTTTTCTTTCCTCTTGGGCACACAGCTGGATGTTAATACTCAACTTTTTTTAAAGTTTGGTTCAGATATATGACTGAGTTCTGCCAATGAAATCTGAGTGGAAGTGATGTGACACCTCCAAACCAAGGTGATTAAGAAAGGGGTACTTTGTCTATGTCCTTTTCGGTGCTCCAGAATCTTAGGCAACTATGTGCAAGGAGGCTGGGTCCCTGAATGACTGTGTGGAGCAGAGCTCATCCTTCCACCACCATTCTGTTTTTGAACTGTGACACGAGCAAGAAATAAACTGTTGGTGTGTTTTCTACTGATACTTGGGTGTTTGTTACAGCAGTTAATGTACCCTGACTAATACAAAGTAAGCCTCTTTGCTTAAAATTTATGTGGGAATCACGGCTTTGTTTTCCCTTCTTCTTTCCTGAAGGAAAAGAAATTTTCTTTTCCTCACATGTCTGTTTTTTTTTTGTTTTTTGTTTTTTTTTACAATGAAACGCTTTCTGAAGAGTAGGCACAAGTTTAAGAAAATGCAAGGATGCATCTAATAGGCATTGGCTGTGATTCATGCTATCTGGGTCTTCCCAGATAGCGTGACATAGTAGCAAACACATGGAATCAGATAATTTGGGTTTGAATCTTGGGTCTGCCACTTACCAATTGTGTTACCTTGGCCAAGTTTCTTAACCTCTCAATATGTTTTCTTATCTTAAAAATTAGAATAATACAAAATTTAAAATGTACATGCCCTTGGTCCAGAAGTCATCATATCAAAGTACTTCAGGAATTGATCGTATAAAAATACTCCCACATGTGTCCAACAATATATGTATAAAGATACTTGTTGCAGTATTATGTGTAATAGCCTAAAGTTAGGTCCATCAGTGAGGGAGAAGCTAGATAATTTCATGGTTTATCCATACTTTGGAATACCTAAAACTTTTTATAAAGAAATGAGATTAGCATCATATATGCTGATACAAGGGACCTGTCCACAGTATATTATTAAATGCAAAAGCAAAATGCACAAAAATAGTATAATTCCATTTATGTTCTTTAAATAGCTCTATATGTGTAAATATAGAAGTATATTAGCACAAAGAAAAAGCTCTAGAAAGGCATAAGACTCTAGTGGTACATCTACAAAGATGTAGCATACCAGTAGGCACTTCTGAAATGGGGAGAATAATTGAGTTAGGTAAAAGAATAAAGGGGAATCTTTATTTTCACTCTCACATGTCTACTTTTTAAAATTTTTTACACTGAAACTCTTTTATGATAAAAGATAAAAAGAGAACTTGGTGATAAAAATGGTAAATATCTCACAAAGTTATAAAGTTAAATTGAGATAACATAAATGAAAGTTTTGGGAACATGGTAATCTTTGAGAAAAACAAGTTACTTTTGCACTGTTTTATTCTTCTTAGGGATTCAGACCTACAGGTTAGAATTTTAAACAATGTATTATATAACTTACAGACCCTTCTCATGTGGGCATCTGGCTCTCTCTGCTCTTTTCTCTCATTCCACTGTTGTGTACTCTTTTCTTAGGAGGCTTTTCCACTGCCGTATGACCCTACTTTCTTCTTTTTTTTTTTTTTTTGAAATGGAATCTAGCTCTGTTGCCCAAGCTGGAATGCAGTAGCACAATCTTGGCTCACTGCAACCTCCACCTCTTGGGTTCAAGCAATTCTTGTGCTTCAGCCTCCTGAGTAGCTGGGATTACAGGCTCACACCACCACACCCAGCTAATTTTTAAATTTTTAGTAGAGACGGGGGCCTCTCCATGTTGGCCAGGCTGGTCTCAAACTCCTGACCTCAAGTGATCCACTCACCTCAGCCTCCCAAAGTGCTAGGATTACAGGCATGAGCCACCGTACCCGGCCACTCTTTTTTTTCTTTTTCTTTTTTTTTTTTGAGACAGGATTTCATTTCTGTCCCCCAGGCTAGAGTGCAATGGTGTGATTTCACTGCAGCTTCTGAGACTTCTGAGGCTTAGGTGATCCTCCCATCTCAACCTCCTGAGTAGCTGGGACTACAGGTGGATAAAACCACACCCAGCTAATTTTTTTTGTTTTATATTTTTTGTAGAGATGGGATTTTGCCATGTTACCCCAGCTAGTCTCAAACTCCTAGGCCCAAGCAATCCTCCTGCCTCAGCCTCCGAGAGTGCTGGGATTACAGGCATGAGCCACCATGCCTGGCCATGACCCTACTTTGTGCTACCATGGCACTCTTGACTTTCCCTGTTTATGCCCCTTAAGCACTTTCTTCTAAAGGGGCAAAAACTTACTCACTCAAAGCATGGCCTCAATCTTCTTCCAGCCTGAGCTAACTCCTCTGGTCATTTTATTCACACATTGCTGAGGCCAATATAATTGTGATCGGACACCAGCAGAGGAGTATCAGGACACTACTGCTTTTGGTCCTTGAGATTTTTGAGATTCGGAGTCTGAGTTTACATACTAACTCTGCTTTCTTGTAGATTCAATGGGTTGGGAATTTGGACAGGGCACAGAAGGGGTAACTTGCTCTATGCCAGGATGTCTGGAGCCTCAGCTGGGAGACTCATTTGTTGGGAGCTGGAATCATCTTAAGGCTTCTTCACTCTCATGCCTGGTGGTTGATGCTGGCTGTTGGCTACAGGCCTCAGTTTCTCTTCACATGGGCCTCACCAAATGGTCTCTCCACATGGACTTGATTGGGTTTTCTCATATGGTGACTGGGTTCCAAGGACAAGCATCTTGAGAGAGGTAGCCTTTTATGAATTAGCCTCAGAATCCATAGAGTGCCATTTTCACTGTATTGCATTCATCACATCAGTCACAAGGTTTTGCCCAGTTTCAAGGGGAGGAGAAATAGATCCCACCTCTTGATAGGGAGTTACAAAGTTCTGGAAAAGTATATGGGACCAGAAATATTGCTGTAGCCATTTTTGGAATTATAACTTGCCACAGTTTACAAGCTCTGAAGTTCCTGGAATGGAAGAGACCATTCCATACTTGGAACTTCTAGATTGACTGCTAATTGAAGTGGTCTGGAACTTCTTGGGTTGATGGTTTGAGTTTATAAGCTGTGCTAAGGGCTGACTGTGGGCCTGGATTTTATGGTTTCTCCCAATTGTTTTTCTCTGGCAGGAAAGTGAAGACCTACAGCAGATAATCTTATTATATGTTCCCCACCATACTCTAGGCTGCAAACCTTCCAAAAATAAATTCAGCTCGTAAAAGTTAAAAGACTCAACTGAGCACATCTTCTACCTTTTTGATGAACATGTTTTTGGTATTTAACCTCCCAATGTTTGGATTCCAAGGTCCTCCCAGTTGATGGCATGGACCCACATGCTTCCTTAGGACTTCTTGTGGGGAAGAGCCCGGAGTGGAGACCTGAACAAATATACCAAATTAGAAAAGCAGTCTTTCTTCTTGTAGAAAAGCTGCTAGTAAGAAATATCTGTCTCTTCCTCTGTACACATTCAGGTCTCTGCCTGGAAACATTCCACATAAAGATTTTAACCTGGTGATGGTGATAACAAACTCTATTTTTCTCTGCCCTAAGAGGAAAGGATTCTGTCCTAGGGGCCAATTGATGTATTTTTCTGTCTTTGGTACTCAAGCCACTGAAGATTGGCAACTGAAATTAATCTATAATGGAGTTGAATGAGATATGTCATTCTTTCTTATTCTGTTGGTTTCATTATATCTGCAGAAAAGTCAGGAAGTATAAATGTAGTTGTGACTGTAGTGGGGATAGTGGTGGTGGCAGATTAGTGGGTGTGTACTAGGCTGGGGAGGAAGCTCTCCCTTTCTTAGGGCTGTATGTTGTCTTAATCAGTTTGGGCTGTTATACCAGAACACCATAGACTGGGGGGCTTAAACAACAAACATTTATTTCTCACAGTTCTGGAGGCTGGGAAGTCCAAGATCAAGGTGCTAGCAGATCCAGTGTTTGGTGAGAGCCCTCTCCTTGGTTTGTGGACAGCTGCATTCTCATTGCGTCCTCATATATCAGAGAGCAGAGAGAGAAAAAAGCAGGCACTATTGTGTCTTCTTGGGTTGATGGTTTGAGTTTATGAGCTCATAAGCTTATTAGGACATTTATCCCATTCAAGAAGGATCGCTCCACCTTCATGAACTAATCCCCTTCCAAAGGTCCTGCCTCCTAACATCATCATACCTGGGTTTAGGATTTCAAAATATGACTAAACGGGGAACATGTTCAATTTATAACATGTGTCTTGTCTAGAATATCGAGTTGTGGCTTCTTGTTTTCAATCCATTTTTATTGTCATTGAGATACTCACTGTCCAGGCTGAAGACTCAACAGCTATCTAAAGGAAGCTCTTCTCAAGACAAGAGCAGGAGCACAAGATGGCCTGAGCTCAGAGCTTGTGCACTGCCACTTCCACTGCATCCAATTACTCAGGCAAATATCATTGCCAAGCCCAGAGTCAAAGGGAGGGGAGTGTACTCCTCCCACAATGAGGCTGTGGCATAGGTATGGGTGCAGGAAGGGATGAAGAATGGGGGCCAATAATTCACTTTATCACAGTCCCTCTTTCTTTGTTTTCTCTCTCCTAATCATTTACTTGTTGAGGAAACCAAATCATTTGTCCTATGGTATTACTCACATTCAGGATTTTTCTGACTGCATTCCTGTAGTGTCATTTGACATATTTCTCTGTTCTTTGTATTTTCTTTTCTTTCTTTTTTTCTTTTGAGATGGAGCCTCATTCTGTAGCCCAAGCTGGAGTGCAGTGGCGTGATCTTGGCTCACTGCAACCTCCGCCTCCTGGGCTCAAGCGATTCTCATGCCTCAGCCTCCTGAGTAGCTGGGACTACAGGCATGCGCCACCATGCCCAGCTAATTTTTTTTTGTATTTTAGTAGAGACTGGGTTTCACCATGTTGCCCAGGATGGTCTCAAACTCCTGAGCTCAGGCGATCTGCCCGCCTTGGCCTCCCAAAGTCCTGGGATAACAGGCGTGAGCCACCATGTTTGGCCTGTTCTTTGCATTTTCTATACATTGGTAGTTAAATCTAGAGGCTTGATCTGATGTGACAAGGGTCCTTTACAGGTAAAGTGAATGGCACTTTTATCAAGAGAAACATAATGTCTCATTGTCTCTCTTTTTGTGTTGTTAGTGGCCATCACTGATCCTTGCCTATATCTCTTATTTAGTTAGGGGTTTGCAAAAGGGTAATATAATTTCTTCTTCATTTATTTTAGAGAAGTCTTCCATCACCTGTTTAGTATCTGATGTGCGGTTCTACAGGAAAGAGGTCTGGATGCTTGGTTCTTCCCTTTATTTACCAGTTTCTAGGGTAACGTATTGGTCCCCTAGAAGCTCCAAAGAGGACAATGAATATTGGTTTTAGTATCTTTATGAACTCATGGATTTTTGACATATTTGAAGTGTTTTAATCTCTTGGTTTGATACGATTTATATCAATGTTCAATTCATCCCACTTTAGCCAGTGGAAGCCTCATTGAGTTGACTCCTGACTTTCTATCATGACTCTCAAGCTCTGACAGTGTTCTTGCCGTCAGTGTGACAAGACATTCCAGGATCTTGTCATAACATTTTCTTCTATGTTATTTTTGTTGTTGTTCTGAAGGTTCTTGGTTAACTCAGAAGAGCAGCTACATTAGCGTGCCAGATTGAAGATGCGTCAGACTGTCTGACACATCTACCCTGTCTGGGGTAAGGCAGGGAAATTCAATGAGGAAATGGGCATTGGAGATGGATAAGATCATGTTTTTTGACTAGGCTACAAAGAAGAAAGTGGGAGTAACAAACTGAGGAGGAACCCTGGGATTTCAGGACTCTGACATTCCTATTTAGCCCTTTTGGTCTGACTCCTACAGACCCTGGGCCCAATGTTCTCGAGGGGCTTGTGGCTAGAACGAGAAATGCTTGTAACAACTATTAATGAGTATAATGGATTCGTCCCAGGGCAAGGCTGTTTCTGGACAATAAAGCATAGCCTTCAGGCCCTGAGGCACAGCTTCATTTTGAGCTGTCTCCCTGGTTGTTCAGATAACCATTTACAGATCAGCGCTTCATTCTTGGGTTATGAACAGCTAGTAGCAATTTTCCTTCACTAAAGAACTGCTAATTATCCTATACACCACACTTAATTCATTCCTTGTTGGCTGAGTTGCTAGTTCACCTACTCATTGTTAATTACTCCTTACTCCCATCCCTTTTTTCACCGTCCCCTTCTCTCCCACCTTGTATCTTCTGCACCACAATACAGCCAAGTTTGATCCAATTGAACAGAAGTCCCTTAGCACTGGTGAGTCTCCATGGATCAGGAGTTGAACCTCTAGTTCTCTGCAACAGACCACATAATGATGAGAACATGAAGTCTCCAGGGAGAAATTGTCATCTCAGCATTATGATGGGCTCAAAAGGGTCACAAATGGGAGACTGACACCATGGGATCTAGTACCAATTCTTCTGCTGTCATCTGTATATCTTTGATTGTGTCATTTAATTTTGTATCCGTCTTTTTCTTTGTTTTTTTTTGTTTTGTTTTTTAATCTCTAAAATGAGATAATAGTTCTTGCCCTGCCCACTTTGCAGGCTAAAGAGGGATAATGTATATTAATAGAATTATGAAGTCCTATTAAGTATCCAAGTTGACAATTTAAGTTTTATGACATATTACTATATCCTCACAGTAAATGGTATGGAGAAGAAACTCCTCTAGGCATGTGAATAATAATCTGTTATTTCTAAAGAGTTTTTCCATGTGTTATCTTAATAGGTCCTTGTAATAAATGATGAAATGGATTGACAACTGGAATTATCCCTATTATGGGTTGAATGATGCACTCCCAAAAGCTATACTGAAGTCCTAATCCTCAATATCTCAGAATGAGAACTTACTTGGAAATGGAGTGGTTGCAGATGTAATTAGTCAAGATGAGGTTATACTAGAGTAAGGTGAACCCTTAATTCCATATGAGTGGTGCCCTTTTAAGAAGAGGACACAGAGACACACAGGAGAATGCCATGTGATGACAGACAGAGCTTGGCATGATGCAGCTACAAGCCAAGGAACACCAAGGGTTGACAGCCAACACTAAAAGCTAGGAATAGGCAAGGAAGGATTCTTCTTTACAGATTTTAGAGGGAGCATGGCCCTCTTGACACTTTTGTATTGGACTTCTATCTTCTAAAACTGAAAGAATGAATTTCTATCGTTTTAAGCCACCTAGTTGGTAGTATATTGTTCTGGATGCCTCAGGAAACTAATAAAATCCCCTATTTCTGGTCAGTATGCTGAGGTTTGAAAAAGTTTAATTGGCAGATGTTAATTGCCAAGAGCCTACTATGTGCTGTGTGGTCTTCTAGGCCTTGGGTATTCAGTTCTAAACCAAAGAAAGTTAAAATTGTACTCCGGGGCACATGGCTTTTTAGAGACAAGTAATATGAAACCCCAGTCTCTAGGCTTCCAGATCAGCATTTCAGTTTTGGTTTATTTCAATTATGTCCTCTCTAAGTAAGGAATGACTTTAATATTGACAGTACTTATACTGACCATGAATGTGCCTGAGTCACAGACATCTCAGTGAACTCCTTACTAATGAACTTATATTTCCCCACAGATACCTTACATGTATCATTACAGCCTTTCTAGGCCTAAGAATGGATACCCTTTCTCTTTTCCTTGACCCAGAATTTGGGTTACAAATAATCCAATGGGAGAGCAGCTGTTGATGTTGGGGCATTTCTGAACAGAGGGAGGAAAAGGAGAATTCCAGATTGCTACAAGATTTCTAATTGTGGGATGGGTATTTAAAGCCCTGTGAAAGGTTGAAAGTCACTGGCTAAGGGACTTCTGCAGAATAGTCTCTATGGAGCACCTGAACTTACTCTTCCAGGTATGGGGAAGAACAGATAAGGGCAGAGTGTGACCTGACTGCACCCCTCCACTACCCTGTCCCCTGAAAAACTACAGAGATCAAAATTTGGCTCCTCAGTTCCCTGACAATAAGGGCTAAAGGACTTGGTTCTTTCATCACTTAAGGTAAAGAAAAAGTAAAATAAGTGTGTACAGGAACCCTACTCCATAAATAAAACCATCTATAACAATAGCCTTGAAAGACTTATTTCAAGACCTTCTCCCTCCCTCCCACCTTGACATTTTAATGGGGCCGGCAGTTTGAGCTTCATTGTAATGGAAACCAGAAGACAATCTTCAAAAGTGAAAGGCTACAATGGAGGTCCCAGCAGCCTTTGTGTCTAAATTTATCAGCTTTGTCCTCAGCAAATGGCAATGTTGCCTGACAGGCAATAACTGCTGTTCCTAATTGTTTCCATCAAACTCGGCTGTTTGAAATACCTATCGCCCCATACCAAGCCATGTTTCAGCCAACACTGTTTTCTTGGCTTTGGTTAATGCTTTATTTTTGGCACGCTGGTTTCTCTCTGGCAATTGAGTCATTCAGAGCTGTTAAACTTTCCAAAGACCCTCTCTGATCAAAGCCAGAAGACAATCTAATTAGGTCCTGTCTTAAGTGGAAGATTAGCAAAGCAGAGTGTCTCCTGTGCAGCTTGTCAGTACTTGGGGAGAAGATGAAAGCTCTACTTAGAACTCTGCTCATAGATATACAATCCACAATAGAGCTGCTTGACAGTGGCATTTTCTTGAGTGTATGTAGAAATGGGTATTCGTGTGGGGAACTCTGAGTCCCATGAGAAAAGATAAATGGTCTTATATTTTAAAGTATGTAAGTTTTGATAGCTTGCTATAGGAGCATAATTTTTTTTCTTAACCTAAAAGGTTTCCAATGTGATTAAATTAGAACTCTTATTTCCCTCTACCCCACTTCAGTACAGTTCACAACCATCTTCTGTTACCAATATATCTTAGTTCCCACCAGCTTGCACTTGGACTAGGATCATAGCTTTCTAACTGTTCTCACTGCTTCCTCTCTTGGCTTTCTCCAATTCATTCCCCGCAAGGCGGAGGAATGTACTTTAAAAAAATGTATATCCCAAAAAGAGCTACCTACTATATGGTCCTGTGTATACGACATTATAGAAAAGGCCAAACTAGAAGGAAACAATGTTTTCCAGGACTTAGGTCTAGGGGAGGGCATTAACTGCAAAGCAGAAAAAGGGAATTTTTTTTTTTTTTTTTTTTTTTTTTGAGACGGAGTCTCGCTCTGTTGCCTAGGCTGGAGTGCAGTGGCGCGATCTCGGCTCACTGCAAGCTCCGCCTCGAAAAAGGGAACTTTTTAGGGCTGATGGAAATGTTCTGTATCTTGATTGTGGCATTGGTTATATGAGTGTAGGTATTGTCAAAACTTATTAATCTGTACACTTAAAAATAGTAAATTTTATTATATATGAATATGCTACAATAAACCTGACTTTAAAAAAATTTAAAAAGATCCAATCTTAGGGCTTGTTTTATTTGTCTAATGCAGAGCTCTGCTCTGTATGGACAGGCTTATCTTTGGAGAATTTGTCAAAAACAAGCAGTAGCAATTGATTAACATCACAGCTGCCTGAGGTGTCCATACCATTTGGGGCTAACAAGAGACTACAGAAAACAAAAAACACACAAACAAAAAACAAAAACAAAAAAACCTTAAAAGGGAAAATTGGGGAATGAGATGTTTATAGGAAAATTTAAAAGACCTGACATATTCTTGGCCATTCTTAGGCAGGGCAATGCACACGTCCAGGAAAGACATCAGAAGGCACTAATCTCACACCTCTGGCTCACAATCAAGAATCTAAGGCTAAAACAAAGTTGTAAGCTAACTACTAGGGTGTTGAAAACATGTCCCAACACAGATACAGAACCTCTTGATGACACCTGAGGGACATATTGGGTCAAGGCATTTGAGGAAATTTCTGTTGAATCATTAGTTGAATACTAAGCTAACCAAGTAGAGACCTCAGGAGCTGCACACAATAAAGAATACAGATTTTACAGAATTAGTCCTGAAAAGTCATTAAACAAAAACATAGAAATTGTCACAAACTCTGGGAAGGGACTGGAATCCAATTTCCAGAGTTGTTATGTTATATTATTTTGAATGTCTAGTTTTCAAAAAAAAATTAGGACATATGCAAAGAAACAGGAAAGTGTGGCTCATACATAAGAATAAAAGCAGTAAATACAAACTGTTCCTGAGGGATCCCAGACATTAGACTTACTAGACAAAAATTTTAAATCAGCTGTTATAAAATGGTTCAAAGAAATAAAAGAATCCATGTAAAAAGTAAAGTATGAAAATGATATCTCCCAACTGGAGAATATCAATCAAGAGATAGAAATTATTTGTTAAAAAATTGAAATCCTGGAATTGAGTACAGTAACTGAAATGAAAAGTTTACTAGAGTAGCACAAAAGTATATTTTAACTGGGGAGAGAAAGAATCAGCAAATTTGAAGATAAGTCAAAGTTTGCCTAAGAAAAGAAAGAAAAAAGAATAAAAAATATGAACAAAGCCTCAGAAATCTGTGGGAAACATCAAGCCTGTCAACATACCCATTATGGGAGTCCTAGAAAGAAGAGAGAAAGAGAAAGAAGCAGAAAGAACATTTGAAGAAATAATAGCCCAAGCTCTTCAAGCTTAGTGAAAAACATTTAAATCTGCACTTCAAATATGCTCAACAAATGTGAAGTAGAAAAAACTCAAAGGGGTTCATATCTAAACACATAATAGTCAAGCTGCTGAAAGACAAAGAGAAAATCTTGAAAAAAGCAGGAGAAAAACAACAAGGGATATTCAATAATAATTAAAACTGATTTCTCTTCAGAATATATAGAGGCCTGAAAGCATTGAGATGACACATTCCAAGTGCTAAAAGAGAAAGACTGCCAACCAAGATTTTACAACCAGAAAATTATTCTTCAGAAACAAAGGAGAAATTAAGACATTCTCAGATAAACAAAACCTGAGAGATTTTGTCACTAGCAGACTGCCCTTCAAGAAATATTAAAGAAAGTCATTCAGGCTGAAATTTAAAAACATTAAACAGTAACTTGAATTCACACACACAAAAAATATGAAGAACACCAGTAATGATAACTACATAGCTACCACTTACCTTGGTAAATATAAAAGAAAGTATAAATGTATTTTTTGTTGTAACTCTTTTTTTCCTATTTGACTTAAAACACAATTGAATAAAGCAATCATTGTTGAGGGACTTTTAATATATAAATATGTAATTGATTTGATGATAGCAGCATGAAGAAGGGAAAAAATGAAGCTTTATTAGAGAAAAGTTTTCTTACATTATTGAAAATAAGTTGATATTAATCTGAACTAAATTATTTTAAGTTTAGATGTCAGGGCAACCACCAAGACTAACTTAAAAATATGCATATTAAAGAAAATGAAGAGAATTAAAATGGTATAGCAGCAAATATCTATTTATCGCAAAAGAAGGCAGTAATGGTAAATAGCTAAATAAGAAAGACATAAAACATATAGAAAACAAGTAGCAAAATGACAGATGTAAATTGTGCCTTATCAGTAATTACATCAAATGTAAATTAACTAAACACTTTAATCAAAAGACAAAGATTGGCAAAATAGATTTAAAAACATGTTTCAACTGTACATTATCCAAAAGAGACACACTTTAGAGTCAAATACGTAACTAGGTTGAAAATGAAGTTATAGAAAATAGATATTATACAAACAATAACCCAGGAGAACTGAGGTAGGGGGACTATACTAAAATCAGACAACATAGGATTTAAGACAACAAGTGTTACTAGAGACAAAGAAAAACATTTTGTAATTATGAAAGTGTCAATACACAAGGAAGACTTAACAATTATAAACATATATGCACCTAACAACACAACCTAAAACACATGAAGCAAAAACTGATAGAACTGAAAGGAGAAATAGGTAATTCGTCAATAATAGTTGGAGATTTCAATACCCTACACTAGCTAGAACAACTATACAGAAAATCAAAAGGAAACAGAAGACTTAAAAAACAGTATAAATTAAGTAGACATAATGTATAATTATAGAAGTGTTCTACCCAATAGTAGTAGAATAGATATTCTTCTCAAGTGCACACGGGACGTTCCCCAAAGTAGATCATATTTTAGGCCATAAAACCCCCCAAATTTAGAAGGATTAAAACCACACAAAATATGTTCTCTGGCCATTATGGAATTAAATTTGAAATCAGTAACAAAAGGGAATTTGGAAAATTTGCAAATATGTGGAAATTCAACAACACACTCCTAAATAACCAGTGAGCCAAAGAGAAATCACAAAGGAAATTTTAAAATACTTTGAGGCCAGGCACAGTGGCTCATGCCTGTAATCCCAGCACTTTGGGAAGCTGAGGCAGGTGGATCACTGGAGGTCAGGAGTTCGAGGCCAGCCTGGCCAAAATGGTGATACCCTGTCTCTACTAAAAATACAAAAAAAAAAAAAAAATTAGCTGGGTGTGTTGATGCACACCTGTAATCCCAGCTACTCAGGAGGCTGAGGCAGGAGAATTGCTTGAACCCAGGAGGTGGAAGTTGCAGTGAGCTGAGATCGCGCCACTGTGCTCTAGCCTGGGAGACAGAGCAACACTCCATCTCAAAAGAAAGAAAAAAAAAAACAACTTTGAGATGAATGAAAACAAAAACACGATCCAAAAACTTACGGTATGTAGTGAAAGCAATGCTTAGAGAGAAACTTTACCTGTTACTGTTGATATTAAAAACAGATCTCAAATCAACAGCTTAAACTGCCACTTTACAAAGCTAAAGAAGATTACACTAAATGCAAAGCTAGCAGAAGGAAGAAAATAATGCAGATGAGAGTGGAAATTATTAGGAAAAAAGGGATTCGAAAAAGAAAAGAATAAACCAATGAAATCAAAATTTGATTCTTTGAAAACATCAATGAAACTGACAAACTTTTAGCTAAATAGAGCAAGAAAAGAGAGAGAAGACTCAAATTGCTAAACTTAGGAAAGAAAACGGGAACATCACTACCGAACTTAACAAAATAAAATGTATCATAAAGGAATACTACAAGCAGTTGTCTATCAACAAATTAGATGACATAGATGAAATGGACAAACTTTTAGAAATAGACAATCTGAGTAGACTTACAATAACTAAATGGAGTGAATTAGTAGTAATAGTATCTTCCCACAAGGAAAGGCCCAAGCCCAATTGGATTCACTCTTTAATTCTACCATATGTCTAAAAATAATTAATATCAACCTTTTACAAACTCCCAAAATTTAGAGGAGGGAGCACATTCTAACACATTCTGTAAAGCCAGTATTACTTTGATACCAAAACCAGGTAGAAGTATCACCAGAAAACTACAGCTCACTATCCCTTATGAATATAAATGAAAAAATTCCCAACAAATACTAGCAAAATGAATCCAGGAACATATTTGAAAGATTATATACCATGACCAAGTAGGATTTATCCCAAGAATGCAAAGTTGGCTTAACATATGAAAATCAATCAATGTAATACATCATATTAATAGAATAAATAACATAAAACCCATGGTAATGCCATTGACTCAGAAAAGGTGTTGACAAAATGCTAACACCCTTTCATGACAGAAACACCTAACAAACTAAAAACACAAAGAAACTTTCTCATTTGGATAAAGGACATCTAAAAAATACAGACTTTTTTTTGGAGACAGGGTCTCAAAAGGAGTGCAGTGGCATGATCATGGCTCACTGCAGCCTCAATCTCTGGGGCTCAAGCAATCCCTCCACCTCAGCCTCCAGAGTAGATGGGACTACAGGTATGTACCACCACATCTGACTAATTTTTAAATTTTTTTAGATGTGGTTTTTCCATGTTGCCTAGGCTGGTCTCAAACTTCTGGGCTCAAGGAATCCTTCTGCCTCAGCCTCCCAAAGTTCTGGGATTGCAAGTGTGAACCACTGCACCTGGCCTGTACTTCTAACATCATACTTAATGGTGAAAGAATGAAAACTTTACCCGTAAGACCAAGCACAAGAATAGTGTATACTATTAAAACTATTCAATGAGTTCAGGAAGGTTGCAGCATATGCATATTTCTATACACTACTAATAAACAATCCAAAATGAAATTTAAAACATTCCACTTGCAGTAGCATCAAGAGTAATAAAATACTTAGAAATAATCTCAACAAAGAAGACAAGATATATACAGTGATAAGTATAAAACACTATTGAAAGAAATTAAAGAAGAAAATTGGGGACTTACACTTCTCAAAACTAATCTATGGTAATCTAGACTGTGTGGTACTGGCATACAATAGGTTAATTCAATATAATTGAGAAATCATAAATAAACGCTCACATTTATGGTCAACTGACTTCTTTTTTGTTGTTATTGTTTTGTTTTTGAGACAGAGTCTTGCTGTTTCATCCAGGCTGGAGTGGAGTGGCACGATCTCAGCTCACTGCAACCTCTGCCTCCTGGGCTCAAGTGATCCTCCCACCTCAGCCTCCTGAGTAGCTGGGACTACAGTAGTGTGCCACCACACCCAGCTAATTTTTGTCTTTTATGCAGAGACAGGGTTTTGCCATATTGCCCAGGATGGTCTTGAACTCCTGGGCTCAAGTGATTCGCCTGCTTTAGCCTCCCAAAGTGCTGGGATTACAGGCATGAGCCAGCACGCGCAGCTCAACTAACTTTTGACATAGAGGTCAAGATCATTCAATGGGAAAAGAATAATCTTTTAAACAAATGGTGCTGGAACAACTAGATATCTACATGCAAAAGATAAAGTTGGATCTCTTTCTCCCATCACATACAAAAATTAGTTCAAATGGATTAAA
Organism: Pongo abelii; assembly: GCF_028885655.2. Lineage (NCBI taxonomy): Eukaryota > Metazoa > Chordata > Mammalia > Primates > Hominidae > Pongo > Pongo abelii. Next base: position 178,323,966 of record NC_071989.2, on the reverse strand, counting down.
GACCTAAACATAGAGTTAAAACCATAACATTTTTAGCAGAAAATATAGAAGTAAATCTTTGTGACCATGAGTTAGGCGAAGCCTTATTAGATATAACACTGAAAGCATCATAGACCAAAGAAACAAATAGGAAATTTGAACTTCATAAAAATTTTAAAAAATTGTGCTTCAAAGAACACCATCAAGAAAGTGAAAAGACAACCTACAGAAAGGGAAAAAATATTTGCAAATTATAAATCTGATAAGGAACTTTTATCTAGAAAATATAAAGAACTTTTCCAACTCAAAAATAAAAGGACAACCCAATTAAAAATGAGCAAATGATTTGAATAAGCATTTCTTCTAAGAAGATCTAAAACCACCAAGAGACACATGGAAAGATGCTCAGTATCATTAGTCATTATGGAGCTGAAAATCAATACTACAGTGAGATATCACTCTATACCCACTAAGAAGGCTAAAATAAAAAAAGACAGACATTAATAGGTGTTGGCAAGGATGTGAAGAGAGTGAAGCCATCATAGGTTGCTGGTGAGACTGTAAAATTGTACAGCCATTTTGGAAAATGGTTTGGCAATTCCCCAAAAAATTAAACAGAATTACCACATGGGCCAATAATTCAATTTTTAAACCTATGCCCAAGAGAAATGAAAACATATGTTCACAAAAAAAACTTGTATACAAGTGTTTATAGCAGCATTTTTCATAATAGCCAAAAAGTGAAAACAACATAAATGTTAATCAACAGATGAATAAAATGATATATTCATACTGTGTAATATTATTCAGCCATAAAAAGGGATGAAATACTGTACTGATTCATGCTATAACATAAATGAACCATGAAAATGTATGCTAAGTGAAAGAAACTAGACATAAAACGTCACATGTTGTTGATTCCATTTATATGAAATATACAGAATAGGCAAATCCATAGAAAAAAAAAGTAGATTAGCAGTTGCCAGGATCTGGGAGTAGGAGAGAATGGGAGTGACTGTGAACAGGTATGGGGCTTCTGTTTAAGATGACAAAGTGTTGTAAATTAGATAGCGGTAATGGTTGCCCAAGTATGTAAGCATACTAAAAACCACTGCATTATACTCTTTAAAAGGATGAATTGTATGGTAGGTGGACTATATCTCAATAAAGCTGTTATTTTAAAAATATGTAACTCATATTATTTTACATCCATGGTTTAAGTTGTTCAATAGCTTCTCACTCTTTGAATAAAGCCCAGATCTGGACCATAGCCACGCTGTCCTGCCCATGCCTCTGACTTGTCATGCTCCACAGCCTCCTGCTCAGTGTGCTGTGCTCACCCCGACCCATAGGCCAGATGTTCTGCACTTTGAACACAAATTGCTCTTTTCTACTGCAGAGCCCTGGCATTTTCTCTTTCTTCTGTCTGGAATTCTCTTCCCTGCTTTGTCCGTGGCTTTTCCCATCTCATTTTTTCAATCTGTCTAGTGTAGTTGCTTTCCCGTTCATACTTTTAGCACATCGTGTTGTCTATTTTCTTTATTCACTTATATCCCAAGTTGAGATTCTCTGGCTTATTTATGTATTTATTTCTGTATCTGTTTTTTGGCCCCTAGCAGTACCCTCTACTATTAGGATATACCCTCTGCAGGGGAGGACCTTCTCCAGCTTATTCTTCACTGTATCTCTAGTTTTGAGAAAAGCATTTGTCCAATAGTTTGTGTCCAGTGCATGTTTCTTGAATAAGTGAATAAATTCCCAAGTCTGATAGCAGATATGACTCTAATTTTCTTATCAAAAACAGTGCATTTTACTTAAGAGTCTTCTTATAGGCAAACTCCACAAATGATTACTGAGGAACTAGATGGGTGGTCCCGCTTTTCCACTTGATGGATCAGGGAACTCCTAGAGACTTTGGCTCTTAACTTTACTTGGCATTTAATCCATTGAGCCCACAATCAGGTGTTTTGCCGGGTAGTAGAATGCATAGGTGTGGAAGCTACCCTTGAGGAACTTACATTCTAGAGAGGAAAACAGACTCAAGCAATTGTGAAATAATACAATAAATGCTCCTAGAGAGCAACACAGTGCTAGGGAAGTAGCACATTGAAGATGGTTAATTTCGGGTTGTAGGAAGATAGTGTTAGGGAAGACATCACTGAAGAGGTTCAATTTATGTTTGGCTCTAGTGAGATAATGGCTCTAGACCAAACGTATCTTAAATTGTGCGTGGGGAGATGGGTTGGGAGGTGATTTTGCATGTCATAGAGACTTTTTTATTGTCTCATCTAGAGGCAAGGAAAAGTGTTGCTGACATCTAGTAGATAGAGACCAGGGAAGCTGCTAAACATCCTGTAATGAACAGAACAGCCTCCCATAACAAAGAATTCTCCTGCCCTAAATGTCCATAGTACTCAGGCTGAGAAACTTGTTTAAGACAGTAACTATGAATGGCTGCTAAGACTGTTATGTGACAGTCTGATACGTAGTTTTAGGATAAATGGATAAAGCTAACAATATGTGGACCCACTGATCAATCCTAACATTACACACACACACAAAGACAACAGTCATTCTGGGTCCCCTGGTATAATATATTAGAGAGTACACGCAAGATACTCTTGCCGAAGCATCAAATCTGAACCTGATCAGGGCTCTCACATAGTACTGGCCAATAAAAATATGTGAGCCACATATATAATTTTGAAGTTTCTCATAGCCACATTAAAAATAAAAAGATATTGGCCAAGTGCGGTGGCTCATGCTTGTAGTTCCAGCACCTTGGGAGGCTGAGGCAGGCAGATCACTTGAGCCCAGGAGTTCAAGAAGAGCCTGGGCAACATGACAAAACCCTGTGTCTACAAAAAATACAAAAAAGTTAGCCAGGTGTGGTGGTGCATGACTGTAGTCCCAGCTACTTGGGGAGCTGAGGCGGGAGAACCGCTTGAGCCCCAGAGGCCTAGGCTGCAGTGAGCCGTGATTGCATCACTGCGCTCCAGCCCAGGTGACAGAGCAAGACTTTGTCTCCAAAAATAAATAAATAAATAGATAGATACAAGTATAAATTAATTTTAATAATTTTATTCGACCCAACACAAAATGTTATTGTTTCAACACATAATCTATATAAACATTATTAGTGGATATTTTACTTTTTTTAAAACTAAGTCTTTGGAATCTGGTATGTATTTTACACTGACAGAACATCCCTGTTTAGACTAACCATATTTCAAGTGCTCAATAGGTACCTGTGCCTACATATTGGACAGAACAGCTCCAGAGTTAAACAACAAGTAGAGAACAGAGGAATATATTTAATGCACACTGCAAGGATGCAATCGAAAAAGACCCACAATGTGGGTAAGTCTTTAGGACAAAGAAAGGGCAAATTTCTTTCACAAATAAATTACAAGAAAAAGATGTGGGGGGGACAATGGATTACAAATTACTTATGAAGATACTAATCAAATAGGTTACGTGAATCTTATTTGGATCCTGATTTGAACAAAACAATGGAAAAAATTATGTTTTGAACACTAATTATTTTATGATATTAAAGAATATTTAGCTTTGTTGTGACCTACTGGTACTATGATCATAGTCAAAATAAAACTCCTTCTAAAGACACATACTGAAATCCTTACAGGTGAAATGAAACCGTGTTTGTGATTTTGCCTCTCAGTAACACACTGGGGAGGGAGAAATGGGTGTGAGTATAGATGAAACAAGATTGGCCAAAAGCAGGTGATGGGTCCATGAGATACTGTTCTCTTTACTTTTGTAAATGTTTGAATTTTCACACTAAAGATTTTTTAAAATGTGCTTGGTTTTGTTGAATGTTGGCTATTGTTGCTCGGTGGCACATACGTGCCTCTGCCATTTGGTGATGGCTGTCCAGAGAGAATTCTGTCTGCTCTTCTCTCATGCTACTTACAGTAGTTAGAGGTGGCACTTTCCGAGGAAGTTGAAGAGTTCATGGTTTCTTACGCTTTTCAGAAATAAGATGTTCTGGTGATTTTGCATATTCCTTTTTTTTACATTATTTTTTAGACAGAGTATCATTCTGTCGCTCAGGCTGGAGTACAGTGGCACAATCATGGCTCACTGCAGCCTTGACCTCCTTGGGCTCAGGTGATCCTCTTATCTCAGTCTCCCCTCCTGAGTAGCTGGGACTACAGGTGTGCCACCATGCCCAGCTAGTTTTCTTATTTTTTGTAGACATGTTGCCCAGGCTGGATTTTGTACATTCTATACTTGAAATAAGAGCAGCAATTGGAAGTTGGCTTAAATGTTTACATTAGAAGCAAAAAATAAAAGAGAGAAGCAGAAAGGGAATCTTACTTCCCTACCTTCTTAGAGAGCATGCCCTCTATTAGGTATAAGAAGTGGGGTTTTCCCCTAAAAACTATGCCCCTGGGGTATGATGTTAGGTGGTACAAAGGTCAAAACTTTTAAACTATAATATTGTGTTTACTTTACAATGCAATAAAATAAAAACAATCTGGTTAGCATATCAAACATAATTTTATGAGTGCTATCAATTGGGGCAGGTAGAAATAATTTTAAAATAATAACTCAGTTTAAATAAAAATATTCAGTAAAAAAGGACCCGGTGCAGTGGATCGCACCTGTACTCCCATCACTTTGGGAGGATGAGGGAGGAGGATTGCTTGAGGCCAGGAGTTTGAGACTAGCCTGGGCAACATAGTGAGACTCCATCTCTACAAAGAAATACAAAATTAGCTGGGCATGGTGGCATGCAACTGTAGTCTCAGCTACTTGGGAGGCTGAGACAAGGGTATTGCTTGAACTCAGGAGTTTGAGGCTGCACTGAGCTGTGATCATGCCATTGCACTCCAGCCTGGGTGACAAAATGAGGCCTTGTCTCTTACAAAAAACAGAAGGTGAAAAAATAGTAAATATGAGCCACAGATATGGCAAAACCTCTAAAGTTAATCAACAAATTAGTGAAGTTTGGGAAATGCTGGATATGGGAATTTTCTTCTCCTATTAACCTGGATCAGAGAGAATGGGAAATGCTGAAAAGCATTTGGAGAAACAAGAACATTGTATGAGTCAGGGTTCTCTAAAGGGTCAGAACTAGTAGGACAGATGTATATATGAAGGAGGGTTTACTAAGGAGTTTTGGCTTTCATGATCACAAGGTGAACTCCCTCAATAGGCCGTCTGCAACCTGAGGAGCAGAGAAGCCGGTCCAAGTCCCAAGACCTCAAAAGTAGGGAAGACAACAGTGCAGCCTTCAGTCTGTGGCCGAAGGCCTGAGGGCCCCTGGCAAACCACTGGTGTAAGTCCAAATGTCCAAAAGCTGAAGAACTTGGAGTCTGATGTTTGTGGGCAGGAAGCACCCAGCACGAGAGAAAAGATGAAGGCTGGAAAACCCAGCAAGTCTTCATTCCACTTTCTTCTGCCTGCTTTATCCTAGATGTACTGGCAGCTGATTAGATGGTACCCACCCAGAATGAGGTGGGTCTGCCTCTCCCAGTCCACTGACTCAAATGTTAATCCCCTTTGGCAACACCCTCACAGATACACCCAGGAACAATACTTTGCATCCTTTGATCCAATCAAGTTGACAATCAATATTAACCATCACAAGTCCACCCTTTGTCAACCTGAACACATTACACATCCCCTGAAATCACAAGTAATTGTCAAATAAAGACAATAATAAGGTCGCAATTATGCACAACATAATACAGCTATCCTTTGTACAACTGGAAGTGCACTAATCCTTAATCTGAATAGTGTTACATAAAGTTAACAACTCTTAAATGCTGATATAAAGTCGATAAATCTTATGTCCCATGATACAGGAAAAATAAAGGAAACAAAATGAAGATATTTTCTTAGTACAAGTGTTTACATGCACAAATGTTCTTAACAAAATAAGGAAATACTCATGACAATTTCAGTCCTCGTTTTTGCAACTGGTCACGTGGTTGTAGCTGGTATTGATAACTACCTTCTTCTACTACGCATTCTGTATTTCCTTTCCCTTCAGCAAGCACCTCAGTAGGTCATGGTTTTTTACCTGGTGGAGTGACCCAAACCTTCATTCCTGAAGGGTCTGGGCCATTTGTAGTCCTCCCTGGTTTGGGTTGTTGTAGTTTCCTATTGACCTTAATCAAAGGCGTGGTAATACTGAGATGCCCTAAGGGATCTCCGGTATTCCACATGTACTCTTCCTTACCTCCATTGTGGAGTAGTGGACTGATTTCATCTTGATAGTCTGGGTGAATCAGCCACCAAGTAGCTGGCTGATCACCCCAAGAAATGGTATCATATCGAGTGCTCAGTGTTGGTCTCTGGCGCTGGCAAATTGGGCAGTCAGTGGTGGCTGTAGCCAGGTCAGCCTTGGTGAATGGAAGCCCATGTTGCTAAGCATATGCATAACCTCCATCCCTGCCACCAGGGCCACTTTATTCATGGGCCTATTGGGCAATGACCGGGGTGGCTGCGGAAAGAGGTTGAGTGCTGTTTACAGAATGGGTCATCCTATCCATTTGATTATTAAAATCCTCCTCTGCTGAGGTCATCCTTTGGTGAGCACTCACATGGGATACAAATATCTTTACAACTTTTGACCACTCAGAGAGGTCACATACCTCTTCCCCAAATTTCATTGTCACCGATTTTCCAATCATACTTCTTCCAAGTCCCTGACCATCCAGCCAAACCATCGGCTATAGCCCATGAATCAGTATATAATTTCACATCTGGCCATTTCTCCTTCCTTGCAAAGTGCATAACCAGGTGCACTGCTCAAAGTTCTGCCCACTGGGAAGATTTCCCTTCACCACTGTCCTTCAGGGATGTCCTAGAAAGGGGCTGTAGTGCTGCAGCTGTCCACTTTCGGGTGGAGCCTGCATATCATTCAGAACCATCTGTGAACCAAGGCCTGGTCTCCTCTTTCCCTGTCAGTTGATCATAGGGAACTCCCCAGAGGCCATTGGTGCAGGCTGGGGGAGAGAAGGCAGAGTGGCAGGAGTGGAGACCATGGGCATTTGAGCCACTTCCTCATGTAACTTACTTGTGCCTTCAGGACCTGCTTGAGCCCGATCACATATATACCACTTCCATTTGACGATGGAATGCTGCTGTCATGACCCACTTTATGGCTAGATGGGTCAGAAAGCACCCAGTTCATGATAGGCAGTCCAGGTCGCATGGTGACTTAATGACCCATAGTCAAATGTTCAGTTTCTACCAAAGCCCAGTAACAGGCCAAGAGCCGTCTTTCAAAAGGAGAGTAGTTATCTGCAGAAGATGGCAGGGCCTTGCTCCAAAATCCTAGAGGCCTCCACTATGATTCACCTATGGGGGACTGTAAAAGGCTCCAAACAGCATCCCTATCTGTCACTGACACCTCAAGCACCATTGGATCTGCTGGGTCATATGGCCCAAGGGGCAGAGCAGGTTGAACAGCAGCCCGGACCTGTTTCAGAGCCCTCTCCTTTTCTGGACCCCACTCAAAACTGGCAGCCTTTTGGGTCACTCAACAAACGGGCTGGAGTAACACACCCAAATGAGGAATGTGTTGCCTCCAAAATCCAAATAGGCCCACTAGGCATTGAGCCTCTTTCTTGGTTGTAGGAGGGGCCAAAAGCAGCAACTTATCCTTCTCCTTAGAAGGCATATCTCGACATGCCCCACACCATTGGACCACTAGAAATTTTACTGAGGTAGAAGGTCCCTGAGTTTTAGTTGGATTTATCTCCCATCGCCTGGCACACAAATGTCTCACCAATAAGTCCAATCTGTTTGCTACTTGTTGCTCACTGGATCCAATCAAGTTGACACTCAATATTAACCATCACAAACATAAAACAACTCAGGCCGAGAGATCATTTTAATCAAGAGTAATTTTCATTATGAGAGGGACATATTCATAGATTAATTCCTCTGTGTTGTGCCAAACCCAATTTTCCTATATGCAGTGCCTCCTGGAAGCACAAATCTGGTGAGAAAATATGAGAGAAAGGATAGCAGCTTTTGTTTTAGGGACAACATGTGCTGGTTGAAAAGTCCCAAATAGGGGTGGAGAGACCTGTGCTTGCATCTGCTGTGTGACAGCCACTGAGTCCTGTTACTGTTCATGCTTCCATTTGGATTAGATAAAACCCCTCACCCTGGACTCCAGGGTGAGCCCTGGACATACCTGGTCCCTGCTCCTCTTCAACTTCACCATATAAGCTCGAGTTTTCTGCTCTCTGGCATACCAGGCTTGCTCTATCTCAGTTGCACTTGCTGTTTTTTCTGTCTACCTTCTCAGAGATCTTTGCTTGACTAGTTTCTTATCATTTATTCCCAGGACAAACATTGCCTCCTCTCTGCATCTTCTTATCTAAAGAACCACTTCTTCAATCACTCTTTAGCGCAGTACGCTGTTTTGTCTTCTTCAAAGAAGTTTGCACTCCCTGAGATGATGGTATTTGTTTACTTGCTGCATGAAAGTAGAGCCTTGTCTGTCTGTTCGGTTTGCGGTATTTCTCCATCATGCTGAATGGTGCCTGGCATGTGGAAGCAGCTTGGCAAATATCTGTTGAATGAATACATGAATTAGATAAGCTGGGGTTTGCACTAGATCATCTCTGAGGGTCTCCTTCCAGCTATGAAGTACTGTGATTTTCAAAATCCATCACAAAAAACATTCATCTTTCCAACTGAGAGCTTTTCTCCACATATCGGCCAAGATAGGATTTCCCAGGGCTTAACTGCAATGGTGGGTAAGCAAGCAGAGTGAAACAGATGCCTCCAGGTGCCGACACAGCTTCCTCTGAGTTTTGAAGCAGAGCAAAGGGCAATCATCATAATCAGTACAGAGGTGGATGAGAGTTGCTAGGTCTTCTGCCAAATTGCCTTTGTGGATGTCAGAGCCAGCTTCTCTGAAAACAGCCCTTTATTTAAAACATTACTCCAAGTGGAGCTTGCCCTCCACCCCCTACCCCCTTTTCTCTTACTTGGGCTCTCCAACTTTTCACATATGTGTTCAATTGCTTTCTTAACTTCAGTTTGGGTAACCCTGATGCGAAGGAGGTGTGAGAGTCGGCCATTGGGTCTGTGAAGGTCTGATGAAAGCAACTTTAACACATAACCCTTTGCTTTGGCAGGAGTTTGGGCCAAGAGCAAAAGTCCTCTTGATGTGTCAAATTATAGATAAACACAAGTTTCAAAAACATTAGTGATATAACTGCAAATAAATGCTGGTAACTGGCAGGGTGCTCCGTTTACAAATAGTTCCTGTCATCCAAACAGTAAGAGGATAAACTTAAACACCACCGACTTCCCAAACATTTGAAAGCACTTTAATAGCAAAGCTCCAAGACTGCAAACATAAAAGAATAATAATTAAGGCTTAAAATACAACCCAGCCAACAGCAGAGCTGCTCAGAGCTGTGCTGTGGGATCTGGAGTTTATCATGATGACTCAGCTTCTGATTCCCTTGAGATTTTTCCTTGAGTTCCACCCTATCTTTTGAAACCCCTCTGAGTTGTCCACACCCCTGCTTTTGGCTTGAGTTGCCCTGTCCTCTTCAGGTCCAGAGTCCGAGAAGCATGACCTTGGGAACTGGCTGGAACAGTTGATACTTAAGAAGAGGTGGTACATTTCTTCTTCAGATGGAGAGCTTCAGGCCTCGATAGAATAGTGTATCTTGCAGATTCTCTTTAAAGGAACAAAGTCAGCAGGGACCCTTGTCCTGTCTATGAACCTCTTTGGTGATGGTGGTGTGAGGAAGGAGAGAAGGGGATATATCTCCTTTTGATCCTTGGCCACTGTGAGCTTTCATCCACCTATTTATCTGTGTGTCAAGAAATATGTATTGAGTTCTTCTGGCCTGCCAAGTGCTATACTAGGCACTGGAATACTTTAGTTAAAAAAAATTGGTTCTGGGATCTGATCACTATGATACAGAAAAACTCGGAACAAGGAAGCCAGAAATTTAGGTGCAAGTCTGAGTTGGCACTAACTCTGTCATCTGTGTGTTATAGCAGGGGCCTCAAATTCTATCCCTGATCAGGTAGTAAATAACTACAGCTGGTAGAGTGGAGGAGACCTGGCTACTCTGGAAATTTCATGCCTCCGTCTGCAAAGGTGGTGGTGTGACCCACCTTTGGTGAAGTGTTTTTCTGCTGGAAAACAGCACTGGTGTCCAGATTTTCAAGACAAACAAGAAAGCTGACCTTTAAAACACAAAATTCCCTAATTTTTAAATATTAGTAATTACAGTAAAAGTTTTTTTTTCTTTCTAAATCACTGATCAACACAAAATTAAACAAGCCAGTTTACAGCCTCTTAGGGTAAAAATGAAGTCCTTCCTTCCTCTCAGCTTGATCATGGGTATGATAAGAGCTCTAAGTCAGTGGAGTCTGGCATCTGCATAGTAACCTCAGGGCTGCCATTGAGGCAGAAGGGAGGCCATCCTGATAGGGCACTGCCCCACTCATTTCAACCAGAGGAGCTCTGCTTCCATCAGGGTTCCCAGATGTCATTTGGATTTTCCTTGCCTCCTGAGATCTTTTTTAAATTGCTTAAAATCCACCAATTCCAAAGTTCAAAATTCTGTGCAAGACTCTCAGAGTTCCCGGAATTGGAGCACATTTTTCATGGCCCTCCTGTCTCTCAGGTCACTGGATCACCCCGTGACATTGCACTGGGCCCAGACATGGGTCATTTCTTTGGATTCCATAAAAATGAACTCGATTACCCAAAACATCTGTAGATTTTACAAAAGGCATTTTTTGATAGGGATGAGAGGGAAGAAGTAAAAACAGTTTTACTTTACAACAAAGCAAATTAACTTCAATAGCTGATATTTGTGGTTTTAAGATGCCATTTCCCCTACTCCTTGACTCCTCCATATTTGCTAGTTGTGGGATTTGGGCAAGTTACTTAGCCTTTCTGTGCCTCAGTTTCTCATATTTAAAATGAGAACCATAGTATTATAGTATCTACTTAGATTCATATGAAGATTGAATGAGTTAATGTAAGTAAAACGATTAGAACAGAGCCAGATATTATAGCTTATATATGCAAATAGATAGATACATGATGGATGATAGATACGTAGATGATAGATAGATAGATAGATAGATAGATAGATAGATAGATAGATAGATAGATCGATCTCATATACGTGTACATGTTAGGCTATTACTACTATTATTTTAATTTCTGGTTCTTCTCAGTCCTATCTCCATTCTTTCCCCCTCACTCACCAGTCCTCCTGCCATTCAGGAACAAAAACAAAGATTTGCCCATGTCCCTCCTCTGTTCTCATCCAAAATAGTTTGTCTTCTTTCTCCTCTGAGGTCTTGGCTCCCACTGATGTCATATCCCAGGCATGTTTACCAAGGTATTTTTTAAACAATGATAGCTTCCTCTCTTAGAGGGATTAAGATGTCAAATGTCAAGATAATATTTTTCAACTTGTTATATTTACACATGCACACAAAGGGTTCTGTATCCTTAAAAAAATATTAAAAACACTGGCCAGGTCTTCAGGGTGTTTACTCTCTCTAACTATCCTATGATTCTGGGGAAATAAAGCTTCCTGGTGGTATGAGATGCCTCAATACATGTCTTATGTTAATGAACTGAGGAGCAGCATAGGTTGAGTGCCCAGTCTGGCTGAGCCTCCTCCAGCTTGCTGGCAGGAGCTTCAAAATACTGTTGGCCCCTTTTTAAAGAGTCAAGGAGGCTGCAGTAATGGAAGGCCAGAACCTAGAAAAATATTCAGATAATATGCTTCTCCCCTCAAAACAATATTTTGTCTCCTAACTCTCAGAGTATTTCTAGTCTTTTTAATCCACCCCACTTCCAAAAAAAGTCAGTCACACAGATGACACAGATGGGCAGAGACTTCTCTCAGTAAAAATAGAATATTATTATAGAGTTTCTCAATCTTGCTTTATGTATTGATGTTGGCTTGTAGCTAGAATAAGCAAATACCGAATCCCCAAAGATCCATTCTTTTCTCATGCTCCAATAAAGCTGATAATCTCATATATATATATATATATATATGTATATGTATGCTTTATAATTTTATGAAGCATATTTACATCTACTAGAATACTGGTAGAAAACAACATTAAAAAGAGAAACCTCCAAACCGTATCTCAGTTTCAAATCTGCCCTGTAAGTTCTTTCCTCCTTGTTGCCATGGCCCAAATGAGAGGATGGGCGTCTGATTCCTTCAGCCATTCAGTTGCTGTCCTTGGCATTTGTCAGAGGGAGAAGTTGACTTTGGAAGCATAATAATAGAAACATAGTCTATTGTAAGTTTGGGAAATAAACATTGACAAGATTAGAGGAACAGAAAAGGCGTGTTCTGCAATCCATCTCACACAGGTGTGTCATGGCCAGAGCACAGCAAACTTGGCTTTGAGTCTCAGCCTGGTGCTAACCAGCTTTATGCTCTTGGGCAAACCACATTAATCTGTCTGAGCCTAGATTCTTCACCTGCACCACAGGAGGGACAGCATTGGCCTCTTGGTGCTGTGAAAGCTTAATAACGCTTGTAGCAGTGTTTGGTGCTCCTGTGTGAAACATGTTCGTCTCTCAGAGTTTTCAACACCATCATCTCTTGCATTTTGTTCCCACCTTTCTGGCTCCTCCTCTTCAGTCTCCTTTGCTGCCTCCCCAGCCAGCTTGAGTTGAAGCTCCTTAAGGTTCAGATCTAGAAACAATGGTCTTCACCCTTAATATTCTTTTCATGGGCAATTCTGCCCATACTATACCCATTTTTACTCCACTGGAAGGAGTGGGGAGATGGTTTTCCCATTACTTCATGGAACGGCACCAAGGGAAAGAAAATATATAGCAATATTTTGGCACATGGTTTGCATGTTTGGGATTTTTGTTCAGAAGATTTCATTCTATGTAGGTCAGAGCCTACCAGAGGAGCAGTGAGGGTTGACTGGATGGGAACATGCCCAGCTGACAAAACCTGTATTCACGACAGCAACATCCCAAGAACATGGAATTCTCATGAGACACTGCAATTGACTCCCAGGAATAATCAAGAGAGACCCTGAAGCTCTGTTTCTTTGCAAGGGGTGGTGGGGACACTGAGTTGCAGATGTGGCTGCAAATGTCAACATGGCCACATCTGTACTCCCAGGCTGGTGAGCTTAAGAACACTAGAGTGGTAGAGTGTTCTTAATGCATTTTAAATCTCTTCATCTCTCCTCCACTTACTGGAATGCCAGAGGCTATAAGTTCCATTTAGAGCTAATCATCTTGCTCTAATGATTGTTACTGAAGACTTCATAGAATTTTGTAGTTGACAGAGACATTAAAAGGTCAGGTGACCCAACTCTTCCAGGAGGACTGAAGAAACTTACAGCTTCAATCACCATAAAATAAACCATTCAAGGGTAAAAGAAAACTGGGACTGTCTGAATGATGCAAAAGAAGCTGATGGCTTTAGGCACCTGATTGGGGCTAATTATAACACTTGGGTAATACATCTTGGCACAAGCTTTCTGGCAGCAAAGAAGAAGTGGAAACATGTTGGGTTACTTAGTTTTGGTTGTATGACAATGGACAACATACAAATTTTTCTGTAGAGACAAACTTTTTCCTGGAACCAGACTTAGGCATTTATCACATGAGTCATTGTATAAAGGACACTGAGAGACAGAATGGACAGTATCTTCTTCCATGGCTTCCTACAGAATTGTGCAGTTTTTCTTCTGGAGGTTCTCATCTTGGCCACTCATGAAAGCATACATTTCCTAGTAACCAGGAACTCTCTTTCTGAGGCATTGAAAAAGTCTGAAATAAACCAAAAAAGGAATCATTGATGCTGCCTGCCCTCCTCACCACTACCCTATGGAAACAAGCTGCAGAGGCAATTCTTTTTTGGTATAATCTGAAGGCAATCATGATAATAATAATTCCAATCATAACTACTTTTTATCAAGTGCAAGTACATTTTTAAGTACAAGCAAGTTAACTAGGGCTTCATAAGATTTAATAACTTTTCCACGCTCACACAGCTCATCCAGGCCTCCAACTCCATTTGATTGGTGATGGGTCGCAAAAGCATGGTGTTAAGGAAGATTCTGAGGTCACATCTGATCACAGTATAAATGAGAACCATTATATTTGCATGTGAGAGGGGAGCGAGACGTGCCTGTTATGAATTTGCCATCATTGTGTGATTCTATTTTCCTGCTAGCAAAGCAAATTTCATATGACAGTAATTAGCAGATAAACGTGTTGCCTATAATTCCTCTACATTTGTTAGTGGAAATATCTCAAGATGTAAGTTACTTGACTACTTTTCATTACACACCTCTTGGAACTTCAGAGCTCCCAGAAGCTGATTATGTGCATAGGAGGCAAATCAAACCAAACAAAAATCCCAACTTCCCCTTCCACCAAAAAACAACCCCTCAAACCCACAATGCAAACTGGAATTATTAATATGCTTGTGTAAGTCAGTTTACAAAAAATAGTAACTTTAAAAAAATCTTACGTTATAGCTAGTGACTATTTTGTTGTTGTTGTATTTAACTAAGTAATAGAATTTGTTAAGAACGCAAGGGTCGCTGTGTGACATTTTGAATGATCCAACAATTGCAGGCTGCATCCAGCAGCTGAAATATAGTGAGTCTGTATCGGGAAGGGCCATGGCCCCTCAAGACAAAAGCTTGATTCCAAGGCTGCAAGAGGAAACTGAACAAAGTGGGTGTCCACTGCTTTTGCATGCCTAGCCTCTCTTAATCTGGTAACAGAGCCATCTCTTCCCCTATTCTTAGAGCATAAGGTTTTGGTGGAGCTGACTCCATCTCCTGGGGTGAGCATGTGACCCATGCTGGTACCACATTCTCTTGACCAACAAATGAATGATGCAGAGGTAGGTGACATTACCAGGTCAGACCAATGAAGCCCTACTTTGGAGCTTTGCTGTATCTTGAGAACTAAGACCTTCACTATTCATTGGGTTGCTAAGCTGGTGGAATCAATGAGGCAGGTAGACATTCTCAGGGAGTACCCTGAGAATGAATCCAGCACCAAAGAAGGTAGTGTTGCATAGAGAAAAGGAGATTCAGTGGCTTTGAGTATATTCACAGAGTTGTCTATCCATCACCACAATCCCTTTTAGAATATTTTCATTAACCCAAAAAGAACTGTTGCTCCCCTTAGCCATCATTCTCAACCCCTCCAGTCTCTCTCCTCAGTGCTAAGCAAGCATTAATCTATTTTTTCTGTTTGTTCAGATTTGCCTACTCTAGACATTTTTAATAAATGGAATCATATAATACATGGTCTTTAGTTCCCTTTTTATGAACTTTCATAGCTCCCTTTAATTCTCCTTGCATCCCTTATTAGAATTAAAATTTAACATATATATATATATATAATAATTCACTTAATGTTTGTTTCTCCCATTAGACCATACAGTTTCACCAAGGCAGGGACTTCATGTATTTAATGCCATTACTTAACCCAATGCCTGTGCCTCACAGAATAGGCACTTAATAATATTTACACAATAAATAAATGAATAAATGGATTAGTGAATGGATGGTTGAATGAATAAACTTGATACTCATCCTACTGCCACCACTAGGATACATCCAGAAATACCAGTATATTTAGTGCAGTGAAAGGAGCTGATCTGATTAACTTACTTCAAAACCAGTTCCCCATGTTAGGAGAAAGAGAAATAAATATCTATTTAACAAGAGAGAGTGTGGTTTCACATGCAGATGTGTAATATTTGTAAATAAAAAGTAGACTGTTTGTGTATAGGAGTAGAAGAGAGAGACTCAGTAGGCTGGAGCTAAGTTAAAGTAAACTATTTATTGCACTAACTAAGCCACAGCGTGGCTGCTGCCAACTGGTCACAACTGCAGTTTTTTGGTTTTGTTTTTTTCTTAAAGGCCTCAGTCTCCGTAAGATGCACATTGAGTAGTTGGAAAAGAAAGGGTCCTAATGCTCGGAATTTTCTTGTGGCATCCTCAACTCTTTAAGGCCTTACCTATCAGTGTTTAGGTTGGATTGTTCTCTGCCTGTCCCTATAACCAGACAGAAAAGAATGAGAAGGGAGAGAAGTCAAACGTATGCCTTATTACTTGAGCAAGCAGCTTGCAGAGTGGGACACACGCACTCCCTGCTTGAATGACTTCTCGATTCTGGGGTTTGGCAAAGCTGTTGCTGAAAACATTGAACAAAATAAACTGCAAAATATAGAAGGAATGCAGAAAAAGTCATGAAAAACAAGTTGGTGATTCATACCGATTATGGTCTAATGGCTACAAAATTTTCCCAGCTTTTATTTGAACTTTTTAAAAAAATCAGTTGCAGTAGAGGCTCCGTTGGTGGTTTGACAAAAAGGGGATTTTCTATAAATAATGAGTTTATGTTTGGGGTGTTGATTCTATTTTTAATAAAGCAAATATCATTTTTATTTCTTTGCTACTCTGTTGAAGACATAAATTCCC
This sequence comes from Pongo abelii, assembly GCF_028885655.2. Lineage (NCBI taxonomy): Eukaryota > Metazoa > Chordata > Mammalia > Primates > Hominidae > Pongo > Pongo abelii. The sequence goes on along the minus strand of NC_071989.2, from coordinate 178,307,508 downwards.
AAAGTAATCCCAGCTCTTAGATGGAGAAAGCATAAAGAATACACACAAACAAAGAGATTATTTCAGAGATGGGTCATTTTTTTCTCTTTTGGTCATTCATAAAGACCTCAACAATTATATACAGAGTTATAAATGCCTTATGTGGAACCAGGAGGTGCAGAGATATGTTCCTTTTCTTGGGCTCAGCAAATCCTTAATTAGAAATGCAATGAAATTGATTTCTTTAATGAAGATCTCTGTGATGATCCATAGGTTATAATTGATTTTTTTTAAGACTCAAGATTCAAATGAAGAAGTCATCTGGACCACTTTAGAGAAATCCTGACCAGTGGGGTACTTCACAATATAGATTCAGAAGTGTGTACTCCAAGAATTACTGCATAAAGTTCAAATATCCAACCAAGCTCTGGCCGACGAAGGGATATACACACACCTACCTGGTGTGATCCGTAAGAGGAGACCTGTAGCGTTTGGCTTTACTTCCTTCCTCCCACCCCCTAGCCAACTATCTCCCGCTTATCTGTAGCTTTTGCTATCAGAATCACCATTTATTTCTAATTTCTTTCAGATAATTCAGTGCCTTCTAAATTCTTCTGATTTAACAACCTGGCAAGCTTGTTAAAATTGCAAATTCTAGGTCCCAGTCATGGAAACAGATTCCTCAGAGAAATCTCTCTTTTTAATAAGTGCCCCAGGTGATTCTTATGATAAAAGAAATTTAGGAAAAATGAGGTACATGATAATTTTTCAGTTTCACTTTATGATAGCATAGTACTTTCATGAAACCCTTTCATGAGTTCCTCACAATGGGTCTGTGACAAAAATGTTATTTTTTTCCATTTTAGATAAGAGGAAACTGAGCCTCTAGAAGGTAAAGTAGCATGACCAAGGTCACGAAGGGCTGGCCTTTGACTCCAAATCGCTGGCTTCTTGTCCAGGCCACCTCCACCCCCTACCCCGCCAAGCTCCACTGCCTTCCCAAAGCTTATGGTGATGATGGTGGCATTGGCACAGAGAAAGTCTTGTGCAAGCAAAGAAAGAAGAGAAGAGAATTATGATGGGGGCTTTGAGAGCACGTAAAGGATCTAGAAGAAAGACAAATCATTTGATAGTTGAAGATGAGAGAAGAGAGTAGGTGAATAAAGTCATGGAAATCTGAACGGTAAATTGATCACTGATTAATGGGAAGCTATTGAAAATAGTTGGAGCCTAAGTAGCATTTTATAAATCTCTTTAGAACACTAGTTCTACAAGATACTCCATGAAAGAGGGATTCTGCACTGAAATAGATTTAGGAAACTTGGTGAGCTTCCCTCCAGTGAATAGATTCCCAAAGCTCATCTGCATATCGAAGTCTCTGAGAAGTCCTGCGGCAAACACATCTAATTAAAAATTTAACAAGAAATATTCCAAACTTATTTGACTGTGGAACTGTTCCTCCATTTTTCCGTAAAATATGCATAAACAGCTATCTGAACACACTTTGGGAAATGCTGGCCTAGGACAGAGATTTAGAGCTGTGAATATATCCATGGGAGTGTTTAATACTATGTGCAATATTATAATTACACCGAAATAAGAAGTTTAATGTCCCACATTTAGGGTCAAGCTTCTACTAATTTCTTTTCCCTACTTAAAACTTGAGATTCTGTTCTTATGTGTTTTTCTATTGTGTCTTTGCTCATTCTGAAGACAGGGAGGGGAGGGGAGAGAAAGACAGAGAGAGTGAGCATAAAATAAGCAACAGAGTGTGCATTGCTCAAAAGTTTGTGGATTATTTCTTGTTGCTAACACAAAGCAAGTGTATGGCATGAGAATCAAGTGGGAGCGGAGCTAAGCCCTGGAATGTGGAAACCCAGCCTGTCTGGAGCCCCTGGCTCTTTCCAGGCATCTGGATTGGAGGCCCAGCCTGTCTTCCCTTCTGCCCTTGCCAATCTGTCTCTCTGGGGATGGGACGACCTAAAGGTGTTGCCTCACTGATGTGCTTCCTGCTCTTCGTGCATTTAACTGTAATTGAGAAGAACTCTTCATTCCGTGGACCTCTTGGGCCCCATGGCTGCCCTAATCACAGTCCATGTGGCCTTTAGTCATAGTCAGAAAGAATAGTAGCAGAGGCATATTGGGCAGTCTTGCAACTGCATCAATCTTTCCAAGATGTAGCACTACTCTGGCAAGAATGCGGATGCTATCTGCTCATGGTTATGAGTCCCATATGTCAGAGCCTGGTGGCACCCAGAGATGCCTCTCAGCTTGGGTGGGTAATTGGGTGGAGACGGGAGTGAATGTTTAATAGTTCAGATGCTGGAATTAGGCTCACAAAGGGGGTGGGCAGGGGGTTAGGGAGGAATTATCCACCTCCTCCCTTTATTATTTTTAAACTTAGCCTTTAAGCAGAGAGAAAACTTATTTCAGTTGTTCGTGCTCAGATACTTTGGAGATGATTGATTTCTCAACAGTGTGAGCTTGGTCATTACTACTCAGTGGGGCCCTGACTTTGACCTGTCCTAGGTCTGACACAGCAAAAGAACAGTTGGAAGACAATAGGTGAGAAAGTTTGATTTGGAAGAACAGTGTTTAGAAAAGTGAGTTTGTAAGCGTTCTGAAGGGGTGGTGTACCACTCTCTCACTGTCTCCAGTGGTTTGCTGATAAATATTTAATGACCAACTCTCCAAAAATGAAAAAGTGTGTGTATATACACATATGCATACACATGTAAGTTTATTATACATTTTACTGATATAAAGGATATGTTGCAAGAAATTTATAAATAAGTAAATATATAAAAATATATAATATAAAATATAAAAAATATAAAAATATATAAAAATATAAGTAATATAAAATACTCTTTATTGCAAATCTCATATAGCCAGTTGATTCTTGTGGAATTATTTTGATGATTGCTATCAAACTTTTATATCCACAGACGACCTTTGGTTACAACTGACGAACAAGCATAGTTCCACTATGACTGCTGATGCTTTTGCTTATGTTAACAAATAAGATGAAAATGAAACAATAAAAATATATGTCTAGGATTGCCAGATTTAGCAAATAAATATAAAGGAAACTCCACATTTGAATTGCAGATGAACCACAACTAAATTTTTAGTATGAGTGTGCTCCGAACAATATTTGGGATATACTTATACTAAAAATATTGGTTATTTGAAATTCAGATTTAACTGGGCATCCTGTCTTGTATCCAGCATCGAAGAACTTCACTTGTTCTTCAGTGACATAACTTCTATGCTGAATCACATGATGGTTTTTGAATGCTAGAAGAACATTCTCTCAATTTTTTTGTGTTGTTTGGAATGTAACAACTGTACACATAAGACAATTTTAAGTTTTATCTTCATTCATGACATTTTCTTCATCACTCTCTTGAGTCTAGAGAATCAACAAAACTATAAACCACACCCTGATTCGTGGTATTTACCAGTTTCCATAATGTATATACTCCCACCATAGCCAGCTTTAATCTGCCAAAGTGACATCCCTGAATGAGGAACTGGGAAGACACATGAAGGATTATATAGCATCATACAGCATTTCCATCATACAGACACAATAGACACAAATGACCTTCAGAGCAACATTTAGTAAAATAATTAGGAAGTGATGACTTTTGAGTATTTATTATCTTTGTTTTTAATGTAATTTATTTATAATTTATTTAATATATATAATTTATTTATAATGTAATTTATTTAATAGTAAGTTAATAAAAGGTTTGTTTAAACTGCTCACAAAGTTCTTGACAATGACCAGCTAATAATGACCTGATAATGACCAGCTCTTGCAAGCGATGAACAATCATTTCAGCACTTACTGAATCTGTCCATATCGCCTTACTGTTTGATTCATTTCTAACATATGCTTGGCTCCTAGAGGTGATTGAGTCAGTGACCTTTGTAAAGTTGCTGGGGAGATTTGAAAGAAAAGAAAAAGCTACTCAGGGGAGCACTGAACATTTATTGGGCATTATCTCCATTTGAGATATTGCTTTTTACTAAGGATTTAAGATTATAACCTTAGAAGGCCCCATGCGATGTAAAAGCCAAAAACATAGAGGGATATGCACTCTAGACATAGACATAAAAAGTCACTAACATTGTAATGCAGAAGGTTAGGAGATGAAATCAAAATTTCTACTGCGATTATGATATTACTGATCATCTAGATATATCTACAGTAAAGGATTGGAAAGGATGGTTGTAAATAATTGTTTTTTTAGGGCAGTAGTCTTAATGGGTGATGCATTTTCCTCTGTTTTCCTTTGATCTTATGAAGATTTTTGGAAGATAAGTACTAAGTCCATGATACAGAGACAAATGCATTAGATTCATCAAAGAGGCAGGTTTCACAGGGCCCATGGCGAGCCTGAACTAGGCCTTAAAGAATGGGAGGGATTTATGTAAGTAGGGAAAACATTCCAGGTAGGGCACACTACATCAGTAAAGGGTTAGAGATAGGTATTTCTCTAACCTATCTCTAAAGGAACAATTAATAAAATTGTATGGCTAGAGAAGGTTCAGATTTATTTATAGAAGTGAAAGCTATTTAAAACCAGGCTCCGCAAAGTCCACTCTTGGCATGGAATCAAATTCAAAGAACAGTTGGAAGTGTTGAAACTAATTTGAATCTTTACTACAACTTTTTATTTTTTATTTATTTTATTTTATTTTAATTTTTATTATTTATTTACAGACAGAGTCTCATGCTGTGGCCCAGGCTGGGGTACAGTGGCAAGATCATAGCTTGCTACAGCAATGAACTCCTGGGCTCAAATGATCCTCCAACCTCAGCCTCCCAGGTAGCTGGGACTACAAGCACAAGGAAGCATGCCTGGCCAATTAAAAAACAAAATTCTTTTGGAGACAGTCTTGCCATGTTGCCCAGACTGGTCTTGAACTACTGGGCTCAGGCTATCCTTCTGCCTCAGCCTCCCAAAGCACTGGGATTATAGGTATTAGCCACCATGCCCACCCATATAACTTCTTAAAAAAATGCAAGAGCTGGACTACTTTTGCCCCTTACCACTGATCTTTCTCTCCCCTTAGGTTCTTATCCTTCTGGTGAATTACCCTTCCTCTTTCAGTGTGTCTCTGCTTCACTGATTACTTCGATCTTACCATTAAGTCTCAGGAAGCAAAGGCAAGGGACAGGATTGGGTGGCAACCAGAATTTTCTTTGGTGGATAAAGGAGGAAATTAGACTATGCATATTGTAAAGATGTGTTTTGTCTGACACATCTAATAATAATGGTCATACCCATACCTAACAATTACATCAATAAGTACCTATTTTATTCTTTCTTCTCTATCAACACTGCAATATTAAATTATGTTCATTTCTTCATTTCTTTCTAGTATTCTCCCTAGGCTTAGGGCTTTGTACTTGCTGTTTCCTCTGCATATACTGTTTACTTCTTCTGTCTTTTACCCACTCAATCCCTGTTAATCCTGAAAGATTCAGTTTAGAAGTGACTTCGCCCAAACTTCACTTGAACTGGATTTAGTTGCCTCTCCCCTCGGAAGCCATAATACTGGTACTTTCTCCTGTCTGAGCACTCACTACATTATCTTATAATTACCTATTTTACCCATCTTGTCCCCACTGGACTGTGAAAAATTTAAATATAAGCCCTAGATCTTATGTCTCATTTCTTATATATATATATATATATATATCTATATTTGCTATTTATGATATTTATATACAACAATATAGATATATTTTATGTAATATATGTTTCTTGCTTGTGTATACACATACTATTTGTTTAGTACTCCTTTTATATTCCTGGGTAAATGAATCCATTTACTGGCACCATCTATATGACAGGCACTATATTAAACAAGTAGCAAATTTATGTTTTCATGCTCTGACCAACCATATAAAGGAGTTACCCTTAATTCTCAAGAGGGAAATTCAGGACAGAAAGAGGTGCAGTGATTGCCCAAGGTCACATAACCAAGTCATGGCAGCACCAAAACCTGAACCCAGGGCTAGGTGATTGGCCCATGTGTGTGCTGAAGCTTAAGAAAGCCATTACAGAGCCCACCTCTGGTTGGGTGAGGGGAGAAGATGTGTGTCCTCAGAGGGAAAGGTGGAGGCTGGGGCTGTGAGCCAGGCCCTTGGTTGGCCACAGGGAGAGAAGCTTGTGCCAGCTGCTACTGCTGATTCAGTGACAGGGTGAGAAATGGAAGGCAGAGAGCAGAGGCCAAGCACACATCCATCGTCTGTGATTAAGAGACTCTTGTTTATCTGTTCCTTTGCTTCCCTTATTCTGAGACATTTGAATACAAACAGCATTTCTCTTCAATAATTATTTCCTGCTCTCCTTCAAGAAGCCTTTGTTCTGGGCAGGGTAGTCATGAAGCAGGCAGGCAAAGGCTGTCATAAGCTCACTGAGGGCCTGGATAACCATAGAGGACCATAAATAAAGATGTGTAGCAGGCCTCCTAGGTGACAAGCACATATTCTCTTTTGAAACTTATAACAATCATATGAAGTTGTATGAGTCGTCTATTGCTGCTGTAACAAACTACCACTAACTTAGTGGCTTAAAACAAAACAAATTTATCTTTAGGTCAGGAGTCCAACACAGGTCTCACTGGGCTAAAATCAAGGTTATCAGCAGGGACGCACTGGAGACTCTAGGGGGGAGAACCAATTTCCTTCTTTTACAGCTTCTAGAGACAGCTTGAATTCCTAGTCTTGTGGCTCCTTGATCTTCAAAGCCAGCCACAGTGGGTCAAGTCCTCCTCATGCTGCTCTCTCTCTGCACTTGCTTTCATGGCCACGTTCTAGGACTACAGCTGGGAAATGTTCTCAGCTCATAAGGTTCGTATAACTAGATTGGCCCTCCTGGATGATGCAAGATAATAGCTTTACCTCAAAGTGCTAACACAGCTGCAACATCCCTTTTGCCATGTAAGATAACATATTCACAAGTTCTGGGGATTAGGGTGTAGACATATTTAGGGAGCAATTATTCTTCTTTTCACAAATCTTTTTTTTTTTTTTAGATGGAATTTTGCTCTTGTTGCTAAGGGTGCAGTGCAATGGCACGATCTCAGTTCACTGCAACCTCCACCTCCCAGGTTCAAGTGATTCTCCTGCCTCAGCCTCCCAAGTAGCTGAGATTACAGGCATGTGCCACCATGCCCAGCTAATTTTTTGTATTTTTAGTAGAGATGGGGTTTCACCATTTTGGTTAGGCTGCTCTGGAACTCCTGACCTCAGGTGATCCACCCACCTTGGCCTCCCAAAATGCTGGAATTACAGGCTTGAGCCACTGCGCCTGGCCTACTTTCCACAAATCTATGCCAAATAGCCCCATGCTACAGATGAGGAAACCACGACCCAGAAAGGCAAAGTGACTTTCCCACAGTCACAGAAGTAGTAACTGATGGACCTAAGATTCAGACGCAGGTCTGCATGACTCAGGGGTGCCTGCTCTTTCTGGGACAGCAAGCTGCCCCCCTCACATTTCTGTGCCAGCTGTAGGTGGCAGCTGGTAGAATGTAATGAATGGCTAGCTTTTCAGCTTGGAGCAGGGAAGCATCCTCCATTAATGAAAAACACAGACCCCACAGTGATCAAAAGGATATTGCTCCATTTCATCTCAGTTGTCTTTTTATCGTTTCCCAGAACAGGTTACACCAGATGTGAGCACTATCACATGTTAGCTGTTGGACCATGGCACATAAGAGACACTCAGTAAATATTAGCTAAACAGACAATTGAATAAATGAATGAATGAATCCCATTGGTTGAGCAAATATTACATATTAGATATTTATAGGAACTTAAAATTCTTTGTTTCTTAAGTTCTTACACCACCACTATGGTATAATTATTACTATCTGTAGTTCTCTAGGGCTTGGTATACTAAGCTGTAATCCAAGGTAGTCTCTTAGTTTCCTTTCCACGTTAAGAATCTGTGATCTCATTAATGGCCTGCTGTGGGCCACTCAGGGCCCTTTTCTCCTGGCACCTCTGATCAGGAGTCAAGATTGTTAAGAGTCTTGGCTTCTACTAAACCAGACTTTAGGTTATTTTCCTCAATCTTGCAGGTAGGTCAGCCTTCTGTGAGACATGAAATAATATTCCTGGACCAGCATTTTCAGTGGCTCAGAGGTCATTGGAAGGACAGACAGCATTGCCTCAGAGCACATTACCCAGAGTGGTTATGATGGAGGCGGTTCACACAAGCAGAGCTGTGTACTGTATGCACTCCTACCTGGTGCCAGCCCACACACATGCTTGCTTTGCACTTACTCCAGCAATCCATTGAGCATCTGCTGTAGTTTGGATGTTTGACACCTCCGAACCTCATGTTGAAATCTGATCCCCAGGGTGGCGATGTTGGGAGGTGGGGCCTAGTGGGAGGTGTTTGGTTCATGGAGGCGGATCCCTCATAAATAACTTGGTGCCATTCTCATTGGAGTGAGTTCTCACCCTATTAGCTCCCATGACAGCTGTTTGTTAAAAAGATCCTGGCACCTCCCCCACCCTCTTGCTTCCTTTCTCACCATGTGATCTCTGCAGTCTCTGCACATAACGGCTTCCCTTCTCCTTCCGCTATGAGTGGAAGCAGCCTGAAGCCCTCATCAGAAGCAGGTGGTCTCTGCACATAACGGTTCCCCTTCTCCTTCCGCTATGAGTGGAAGCAGCCTGAAGCCCTCATCAGAAGCAGGTGGTCTCTGCACATAACGGTTCCCCTTCTCCTTCTGCTATGAGTGGAAGCAGCCTGAAGCCCTCATCAGAAGCAGATGCTGGTGCCATACCTGCAGAACTGTCAGCCAAGTAAATCTTTATAAATTACCTAGCCTTGGGTATTCCTTTATAGCAATACAAATGGACTTAGCATCCATTTTGCACCAGGTGCCGGGACTATAGAGATTATTCTGTCCTTACGGTGTTTCTAGTCCAGCCAGGTAGACGTATATGTAAGTCAGCAAGTGCAACATAGCATGCTACATACAACATAAGAGGGAAGGGCAAGAGCTGCAGGAGTATAGACAAAGGGACACATAAGCCAGTCTGGAAAGATAGAGTAAGGCAGGCTGAGTATGGAAGTATGAGAAGGATTTAACCAAGGCAAGAAAATAGAGGTAGGAAGAAAGGGTGTTTGAATTATGACTGTGCCATACCTGTGTGTGCACATTCATAGCAAGAAACAGGGCAATATATATCAAGGTCCTTCAAAATGAGTATAACTCTTGATCCAGTAATTCCACTTCTAGGAATTTATCCTGAGGAAGTTATCAGATGTGCACATAAAGATTTATGTACATAGATGCTCAATGCTGTACGATTTGCAATAATAAAAAATTAGAAACAGCCTAAATGTTTACAGTGAATTGGATAAATGAATCCATATGATGAAATATAATATAGCCCTTAGAAACCATCTTTAATGAGGGAAAAGTGCTCAAGCTGTATTAAGTGGGAAAAACTAGTTTAAAATATGACTCCAATATGGTTAAAATTGGATATAAAGTGGGACAAAATGAATATTATAAGTTATGCATGGCAGAAAAGACTGGAATGAAATACATCAAAATGATCAGTGGATAGTAGAAGTATTGATTTACAAAACTTTTATTTGCATTCTTCCAAATTTTTAATAGCAGCATTCATTATATTCATAATGTTAATGTACATTGAACCCCTTAAAGCTGCAGAGCATTGTTTAGGCCACTCATGCTTTCCCTGGCACCCTGCCAGTGCTCTGTCCTCCACTGGTACCTGTGTCCCTATCACTACCTGGGCCTGTGCACTCGTCAGCAGCTGATCCCAGAGGTACCATTTGAAGATGGCCTTTCAATTTCAGTATCTCCAGGTTTTCCTTTTTTTTAATGTATCCTTTTCTACCTTCTTCTTCATTGCTTTTCCCCAGAAGGATCCTGTTCTGCCTAAGTACAGTTCCTGATCAGATCCTACTTTTAAGTAATAGAATAAGTACATTTACCTACAACACCCTATAAGATAGATATTACTATCTTCCATTTTACTGATGGAGAAACTGAGGGCCAAGGAAGTTAGGTGAACATTCCTGACTTCACCTAATTAACAAGTGCTGGAACCTGGATTTGAATGCAAACAATCTGCATACACAGTACAGATTCCCAGAGATGCTGATACCGAACCAGGAACAGAACCTTTCCCAGGAAGGCACATATTTTAGTAGAAATCCAAGTTCTCAACTGGCTTGAGCCAATGCAGTGGGCCTGGGGAAGTTAATGTCTAGGATATGTTAGGCCTCCCATTCCAATGAGATTCCCAGGGGCTTCTATGGACTTGTTGATATGTGGATCTTTATGATCTTATTTCTTTAAAGTTCACTTCTTGGCAAAAAGCCCTGGAAACAATGAAGAATTGGGCTCCTTCATGGAGCTGAGAGGGTGTGCCTGTAGAAAGGGTACAGAGAATTGTGTTCCATGATTTTGCAATTTCACGAGCCTCTCTGTTATTGTTTTTCTTTGTATCAAGGAGGGAAAGGCTCAAACCTGTAAATGGTTATATGCAGAAAAAGGCTAGCTTGCAAAAAGGCCTGGCCAGAGATTTTGTTATGTTGAGAACTCTGGATGGATAGGTTTCCATGTGAGCAATTCAGAAGGGGTCTCTCAGTGGGACAAGCTGGGTCAGCGTGGGCTGCAGAGGTGGGGGCCTAGGCTTGATGGTGAGGTGCACTGCCCCACATGCAGAAGCTGAAGTTGCAAGGGGCTCCAGCTTATTGACATTTACCAGCTTGGCCAAGTCCAATGGTGACCTTTTGCATTCGCACCAGTGTGTTCCATCCAGCTCAGACTGCCTGGTAGTTTTATCCTTCCAAGGGAATTCTTTGGCTTGCCTGAAAAGGAAATCAATTGTTGGAGGGGCAGGCTTCTGGACAGATTTATTTTAAGCTTTAATGTAATAGACTACAGTAGATAATAGTTGCAATAATATTGATAATACTCAGTTTTCTTTCACATATATCACCCAGGGGTAAAAAGAAGCATTCTAAAAACTACCTTGAGGTTCTTGGCCTGTTGCCTTTGTCACAGGGAGGTATTGCTTTGCCAGTCATCTTGGTTTCCTCTTTACATTTGAGTCAATAAGACAAGAGGAGTATAACTCTGAAGGCTCCTCCATCCTCCTCGTTTCTGTCACAAGGCCTGAGTCACCCACTGCAGAAACAAGAAGCAAAGGCCACAAAAATCCATATTATATGTTTCCAAAAGGTGAGATGGAAGGAAGTTTCTAGTGGATACCTTTAGATCAGTTTTCCTACCTTAAGACTAAAGGCGGTTGGGTTGAGGAAAAACGAGGGAGACCCCAAAGTTAGAGAATGATGAACTAGGAGCTTCCAACACAGCAGAAACTACTCATTACCAAAGTTAAATAGCAGCCAAGGTAGCACACATTTATCTTTGTCACTGTCACCCAGTGAGGATGACCACTCATCAGCCAGATAGTCCCCATAATCAAGTAATAATTGTGCTTAAGATGTTGCCTAGCCTCCATTTAAGCACCCCATGCAGACAACCCTTATTTAATAGGTTCCCAGGATTCTCATGTATCCTGAAGAGAAGGGTGGACACTGAACTCTTAGAGGCCAGCTTCCGGCATGAGAGGGAAGCCTCTGCATTCTCACTAAGGTAGGACTAGATGGAGCCAAACCTGGAATTCTGACTGAGCTTGGTCAGAGGTAAAACTCCCTGTCACAGTTGTGAGTGTTTTTTTGTCATCTGCTTTCCCTGTCTTAACAGCACGAGGTGTCTGAAAAGAATCCCAAACAGTGTGTAGGAACTTCAGGTTGAGTGCTGACTCACCAGTGACCAGTCTGTGCCTTGGGGAAGTCCTCCCAGAGCTTTCCTTGGGTATCAGCTGTTTCAAGTAAAAATAGCAGGCTAAGTGAGTTCCATAAGGTTTGGGGCTAGATCACCTGCTCTCTCACTGCCTACCTTATGGCCTTGGGCAAGCTGACCCTCACCTTTTTGAACTTCAGTTCCTTATCTATGCATGGAGGATTGAAATACATACCTCAGATAATAAAATCGGACATGCATAAAACAGTCATTTCCAACCCTGGCTTCATATTGGAATCATCTGGGAAGCTTTAAAATACACTGATGAAAATTATCAAGAATTCCATCACTGTGGGCCAACCACTGTTAATAATTTGATGCATTTTCTTCAAGTTATTTTTCCACCATGCTTATGCTCAGCAATTAACTTAATCAACAGCTATTTATCACTATTGACTGCATATCCACTATGTACCAACCACTGTTCTGGGTGCCACACTAGGTTATTACAGTGAGCACGACAAATGTGATGATAATTTTGCATTCTGCCTTTCCCACTCAATGTTTCACTTTGAGTGTGTTATCCCCCCCTTGTTGAATATTCTTGCAAATCCAGGGTTGTTAGTGACTAGATTATAGTCTACTTCATGCTTATACCATGATATAACTGCTGCTGAACATTTATATTATTTCTCATAACTATTCAGATCTTGGAAATAAAATTTTAAAACAGTTTATTGCTGAAATATTGAAACATTATTTCTGCTCCTCCACTGGCTGACTACTTCTACCTTCTGCCAAACTAGGGGTAAAACTCAGCCACTTCTCCCAAAACACGCATCCCCCATATCCACACGGGCCCTCTCTGCTGCCCTCGGATTTTTACCAGAACTTCAGCTTTGGAGTGAGGCCTGTTTCTGCACCTCCTGTCCACATCCCTGCTTAATTTTTCACCGTAGCACTTGTGTCATCCTATATATTTAAATTTTATTTATAATTTGTAAGCAGAGTTGTTTCCTACTTGGATCTCTTTACTACTGTATCCCCAGTGCCTGGACCAGGCATTTGCTGCATGAATAAGTAACACTTATCACAGCCCATTCCCAGTGGAGATGGGAAGGAGGGAACTACAGAGCCTAATTTCAGAACAAAGTTAAGGTGCAAAATCTCTTCTACTCTTGACTGTCCTGTCACCAAATTTGTCCTGGGACATGGAACTACAAGAAGCCATTCTCTAATGCCTTGCTCCAGGGAGCTGGGAGCTGGATTTCCTGTATCAGTATTGGTGCCCCTCTTTATTCAGAAAGTTTGACCCTGAAGTTATCCACAATGATTGGTTCAGTTCAATATCTATGAATATAAGCAACTCCCAAGAATTAAATAGTTCTGAGCAGACACAAAGGCATGGGCTCACAATGTCAACTATTTGCAGGAAATGTTGACTCTCAGCCGTGTGGAGGCCTTTGTGTTTTTAGCTCATGGGTCCCTGGGAAAAGTGTCAGCTGCCTGTAGCCTAGGTGAAAAGATGACTGGTATTCCCTATACCTGAGTCAGACAGCTTTGGGGGACCCTTTGTTATTTGTGCTCAGAATGGCAGATAGATCAATGAAATTCATTTTCAATCCCTAAGCCTTATTAAACTGTAGCTACGGTCCAGCCTAGGACTGAGGCATTGGGTGAAATAGCCTAAAGACAGGAAAAGGGCAGGGAAGGAAACCAGCAGTTATGACATATCTGGCAGAGATGGCATCTGATTTATTTATTTGTTTATAATTTTTTTCTAAAATAGAACTCAAGATAAGTAATGCACACACAGAGTTAAAAAAATCAAATAATGTAAAGGACTTAAAATTGAAAGTCATCCTTCCACAGACAGCTATGAGTCATTTCTTCAGTCTCTTAGTTTTCCGCACCCAAAGGCATCACTTTTAGCAGTATTTGTGCATTCTTTTCAAAAATGTGTGTATGCATACACATTTAAATACATGGCAGTATACTATACCCACTTTTCTCCACCATGTATTTTCACTTAATATATCTTAGCAAATGTTCCATAGTAGGTCAAATAGATCTTAATTTTTAAATGCTTCATCATATCTATTATTTGACTGAATTATAATTTTTTACCAACTCCCTCCTGTAGATTTTAGATGTTTACAATTTTTGCTATTAAAAAAATTGCTGTGATAAACATCCATATATTTCTATGTTAAATAATCTTCTTAAAATGATTATTTAAAAATTTACTCATCTGCATAAAGAACTAAAGAAATATAGAAAAGCACAAAGAAAACAATAACATTAATGTAGAGATAGCCATCATTAATATTTTAGTATGTTTCCTTTGTTTTCTTGGTACTTTACTTTTATATTAATATTAATAAAACAGAAAACAGTGCAATTCTTTATTCTTTACTTCACTTTAACTTATTGTGAGAATTTTCCTGTATCATTAAACAGTCTTCAAAAGCAACACTTTAGAACACGAGAAAATTTTCTATCCTATGGCTAGACTGATTTATTTAAGAATAAATATTTTAGGACCTACTGTTGGATGTTCTGATAGTTTCTGTTTTTATTTTTCGTTTGTATATGCAGTGCTTCAACATACATGTTTGTACATAAATCATTTTCTGAGTTTCTACTTCCTGAGGGTTTAACATGAAGAAGCATATAAACTTCCCTTTAGTTCCTTAACATGCACTGCCAACTTGCTTTCTCCTCCTTTTAGGCATAATGTAAAATTACACTGCTCTACTGCCTTGAAGTTAGAAGTGCCTGTGTGACTTGCTTTGGTCACTAAAATTCCACTGATTGAAATTGACATATGTCACTTTCAGATGGAAGCTTACGTGGCCAGGTGAAAATTAGTTTTTGTCCTCCTGCCAGGACAACCAGGGACATTCTGGATGGTGGAAGCTCTATGTGCCTGGGTCTCTAGGGGAGGAGACTTGGGGCAAAGAAAACTCCCTGTCAGTCCTCACTGGACACTTTGCATAAATGAGAAATAAACCTTTGCTTTTAAAAAGGACTGAAATTTGATGATTGTTTTTGATGGGGTTCATCAAGAGGATTAAGTCTAAATGCCCCCAGACATCCATTGTAGGTAATGAATTATTTTCTCTCCTATACATCTAAATAGTACTAATTATGTACCAGCCACGAGAGAATTGAGAGAATTGTCACTCTGTCAGAGAAATCACACCCACCCTTGTTGTTATAGAAATTGTTTATTGTAACCAGACCTAAGGCAATCATCACGTGGTATTTCCTTAGAGGAATTGATTCAAGGATGCATCTGAAAAAGAGTGTGCTTTTCTGAGCTATCATAAGCTAAATTTTTTCTTCCCTCTAGATACTGTCATGTCTGAATGGTAGTCCTGAGATTGCGGCAGCTCTCACATGATGAGCCAGAGGAGGAAGCCTCATGTGAAAGAAAGCAGGACCCACAGCCATAGTTGCACAGATCTATTCAAGCCATGCTGATAACTGCGCTAACCTCTGGGTTTGTTTGGTTACACCAGTGAGTTTTCAATTACTTGCAGCCTAACACATGTGTTGCTTGAGGTTTAGCTTTTCTGGATCACCCTTTTTCTTAGCCTCCACTCCCAGTCCAAGGTTGCAATAGAGAAGGTCAGCCTACCTCCCACCACTCCCTTGCCTTCCCCTCCTCACTTTGAGTGGGCTCTTTCCCTCACTCGATTCTTTTTTGGCCTCCTATCCTGGTGACCTGTAATGAAGAGGAGTCCTCATACTTAATCATTTGGACCAACCAAGACTTTAGCTCTGAGGTTTGCGTAGAGCCCAGCCCTTCCATGGGGAACCTAGTGTGGATGCCCTATCCTTTCCCAGAAAATCACCCTTTGAGCACTTCTCAGTTTGTTTGTCAAGTTCAAAGTCATGAGCATTTTTGAGGTGGAGTGGAGAGGACTCCACCAGACTATTTCCCCCTAGGATGCTGAGAGAGTGAGAAAGAGGGTTGGTGCATACTCAACTGAAAGGAGATGTAAAGGACAACTGTGTGCTCTTCCAGATCCATTGACCCATGCTCTGCTCTTTTTCACCCTGGCCTGTGCCCTGTGAGACTGAGCTCTGCAGACTACACCACCCAAGCTCTCTTGCCTTCTGGCTTCTAGATTGGTAGGGCCAATAGGAGGCAGCAGCAGGAGATTAGGAGAGACTGCCAAGTAGGGGTATTATTCCCTCAACCCTGGGAGGATTGGCATCCCTTTAGGACCACAGCTCCTGCCGAGTGCCCTTCATCCACAGCAGCATCTCTCACCAGAATCTGGGATCTTTTTCTCCCTTTACTTCTTCAGGCCAGGGGTAGTAATGGCTACCTGGTATTTCTAGTCCCAGGGTGTTTCATCAGCTCTTAGGCATTCCCCACTGACCTCTGTGAATGCCTCTGCCAATAGAACAATTAAACTCCTTCACTTGAAACCTTTAAATGTGCATCTGCTTCCTGCCAGAACCCTGTAATGAATAACAATTCTATGATTTTATTCCTGTTTTACGGATAAAAAAATGGGGACTCAGGAGTCCAAATGACCTGCCTTTAAAAAGTCACTGGTAGCAAAGGGTGGAGCTGCTTTGAGACCATGTCTTCCCAATCCAGGTTTTGTAATTGATCTACTCAATTCCTTGATGCCCGCCATTCCCTACTGGACATCAAGAGTGAGAGTCACAAGCAGATGTCTCTCAGATGGGAACTGGCTGTCACATATGGTTAGTTTGATTTGTTCCAGGTTTTAAAAATCGGAGAATTTCACAGAATTCTAGATTTTTTACTTCTACTGAAAAACCAGAAAACCTGGAAGCAATGACACTATATTCTTTTGTGGAGTCAATGGCCTGGAACCAAACAGCAGCTTCCTCCCTTAGATGAGGTATGAGATTTCTGGTCCCCACAGTCCACACCTTTCCCTGTTGCCTTGCAACTGGATCACTCTGCCCATGGCTGTTCCCTGTCCAGCCCCTGGATGCATTGGGTTTATGAATCCTGGCCTTGAATCTCAATGATGTGCTCTGCATTAGCCAGACAAGAATGCCTCACTAGAATGTAAACTCCATGAGGGCAGGAACTGTCATCTGTTTTCTTGACTGTGTCTAAATGTGCCTTAGAGCAGTGTCTGGAGTCTACTGGACCTGCAATACAGATTTGTGAGTGAATGAATGAATGAATGAATGATATCTTTGTGGGGTCTATGTGTTTTGGGGCTGATGGTCTACTGAAAATGTAGGATCCCCTAGGGAGCGATGAGAAATAGCAGAAGCCAAGAAAATTCTTCTGACTGAGACATATTTGCAGGGCCGTCTTGTTTTAAATCTCTATCAGACTATTTTGGTCTCTTCTTTCGCTTTTGCGTAGTTTAATACCATGGAGATTCCATCTCTTCCCCTTGCTAGGCTTGGGTTTGGGGACAGACACCCTGAATGTTGCAGACTCCACTTCTCTTACTGTCTACATCCTGCCCACTGGAACATTCTACTCCATCACCCTGAGGCCCCACAAGTATAAGCCCATCAGGCTTCTGGATCACAGCCAGTCTTCAGGCTATCTCTAAGGGTTCTTTTATTCTCCTTCCTTAATTAGATTCTAGCATTCAATATACCTGCTTTACATTCAGAGCTCCAGATGTTTTGGGTGGATTCTTGGCAAAGAAAGGACATTTGGGCCTAGATGAAAGGTGTCAGAAATAACTGGGCTCGAAAATCATTGGGCTGCTGCATTACTGGAGATGAGATGGTTGGATTCAGAGATAGTGAAAATGGAGACCTTCAGCGACTTTCTCTTCCTGTTTGGATCCACATAGAACCTCGAAGAGGCAAATTTCATCCTCCTGGCTCCACTGTGACTCCTTAGGCAGGAGTCAGGCACGCTGGGGCAGCAGATGGTCTATCTCCCCTAAACAGTGTGACAGAAGTGGGGCGTGCTCATTTCTTGGCATCTGCTGGTGGAAGTCAGTTTTGCTGCAATGCAATGGCAACTTTCTATCAACCATGCAGAGACTTGCTTGGGAAGAAGTGAGCCCCCAGTC
This sequence comes from Pongo abelii, assembly GCF_028885655.2. Classification (NCBI taxonomy): domain Eukaryota; kingdom Metazoa; phylum Chordata; class Mammalia; order Primates; family Hominidae; genus Pongo; species Pongo abelii. Next base: position 178,289,656 of record NC_071989.2, on the reverse strand, counting down.
ACTGGCGATTCTCAGGGCTTGTTTCCCCAGAGCTCCATGTTGAAGCACGGTGTTGGAGTTTGCCAGGCAAATGGCAACTCTTCACGAGCACATGCTCTTGCTGGGCACAGAGGTAGCTGCATATCGGTTGTCTCTTTTCATCCTTACTTTATTTTATAAATACAGAAGCTGAGGCTCAGATAATTTCAATGACCTTCCCAAAGTCACATAACCAGTAAATCCTAGAGCTGGAGTTTGAACCCAGAATCCCAAATCTCCTGTTGTTGATGGCAGTACTTTGCTTTAAAAAAGGTGGAAAGACCATCTGTGAAGAGGACGATGTGCATATACAGCATAAAGGATGAAGCACCCTTCATTTAGGGCCCGACATGGCTGGGGACCAGTAAGACGTTCACGGTGGCTGAGGCAAGTCGAATTCAGTTGGAAACCAGATTGACCAGATTGCAAATGGCACCAGGGTAACTGTCCTGGGGAGAGAGGCCAGTTTTTTTTAAAGACAAACTTAGTTATATTTTAAGAAATATGGTGAACAAACACATAAATGGTCCTTCTTGGGTATTGGAGTAAAGCTGAAAGATGTTAAAATCTAGACAATGAATAAGGAGCCCGTGCTCACTTAACATTTTCACCACTTAATCCTTAAATCCTCCATTGCCCGCCCACACTCTGCAGCCAGGGCCAAAAGGGCTTTGGCTCCTCTTACACAGAAACTGTAGCTGCTTCTGTGGTGAGCCACAGCTCCCCAGGGCCCAGCCTCTGATGAGGGTCAGTGACGTCATCTTCGGCAGGAGTTTCAGACGGAGAATTCCCCCAAGACCTCGAAATCAATATGTCTCTGCCCCGCTTTGCCTTTCCAGCCAGAAAATATGCCCATTGCTTGAGTTTTGTCTGCTGCTTTAAGAACTCAGCTTGTCACCAAGCTTGACATGCCTTCTTATTCTCATCTCTTCCCACCCTCAACCCATTTCATTGAAGCTCAGCTCGAGTATGGTAAACTTCAGAGCACTTCAGCAATAGAAATTCTCAAAGTTAGCAAAGTCATTTTCCATTTGTCCTCTGTGGCTTCTTCGGTTACTAGAGAAGAAGCATCGGGGGCTCTAGAGTACCCTTCCCCCATGTCTTTTTGAGCAGATGCTCTTTTATCTGTTTTAGATTTTGAGTTTCTGCATGTAATTTTTTTTGAACTGGGGCTGAAACAGTTCAGAACACATCTCCTTATGGCATACTTCCACCAAGGTGGTGGAGGTGCTTGGGAAACCATCTGATTGCATATGGCCTCTCTCAGTCTTTTCCCTCCTGTTTTTCTTTTTCTGGGAAAGGCTGCATGAGGCCCATATGGCAGGGCAAATGGGAGCCATAATGTGGGTTCATGGAAGGAGCATGGATAACGGTCACTTCACAGCCTCACTTTCATTACTGAGAAGGTGGATGGAGGAGAATTACCATGCATCTCATTAAATCAATATTTTATTTCCTCCCTGCTCCCAGCTGCCCTCCCAGCTTTGATCTCTTTGCCTCTGGGGCAGAGCTGGACAGGTGACTTTCATGATGCAAATCAGGGTCGGCGGGCTGTCTGCCCAGGCTTTGATCTCCTACCTAAGAGAAGGCTGGCAGAGAACGCCATGGGCCCCAGCCCCAGGTTCTCTGTAACCTTGGGTGAGGTGGAGCCTGTGAAAGGACTGTTCTTTTGTCTTTGTGAACAGCAGCAGCCGTTAAACTACCTGAGTTCCAGTAATGTACACCATGTGAAGTATTGGAGGAGCTAGACAGGAGAGGGCATCTTGTTTAACAGATCTCTATCTATTTATCTTATTCAAATATAGGTTAAGTAGCTAAGTTTAGAACAAGGCCAAGGCATTGAGAAATAATAGATTCTCCACCTGTCATACTGGGGGCTTCTTTTATTGACTCTGATAAAAGCTATGCATACTCTCCCTTTCCCCAATATTTGTTTTTCCTTTTTTTGCCATCGCTATTGATGCCTAGCCATGGTTCTGGGGTAGAGAGGAAGAAGGACATGACATAGCGGACGTGAGAGTTCTTCCCTAAGCACAGTACAGGCTGACCAGGAAGGAGAGGTAAAAGCAATTCTCAGCCATTGCATTGCTGGAGCTTACAGGGAGAAAAAGGAAGATAGAGGGAGGAGAGGCAGGGAGAGACGTAAATGTCTTCCTCTCTTGATGACCAGGAATCTGATGAGTAACGCTTGGTGCTGGGGATCTGATGCTCTTCTGCTTCATATTTCAGACTGTCAGAGTAGATCATTTTACAGGCTGCCTTTATTAGTGTGAATAAAGTTAGGTTCATGAACATAAATTCTTACATTGTTTTTATATTTCTCTTTACATTACAGAGTTGTAAAAACCTTGTTAGTGCAAGTAATTATTCATAGACTAGCTTCTGGAAACCTCTGTCCTAGACTCTCTACTCACTAGGTATCTATTTCTGTCTTGTTCCAGTTGAACTTTAGTTGGTTTGTTTATGTAATAAGGAAAGGAGATCCCCTCAAATTGCTTCAAATAAAAGAATGCTGTTTTAAAGATAGATATGGCTCTGTTGAGAGCTAGAAATCTTGGGCACCAATATCTGTCTTGGAGAGTGTCTTCTCTCCATCCATCCGATATTGTCTCTTTAAAAAAAAAAAAAAATTTTTTTGGAAGGGCGCAGTGGATCACACCTGTAATCCCAGCACTTTGGGAGGCCCAGGTGGGTGGATCACGAGGTCAGGAGTTCAAGACCAGCCTGGCAAAGATGGTGAAACCCCGTCTCTACTAAAAATACAAAAATTAGCTGGGTGTGGTGGCAGGCACTTGTAATCCCAGCTACTTGGGAGGCTGAGGCAAGAGAATCACTTGAACCCAGGAGGTGGAGGTTGCAGTGCGTCGAGATCACGCCACTGCACTCCAGCCTGGGTGACAGAGTGAGACTCTGTCTCAAAAATTTTTTTTTTAATTTTGTGAGTATATAGTAGGTATATATATTAGGTTGGTGCAGAAATAATTGTGGTTTTTACCACAAAAAGTAATTGCAAAAACCACAGTTACTTTTGCATCAACCTAATATTTACGGTGGTTCCTTCTCTATGATCCTGTTGCTATGCCACAAACCACTCCCAGATGGAGTGGCTCAAAAGAACAGTGATCACTATTTCTCATGCGTCTGTGGGTTGACTGCACTCTCTAGTTCTTTCTCAAGGTGTTTCTTGTAGTTGCAGTCAGGTAGCAGCTGGGGCTAGATTGATCTGAAGGCTGAACCTAGCTAGACTTGCAAGGTGGCCCACTCACAGGGCTGCTGGCTGGGAGTTTAGCTGAGGCTGCCAATTCCAGTAACTGTGTCCTCTCCATGTGGCTTGGATTTCTCTTGGCGTGGCAGCTGGGTTCTAAGAGAACATCCCAAGATACCCAGGTGGAAGCTGCAAGCCTTTTTACGGCCTATTTTTGGAAACCACGCTCTGTTATTTCCATCATGTTTGACCAGTTGTAGGGTCAGTGCCAATTCAAAGTGAGAAGACTATGAAAGGGCATGAATGCCAAGAGGACTGGTGGACTGGGAGGGCCATCTCTGGTACTACAGGACCACTCCTTTGCTCACCCATAGCTTATGCTCCCTTATAGTTTTAATTTACTCATGATCCACCATGACAATTGCCCCTGGACTCTCTAGACACTTTTCCAGGATACTGTTTCAGTTCCTATCCCTACTCTTACTGGCTTAATCATTCAGTTCTCAAATTTTAAGTTCTTGATGGAGGACTCCGCTTGGTCTGAGATTCACTGGACAGCACGTGGATTGCTCTCTCGGACCCCGTCCCATCAGTTATGGCTAGATTTGGGTGGAACCCAATAGCATTCAACATAGTGACCCAGGTTTGCCTTCTCAATACAACCATGGGTAGGGAGGTCCCTCTAGGAGACATGTCTTATACAAATTATTTTTCCTTTGTTCTTTCCCATAGGATTTGATAATAAAGTAGTGCAACTCTAAAGGGACCAGGAGTCCAGAGAGGTACATTTGAGTCCCTCTGTCTTATTATGTCTGATGTCCAGTTTGCAGCTTTTTAAATTCTGCCACATATGAGTTCTATTAGAATAGACTCTATGAATCCTGGAATTTAACCTTGGCCTTTGTTGTCCATGACTCAGAGAATACACTCATGTATCTCAGTGCTTGAAAGGAGAATGGGTTATAAATTCTGGACCCCTTACTTTAGAGATGAGGAAACAGAGACTTTAGAAATGGATTGATTAAAAATTTTATAAGTATGTAAAGGCAGAGACCTACAAAACTCACCTCTCAGTACTCCAAATCCAGCACTCCTCACTTCACTGCACTGCTTCCCTGGGAGGAAGAGGCAACTTAGGAGCCAGTGAAAGTGGACACACGGAGCTCAAAAGACAGCAGGTGGGCTCATGCTGATACCACCAACCCCCATGCTCACCACCTGAGAATTCAACAGCCAGATATCTGCTGCCAGGTTGGCTGCTGGCGTCTGCATCCAGCTGACCTGCCTCTAAGATTGAATGCAAGTTTCAGTCAGTCCAACTCTCTACCCATCCCAATGACAAGCATTGGCTCAGAATCTTCCATTCCCACCCTTGTTTCTCAAAGGGAAAGAGGTCAGCATCTTGGCACATCTCTTTAAAGTCATGTTCACATGCTGCAGTAGGCTCTCTGGGGAGCTGGATAATATTCTGAGCTTAGTGACTCCAGCCTGTATAAACTCATGGAGTATTTACTTATATGGGATTTTTCAACCCAACTTTCCAATGTGGGCTGAAGAATTAGGCAAAATGCCGTGCATTTATCCTGGGAGTCATAAAATGGATTCTGCAGAGTGGTATTGGTTGAAAAATAGTTCTCCATATGGAATGTTGAAGAGTGCTGAAGAACCACCTTCCTGGAAGTTTTTTTTTTAAAGATAAAAACAATAATGCTTATGGCTTAGAGATAAGTTGGGTGACAGGAAGAGCACGATTTCTCAAGGTTTTGTTCAGGTGCAGCTCTTAGGAAGTAGTATTTTTCTTAAGTATAGTAAAGAAGAAGATATATTTCCCAATGTCAGATTTTTAAAAAATTACATCCTTGAGGCAGAACTGAGTCATTAAGGTCAACCAGCTTTGGGTATACTTAGAAAAAAATTGTAAATTCAGGCAATCTTGCTTTCCCTAATCTATCATTTCTTTTGGTATCTTTTCATTCCCATTATGGAAGCCCTTTTCTTTCCCTTGAAGTGGAATGCCATTCCTTTACTTCATTACTAAGATCTGCTAGACATGATGCATAATCTAATGTATATTGAGTGATGTTCATCAGCCAATATATTAATTAATTTAGGAGAGGCACTTCTCTGACATTTCTGAAATTGTTGCAGGCAGGAAGGCTCCTCTTTTACTTTATTTATGTATTGACTCTAGAAGAGTCTCTTGGCCTAGAGTAGTATCTTGGAAATAGCACTGTCTGTGGAGCCAGAAAGACCCATAATGTATTTCTGACTCAGCCACTTACTAGCTGGGTGGCCCTGAGCAGTTACCGACTTCATGAGCCTCAGTATTCTCCTTTATAAAACAATAGCTATTAGGGTGAACTCTATGAAATTGTCATTCCAATATCTCACCCTAATATCTCCCAGGGTTGTCATGAGATTTAAATGAGGTAATGTGTGCAAATGGCAAAGTGTAGGCCCATGGCTTATCACATATCAGATGCTCCCTTCGGGTTAGTTTGTTTTCCTGTTTGTTCAGTCTCCTCTAAGGCAATGACAATGGTATTATTTACTCTTTCTTTCTAAATATGAAAAACAGATCACCACCCATTTTCCGTGGAAAGTCCCTTCATCGTTTATTTCTGTTTCTGGTTCATGTGTTGAAATAACAGAGACCTACTGAACTGGTAGGATTTCTTTACATTCAGAGCTTTCTTATCATAACTAATAATGGCCTCTTCCCCTCCAATCTTTTTTTTTAAAATATTTTCCTCCAAAATATGCTTTGCCCCAGAAACTGGTTATTTACACTACGTATGTTCCAGAAATCCCTTGTAATGAACCATACAAATCTATTTGTCCTGCTGCTACTATAATTGCCTATATCTTATTATAACTTAATATGTAACAGATTTTTTTTGGCGAGACCAAAAGCAACTGAGCATTCACTGAAAACGCAGACGCTGAAGGTTGTTGAGGAGCCAGTGAACCCACTAATTGGATAAAGGGGGGATGGTGTGGAAATGTAATTAAACTGGCATTTGCTCTAGCTGCTGAAAATATTAATCAGAAAGTGAGTTGTATAAAAAAAGTAAAAGGCAGGAGATGACATTAAAAATGCCATCGGTGCTGTTCTTCCTGGCATTGATGAGAACAGGCTCCGCTTTCTTTCAGGAGGTGTTGGTCATCTGTCCATTGAGCTCTGCCGACAGCTTGCTTGGGCAGAGATCACAAAGAAAGACACTTGGAAAGCTGTGAGTTGGGAGGAGGAGTGTGAGATTCTTGATTTGGGGACCAGATGCATCTCTTGGCAGCCCTTGATACAACATAAAGATAAAATATGTGTCTGAAAAAAAAAAGAAGAAAAAAGCCAATTTTCCCCCTTCTTCTAAAGAAGTACTCCTCCCAGCAAAAGATGAGCCGAACATCTGCATCCAGTCAGGCAATAATACTTAAACAATTGTCAAATTTGAGAGAGGTGGACGAGGTTTTGAACCAGGCATTTAAATACATTCCATAACCCAGGAGCCTCTGGACAGATACCACCCTCCCTAGGCCTGAAAACAAGAGTGGAGGAAGGCAAACACAGATGGGAACGCTTGTGTTTGGTCCAGGAGCTGCTCTGATAGGGCTGTTTAAGTGCTCTGAATGGCCTGCACAGTGGTCCCCCTAGAGACATTGCCCCATCACCACTGGGGACAGCTGGGCTCTGCCCGAAACTTAAGGTTAATGGGAGCAGCTGAAAAACCTGTAAGGCAGAGGAGGATAATTATTCACTCAGAAGGCCACAGACCCTTGAGTTTTCTTTTCAGTCTTGGCCATTTGGGCTTAGGTTTCCAGAGGAGCCTTCCTGGTCCATGGGATGTTTCAGTTCAAGGGTGCCTTGCTTTAAGAAAATCTACTACGTGAAAATGGGAACTTGCACAGTGTTCTTGCTATTTTATGTAAATTTCTACTTCTTGAGAGTGACCACAGCCCTGCAAACCTCTGTCCCCACATATGACTCTGCTGAACGGGCACACTTTCCTGCAACCCTTGTTGCTGAGACCCCTGGTTACCTTCCCTGCTCTTCTTTTTTTGACCATGTAGCAAGAAGAGACAGCAAGGAACTAGAAAGTGAGGGGCTATTTTTCCTGGCTTCTTTAGTTCACCCAGGATAGTCTTGGCATTAGTTTCCTAGGGCTGTTGTGACAAATTTACTATAAACTGGATGGCTTAAAAAAAAAAAACACAAATTTATTGTCTCACAGTTTTGAAAAGCAAAAATCTAAAATCAGTGCTGATAGGGCCATGCCCCCTCTGAAGCTTCTAGGGAAAACTATTTTCTCGCCTCTTTGTAGTTTTTCGTGGTTGCTAGCAGTCCTTGGTGTTCCTTGGCTTGTAGACCCATGGCTCCAATTTCTGCCTCTGTCTTCACATGGCTGTTTTTCCTCTGTGTGTGTCTCTGTGTCTCCCTCCCTTCTCTTATAATGACCCCCGTCACTGAACCAGGGCCCACACGAATCCAGTATAACCCCATTTTAACTTGATGACATCTGTAAAGATTCTATTTTCAAACAAGGTCACATTCACAGGTACTGGGGACTGGGACTTTGCCATATCTCTTTGGGAGATGGAATTCAACCCACAACAATGTTTATTGAGAGAAATGGTATTATTAGGTATACTGCTTCCACTTAGGTCCACATGCCTGTGTCAACCTGGATTTTATTTTATTTTTATTTTTTCTTTTTCGAGACAGAGTCTTGCTCTGTCGCCCAGGCTGGAGTGCAGTGGCATGATCTCAGCTCACTGCAACATCTGCCTCCCAGGTTCAAGCGATTCTCCCGCCTCAGCCTCCCAAGTAGCTGGGACTACAGGCACGTGCCACCACACCCGGCTAATTTTTGTTATTTTTAGTAGAGATGGGGTTTCACTGTGTTAGCCAGGATAGTCTCCATCTCCTGACCCTGTGATCCGCCCACCTCGGCCTCCCAAAGTGCTGGGATTACAGGCGTGAGCCACTGTGCCTGGTCCAACCTGGATTTTAAATAAGGTCTATGATAGAAACAAAAATTGAATGTTTGAGCTTCTATTTATGTACTTCTGGTGAATGTGTGTTCCTAACATGATCAAACTTGTACCAAAAAATAAGTTACATTCAAAATAACACCACAAATTAAATGTATCTTGCAATTTTTCAACGTTTAAAAGCTTTTAAAATCTCTATTTAAAAACCAGTGCACTAATGCCAACTGTCGTCTCTTAATTCATTTTGAGATTATAGCCTTTTTGCATGTTGGTGTTAAGATATCCCATCTATTATTATGAAATAAGGATAATTGCAAATGGTATTTATTTGTTTTTAACATTTATTTTATAATATCCTAACTTGGCAAAATAAAATGTTGGCAGTCCTCTGTCAGTCCTAAATATTTGAGGCCATTTTACTACTCAATAAAATCTAAAAGTGTGGGAATCATTGTAATAGGAGATATCTATTTTCATCCCTTATGCCTAAAGAGTTTCCTTTATGAAAATAATCTGCTCTTTAATAGAGGCCACCACTAGTTTCACAAAGTTTGGGTTTTTATTGTTGTTTTTCATAAAATTAACTACTCATCTAGGAATGGGATGGAGTAAGAATTTGGAGAGAAACCTAAAACTGACCACAATGATTCAGAAATTCAGGAACTTTGAAATGTGGTTGCCAATCCATATGGGAAGTTAATTCTGGTTTCCAAAAATTTTGCACGTTCCCAGCTTTGCAGGGGCCCATCTCCTACATCAAATTCATGATGTCATTTTCAAATTGTGATGCTGATGCCTGAATGCATGGAAGTGATTCAATATTTTGTTTGCAAAACCCAAAATGCCGCCAGCCTCCATCTAAGTGGCCTGAATATCTCTCTATCTCTTGACTGTGATTTTGGAAGGCCCAGCTTGGCACCAGTCATCCTACAAGTTAGCAGGTCACAGATAGGATAGTAGAATGAACGAGTAGTTGAAAACACAGATTTCTAGATTTCCTAATGAGAAAAACTAGTTCATATCTACACATTTCAGCAGTAATGGCCTCTCATAGTGCAAGGGAAGTGAGGCGAGTTCTTGACCTGACAGTCAGACAAGATTGACTCTGGATATTGTCACTTAAGCTTATCAAAGCTCTCAGAGCTCTCAAGAGAGGTTGATTAATTATTGACAGGCGGGATATGAGGAAATGCTGACTGGATCATGATTACCTAGTGACAGGAGTCAACGCTGACAAATGGCTTAAAAAGTCCACCCACGCTTTCCAGCAAGGACCTAGGGAAAGGACATGGATTCCCATTGCAAGTGGACAACTGCAAGAACTTCCTCTCAGGACACTGAGGAAAGTTTTCAAATGAAATTATGATGTCATTTTCCCAGAAATATTTTAGGTTCAAATGAAAGGACACGTGTCTGAAATGGGTAGACAAGTTATTTCCTCGTGGGGTAGGAGAGAATCACTGAGCTGTATCCCATTGTAATGGCTGGGATTGAAGTTCCACTTTGGAGGTAGAGGGGAACCAAGTGCTGAGAAGAGGCAACACAGCTTCAAAGACCTGCCCCAAATCCATCAAAAACAGTTCTTGCTCTGTCCTCTAGGCTGGAGTGCAGTGGCATGATTATAGCTCTCTGCAGCCTCGACTTCCCAGGCTCAAGCAATCCTGCCTTGGGCTGGGGCCTAAGTAGCCTCCTGAGTAGCAGGGACCAGAGTTGGTAAAATATGCAGATGTGGAACCTCAGGTTATGGAGGGCCTACTGTGTGTGTGTGTGTATATATATATATAGTTTACATTTGCAGTGCACAGATATTTTCATCCCCTTCCCTGAAGATGCGGAGGTGGAGATGGCTACACAACAGTCTCATGGCAGGTTAGCTGGTCTAAGGAGAAGGTGCTAGAAGGAAGAGGCCTTCTGAAGCTTGTGACTCAAGCACTCCCCACTGCTCTGCTTGTATGGTGTTAATAAATGCTATATTTCACTCACAAAATATATACAGAATAAGTGCTATGTTTCATATAAAAATGACTCTTCTTCTACAGTCTCACTATGTGTTCCTGTGAGTACAAGGAGTGAGGGCTTGGCTCTCTTTACCAAGGCACTGTCTGTCTCCAGCTGTGTTCACAGCACACATGTAGGTGCACTTATGTACAGACACGCCCTGTCTCACTGACACAGGACCCAGGGTCAGTTTTCATTTTGGTGAATGATAATTTCTAGATTAGGTCATTTTCATATGGAGTTTGCCTGTTGGGGCATCCTAATCTGAGGAAAGGCCTTTGTGCAGAGAAGAAGAATTTCACCCCTCTTCTTCAAAATTCTGCCTAAGTCTAGAGGGAAAGAAGTTCTATACTCCCACTCCCACCCCTACATATATATATGTTCACTTTAACAAAGCACTGCTAACTCAAGGGGTTGAGCAAAGGACATTTGCTGGGCCTCTAATGCTAGTGGGAGTTACCTGCATCAAGCCCCAGATTTGGTCTTTCTCCTCCTTGTGCCTCCTGATGCTACTTACAGGGGGATGTTCTCACACTCATTCACAAAGAGATGAAAGATCTCTACAATAATTGGATATCATCCAATAGGGTATTAATATCTAGAATATATAGGGAACTCAAACAACTCAACATCAAAATAATAATAATAACCTGATTTTAAAAATGGGCAAATGGTCTCAAAAGACATTTCTCAAAAGAAGACATATAAATGGCCAAGAAATATATGAAAAATGCTCAATGTCGCTAATAATCAGGGAAATGCAAATCAAAACCAAACTGATTTTGGTAGGAATGTAATTAGTACAGCCACTACAGAAAAAAGTGTAAAAGTTCTTCAAAAAACTGAAAATAGAAATACCATATGATCCAGCAATTCCACTACCGGCTGTATATCCAAAGGAAAGGATGTCAGCATGTTGAAGAGACATCTGCACTCCCATGTTTAT